>NC_088802.1:552865-1185243 GCF_011386835.1 Chrysemys picta bellii | reverse complement strand
GCCGGTTTGTTGCCCAGTCACCCAGTTTTGAGAGATCTCTTTGTAACTCTTTGCAGTCTGCTTTGGATTTAACTATCTTGAGTAGTTTTGTATCATCTGCAAATTTTGCCACCTCACTGTTTACCCCTTTTTCCAGATCATTTATGAATATGTTGAACAGGACTGGGCCCCGTACAGATCCCTGGGGGACACCACTATTTACCTCTCTCCATTCTGAAAACAGCCCATTTATTCCTACCCTTTGTTTCCTGTCTTTCAACCAGTTACCAATCCATGAGAGCACCTTCCCTCTTATCCCATGACAGCTTACTTTGCGTAAGAGCCTTTGGTGAGCGACCTTGTCAAAGGCTTTCTGAAAGTCTAAATACACTATATCCACTGGATCCCCTTGTCCACATGCTTGTTGACCTCCTCAAAGAATTCTAGTAGATTGGTGAGGCATGATTTCCCGTTACAAAAACTGCACAAACACAACAACTTGTGTTCATCTAGGTGTCTGATAATTCTGTTCTCTACTAAAGTTTCAGCCAGTTTGCCGGGCACTGAAGTTAGGTTTCCTGGCCTGTAATTGCCGGGATCACCTCTGGAGCCCTTTTTAAAAATTGGTGTCACATTAGCTACCCTCCAGTCATCTGGTCCAGAAGCTGATTTAAATGATAGGTTACAGGCTACAGTTAGTAGTTCTGCAACTCTTGGGTGAATCCCCTCTAGTCCTGGTGACTTATTACTGTTTAGTGTATCAATTTGTTCCAAAACCTCCTCTATGAACACCTCAATCTGGGACAGTTCCTCAGATTTGTCACCTAACAAGAATGGCTCGGGTGTGGGAATCTCCCTCACATCTTCTGCAGTGAAGACCGATGCAAAGAATTCATTTAGCTTCTCTGCTATGGCCTTGTCGTCTTTGAGTGCTTCTTTAGCACCTCGATTGTCCACTGGCCCCACTGATTGTTTGCCTCGCTTCCTGCTCGTGGTGATGTACTTAACAGAATGGTTGCTGTTAGTTTTTGAGTCTTTGGCTAGCTGGTCTTCAAATTCTTTTTTGGCCTTCCTCATTAGCCTTCCTCATTATATTTTCACACTTCACTTGCCAGAGTTTATGCTCCTTTCTATTTTCCTCACTAGGATTTAACTTCTATTTTCTAAAGGATGCCGTTTTGCCTCTCACTGCTTCCTTTACTTTGTCGGCTAGCCACGGTGGCACTTTTTTGGGCCTCTCCCTATGGTTTTTGCTTTGGGGCACACATTGAATTGGAGCCGCTATTCCGGCGTTTTGAAAAGGTTTCCTGGCAGCTTGCAGGCATCTCGGTTTTGAAACTGTGCCTTTCAATTTCCGTTTAACGAGCTTCCTGGTTTCTGTGTAGTTCCCTTTTCTGTAATGACACGCTATGGCGGCGGCTGCTCCCCCCCCCCCCCCAGAGCATGTATGTAGCAGGCTATATCCATAGATCTCAAATGCTTTACAAAAGCAGGAAAGTTTCATTATACTCGTGTTACAGATGGGGAAACTGAGGCACAGAGCCACCCGGACTTGCTCGAGATGACACAGTAAGTCAGTGGCCGAGCTGGGCCCAGAACCCAGGTTCTGCTCAGTCCCAGGTCTGTCCCCTTTCCCCTGAATCCTGCTGCCTCTTCCCCCCGGGTACAGGGTTGGGAAGAGGGAGGTGAACTGCTGCCTTCCCCTTGGTCTCTCCACTGCAGCAATGGGTCTGTTGCCGGGTGATTGGAGCAGGCCCTGGCGCTCTCCTCTGCCCCAAAGCATTTAGAACCGAATGAAGCTGGAGACAGGTGCGGTCCGTCCTTCAGGCCTGACCCAAAGGCCGATGGGAGATTATACCATGTCTTGGTCACTGGGCAAAGCCGCAGATGTGCTAACCTAACCACCGCGACCGCTAGCGGGGAATACAGGGCTGCCCGTCCCATCCCCCCGGCTGGGAGATGGCGTCGCCCGCAGAGCCCTGCGCTCAGCCGGTTGCTGCTCTTTGGGCACCCCGCTTTTTGGCACCCCCAAATCTTGGCGCCCCAGGCGGCCGCCTATTTGGCCTAGTGGTCGCACCGGCTCTGGGTGTGCCCCCCCAGCTGTCGTGTCACTAGACGGCGGTCGCTATTCCAGCGGGCGTCAGCTCCTGGACCAGATCCTGTTTGTGCTCCATCTGGCCCCCCATGGGTCCTCCCAGAGCCTGTTGCAAAGCTGGGGCCATAGCCCCGCTCCAGTGGGTCCATGAGAGGGCCTGGCCTGCTAGGGAGAGGGGCAGGGACTCAGTGGGGGGCGCTCTCCCCTCTCAGTCAGTGCTGGCCCCCATACAGTGCTGGGGTGTCTGTGCTGGGAGCAGCAATACACACACACACACACCCCGCTGCTCTCCCGCCTGGGACCTGAAACCTGGCGCAAGGGGGGGATCCCCCCTCTGCTCCTGCCCTGATTGGCCCGGGGCTGGGGGGGGGGGGCATCTGAGCGGAGCCAGACAAATGCAGAAGTTTGACGAGACGTGTGGCCCGGAGCAGAACTGAGAACATGTGGGTGACCCCAGCCCCTCGTCCTGCGGCCCCAACCCTGGCATAGCTCAGATCCCCTGCCAGGATGCGGCTGCCTCTGCTCCTCTGCTGGGCCTGAGGGGCCCTGGCTGGTCAGTGGGGACCCCCCCTGGACCTTTTCGCTACTGGGGGTAGGGGTGTCATCGTAGGGTCAGAGGGGGGCAGGGGGAGACCTGATGCCAGGGATGAGGGACGCTCAGGAGACTGGGACTGATTCATCGTGTTCCCCCCCCCCGCTCCGTCCCCCGCCTCCCCCCTCTGCCCCCAGCCTCCCCACCTCTCCCCCCCTCTGCCCCCCTCTCCCCCCAGCCTCCCCACCTCTGCCCCCAGCGTCTGTCACCCTCCGGCTGCTCTGAACCACCCTCTGCCACAACGCCAGCTCCATGGACGCACAGGGGATGGCCCTACTGGGCGACCTGGAGACCCACTCCCTGGACTGCAGCACCTGCGAGATCCACTTCCTGCAGCCCTGGGCCCAGCAGGGCCTGACCCCAAAGCAGTGGCAGGACCTGGAGCTGCTGATCCATCGCTCCCTGTTCAACTTCATCCGTGTGATGAACGAAGCGGTTAAGGATGCAGGCCGGGGGCTGAGTATGGCGCGGTCTGAGGGGGTCGCTCCCCAAACCCAGCAGGGAGCTGAGAACTGACACGCTCACAGCAGCCACTGAGTGGGTCCTGCCAGGGTGACAAATATGATGCCATTGATTGGCCATTCCCTGACCCCCCAACCAGCCAGTCTCCTGCCTTGGGGCGGGATTGGAGCGGGCGCCCCCTATGCCTTTTCTCGCCCCACTCAGCTGGCCAGTCCCCCCACTCTGGGGCCAGTGGCGGATTAGCCAATGGGCAAATGGGGCCCGTGCCCAGGGGCTCTGGCCAATTGGGGGGCCCAGAAAAATGTTTGTCCCCACACCCCGACCTGCTTCGTCTGCCTGCCCAGAGCTCCTGCCGGGGAGTGGGGGCTTTCCTCACTCTGCTCGCCCGGCGGTCCTGCCGGGGAGCAGGGTCAGGGCACTGGGACTTGCCCGTCTCCACCCACCCTGAGCTCCTTCCGGGAGCAGCTGGAGCACTGGGGGCAGAGCGAGGTGAGTGCCAGGGGGTGGAGCGGGGCAAGCCCCCACGCCCCGACCCCGCTCCCTGGCAGGAGCATGGGGACTGCAGGTGAAGGGGGGGCCCCACTTGCTCTGGCCCAGAGCCCCACAAAACCCTAATCCGCCCCTGTCTGGGGCCAGATTGTAGCCTGTGTGCCCTAGAGGGGAAAGGCCCCGTGTCGCAGCTCCTGACCTAGGCTCATGGCCACATGTCCTACCAAAGGCCTTTGTGGAAGGAGCGTGTAGGCTGCTCACGGTGCCACCTGTCCTCCCGAACGTTGAAAACTGACACTCTGCAAACCATGAAACACCCAACACAAGAGCAGGAAATGCAGAGCTGAGATAGTGCCTCCCCCGCCGCCCCAGGGCATGGGACAGACCCAGCTCACCCCTGCTCAGCGACTCAGCCCAGGGGCTGCACTGGGGGTCTGGTGCTGGAGCACTAAGGTCCTTGGGGGAGACTCTCAGGAACCCCTTAACCATTTGTCCCACAAAGTCTCTCCTGCACCTTGCTGGGGCAGAGTTAGTTTCACGGCAATCTGCCTGGGCAGGTGCGTTTCACGACAGAGGGACAGCCGGCCGAGGGATCACAGCTCACCGCCGCAGGAACCGCTCGGTGACAGGGCTTGGATGGGTTCTCCCGGGGCTCTGAGGATGCAGCCTCTCCCGCTGAGCGAGTGTGTGACTCGGTGTGTCACGCCCTGAGGTGCTGCTGAGGAAACAATCGCTCGCAGAGGTGTGAACTGTCTGTGCGCAGAGGTGCCACCGCCCGGCGTCCCGCTCCACGGACAGAACCAAGGCCCGGGGACTTGTGTAACGTTGTGTTGGGAAGCGAAACGTGTCCTTGCTACCGGTGCAGAGCCGAGCTCAGGGGAGCCCAGGGATGTAGGTGTATTGAGCCTCAGGGCCACAGTTTTCTTTTGAGCAGCACAAATAACTTTCCAAAAAACTATAGATTTAAAGCAGGTCATTTGGGGGGGGGGTCTGTATCTCAGCAGCCCCATGACCAGGGGACCCCAAATTAGCACCACAAACTCTGCCTCAGGCCCCGATGTAACACAGCGATTTTCAAGCCAATCTGACTGTGCACGTGAAAAATCAGCTTGAAACAGAAACTGCAACTTACCCCTAACTCCAGCCAGGGCCGTCCCACAATCCCGCCACCATCTTGTGGCCAAACGTCCACATTGCACCTGACATTATGTATCCTCCCATTCTGCCCCCGACCCTGCCCCCCTGTGACCCTCCGGACGCCCGTCCTCATCCCCCTGCCCTCCCTGCTCCATACCGCTTTGGTGCCCAGTTCTCCAGTGGCTGCAAGCTGCCCCCCAGCAGCTCCTCGACTCAGTTCTGTGATGGCGGGATGAACGGCGAGGACGTCGTGAGCTTCGACGTGGACGCCGGCGTCTGGCTCGTTGGGTGGGGGGACAAGCTGGCACTCAAGGTCTGGGACCGTCTCAGTTGGGACAGGGGCATGACCACCACGCTTCAGTTTCTCCTGAGTACGACGTGTCTCAATGGGATGAAGAGCTTTGTCCAGCACAGGAAAGAGTCTGTGGAGAGACAAGGTGATGCTGGGCCCCAGGCTCCCAAATCCCTCCAGCACCTCTCTGCCCACAGCCCCACACTGGGATCAGCTCCCCAGTGCTCTCATGTCCTTCAGGCTGGGCGGTGTGCAGGGGCTGCGTACAAAGGGATCTCTCACCGGGCGCAGAACTGCGGCTGCCTCTGGGGTGGGGCGTGGGGCTGGTTTCTACAGGGATCTCCGGCCTGGCGTACAGACACAGCTACATTGAGGGTGAAGCACAGGAGCTAATTTATAGCTGCACTGCACAGCAGTTTAGGACAGGAAGTGAAGGGGTTCCATCACAAATTGTAAGTGAATAATCCCCTCTCCCCCGCCCCGGCTCTCTCCTCCTGTCTCAGAGCGGCCGGTCGCCGTGGTGTTTGCCCGAGCGCCTCCCCCAGCCGGGACCCCCGCGCCGGTACTGCTGGTTTTCCGGTGTAACGATGCTGGTTCTGGCGGGACCCAACTGAGAGCGCCAATCCAGGACAAATTGCTTAAAACAGGGCAGTCACAGCTCAAGGCTGGGGTTTCTATGCACACCAAGGCAAACCAAACCAACCAGACAGAGAGGACTTCGGTCTCACCCCACTGGCTAACCACAAGTCACACCAGCAATTCCCTCAGACACTCCAGTTCTCCAGTATCACCACCAGTGCCACTCATCATGGGGACAAATGGTTATGAAAACCAATACCCCAGTAAAAGAAAAAGGTTCTCCTGATCCCAAAGGACCAAGCCCCAGACCCAGGTCAATAGACAAGTCAGACCTTACCCACAAATCACGCTGTTGCCAATCCTTTCGAATCTAAAATCTAAAGGTTTATTCATAAAAGGAAAAAGATAGAGATGAGAGCTAGAAGTGGTTAAATGGAATCAATGACATACAGTAATGGCAAAGTTCTTGGTTCAGGCTTGCAGCAGCGATGGAATAAACTGCAGGTTCAAATCAAGTCTCTGGAATACATCCCCCGCTGGGATGGGTCCTCAGTCCTTTGTTCAAAGCTTCAGTTTGTAGCAAAGTCCCTCCAGAGGTGAGAAGCAGAATTGAAGACCAGATGGAGAAGATGCAGCTGCCTTTTATAGTCTCTTGCCATGTGGCCTGTGCTTCCTTTGTCTCAAACACAAGCTGCCCAGCACGTGGCCTGGAAGCCTTAGGCCTTGGCTACACTTGAGGATTCATAGCGCTGCCGTGTATATACTCCACCTCTCCGAGGGGAGTAGCTGCGAGCGAGCGTGCAGTGCTGCAGGCGCTGATTACACTGGCACTTTACAGCGCTGCACTTGGGGGGGTGTTTACAGCGCTGCACTCGCTGCGCTCGGGGGGGGGGGGCGTTTTCACACCCCAGAGCGCAGCAAGTTGCAGCGCTGTACAGCGCCAGCGTCGCCAAGGCCTCCGAGTTCTGTCCATGGGCCTGTCCCTGCCTTGCTGAGTCACCAGGTGTATCTGCTTCTCTCAATGCGTCAGTTGTAGCTGATGGGCCTTAATGGGCCATCAAGCAGGCTAGGCAGAGCTGACACCACCTTGTCTGGGGGTGATGTGACTAAGGGGGACTGTTCTTAATGTTTTCTCTGAATACTGTGTGGGTGCCTCAGTTTCCCCTATGCATTTCTTAAGTCTCTAGAATGGCCGACGCCCTGTCTCCTGGCAACTCATGGCCTGGGCCCCTCCCCGGCAAGGTGCCAGCTGAAGGTGTTGGAGAACAAAGAGATCAGGTGACCTCCTGGCCCGGGAAAGAGAGAAAGGCCGGAGGAGGGGCAGGAGAGTTTCAGTTTGGAGCTGGCTGGGGAAATGGAGTGGGGCCCAGACAGGGCTCTGGCCTCCCTGACCCCCAAATGGACCCGGCCGAGGGGTCTGGTTCTGTGGACCCACAAGCTCTGCTTTGACCGTGTTCCTGTCGTCTAATAAACCTTCTGTGTCCCCGGCTGGCTGAGAGTCACGTCTGACTGCGGAGTGGGGGTGCAGGACCCTCTGGCTTCCCCAGGACCCCGCCGGGGCGGACTCGCTGTGGGAAGCGCACGGAGGGGCAGATGCTGAATGCTCCCAGGAGAGACCCAGGAGGTGAAGCCGTGTGGAGACAGTCTGCTCCGAGGGAGAGGAGGCTCCCCAAGTCCTGCTTTGTGGGGAGCAGTTCCAGAGCATCGCCCGGGGACTCCGGGACAGGTGTCACCCAGAAGCAGAGCACAAGTGTGAAATACAGACAGGACAGAGCCAACACTTATAACTTTAAATACAAAAATGAAACCTACACCCAGACAGCATCATCAGAACCAGCCAATTGTCAGCTTGTCGTAGACACCTTATTTGACCTCCTTTATACAAGATTTGGTGCCATTACAGGACCTTGGTTGCAACAATGATCAATACGGTCCCAGTTCACATCAATAACGTCACAGGCTCAAATCCCCAGGAGAGGGGCCGATCCCCACGCTGGGGCTGGTCCTGACCCCTCAGGCCCTGGATTCCCCTGGTCTAACACCCTGGCAGCCCCTGGAAGGAGAGAGCAGAGGGGATGGGTTAGGGGGTGTAATGCCCCCACCCCCACCCCCAAGAGGGGAGGACTCACCTGCGTCTGCTCCGCCACAGCACCACGGCCACGGCGGCTACGGCCACAACCCCCAGGGTGATGCCCACGGCCAGCCCGGGGCCCCAGGGCCTGCTCTGCTCTGTAACACAGGGGGTGCCGTGCTGGGAACGGGGACAGGAGTGTGGGGCCTGGTCCCTCAACCAACCCCTGCAGTCCCCCCCATACTCCCTACCCCCACCCCACTGCCCTCAGCCCCTCATCCTGTTCCCTCTGCCTCCCCCACAGTCCCTCCTGTACCCTCCACTACCAACCCACTGCCCTCAGCCCCCCACCCTGACCCTCTTCCCTCTGCCTCCCCTGCAGTCCCCCCCATACTCCCCCCACCTTCCCACCCCCTCAGCTTCCCCCCACTCTAGTCCTGCTCCCCCATCCCAGTCTTGTCCCGTTCCCCTCAGCTCCTCCATCCTGCTCCACCTAATCCATCCCCACACCCCCACCCACCCCCTCTGCCTCCCTGCGCCCCAATCCCGCTGCCTGGACCCACCCCCGTCCCACTCAGGACATGCAGGAAAAGCCCCCAGAGACCACGACTGCCCCCCACCCCCGGGACGTGCACCTACCCCAGGGGATCAGCAGGCTCCGGCCCCCCAGGCTGCTGTGCTGCACCCGGCAGGCGTAGCTGTGCCCGGCGCCCGGCCCCACGGCCAGGGAGCTGCGCAGCTGGTAGGTCAGGTCCGCGTTGGGCAGGATCCCGCTGGAGTTCAGCCGCCCGCCCGGCCCCACCTCCTCCCCGTCCTGCAGCCAGGCCACGCGGACGGGCCGGGGGTAGAAACCGGTGACCCGGCAAACCAGCAGTACCGGCGCGGGGGTCCCGGCTGAGGGAGGCGCTCGGGCAAACACCACGGCGACCGGCCGCTCTGAGACAGGAGGAGAGAGACGGGGCGGGGGAGAGGGGACGATTCAGTCTGAGCCTCAGGGACTCACTAGCCAAGCCCAGCTCCATTCCCCGGGGTCAGGCGTTGGCCCCGCTGTCCTGGCCAGACCCCAATTCTGCCCCCTGCCGTTACCAGTGGTGACGGAACCCCCTTCACTTCCTGTCCTAAACTGCTGTGCAGTGCAGCTATGATATGGCTACTGTGCTGCACCCCAGATATAGCTGCATTTGTACTTCCTGTATAACCAGCCCCCAGGCCTCAATCCAGAGGTGGCTGCATCTCCGCCATTGGGGAGTGGTGTCCAGCCTCACCTTGTCTCTCCAGAGACTCTTTCCCATGCTGGACAAAGCTCTTGGTCAGATTGACACATGTTATTCTCAGGAAAAACTGAATCACCCTGGCTGCGCCTTTATCCTGGTTGAGAAGGTCCTGCGCGTAGAGCGCCAGCTTGTCCCTCTGCCGAGTGACCCATTTGCCTCCGTCCACATCGAAGCTGATGAAGTCCTCGCCGTTCACTCCGACATCATAGAATCCCCTCGAGGTGCCGTTAGGGGGCAGCTCGCAGCCAATGGAGAACTGGGTAACAAAGGGGTCTGGAACAGGAAGGGCAGGGGATGAGGACGGGCGTCCGGAGGTCACAATGTAGATCAATCTCTGATAATTTTCATATGACTTTACATTGTGCCTCTTCATATAACCTTGTGGTGGGTCTACCCACGTGTGACCTCTGTTTTCATGGGACTTTGTATCAAAGCCTCATTTAGAAACTTTGCATTGCCCTTGGTATAATATTATAGCCCCTAAGGATAGAATAAGATAGAAGAAACATTTTTGTTTGCTAGCAGTAGAACAAGAGCTCTCCCCCCCCCCCCCCGCCCCACTCTTAATCAATTGCCCTGTTGAATGAATGAGGTGTGGATGAACAAGGCATGGAAGGCAGCACCTCCAGACAGCCTCAACTGTTGGAGAGGGGCTGGGAGCCAGACCCAAGGACAATAAAACGTGTCAAGTGGGCTCATTAAAGACAAGCAGACATACTGACGGCCTCGGGGGTTAGAAGCAAGCACCTTCTTTTGGAAACACCCTCTTTGCAGCATTGGGACAACACTCAAAAGAAAGCAGCACAAAGGACCAATGGACACAGACACAGAGTTTGAATCTGGTACAGATTTGCATAAGAGGACAGCTGCTATAAAAGTGAGGTGTCTTGCAGAGGACCCCGGGTCTCGTCTTGTCAACATGGGAGCATCGATCCGGATCGGCAAAAGCCCGGCTCCACCCCCTCCCCCATCTAACTCACCTGGCCAGTGAAGTTAAGGGGAGCAACTAATTGGTAACAACAAGACGGAGTGTGTTTGTGTGTGTGTGTGAGTGTAAGTGTAATATATTATATGCATATAATACAGTGTTAATGAATACACGTATTACTAATAAATGTGGCGTTTTGTCTTATTCCCCCTGAAAAGATCCTGTGCAGTACTTTAAGTACAACATTTTGGTGGAGAATGCGAAAGGGGGAGCAAGCATAGAATCCACAGTTATTATCAAACTGGTGTGCACACCGCCAGCTTTAGCAAGCCTGGCACTATAGGAAAAAGAGCGTAAACTTTCAGTTAATTAACCAAACTCTGAAGGATATAGGAGTTTAGGTTTAAATTGTGTTATAGAGGTACATACACCCTCAGCCGTAGCAAGACTGAGCTAAAGAGGAGAACTTAGTGTTTCTCACTCTAATCCGGGGAAGGATTAACCAAACTCTGAAGGATATAGGAGTTTAGGTTTAAATTGTGTTATAAAGGTACATACACCCTCAGCCGTAGTAAGACTGAGCTAAAGAGGAGAACTTAGTGTTTCTCACTCTAATCCGGGGAAGGATTTGTATAATTGGTGTATGAACCCTCGGTGGTAGCAGACCGAGCAATACAGAGGGAAGCTTAGCGTCTCTCCCTCTGGCCCACAGTGGGTTAAAAACATAAGATGCAGATCTTGTTCTGTTAAACCAAACTCTGAAGGATATAGGAGTTTGGGCAGTGTAGTGTGGTTTATGTTTGTTTGTTTGTTTTGTAAGTAATATTCTGGTAATTTCACAATTTTGAAAAAAATGTTTAAGAAACGGAACCAGGAAGGGTGGGGGCTAGTTGAAAAGCCCACCCTCCTTGCTAAATTGGTAGTGGAACAAGGCTTGTGCCCATGGAAAGGAACTGTTTATTGGAAAAAGCAGGATCGGGCCCAGGCAAGCAACAGATAGAGAAACTGGAAAACAGGTTGGGTACAGAGAGTTAAAACAGCACTCTCAAATCTTACAGCAGCAGTAACATCAGGAGAAGAAACATTTAAGACCCCAGAAGGGGGCAGACCTTTGGGACCCCTCTGGAGATTGGGAAGGGGGATATTTGGAATATTTGGGTAAATTCCTCCTCCCAGGGCCAAAATGCCATTGAAACAGTTAACCACAGTGCCTGCTTCTGCCTCAGATCTCCAGGCCATGGCAAAATGGCTGGAGATTTTAAAACAGAAATTTTTTTTCTAGATGGAGTGTTAACGCCCTTTTACTGAGAGAAAGGGAGCATTTACACTCACAAAAAATGCACCACTTAATTAGCATTTGTGCAGCCCCAAGTACCAAACACACTGTGGCAGAGACCAAGCAGGTTCTGCCAGGGTGAAAGCACTGTGCTAATTTGTTTCCAAGCTTCTATCTTTCAGGATCTGAACCAGAACATCAGGAGAGCTGGTACCAGCTGAAGAGTTATAAAATACCATGTTATAGTGTCATGACAAAGTCTGTGTTCAGTGTTCTGTGTTGCATGTTCTCTGTCTGTCTCTAGTGGTGTCCTGTGCTAGCATTGGGTCCAGAGAGAGAGGGGATACTACACTAGACAGGGCAAATGTCTTTTCCTCTCTCTACTTCCCCCATCTCCATCCAACTTATCAATCACCCCCTG
This sequence comes from Chrysemys picta bellii, assembly GCF_011386835.1. NCBI lineage: Eukaryota > Metazoa > Chordata > Testudines > Emydidae > Chrysemys > Chrysemys picta. The sequence continues at coordinate 1,173,648 of NC_088802.1, read as the reverse complement.
TGTCCAAAAAACTTTGGTTCCCAGTGCATCAGGTTTATTTGTTGTTAGGTTCTCTAATAATCATTTTGTTGTTAATTTTTGTTATTAATACATTTGTATTGTTAGTTACATTTGCTTGTATTATTATTAATTCCACACTTTCCTCTATGCACTCTGGATCTATTTCCCCAAGCCCTGAAGGGTAGTTCTTGGGCCCCCATAACCTGTAAGACCTTGGCCCATAATTGTATGGCCCCATCTTTCAGGTCCCCAGAAACCTCTAAAAACAACTGTTAAAAATAGGAAATTCTGCAACATTTTGGCAACTAAACGTTAGTTTAAGTCCAAATCAGCTTAACCTTGCATAACAACTGTGGTACTCCTACAAAATCTTATTTGTTGTGTGTGCTTAAGAAGGTCCTGACCTCAGGGACTTTTATTGTTTAATGGCTATTGCAGCATCAAACTTGGGCCTCATTTTGTTTGTCAATGTACCCAATTATTGGAATGGTAATGGTTTTGTTGTATTTCCAATTATTATAATTATAATTGTTAGCATTTGTGTTTATGTTATATCTGGTGTTTAGTCAATTCTAATAGTTTTAGTTATATTCACCTGGTTATAATTGTTTGGTTTGTTTGCAACAAATACAAAAGATTTATATGGTGACCACTCAAGAATTGTTCTTGAGAGGTCAAAAGGGGGACAATGTAGATCAATCTCTGATAATTTTCATATGACTTTACATTGTGCCTCTTCATATAACCTTGTGGTGGGTCTACCCACGTGTGACCTCTGTTTTCATGGAACTTTGTATCAAAGCCTCATTTAGAAACTTTGCATTGCCCTTGGTATAATATTATAGCCCCTAAGGATAGAATAAGATAGAAGAAAAATTTCTTTTTGCTAGCAGTAGAACAAGAGCTCTTCCCCCCCCCCCCCACTCTTAATCAATTGCCCTGTTGAATGAATGAGGTGTGGATGAGCAAGGCCTGGAAGGCAGCACCTCCAGACAGCCTCAACTGTTGGAGAGGGGCTGGGAGCCAGACCCAAGGACAATAAAACGTGTCAAGTGGGCTCATTAAAGACAAGCAGACATACTGACGGCCTCGGGGGTTAGAAGCAAGCACCTTCTTTTGGAAACCCCCTCTTTGCAGCATTGGGACAACACTCAAAAGAAAGCAGCACAAAGGACCAATGGACACAGACACAGAGTTTGAATCTGGTCTAGATTTGCATAAGAGGAAAGCTGCTATAAAAGTGAGGTGTCTTGCAGAGGACCCCGGGTCTCGTCTTGTCAACATGGGAGCATCGATCCAGATCGGCAGAAGCCCGGCTCCGCCCCCTCCCCCATCTAACTCACCTGGCCAGTGAAGTTAAGGGGAGCAACTAATTGGTAACAACAAGACGGAGTGTGTGTGTGTGTGTGTGAGTGTGAGTGTAATATATTATATGCATATAATACAGTGTTAATGAATACATGTATTACTAATAAATGTGGCGTTTTGCCTTATTCCCCCTGAAAAGATCCTGTGCAGTACTTTAAGTACAACACCAGGAGGGGGCAGAAATAGAGGGACGGGGGGGAGTAAAGACGTGTCAGCTGCCATGAGGATGTTGGGCTCAGTACCGGAGTTAGCATGGTGCCACCCGGCCCACGAGCCAAAGGGGCCCCGGCCCGGCCGCTCTTCTCCGCCCCCCACTCTCTCCTCTGGGGGCAGAAGCTGGGTCCTGCCGGCTCCTGCTGCGAGGCAGCCTCCGCCGGCAGCCAAGCTCCTCCCCCACCTCTTCCCCAGAGCATGCCGCATTCCCGCCCCCCCCCCCCAAACAGCTGTTTGCCAGCACAAGTGAGGGGGAGGAGGTGGAGAAGAGGCAGGGGCAGGGCCTTGGGGAAGGGGGTGGAGTCAGGACATACCCCCTCCAGCCCCCTGCTGTGAGCACCCACACGACCCCAGCCCCCCTCTGCCCTGACCCCTGCACCCCCTCACACATACCCAGCCCCCTGCCCTGACCCCTGCATCCCCTCACACATATTCAGCCCCCCCACGCCCTATGCCCTGACTCCTGCACCCCCCCACACATTCCCACCTGAACCCCTTGCACCAAATGGGAACTGCCCCAGGTAAGCGCTCCACACCCCCAACCTCCTGCCCCAACCCTGAGCCCCCTCCCGCATCCTAGCTCCTGGCCAGACCCTGAACCCCAACCCCCAGCCTGCACCCTGACTCCCTCCCAGACCCTGCACCCCCAGCCCTGTGCTTAGTGCACCCCCACCCTCAGCTCAGTGCAGAGAGAGGCAAAGAGAATGGGCTAGAACCGGGGAGAAGGTAGGTACCCGCTCTATGTGGGCAGGGACGGGGCGGAGATAAATCCTCTTTACCCCCCCAGCCCTGCTGGGCTTGCACTTTACCCCCAGCCCCACCCTTGCTCCAGGGACCAACCCTAGCTCCTGCCCCGCTGTGCTTTTGTCCCCAGCCCCTGCCTTGCTCCAGTCAGCAGGGACTAATCCCCCCCATGCCCTGCTGTGCTCATCTCACCCCTGGCCCCTCCCTCGCTCCAGCTGGGACCAATCCTTCCCCCCCACCCCCCACATTGCCCTGCTGTCAGAGTGGATAAAAATCAATGACTTTTAAAAAAAAAAAATCGGATTTTTGAGAAAACCTATCTAACGATAGTTTTAATTAAGATACATTATATCTCATCATGGAATAGGGATTATAAATTCTATAGTAGAATATAGTCATGTCATGTTTAAGAAAAGTTTTGTAAATGAGTTCCAGTAGTTCATGGATTAGGGACCCAATCTTATGGGATTTCAGGGGCTTCTGTAGAGATTATTTAGGTTAATCTTTCTATCTACCCAATGGGACTCAGTGCTCAGTCTGGAAGATACCATCAGAGATCCGTAGTTTTGCAGTTCTCAAACTGTGGATTTGTGTCTCGAGAGGTAACATGCCTGTTAACAGCAAAAGTGTTTGTAAATAAAATAAATAAATAAATAAAGAGAGAGAGGCGAGAAATAACAGACCTCAACCCTATTGTCCCTCTGCAAATTTGCATATACAGAGTCAATCCCTTACCTTTCTCTAAAAGTGCAAAGTTTCAAAAAATTCAATTAATAGAAGGTTGTTGGGAGCGGAATAGATCTGGACAAGGAGAAGAAGTCTGGAGATAAATGTGAGAAGCGAGGGACATATGCTTTTTTGTTAAAATATTATATGTTTGCTGTTGAAGAAAAAAATCCAGAATACGTAACGTTGTTGTTTTAGTTAAATAAAACAATTTAAATGTCTGTCTGGTAATATTCTCCTCCAAATACAGCCTGGCAAGAAAATCCTCCAAATATTAATGATTAACCTGTTGAATTGGAGATATTTATGAAGTCATTGGGAGGTGAACTATGTGCTTCAATTATCTTTGGTAAATGAAATAACCAAACAATCATTCATTTCCTGATACAGCTGTAAAACTAATCTGAAAAGTTTTCAAAATAAATCACTGTTTAAAAGTGTATCATGTGTACCTTCTAAAAATGAAACCTAAATCTATCTCGGAGTGGTGAAGAATATGCATTAAGGTTATAACAACCAACCAGAATGCACTTTTATGTAGAAAACCATGATTAAATCGAGTCTTCCCGATTAGTGATTTAAATCATTATTTCAATCAAATCCACCCTGCCCGCTGTGCTCTTGCCCCAGCCCCTTCATTCCCCAGGGGGGCCCACAAATATGTTTGGTGCCAGGACCACAAAAAATTAATCCGTCCCTGGTTGGGCTATGTGACGTTATTGATATAATCTAGGACTGTATAGATCATTGTTGCAACCAAGGTCCTGTATAAAGGGGGTCAAGTGAGGTGTCTAAGACAAGGTTATGGTTTGCTGGTTGTGATTATGCTGTCTATATGTGTGTATCAATTTTGTAGTTGAAGTTGTGAATATTGGCTCTATACTATCTGTATTTCAAACTTATGCTATGCTTCTGGGAGACATCCCAGACAAGCTGAGATTAGTTCTGCCTAGCCTGCTTGATGGCCCATTAAGGACCATCAGCTACACAACTGACCCATTGAGAGAAGGCAAATACGCCTTGTAACTCAGCAAAGTATGCAGGGACTGGCCCATGTGACTCCAGACTCCATTTTGCTGTAATTTTCCACAGTAAGAACAAAGAGGTGTCCTTACACCTGGAAGAGACTATAAAAGGCTGATGCCTCATCTCCATCTTGTCTTCAATCCTGCTTCTTACCTCTGGAGGGACTTTGCTACAAACAGAAGCTCTACACAAAGGACTGAATGACCCATCCCAGCTGGGGATGTTCCAGAGACTTGATTTGAACCTGCAGTTTATTCCATCATTGCTACAAGCCTGAACCAAGAACTTTGCCATTACTGTATGTAACTGATTCCATTTAACCAATTCTAACTCTCATCTCTATCTTTTTCCTTTTATGAATAAACCTTTAGATTCTAAAGGATTGGCAACAGCATGATTTGTGGGTAAGATCTGATTTGTATATTGACCTGGGTCTGGGGCTTGGTCCTTTGGGATCGAGAGACTTTTTTTTTTACTGGGGTCTTGGTTTTCATAACCATTTGTCCCCATAACGAGAGGTACTGGTGGTGATACTGGGAAACTGGAGTGTCTGAGGGAATTGCTGGTGTGACTTGTGGTTAGCCAGTGGGGTGAGACCGAAGTTCTCTCTGTCTGGCTGTTTTGGTGCCTTGGAGGTGGAAAAACCCCAGCCTTGGGCTGTAACTGCCCTGTTTTAAGCGATTTGTCCTGAATTGGCACTCTCAGTTGGGTCCCACCAGAACTAGCATCGTTACAGGCTACACGACGGCGACAGGATTGTGGGGCAGCCCTGGCTGGAGTTAGGGGTACGTTGCAGTTTCTGTTTAAAGCTGATTTTTCATGTGCATAGTCAGATTGGTTTGAAAATCGCTGTGTTACATCGGGGCCTGAGGCAGAGTTTGTGGTACTATTTTGGAGTCCCTTGGTCACGGGGTTCCTGAGATACAGACCCCCCCAAATGACCTCCTTGCAAAGGCTCAGGGTACGTGTCAGGAAAGACCAGGAGCCTCGGCTCAGGGAGTGGGACGTGGGGTCTTTCCCCTCTAGGAAGTTCAGGCTACAGTCTGGCCCCAAACCTGGCTGGCTGACTCTGGGGTGGAGAATGGGACACGGGTGTTTCCCCTCTGGGGGATGCCGGCTCCAATCAGCCAAAGGGCCAGGGACTGGCTGTCTTGCCCCCAATGACACACTCAGTGGCTGTGGTGAGTGTGTCAGTTCTCAGCACCCCGGGTGGGTGGGGTGAGGGATCCCCTCAGACCGCTCCATACTCACAGCCCCCTCCGTGGTGCTGGGCTATTTCGGTCACAGTCCGGCTGAAGTTGAACAAGTCGCGATGGATCACCAGCTCCAGGTCCTGCCACTGCTTCGGGGTCAGGCCCTGCTGTGCCCAGGGCTGCAGGAAGCGGATCTCGCAGGTGCTGCAGTCCATGGAGTGGGTCTCCAGGTCGCCCAGCAGGGCCATCCCCTGTGTGTCCGTGGAGCTGGCGTTGTGGAAGACGTTGATTTGGAGCAGCCGGAGTGTGACAGACGCTGTGGGGACAGGAGGGGAGGCTGGGGCGGGGGCAGGAAACAGGTGGAGGACAAAGCGGGTGGGGAGAGAGATTAATGAGTCTCTGTCTCATGAACAATCCTGCCCTATGGGGTCTCCCTGGTGATCCCTAACCTGCCTCCCCCGTCCTACTCCCCCAGCCTGGTACTTCCCCACCCGGGCCCTGGTACTACACCATCCCCACGCATCCCTGGTAGCAAAACCAGCAGGGGGGGTCCCCACTTACCGGCCAGGGCCCCCCATGCCCAGGGGAGGAGCAGCAGAGCGAGCAGCATCCCGGCAGGGGAAGGGGGATCCGGGCTCTGGTGGGCGTCAGGCAGCGGGACGAGGGACCCAGGATCCCCAGGCGCTTTCAGCCCACACGCCTCTCTGCCAACTTCTCTCTTTGTCTGTGTCTGCTCAGCTCTGTGCCCGCAGCTGCCAGCCCCGAGCCAATGAGGGCAGAGTGAGTCGGGGAGCGGGGGCAGCGCGGGAGGGGGATCCCTGGCAGCAAGGTCAGAAGAACACTCCCAAAGGACAAAAGTTTTATCGATGAAAAGTGCCAGTTTCAACAGCGCTCTCCTGCCGACAAAGCCGCTCCCGCTCCTGGGGGAGGATGTTTTTTGCCGGCAGGAGACGTCTCTCCTGCCCACAAACAGCAGCTACACTGTGCGCCATTTAGCGCCCACAGTATAAGTGTGTGTGACGCCCCCTCCATCTCCTCCAGCCTGCGGTACCGCTGCTCCCCGCAGAGCCCCCCGCGCTGCCCTGGGGCATCGGGTCAGCCCTGACTGCCCGGGGAGAGCCCCCTGGTGCTCCCCACCCCACTCCCTGCAGCACAGCCCCTAGCACCGCTGTCATAACTAAAAGGGAAGGGTAACAGCCCTCCTGTGTACAATACTATAAAATCCCTCCTGGCCAGAGACACCAAAATCCTTTTCCCTGTAAAGGGTTAAGAAGCTCAGATAACCTGGCTGGCATCTGACCTAAAGGACCAATAAGGGGACAAGATACTTTCAAATCTTGGGGAGGGGGAAAAAGGCTTTTGTTTGTGCTCTTTGTTTTGGGGGTTGTTCGTTCTTGGGACTGAGAGGGACCAGACATCAATCCAGGCTCTCCAAATCTTCTGAACAAGTCTCTCATATTTCCAACTTGTAAACAAACAGCCAGGCAAGGCGTGTTAGGTTTATCTTTCTTTTCTCAACTTGTAAACCCTCTAGCAAAACGAACATTTACCTCTGTTCGCTGCAACTTTGAACCTAAGGCTAGAGGGGGGTCCTCTGAGCTCTTTAAGTTTGATTACCCTGTAAAGTTATTTTCCATCCTGATTTTACAGAGATGATTTTACCTTTCTTTCTTTAATTAAAAGCCTTCTTTTTAAGAACCTGATTGATTTTTCCTTGTTTTAAGATCCAAGGGGATTGATCTGGACTCACCAGGAATTGGTGAGGGGAAAGGGGAGGGGGGGATGATTAATTCCTCCTTGTTTTAGGCTCCAAGCGGTTTTGGATCAGTGTTCACCAGGGAATTGGTGGAGAGTCTCTCAAGGCTACCAGGGAAGGGAGTTGCACATTGGGAGTGGTGGCAGCAAACACAGATCTAAGCTGGTAGAGAAGCTTAGAGGTTTTCATGCAGGTCCCTACATGTACCCTAAAGTTCAGAGTGGGGCAGGAATCTTGACAGCCGCCCTGGGGCAATGGGGCCTGTGCCAGTGCCACTCGTTATGGGGACAAATGCTTATGAAAACCAAGACCCCAGTAAAAGAAAAAGGTTCTCCTGATCCCAAAGGACCAAGCCCCAGACCCAGGTCAATATTCAAGTCAATATTTATTAATTTCATTATTTAGCCTACATATCTATCTGCCATGAGGCTGCATCAATTGAAAACAAAAAATAAAAAATGAAATTTTATTCCTATCAGTTCTTGTTCAGTATTAAAAGCTGGGGAGCAGGGGGGCTCTGGGCTGGAGAGGGGAAGCAGGCAGAGCCCACCTGGATGCAGGGAGACTGGGATGTGCTGGGCTGAGGGAGGCCAGGCCTGAGGGTCAGAGAGTTTCCTGTGCTGGGTTCAACTCTCAATAAACCTCCTGTTTTATGCTGGCTGAGAGTCACTCCGGTCTAGAGAACAGGGCGGGGGCGGGGGGGCATCGTCCCCTTCAGAGGGTGGAGGCCCCAGGGGTCCAGAGCGAGGGGACTCCCTGAGGGGCCCACGGCGAGAGACAGATGTGCTAAGGCTCAGAGAGGTGCAGCTCCAGGAGGTGGAGGGGCCTGACCCCGAGAGAGAGTGGCCCCCCGCGAAGGGCTGTTGCACTGAAAGGGGCACCCCCCACAGACCACACGGGGCCAAGAGTGGGCACGATCTGGGAGTCCATGACACACACACACACACGGGTCCCCCAGCCTCCTTGGGTCAAACCTCGGAGCCGTTAGCACCCCTGCCCCACACTGTGAGCTTCCTTCAGCGAGTCCCCCTGGGCTGGGCACCTCCGAGAGATGTGTACCCCAAAGGGGGCAATGCCCCCCCAGCGTGGGCAGGGACTCAGGCAGCCTGTCACAGCGGGCGGGTTCATGAGGTGATTGGCACACGGCCTAGGAAGCCCTCAGGCCAGCCCAGAGAAATGGGGTACAGCAGAGTTCCTTTGGGGGTCTCCCAGCCCCAGCCAAGCCCTTGGCTCCCACTCTGGGCCTCTTTGTCCCCTGTCCCCCTCTTTGTCTCTAGTTCCGGGGTGAGCTCACCCCCCACCTGGCCCCTCCTCAGTCCGTGTTCGTGGCCAGGGGAATGGGGTGCAGCTTCCTGGCTGAGAGGCAGGAAGTCGACATGCTCTGGGCCGTTGGGCCTCTGCAAAGAGTAAACATTTCCCCCTCACCGAGAGAGCAATGTGGCATATAGGGGAAACTGAGGCACACACAGTATTCATACAAAATATTACAGAAAATTGCCACTCCGTCCCACCCTCCCGCTCCCATCCCATCTTGACGGGTGCAGTATGAACATCCAGCGCGTTGGAGGGAGCAGGGCAGGTGGTGCCATTGGGGGAGGCCAGGTCTGGGCGGGGGACACGGACCAATGCTCCACAAAGGGCACAGACCAGACCCCGTGGGGAGGAATTCTGGTCACTAACATCAGAGCGGAGCTGGCACTGCAGGAGGGTAAAGGCCCCGTCAGCCCAGCCCCTCCCCTGCCCTGCATTGCAGCCAGTACACCCTAATAGGAAAGGCCGGGGGGCCCATTCCTCACCCCGCTGAGCTGCCAGTCCCCCCACCCTGGGGCTGCATCAGAGCTGGAGTGTGGCACGGAGTGTGGGGGAGTCGGGGCCCTGCACCCCCCACTTCCTGCCATTCCCCGGGACTCTCAGCCAGCCAGTAACACAGAAGGTTTATTAGACGACAGGAACACGGCGTAGGGCAGAGCTTGTAGGTACAGAGACCAGGACCCCTCAGTCAGGTCCATCTTGGGGGGTGGGGAGCCCAGACCCCGGTGCTGGGCCTCCCTCTGTTTCCGCAGCCAGCTCCAAACTGAAACTCTCCAGCCCCTCCTCCGGCCTTTGTCTCTTTCCCGGGCCAGGAGGTCACCTGATCCCTTTGTTCTCCAACACCTTCAGCTGGCACCTTGCCGGGGAGGGGCCCAGGCCATGAGTTGCCAGGAGACAGAGTGTCGGCCATTCTCTGTGCAGACGCCATCACACCTGCCCTCTCGGGCTCTGCAACAGTCACACCCCCTGATCCCACCACCTAGAGACTTACGAACTGCAAAGGGGAAACTGAGGCACCCACACAGTATTCAGAGAAAACATTAAGAACATCCCCACTTCGTCACAGATCCCCCTTGGGAGTAACGGCCCCACATCCCGGTCCCCCATGGATGGTCCCCCTGAACCCTGCCTGTGGCCTGATCTACACTTAATGCTTATCCCACAGAGCTCTGTAGGTTAGGGGTGACACCCACCCAACGCAGAGCTCTGGGGGTCAGGCTGTGACCCCACACCCCAGCACAAAGCTGTGTCGCCAAGCCCCCCATGTGCACAGTCGCTCTGCAGAACAGGGCAGGTGTGGGCCGGGCGAGTGCCGTGCGGGGAGGTGCTGTCCCCACATTGGGGACAGACCCCTCCTGGCAGCGCTGCGTCCACACTGGGCTGTCGGCGGAGCCGCACCGCTCGGGCCCTGCCATGCAGACACAGCCCTTGGCAGCAGACTGGTCAGCGCACTCACCGCTGCTCTAACCTGCCAGACCCCACTCCCCTCCCACACTGGGGACAGGACCCAGGAGTCCTGGACCCCAGCCCCCTCCCAGAGCTGGGATAGAACCCAGGAGTCCTGATTAGCTCGCCCCTCCCACCACTCAAACCCACTTCCCCTCCCCAGCCAGGACTATTATTATGGCTTTATCACCGCAGGGCCGAGGATCCCGGTCGTGCCCAGGACCCCCTTGTGCTCGGCGCTGCCCAGACACAGAACAAACAGACAGAACCTGTCCCCGGAGCCCGGGTCCCTCACCCCCAGCTCTGGGGGGGCCCTGCCCCCAGGAGCTCTCAGCCCAGCCCAGCCAGCGGCTTGGAGCGGCCTCCACGGCGCCCCACGGGCCATAGTGTTGTCAGGGCTCCGTGTGGGTGGCTGGGCCTATGTCCCACGGGCAACACGCTTGCTACCCGGGCACCCCAGCTCAGCCTGGATACCCTGCCAGGACCCTCCTGGGTCCCCCACCCACGCCCATCGCCTTTGTGTATGTAGCTGTGTCTGACCCCTTGTCACAGAGTGTGGGGGACTCAGGGCCCTGCACCCCCGGCTTCCTGCGATTCACCATGACTCTCAGCCAGCCAGTAAAGCAGAAGGTTTATTTGGATGACAGGAATACAGTCCAAGACAGGTCTTGCAGGCACAGACAACAGGACCCCCTCAGTTAGGTCCACCTTGGGGTCCCTGGGCACCCTAGCCCCCTTGGGAGGTCAGAGCCCCGTCTGCCTCCCAGCCATATCACCAGCCAGCTCCCGAAACTCTCCCTTCAGCGACCCCTCCCACAGCCTTTGTTCAGTTTCCCGGGCCAAGGTGTCACCTGGCCTCTAACCCCTCCCTGGGTTCTCATGTTACACGCTCAGGTATTCTCCCTTGGTCAGTCTCCCATCCCCCAATGCAGACTATCCTAGCCACACTCCCCTGTCAGCATTCACAGACCACAGTGAGAACAGGCCCAGTTCGTCACATCTCCCCCCTTCGAGACCGAACTGAGCGGGGTCACTTTAGCCAGTGACCCGGGGAAGTTCGAACCTACCCCCGTTCCCGTGGATGCCCCAGCATCCCTCCCATTCCTTGGAGAGAATTACACCAGGCCCCTCCAGTTTCACGCCCCCCCCCTTAGGTCAGGGGTGCTCGATGGCACTCGTAGTTCGCATGTGGGAAGGTTTATGCGGCCTGTGCCCTTTTCCCACCCCAATACCCCTGGGGTGCCAACTGGGCTGGGGTCTTCTCCCAGCATTCCAGTCGGGAGGTCGGTGATTCGGGCTCTCTTGGTTCAGAGCCGCCCTTTTAACCTTGGCCACCCTCCGGAAAGGATCCTCTATGCTGGGCAAGGGTCCTAAAGCTGTTTTCCCCTTGTCCCGGGCCTTCCTCCCCCTCTGACAGGGGTCACAGGATCGGCAGTACTGTCGGACAGTAACAAAGACCCCAGGCCAGTAAAAGCTCCGTAGCAGCCTCTGCTGGGTACGCCAGGTTCCCTGGTGCCCTGAGAGGGGAATGTCATGGGCCCGGCACAGCAGCTGGCGGCAATACTTCTGGGGTACCACCAGCTGCCTCCTGATCCCCCCTGACTCCATTTTCCCTGGGGGAGCCCATTCTCAGTACAGGAACCCCTTCTCCCACAGGAACCTTTTCCGGCCACCTCTCCCCATGGTCTGTACCGCACTGGGGTCGGCCAGGTCCCTTATCTTCCGCAAGGAGGGGTCTTTCTGCACCTCGGCCTGGAACTCAGCAGCTGGGACAGGGATGGCCACCTGCTCTTTCTCGCCGGCTGGGTCTGAAGCTGCAGCCTCCCTGAATCATGTCCCTGGGTGTTCCCTCCCCACCAGGTTAGGGTCCTGCGCCTCAGGCAAGGCACCCTCCCCAAGGCCAGGGCGCAGTGCCCCTCGCCGGCTCTGACTGTGGGTCACAACCAGGGCACCCTGGGGGTTGCTTGGCCAGTCCTCCAGGTCCCCCTCCCCATCAATACCTCAGTGGGCAAATACGGGTGTACCCCCATGTCCTTGGGGCCCTCCTTGGTCCCCCACTTCAGGTGCACCCTCGCCACAGGCACCTTGAATGGGGTCCCACCCACCCCCGTCAGGGTCAGGTAGGTGTTGGGCACCACCCGATCTGGGGCCACCACCTCAGGCCGGGCCAGCGTCACCTCTGCGCCTGTATCCCAGTATCCATTGCCCTTCCTCCCATCCACCTCCAGGGGAACAAGGTACTCTCTCCGGAGGGACAGCCCCGCGCCCACCGTATAAACCAAAAACCCTGAGTCTGGAGCATCCAGCCCCCCAGAGGAACTGGCCTGGAGCTCTCCTCCCTCCTTAGCAGGTGGTACTCTGCCAGCCCCCCTTCCCTGGGAATGCTGCCTCTCGCCGGGCTGGGTCTCTACCCAGTCAACCCTCTGTGGGTTCAGTCCGCTCAGTCTGTCCCTGAGCCTGGGGCACTGGGCCCGTATGTGGCCCCTTTGGCCACAGTGATAGCAGCCCATGTCCCATGGGTCCCCTTGAGCGGGTCGGATGGACCTGACGCTGGATCTTCCCCTTTGGTGGGGGTTCTCCATATTTCCTCGCTGGGAGGTCCCATGGTGACTCTCTCTCTGCGTTGTGACGGGCCTGTGTGACGAAGTGGGGGGTTTTCTTGTTTTCTGTGGAGTTTCAATGGTTTGCATGCAGAGGGGGTGGGACTCAGTTTCCCTGGGTGTTACTGGTTTAACAAGGTGAGGAGAGAGGGAGTTTGTTTTGCAGAGGACTGGAGAGAGGACTTGGGGACCCAGCCGATGGCCTGGAGGATGGAGACCCCAGCGACCGGTGACCTGGCGACCTGGTGACCCAGAGGCCCAGCTGAGGAGATGCGGCCGGTTCTGGCCAGTGGGAGGACAATGGGCTGCAGAGTGAGGACCCAGTGACCTAACCAGCCGGTTCCAGCCAGAGGACAGAAGCGAGGAGAGGAGGCCCCGGTTTACGACCCTGTTTACCTGGAGAGAAGACAATGGACAGAGGCGGGGCCTGGGGCCGGGGATCTCAGATGCCCAGCTGGAAGCAGGGGGGCTCTGGGCTGGAGAGGGGGAGCAGGCAGAGCCCACCTGGATGCAGAGAGACTGGGATGTGCTGGGCTGAGGGAGGCCAGGCCTGAGGGTCAGAGAGTTTCCTGTGCTGTGTTCAACTCTCAATAAACCCTCCTGTTTCATGCTGGCTGAGAGTCACTCCGGTCTAGAGAACTGGGTGGCATCAACCCCTTCGGGGGTGGAGGCCCCGGGGGTCCAGAGCGAGGGGACTCCCTGAGGGGGCCCACGGTGAGAGACAGACGTGCTAAGGCTCAGAGAGGTGCGGCTCCAGGAGGTGGAGGGGCCTGACCCCGAGAGAGAGTGGCCCCCCGAGAAGGGCTGTCGCACTGAAAGGGGCACCCCCCACGGACCGCACGGGGCCAAGAGTGGGCACGATCTGTGAGTCCGTGACAGCCTGTTCCTTTGGGACTTCTCCCTGTTATCCCCTGCCCGACTGTTCACAAACTCGTCGGCCAGCTGGCCTGCGTGCTGCGGGTTCTCTGGCTTTTGGTCCATCAACCATTGCCTCAGGTCGGATGGGCACTGCTCATACACGTGCTCCAGTACAAATAGGTCAAGCAGGTCCTCTATAGTTTGGGCCCCAGCTGTCCACTTGCGGGCATACCCCTGCGCCCGGTTGGCCAGTTGTAGGTATGTGACCTCACGGGTTTTACGCTGACTCCGGAACCTTTGCCGGTACATCTCAGGGGTCAGCCCAAACTCGCGGAGCAGGGCCTTTTTGAACTGTTCGTAGTCCCCTGTCTCCGCCCCTTTCAGTCGGCTGTACCCCTCCCTGGCTGTGGGGTCCAGTGAGGGGATGAGAAACTGGAGCCTGTCTGCAGGGTCAACCTGGAGCAGCTCGCAGGTATTCTCAAAGGCCGTCAGGAAGGTATCCATGTCCTCCCCCTCCTTACGCTGGGCCGGGAAGCACTTATCAAAGCTCTTTGCAGTCTTGGGTCCCCCCTCACTCACCGCAGCTGGGGCCCCACTGCTCCTCAGCCTGGCCAGTTCCAGTTCATGCTGACGTTGGTCCCGCTCATGCTGACATTGTTTCTCCTTCTCTTCCCGCTCCTGCTTCAGTTCTTGGTGCCTTAACTCGAGCTCTTTCAGTCTCAGCTCCCTGTCACATTCCAGTCGCATCCGCTCCAGGGACGGGGAGCTCCGCTGGGATGATCCCCTGCTGGCCGCCGGGGTCGGGGTGCCCTCGGTATTCGCTGGGCTTCCCCCGACCCCTCCCCTAGGTATAGGTAGGCCGGGCCTCGGGATGTCCTCGGCAGCAGTCTGACCCCTCCCAGCCATGTCAGGCCCCGGGGCCCACGCTGCATCCACCGGGCGGCTTCCCTCAGGGACAGGGCTCGGTTCATCCAAGCGATCCCTCTCCTCCAGCTGGGCAATGAGCTGTTCTTTGGTGGACCTCCCAATGCGCAGCCCCCTCTGCCTGCACAGCTCCACCAGGTCGCTCTTAAGGCGTTTAGCATCCATCCTCCTGCTGGCCACTCGCCGGCCTGTGCTCTCCGCTTTCCACCGTTCCAGGGGGACCCCTAGTGTGCCAGCCCTTCTTCAGGTCACCGCCTCTCTGCCAGGGTCGAGCTGCAGACTCCTCCGCCCCGGGACTGGTCGCTGCGATCCCCCGGGGGACCCTGTTACTGCAAAAGTCCTTCTCTCTGGTCACACACTCCCAGGGGTTAATCGCCCCCTGAACTGTCTCATAGACTCATAGACTCTAAGGTCAGAAGGGACCATTATGATCATCTAGTCTGACCTCCCGCATGATGCGGGCCACAAAAGCTGACCCACCCACTCCTGGAATAATTCTCTCCCTTGACTTAGCTGTTGAAGTCCCCAAATCATGATTTAAAGACTTCAAGTCGCAGAGGAATCCTCCAGCAAGCGACCCCTGCCCCATGCTGCGGAGGAAGGCGAAAAACCTCCAGGGCCTCTGCCAATCTATCCTGGAGGAAAATTCCTTCCCGACCCCAAATATGGCGATCAGCTGAACGCCGAGCATGCGGGCAAGATTCTCTAGCCAGACCTTCTGGAAAAGTTCTCTGTAGTAACTTTTAATATCCCATCATTGACCATTGTTATTGACCTATTGACTAAAATCACTGTATCCCATCAAACCATCCCCTCCATAAACTTATCCAGCTTAATGTTAAAGCCAGAGAGTCTCTCTCTGACTCTTCAGCCCACCTGGTCCCCGTCGATCCCCCTTTGTTTTACTGCTCCCCAGTCACTTACTGCAGGAAGCGCTGTCCACGGGGTGCAGTAGATCCCACCTCTGCCACCAGTTGTCGCAGAGTGTGGGGGAACACCAGGCCCTGCACCCCCGGCTTCCTGTGATTCACCATGACTCTCAGCCAGCCAGTAAAGCAGAAGGTTTATTTAGACGACAGGAATACAGTCCAAGACAGGTCTTGCAGGCACAGACAACAGGATCCCCCCCAGTTAGGTCCATCTTGGGGTCCCCGGGCACCCCAGCCACCTTGGGAGGTCAGAGCCCCGTCTGTCTCCCAGCCATATCACCAGCCAGCTCCTGAAAAACTCTGCCTTCAGCGACCCCTCCCACAGCCTTTGTTCAGTTTCCCGGGCCAAGGTGTCACCTGGCCTCTAACCCCTTCCTGGGTTCTCATGTTACATGCTCAGGTATTCTCCGTCGGTCAGTCTCCCATCCCCCAATGCAGACCATCCTAGCCACACTCCCCTGTCAGCATTCACAGACCACAGTAAGAACAGTCCCAGTTCGTCACATCCCTCCACCCAGGCCTGGCTCCTACAGCCCTGGGGGCCCGCTGGGCAGCCCCTCCCTGAAGGGTTTATTGAACGGCACAGGCCAGCGCCGGCTCCCTGCGGATCCTGGATCCCAGCGATCCCACAGCGCCCCCAAGTGTCCAATGTGCCCCCAAGGTCCCAGAGGGAGGAGAATCCCACCCCCCACCCCGATCTCCCAGGGCCCCGATCCAGTCTTGCCTTCGGCGCCCTCAGCTCTGGAGCTGGGCACAGACCCAGCCCTGAGTGCCATGTCCCCAGGAGAGGGGCCGATCCCCACGCCGGGGCCGGTGCCGCCCCCTCAGGGACTGGACTCCCCTGGTCCAACATCCTGGTAGCCCCTGGAAGGAGAGAGCAGAGGGGATGGGTTAGGGGGTGCAACGGCCCCACCCCCACCCCCGAGAGGGGAGGACTCACCTGCGTCTGCTCCGCCACAGCACCACGGCCACGGCGGCTACGGCCACAACCCCCAGGGTGATGCCCACGGCCAGGCCGGGGCCCCAGGGCCTGCTCTGCTCTGTAACACAGGGGGTGCCGTGCTGGGAACGGGGACAGGAGTGTGGGCCCTGTTCCATCAGCCTCCCCCGCAGCCCCCCCGATCATCTCAACCGACCCACTGCCCTCAGCCCCCCCGACCCTGTTCCCTCAGCCTCCCCTGCAGTCCCACCCCTTCTCCCCCCACCTTCCCACCCCCTCAGCTTCCCCCCACTCTAGTCCTGCCCCCCCATCCCAGTCTTGTCCCGTTCCCCTCAGCTCCTCCATCCTGCTCCCCCTAATCCATCCCCACACCCCCACCCACCTTCTCTGCCTCCCTGTGCCCCAATCCCGCTGCCTGGACCCACCCCCGTCCCACTCAGGACATGCAGGAAAAGCCCCCAGTGACACCCCCCCCCCCCCGGGGACGTGCACCTACCCCAGGGGATCAGCAGGCTCCAGCCCCCCAGGCTGCTGTGCTGCACCCGGCAGGCGTAGCTGTGCCCGGCGCCCGGCCCCACGGCCAGGGAGCTGCGCAGCTGGTAGGTCAGGTCCGCGTTGGGCAGGATCCCGCTGGAGTTCAGCCGCCCGCCCGGCCCCACCTCCTCCCCGTCCTGCAGCCAGGCCACGCGGACGGGCCGGGGGTAGAAACCGGTGACCCGGCAAACCAGCAGTACCGGCGCGGGGGCCCCGGCTGAGGGAGGCGCTCGGGCAAACACCACGGCGACCGGCCGCTCTGAGACAGGAGGAGAGAGACGGGGCGGGGGAGAGGGGACGATTCAGTCTGAGCCTCAGGGACTCACTAGCCAAGCCCAGCTCCATTCCCCGGGGTCAGGCGTTGGCCCCGCTGTCCTGGCCAGACCCTGCAGTTACCATTGGTGACAGAACCCTGTTCACTTCCTGTCCTAAACTGCTGTGCAACGCGGCTGTGAAATGGCTACTGTGCTCCACCCCAGATATAGCTGCATTTGTACTTCCTGTATAAACAGCCCCCAGGCCTCAATCCAGAGGTGGCTGCATCTGAGCACTGGGTGCGGGATCCCTGTATAAACAGCAAACACACCCTACCCCAGAGGTGGCTGCATGGCAGCGAGTGGTGTCCAGCCTCACCTTGTCTCTCCAGAGACTCGTTCCCATACTGGACAAAGCTCTCGAGCTCACTGACACACGTCGTTCTCAGGAGAAACTGAATCGTGCTTCTTGTGCCCTTATCCCGGTTGAGAAGGTCCCGCGTGTAGAGCGCAGCCACATTGTCCTCCTGGCGAGCGACCCATTCGCCTCCGTCCACGTCGAAGCTGATGAAGTCCTCGCCGTTCACCGCGGCGTCATAGAATCCCCTCGAGGTGCCGTTGGGGGGCAGCTCGCAGCCGAGGGAGACCTGGGTAACAAAGGGGTCTGGAACAGGAAGGGCAGGGGATGAGGATGGGCGTCCAGAGGTCACAGGAGGGGGCAGAAATAGACAGACGGGGGAAGTAAAGACATAACGTCAGGTGCAATGAGGATGTTGGGCCACACCACGGTGGCAGGATTGTGGGTCGCCCCTGGCTGGAGTTAAGGGTAAGTTGCAGTTTCTGTTTAAAGCTGATTTTTCACGGGCATTGTCAGATTGGCTTGAAAAACGCTGTGTTACAGCAGGGCCTGAGGCAGAGTTTGTGGTGCAAATTTGGGACCCCTTGGTCACGGGGTTCCCGAAATACAGATCCCCCAGCCCAAATGACCTGCTTTCAAAGGCTCAGGGTACATGTCAGGAAAGACCAGGAGCCTCGGCTCAGGGAGTGGGACACGGGGCCTTTCCCCTCTAGGAAGTTCAGGCTACAATCTGGCCCCAAACCTGGCTGGCTGACTCTGGGGTGGAGATGGGACACGGGTGTTTCCCCTCTGGGGGACGCAGGATCCAATCAACCAAAGGGCCAGGGACTGGCTGTCTTGCCCCCAGTGACACACTCAGTGGCTGTGGTGAGTGTGTCAGTTCTCAGCACCCCGGGTGGGTGGGGGGAGGGATCCCCTCAGACCGTGCTATACTCACAGCTCCCTCCGTGGTGCTGGGCTAATCTGTTCACAGTCCGGTTGAAGTTGAACAGGTAGCGATGGATCAGCAGCTCCAGGTCCTGCCACTGCTTCGGGGTCAGGCCCTGCTGGGCCCAGGGCTGCAGGAAGCGGATCTCGCAGGTGCTGCAGTCCATGGAGTGGGTCTCCAGGTCGCCCAGCAGGGCCATCCCCTGTGTGTCCGTGGAGCCTGCGTTGTGGAAGACGTCGATTTGGAGCAGCTGGAGGGTGATAGACGCTGGGGGGACAGGAGGGGAGGCTGGGGCAGGGGGCAGGAAACAAGTGGAGGACAAAGCAGGTGGGGAGAGAGATTAATGAGTCTGTCCCATGAACAATCCTGCACTACGGGGTCTCCCTGGTGATCCCTAACCTGCCTCCCCCATCCTACTCCCCCAGCCTGGTACTTCCCCACCCTGGCCCTAGTACTACACCATCCCCACGCATCCCTGCAGCAAAAACGGCAGGGGGGGTCCCCACTTACCGGCCAGGGCCCCCCATGCCCATGGGAGGAGCAGCAGAGCGAGCAGCATCCCGGCAGGGGAAGGGGGACCCGGGCTCTGGTGGGCGTCAGGGCAGCGGGACGAGAGGCCCAGGATCCCCACGTGCTTTCAGTTCCTCTGCAGCCCACACGCCTCTCAGACCGTCAACTTCTCTTTTTCTCTCTGTCTGCTCAGCTCTGTGCCCGCAGCTGCCAGCCCCGAGCCAATGAGGGCAGAGTGAGTCGGGGAGGGGGGCAGCGCGGGAGGGGGATCCCTGACAGCAAGGTCAGAAGGACCAGGCCCTGTCCCCAGCAGACTCAGGCTAGGTCCACACTGGGAAAACTTTTGTTGTTTGGGAGGGTTTTTTTAACACCTCAGAAGGACAAATGTTTTACCCAGGCAAAGTGCAGGTGTGAACAGCTCTCCTGGGACAAAGCCGCTCCCGCTCCTGGGGGGAGACGTCTCTCCTGCCCACAAACAGCAGCTACACTGTGCGCCATTTAGCGCCCACAGCCTAAGTGTGTGTGATGCCCCCTCCATCTCCTCCAGCCTGCGGTACCGCTGCTCCCCGCAAAGCCCCCGCACTGCCCTGGGGCAATGGGGAGCCCTGACTGCCCGGGGAGAGCCCCCTGGTGCTCCCTGCTCCCTGCAGCCCAGCCCCTAGCGCCGCCCTGGGGCCATGGGGAGCCCTGACTGCCCGGGGAGAGCCCCATGGTGCCCCCGCCCCACTCCCTGCAGTACAGCCCCACCCTTCCCCTAGGCTCTCCGGGCGCTGAAGGAGGCTCTGGTCAGTGGCCCAGTTCTGGCAAACCCAGACTTTGACAAGCCCTTTATGGTGTTCACCGACGCCTCAGACACAGGACTGGGGGCGGTGTTAATGCAGGAGGATGAAAAGGGGGAGAGACACCCCATCGTGTACCTGAGCAAGAAGTTGCTACCCCGGGAGCAGAACTACGCGGCCATTGAGAAGGAATGCCTGGCCATGGTGTGGGCCCTCAAGAAACTAGAGCCATATCTCTTTGGGCGACACTTCACCGTGCACACCGACCACTCTCCCCTGACCTGGCTGCACCAGATGAAAGGAGCCAACGCCAAGCTCCTGAGATGGAGCCTGCTCCTGCAGGATTATGACATGGACGTGGTCCATGTGAAGGGACGTGACAACCTGATAGCGGACGCATTGTCCCGGAGAGGGAGCCCTGAACTTCCCCAGGTCACTGGTCAGAGTGACCCCGCTCAGTTCAGTCTCGAAGGGGGGGAGATGTGACGGAGCAGGGAGCGGGGCAGATTTGACCTGGGAATGTTGCAGGGGGGTTGCAGTGGGGATGTGGGACTTCCCTTGAAGGAAGCTACCTGAGCTGTAACCTGAGCCAGGAGGGGGTGGGGAGAATTAACACCTTCTGCCCGGGAGACTGAACAAAGGAGAGGAGGAGCTGGGGGGACGGGGAAGAGAGGAGCAGCAGGAGGAGTTTTGGTTTGGTTTCAGTTTGGGCTGGGTGGTGCAACGCAGGGAACCCCAAGCTGGGGTCTAAGCTCCCTGAACCTCCCAGAGGGACCTAATTGAGGGGGGTCTGGTCGTACCTACACGCTCTGCTTGAGACTGTGTTCCTGTCCTTAAATAAACCTTCTGCTTTACTGGCTGGTTGAGAGTCGCAGTGAATCTCAGGAAGAGGGGTGCAGGGCCCTGACTCCCCCACACTCCGCAACACTCCTACACTGGGGACAGGACCCAGGAGTCCTGGCTCCCAGCCCCCCTGCTCTAACCCACTGGACCCCAGCCCCCTCCCAGAGCCAGGGAGAGAACCCAGGAGTCCTGATTAGCTCGCCCCTCCCACCACTCGAACCCACTTCCCCTCCCCAGCCAGGACTGTTGTTATCGCTGTGTTACTGTTGCCGGCACAGAGGGCCCGAGGACCGCTCCCGGTGTGCTTCGCGTCAATAAACACACCAGGGGGAGAAGCAAACAAAGTTTATTTGAGATCTCAAAGCGGTGTGAGGAGACTGGCACGTCTCAGATCAAGCACACCAACAGAAACAGTTTTTCTTCTTTTATACATTTTGCTGTTAAGCCTCATCCCCCCCATTCCCCCTCTAGCCCTCCCTTCCCCCCCCCATTCCTCCCTCTATCCCTCCCGTCCCTGGTAACAGTTACTAAGCAAATAACAATTACATTTAAGCAGTTAAGTCATTCTTGGCAACTATAAGCCTAGCTTGTTAGTAACTTCTTTAAACCGTTATCTTGTCCTTTTTCCCTTCAGCCAGAAACATGCAGCCTCATTATTACCGCTTGATACCGGTGTGAGCAGGGGGTTGCACACAGATAACTGGTTGCTTACATATTCCAATTGCACCTGGCTTTTGAGGTCGATTAGAGTTTAAACATGGAAGAAGTTTGGTTCACTTAGGCCTAGTGCAGGAAGGCTTCTTTGGCACTTGGGATTTTCCACCCTCCCAAGTTACCTAGGGTGCTGCCTAGTAACGTCAACATTACCGCAGGGCCGAGGAGCCCGGTCGTGCCCAGGACCCCCTTGTGCTCGGCGCTGCCCAGACGCGGAGCAAACAGACAGAACCTGTCCCCGGAGCCCGGGTCCCTCACCCCCAGCTCTGGGGGGGCCCTGCCCCCAGGAGCTCTCAGCTCAGCCCAGCCAGCGGCTTGGAGCGGCCTCCCCGGCGCCCCGCGGGCCGTAGTGTTGTCAGGGCTTCCTGGAGGTAGCTGGGCCTATGTCCCACGGGGAACCCACTTGCTACCCGGGCACCCCAGCTCAGCCTGGACACCCTGCCAGGGCCCTCCTGGGACCCCCACGCGCCCATCGCCTTTGTGTATGTAGCTGTGTCTGACCCCTGCACCCAGGCCTGGCTCCTACAGCCCCGGGGGCCCGCTGGGCAGCCCCTCCCTGAAGGGTTTATTGAACGGCACAGGCCAGCGCCGGCTCCCTGCGGATCCTGGACCCCAGCGATCCCACAGTGCCCCAAGTGTCCAACGTGCCCCCAAGGTCCCAGAGGGAGGAGAATCCCACCCCCCCACCCCGATCTCCCAGGGCCCCGATCCAGTCCTGCCTTCGGCGCCCTCAGCTCTGGAGCCGGGCACAGACCCGGTCCTGAGTGCCATGTCCCCAGGAGAGGGGCCGATCCCGACGCTGGGGCCGGTGCCGCCCCCTCAGACCCTGGACTCCCCTGGTCTAACGTCCTGGTAGCCCCTGGAAGGAGAGAGCAGAGGGGATGGGTTAGGGGGTGTAACGGTCCCCCCACCCCCACCCCAGAGAGGGAGAGGTCTCACCTGCGTCTGCTCCGCCACCGCACCACAGCCACGGCGGCTACGGCCACAACCCCCAGGGTGATGCCCACGGCCAGGCCGGGGCCCCAGGGCCTGCTGTGCTCTGTAACACAGGGGGTGCCGTGCTGGGAACGGGGACAGGAGTGTGGGCAGGCCCCCACACAGTCCCCCACCCCCGATCATCTCACCCGACCCACTGCCCTCAGCCCCCACTCTCACCCTGTTCCCTCAGCCTCCCCTGCAGTCCCACCCCTCCTCCCCCCACCTTCCCACCCCCTCAGCTTCCCCCCACTCTAGTCCTGCTCCCCCATCTCAGTCTTCTCCCGTTCCCCTCAGCTCCTCCATCCTGCTCCCCCTGATCCATCGCCACACCCCCACCCACCTTCTCTGCCTCCCTGCACCCCAATCCCGCTGCCTGGACCCACCCCCGTCCCACTCAGGACGTGCAGGAAAAGCCCCCAGAGACCACGACTGCCCCCCACCCCCGGGACGTGCACCTACCCCAGGGGATCAGCAGGCTCCGGCCCCCCAGGCTGCTGTGCTGCACCCGGCAGGCGTAGCTGTGCCCGGCGCCCGGCCCCACGGCCAGGGAGCTGCGCAGCTGGTAGGTCAGGTCCGCGTTGGGCAGGATCCCGCTGGAGTTCAGCCGCCCGCCCGGCCCCACCTCCTCCCCATCCTGCAGCCAGGCCACGCGGACGGGCCGTGGGTAGAAACCGGTGACCCGGCAAACCAGCAGTACCGGCGCGGGGGTCCCGGCTGGGGGAGGCGCTCGGGCAAACACCACGGCGACCGGCCGCTCTGAGACAGGAGGAGAGAGACGGGGCGGGGGAGAGGGGACGATTCAGCCTGAGCCTCAGGGACTCACTAGCCAAGCCCAGCTCCATTCCCCGGGGTCAGGCGTTGGCCCTGCTGTCCTGGCCAGACCCCAATTCTGCCCCCTGCCGTTACCAGTGGTGACGGAACCCCCTTCACTTCCTGTCCTAAACTGCTGTGCAGTGCGGCTATGATATGGCTACTGTGCTGCACTCCAAATACAGCTGCATTTGTACTTCCTGTATAAACAGCCCCCAGGCCTCAATCCAGAGGTGGCTGCATCTGAGCACTGGGTGCGGGATCCCTGTATAAACAGCAAACACACCCTACCCCAGAGGTGGCTGCATGGCAGCGAGTGGTGTCCAGCCTCACCTTGTCTCTCCAGAGACTCGTTCCCGTACTGGACAAAGCTCTCGATCAGATTGACAAACGTTGTTCTCAGGAGAAACTGAAGCGTGATGACTGCGCCCTTATTCCGACTGAGACGCTGCCGGACGTAGAGCGCCAGCTTGTCCCCCTGCCGAGCGACCCATTTCCCTGCCACCGCATCAAAGCTGATGAAGTCCTCCCCGTTCACTCCGATATCATAGAATCCCCTCGAGGTGCCGTTGGGGGGCAGCTCGCAGCCGAGGGAGACCTGGGTAACAAAGGGGTCTGGAACAGGAAGGGCAGGGGGATGAGGACGGGCGTCCAGAGGTCACAGGAGGGGGCAGAAATAGACAGACGGGGGAAGTAAAGACATAACGTCAGGTGCAATGAGGATGTTGGGCCACACAACGGTGGCAGGATTGTGCAGCGGCCCTGGTTGGAGTTAAGGGTAAGTTGCAGTTTCTGTTTAAAGTCAGATCAGCTGGAAAATCGCTGTGTTACATCGGGGCCTGAGGCAGAGTTTGTGGTGCAAATTTGGGGCCCCTTGGCTACGGGGTTCCTGCGATACAGACCCCCGCCCAAATGACCTGCTTTCAAAGGCTCAGGGTACATGTCAGGAAAGACCAGGAGCCTCGGCTCAGGGAGTGGGACCTGGGGCCTTTCCCCTCTAGGAAGTGCAGGCTACAGTCTGGCCCCAAACCTGGCTGGCTGACTCTGGGGTGGAGAATGGGACACGGGTGTTTCCCCTCTGGGGGATGCCGGTTTCAATCAGCCAAAGGGCCAGGGACTCGCTGTCTTGGCCCCAATGACACACTCAGTGGCTGTGGTGAGTGTGTCAGTTCTCAGCACCCCGGGTGGGTGGGGGAGGGATCCCCTCAGACCGTGCTATACTCACAGCCCCCTCCGTGGTGCTGGGCTATTGTGTTCACAGTCCGGTTGAAGTCAGACAGGTAATAATGGGTCAGCAGCTCCAGGTCCTGCCACTCCTTCGGGGTCAGACCCTGCTGGGCCCAGGGCTGCAGGAAGTGGATCTCGCAGGTGCTGCAGTTCACGGAGTGGGTCTTCAGGTCGCCCAGCAGGACTCTCATATCCATGTCTGTGGAGCTGGCGTTGTGGAAGACGTTGATTTGGAGCACCCGGAAGGTGACAGACGCTGGGGGGACAGGAGGGGAGGCTGGGGCAGGGGGCAGGGAACAAGTGGAGGACAAAGCAGGTGGGGAGAGAGATTAATGAGTCTCTGTCCCATGAACAATCCTGCACTATGGGGTCTCCCTGCTGATCCCTAACCTGCCTCCCCCGTCCTACTCCCCCAGCCTGGTACTTCTCCACCCTGGCCCTAGTACTACACCCTCCCCACGCATCCCTGGTAGCAAAACCAGCAGGGGGGGTCCCCACTTACCGGCCAGGGCCCCCCATGCCCAGGGGAGGAGCAGCAGAGCGAGCAGCATCCCGGCAGGGGAAGGGGGACCCGGGCTCTGGTGGGCGTCAGGGCAGCGGGACGAGGGGCCCAGGATCCCCACGTGATTTCAGTTCCTCCGCAGCCCACACACCTCTCAGACCGTCAACTTCTCTTTTTCTCTGTGTCTGCTCAGCTCTGTGCCCGCAGCTGCCAGCCCCGAGCCAATGAGGGCAGAGTGAGTCGGGAGGGGGGCAGCGCGGGAGGGGGATCCCCAACAGCAAGGTCAGAAGGACCAGGCCCTGTCCCCAGCAGACTCAGGCTAGGTCCACACTGGGACTTTGTGGTTCAGAGGTGTTAAAAACACACTGCCGAACATCAAAAGTTTTACCAACAAAAAGTACCGGTGTGAACAGCTCTCCTGCGACAAAGCCGCTCCCGCTCCTGGGGGAGGATGTTTTTTGCCGGCAAGAGACGTCTCTGCTACCCACAAACAGCAGCTACACTGTGCGCCATTTAGCGCCCACAGTATAAGTGTGTGTGACGCCCCCTCCATCTCCTCCAGCCTGCGGTACCGCTGCTCCCCGCAAAGCCCCCCGCGCTGCCCTCGGGCATCGGGTCAGCCCTGACTGCCCGGGGAGAGCCCCCTGGTGCCCCCCGCCCCACTCCCTGCAGTACAGCCCCTAGCGCTGCCCTGGGGCCATGGGGAGCCCTGACTGCCCGGGGAGAGCCCCCTGCTGCCCCCGCCCCGCCCCCTGCAGCACAGCCCCTAGCGCCGCCCTGGGGCCATGGGGAGCCCTGACTGCCCGGGGAGAGCCCCCTGCTGCCCCCCACCCCACTCCCTGCAGTACAGCCCCTAGCACCGCCCTGGGGCCATGGGGAGCCCTGACTGCCCGGGGAGAGCCCCCTGGTGCTCCCCACCCCACTCACTGCAGCGCAGCCGCTAGCGCCGCCCTGGGGCCATGGGGAGCCCTGACTGCCCGGGGAGAGCCCCCTGCTGCCCCCCACCCCACTCCCTGCAGTACAGCCCCTAGCACCGCCCTGGGGCCATGGGGAGCCCTGACTGCCCGGGGAGAGCCCCCTGGTGCTCCCCGCCCCACTCACTGCAGCACAGCCCCTAGCACTGTTGCTGGGGACCGCTGGGCTGTGGACAGGCTGGGTGGTTATTGTAGGGTCGCTGGGGAGCGCTGGGCTGTGGACAGGCTGGGTTGTTATTGTAGGGTCGCTGGGGAGCGCTGGGCTGCGGACAGGCTGGGTGGTTATTGTAGGGTCGCTGGGGAGCGCTGGGCTGTGCACAGGCTGGGTGGTTATTGTAGGGTCGCTGGGGAGCGCTGGTCTGTGGACAGGCTGGGTGGTTATTGTAGGGTCGCTGGGGAGCGCTGGGCTGTGGACAGGCTGGGTGGTTATTGTAGGGTCGCTGGGGAGCGCTGGGCTGTGGACAGGCTGGGTGGTTATTGTAGGGTCGCTGGGGAGCGCTGGGCTGTGGACAGGCTGGGTGGTTATTGTAGGGTCGCTGGGGAGCGCTGGGCTGTGCACAGGCTGGGTGGTTATTGTAGGGTCGCTGGGGAGCGCTGGGCTGTGCACAGGCTGGGTGGTTATTGTAGGGTCGCTGGGGAGCGCTGGGCTGTGCACAGGCTGGGTGGTTATTGTAGGGTCGTTGGGGAGCGCTGGGGCTGTGGACAGGCTGGGTGGTTATTGTAGGGTCGCTGGGGAGCGCTGGGGCTGGGGACAGGCTGGGTGGTTATTGTAGGGTCGTTGGGGAGCGCTGGGCTGTGGACAGGCTGGGTGGTTATTGTAGGGTCGCTGGGGAGCGCTGGGCTGTGGACAGGCTGGATGGTTATTGTAGGGTCGCTGGGGAGCGCTGGGCTGCGGACAGGCTGGGTTGTTATTGTAGGGTCGCTGGGCAGCGCTGGGCTGTGCACAGGCCTGGTGGTTATTGTAGGGGTCGCTGGGGACCGCTGGGCTGGGGACAGGCTGGGTGGTTATTGTAGGGTCGCTGGGGAGCGCTGGGCTGTGGACAGGCTGGGTGGTTATTGTAGGGTCGCTGGGGAGCGCTGGGCTGTGCACAGGCTGGGTGGTTATTGTAGGGTAGCTGGGGAGCGCTGGGCTGTGCACAGGCTGGGTGGTTATTGTAGGGTCGCTGGGGAGCGCTGGGCTGTGGACAGGCTGGGTGGTTATTGTAGGGTCGCTGGGGAGCGCTGGGCCGGGGACAGGCTGGGTGGTTATTGTAGGGTCGCCGGGGAGCGCTGGGCTGTGGACAGGCTGGGTGGTTATTGTAGGGTCGCTGGGGAGCGCTGGGCTGTGGACAGGCTGGGTGGTTATTGTAGGGTCGCTGGGGAGCGCTGGGGCTGTGGACAGGCTGGGTGGTTATTGTAGGGTCGCTGGGGAGCGCTGGGCTGTGGACAGGCTGGGTGGTTATTGTAGGGTCGCTGGGGAGCGCTGGGCTGTGCACAGGCTGGGTGGTTATTGTAGGGTCGCTGGGGAGCGCTGGGCTGTGGACAGGCTGGGTGGTTATTGTAGGGTCGCTGGGGAGTGCTGGGCTGTGCACAGGCTGGGTGGTTATTGTAGGGTCGCTGGGGAGCGCTGGGCTGTGCACAGGCTGGGTGGTTATTGTAGGGTCGCTGGGGAGCGCTGGGCTGTGCACAGGCTGGGTGGTTATTGTAGGGTCGTTGGGGAGCGCTGGGGCTGTGGACAGGCTGGGTGGTTATTGTAGGGTCGCTGGGGAGCGCTGGGGCTGGGGACAGGCTGGGTGGTTATTGTAGGGTCGTTGGGGAGCGCTGGGCTGTGGACAGGCTGGGTGGTTATTGTAGGGTCGCTGGGGAGCGCTGGGCTGTGGACAGGCTGGATGGTTATTGTAGGGTCGCTGGGGAGCGCTGGGCTGCGGACAGGCTGGGTTGTTATTGTAGGGTCGCTGGGCAGCGCTGGGCTGTGCACAGGCCTGGTGGTTATTGTAGGGGTCGCTGGGGACCGCTGGGCTGGGGACAGGCTGGGTGGTTATTGTAGGGTCGCTGGGGAGCGCTGGGCTGTGGACAGGCTGGGTGGTTATTGTAGGGTCGCTGGGGAGCGCTGGGCTGTGCACAGGCTGGGTGGTTATTGTAGGGTAGCTGGGGAGCGCTGGGCTGTGCACAGGCTGGGTGGTTATTGTAGGGTCGTTGGGGAGCGCTGGGCTGTGGACAGGCTGGGTGGTTATTGTAGGGTCGCTGGGGAGCGCTGGGCTGTGGACAGGCTGGATGGTTATTGTAGGGTCGCTGGGGAGCGCTGGGCTGCGGACAGGCTGGGTTGTTATTGTAGGGTCGCTGGGCAGCGCTGGGCTGTGCACAGGCCTGGTGGTTATTGTAGGGGTCGCTGGGGACCGCTGGGCTGGGGACAGGCTGGGTGGTTATTGTAGGGTCGCTGGGGAGCGCTGGGCTGTGGACAGGCTGGGTGGTTATTGTAGGGTCGCTGGGGAGCGCTGGGCTGTGCACAGGCTGGGTGGTTATTGTAGGGTAGCTGGGGAGCGCTGGGCTGTGCACAGGCTGGGTGGTTATTGTAGGGTCGCTGGGGAGCGCTGGGCTGTGGACAGGCTGGGTGGTTATTGTAGGGTCGCTGGGGAGCGCTGGGCCGGGGACAGGCTGGGTGGTTATTGTAGGGTCGCCGGGGAGCGCTGGGCTGTGGACAGGCTGGGTGGTTATTGTAGGGTCGCTGGGGAGCGCTGGGCTGTGGACAGGCTGGGTGGTTATTGTAGGGTCGCTGGGGAGCGCTGGGGCTGTGGACAGGCTGGGTGGTTATTGTAGGGTCGCTGGGGAGCGCTGGGCTGTGGACAGGCTGGGTGGTTATTGTAGGGTCGCTGGGGAGCGCTGGGCTGTGCACAGGCTGGGTGGTTATTGTAGGGTCGCTGGGGAGCGCTGGGCTGTGGACAGGCTGGGTGGTTATTGTAGGGTCGCTGGGGAGTGCTGGGCTGTGCACAGGCTGGGTGGTTATTGTAGGGTCGCTGGGGAGCGCTGGGCTGTGCACAGGCTGGGTGGTTATTGTAGGGTCGCTGGGGAGCGCTGGGCTGTGCACAGGCTGGGTGGTTATTGTAGGGTCGTTGGGGAGCGCTGGGGCTGTGGACAGGCTGGGTGGTTATTGTAGGGTCGCTGGGGAGCGCTGGGGCTGGGGACAGGCTGGGTGGTTATTGTAGGGTCGTTGGGGAGCGCTGGGCTGTGGACAGGCTGGGTGGTTATTGTAGGGTCGCTGGGGAGCGCTGGGCTGTGGACAGGCTGGATGGTTATTGTAGGGTCGCTGGGGAGCGCTGGGCTGCGGACAGGCTGGGTTGTTATTGTAGGGTCGCTGGGCAGCGCTGGGCTGTGCACAGGCCTGGTGGTTATTGTAGGGGTCGCTGGGGACCGCTGGGCTGGGGACAGGCTGGGTGGTTATTGTAGGGTCGCTGGGGAGCGCTGGGCTGTGGACAGGCTGGGTGGTTATTGTAGGGTCGCTGGGGAGCGCTGGGCTGTGCACAGGCTGGGTGGTTATTGTAGGGTAGCTGGGGAGCGCTGGGCTGTGCACAGGCTGGGTGGTTATTGTAGGGTCGTTGGGGAGCGCTGGGCTGTGGACAGGCTGGGTGGTTATTGTAGGGTCGCTGGGGAGCGCTGGGCTGTGGACAGGCTGGATGGTTATTGTAGGGTCGCTGGGGAGCGCTGGGCTGCGGACAGGCTGGGTTGTTATTGTAGGGTCGCTGGGCAGCGCTGGGCTGTGCACAGGCCTGGTGGTTATTGTAGGGGTCGCTGGGGACCGCTGGGCTGGGGACAGGCTGGGTGGTTATTGTAGGGTCGCTGGGGAGCGCTGGGCTGTGGACAGGCTGGGTGGTTATTGTAGGGTCGCTGGGGAGCGCTGGGCTGTGCACAGGCTGGGTGGTTATTGTAGGGTAGCTGGGGAGCGCTGGGCTGTGCACAGGCTGGGTGGTTATTGTAGGGTCGCTGGGGAGCGCTGGGCTGTGGACAGGCTGGGTGGTTATTGTAGGGTCGCTGGGGAGCGCTGGGCCGGGGACAGGCTGGGTGGTTATTGTAGGGTCGCCGGGGAGCGCTGGGCTGTGGACAGGCTGGGTGGTTATTGTAGGGTCGCTGGGGAGCGCTGGGCTGTGGACAGGCTGGGTGGTTATTGTAGGGTCGCTGGGGAGCGCTGGGGCTGTGGACAGGCTGGGTGGTTATTGTAGGGTCGCTGGGGAGCGCTGGGCTGTGGACAGGCTGGGTGGTTATTGTAGGGTCGCTGGGGAGCGCTGGGCTGTGCACAGGCTGGGTGGTTATTGTAGGGTCGCTGGGGAGCGCTGGGCTGTGGACAGGCTGGGTGGTTATTGTAGGGTCGCTGGGGAGTGCTGGGCTGTGCACAGGCTGGGTGGTTATTGTAGGGTCGCTGGGGAGCGCTGGGCTGTGCACAGGCTGGGTGGTTATTGTAGGGTCGCTGGGGAGCGCTGGGCTGTGCACAGGCTGGGTGGTTATTGTAGGGTCGTTGGGGAGCGCTGGGGCTGTGGACAGGCTGGGTGGTTATTGTAGGGTCGCTGGGGAGCGCTGGGGCTGGGGACAGGCTGGGTGGTTATTGTAGGGTCGTTGGGGAGCGCTGGGCTGTGGACAGGCTGGGTGGTTATTGTAGGGTCGCTGGGGAGCGCTGGGCTGTGGACAGGCTGGATGGTTATTGTAGGGTCGCTGGGGAGCGCTGGGCTGCGGACAGGCTGGGTTGTTATTGTAGGGTCGCTGGGCAGCGCTGGGCTGTGCACAGGCCTGGTGGTTATTGTAGGGGTCGCTGGGGACCGCTGGGCTGGGGACAGGCTGGGTGGTTATTGTAGGGTCGCTGGGGAGCGCTGGGCTGTGGACAGGCTGGGTGGTTATTGTAGGGTCGCTGGGGAGCGCTGGGCTGTGCACAGGCTGGGTGGTTATTGTAGGGTAGCTGGGGAGCGCTGGGCTGTGCACAGGCTGGGTGGTTATTGTAGGGTCGCTGGGGAGCGCTGGGCTGTGGACAGGCTGGGTGGTTATTGTAGGGTCGCTGGGGAGCGCTGGGCCGGGGACAGGCTGGGTGGTTATTGTAGGGTCGCCGGGGAGCGCTGGGCTGTGGACAGGCTGGGTGGTTATTGTAGGGTCGCTGGGGAGCGCTGGGCTGTGGACAGGCTGGGTGGTTATTGTAGGGTCGCTGGGGAGCGCTGGGGCTGTGGACAGGCTGGGTGGTTATTGTAGGGTCGCTGGGGAGCGCTGGGCTGTGGACAGGCTGGGTGGTTATTGTAGGGTCGCTGGGGAGCGCTGGGCTGTGGACAGGCTGGGTGGTTATTGAGGGTCGTTGGGGAGCGCTGGGGCTGCGGACAGGCTGGGTTGTTATTGTAGGGTCGCCAGGGAGCGCTGGGCTGTGGACAGGCTGGGTGGTTATTGTAGGGTCGCTGGGGAGCGCTGGGCTGTAGACGGGCTGGCTGGTTATTGTAGGGTCGCGGGCGAGCGCTGGGCTGGGGACGGGCTGGGTGGTTATTGTAGGGTCGCTGGGGAGCGCTGGGCTGTGGACGGGCTGGCTGGTTATTGTAGGGTCGCTGGGGAGCGCTGGGCTGTGGACGGGCTGGGTGGTTATTGTAGGGTCGCTGGGGAGCGCTGGGCTGTGGACAGGCTGGGTTGTTATTGTAGGGTCGCTGGGGAGCGCTGGGCTGTGGACGGGCTGGGTAGTTATTGTAGGGTCGCTGGGGAGCGCTGGGCTGTGGACGGGCTGGGTAGTTATTGTAGGGTCGCTGGGGAGCGCTGGGCTGTAGACGGGCTGGGTGGTTATTGTAGGGTCCCTGGGGAGCGCTGGGCTGTGGACGGGTTGGGTTGTTATTGTAGGGTCCCTGGGGAGCGCTGGGCTGGGGACAGGCTGGGTGGTTATTGTAGGGTCGCTGGGGAGCGCTGGGCTGTGGACAGGCTGGGTAGTTATTGTAGGGTCGCTGGGGAGCGCTGGGCTGTAGACGGGCTGGGTGGTTATTGTAGGGTCCCTGGGGAGCGCTGGGCTGTGGACGGGTTGGGTTGTTATTGTAGGGTCGCCGGGGAGCGCTGGGCTGTGGACAGGCTGGGTGGTTATTGTAGGGTCGCCGGGGAGCGCTGGGCTGTGGACAGGCTGGGTGGTTATTGTAGGGTCGCTGGGGAGCGCTGGGCTGCGGACAGGCTGGGTGGTTATTGTAGGGTCGCTGGGGAGCGCTGGGCTGTGGACAGGCTGGGTGGTTATTGTAGGGTCGCTGGGGAGCGCTGGGCTATAGACAGGCTGGGTGGTTATTGTAGGGTCGCTGGGGAGCGCTGGGCTGTGGACAGGCTGGGTGGTTATTGTAGGGTCGCTGGGGAGCGCTGGGCTGCGGACGGGCTGGGTGGTTATTGTAGGGTTGCTGGGGAGCGCTGGGCTGGGGACAGGCTGGGTGGTTATTGTAGGGTCTTTGGGGAGCGCTGGGCTGTGGACAGGCTGGGTGGTTAGTGTAGGGTCGCTGGGGAGCGCTGGGCTGCGGACAGGCTGGGTGGTTATTGTAGGGTCGCTGGGGAGCGCTGGGCTGCGGACAGGCTGGGTGGTTATTGTAGGGTCGCTGGGGAGCGCTGGGCTGTGGACAGGCTGGGTGGTTATTGTAGGGTCGCTGGGGAGCGCTGGGCTGTGGACAGGCTGGGTGGTTATTGTAGGGTCGCTGGGGAGCGCTGGGCTGTGGACAGGCTGGGTGGTTATTGTAGGGTCGCTGGGGAGCGCTGGGCTGGGGACAGGCTGGGTGGTTATTGTAGGGTCGCTGGGGAGCGCTGGGCTGTGGACAGGCTGGGTGGTTATTGTAGGGTCGCTGGGGAGCGCTGGGCTGTGGACAGGCTGGGTGGTTATTGTAGGGTCGCTGGGGAGCGCTGGGCTGTGGACAGGCTGGGTGGTTATTGTAGGGTTGCTCCTCATTGCTGTGCTGTGTCATGCTGGTCTCATAACAGTGATATTCAATGACACTCCCCAGTTGATTGTGGGTGCAAATTGCCACCTGTTGCGTGGGAC
This sequence comes from Chrysemys picta bellii, assembly GCF_011386835.1. Lineage (NCBI taxonomy): Eukaryota > Metazoa > Chordata > Testudines > Emydidae > Chrysemys > Chrysemys picta. The sequence goes on along the minus strand of NC_088802.1, from coordinate 1,141,212 downwards.
TCCCTGTGGGGTGTGTCTTTTCTGGGGGTGGGGAGACCTCTCTGTGAAGGGGGAGCTCCCTGCTTGCTTTTCCCCACTTGGCCCGGGAGCAGACGGTGCTTTTCCAGAGAGAATCTTCCCCAATTAATCCTCTATGTTCCAGCTGTTTTCTCAAGCCCATTGCTGGGGTCAGGGCAGGTCTGGGTGTTGGGCCCTGCCCCTCTCAGCGTCCCCTATTTCCTGCAGCCCAGAGCGAGTGAGCAGATGATTGGCACCCGCAGCAGGGGGTGCAGTCCCCTGGGGTGACCCCTGTGACGTTGCACTCCATATGTTTATGGAAATATGCTTATGAGTGTGAATATAATGTAACTGGGATATACTTTATGCAAAAGGTCTCACGTAAGGTATCATTACAAAGCTTATAATCTACTGAGTGTGATCATCCTATTTGTATGAACGTATCATTCTTGTATCTGAAACTAGAAATATGAAGCATTACTCTGAGGGCCTATGGTAACTATGCAAAGTGGGGGCCATTAATGGTGTCTTGGAATCTTGATGGCTCCCATTAACCAGGACCATTGGTGGTAAATGGCCCTGTTTACTCCCAAACCTTCCTGCGTCTGTGCAGGCCAACCCTGAAAGAATGGAGAATAAGGTCTTACAGTGACATGTGACCATGTCACCTGATACTGGAATCCATCTTAAACCTGGTGCTTTTCCATTGAGAAGGAGGGGTGGGGACCCAGAGAGAGACAAAGGATTCCCGCCTTGTGCCAAAGCTATAAAAGGGGGTGGGACAGGACAAAGGGGGGCCAGTCATGAGAAATCCCCGAGCTACCACCTGAGCTGGAACTAACAAGAACTGTACCAGGGGAAAGGATTGGGCCCAGACTAGGACGGCGTCTAGTCTGTGAAAGAAGCTGATTGGAACATCTCTGAGGGGGAGATTTACCTGTAAACAGTTTCTTAATGTACTAGGCTCAGACTGGCAGGTTTTGTTTTATTTTGCTTGGTAATTTACTTTGTTCTGTTATTACTTGGAACCACTTAAATCCGACTTTTTGTATTTAATAAAATCACTTTTTACTTATTAATTGACCCAGTGTATGTATTAATACCTGGGGGGGGGGGGGGGGAGGAGCAAACAGCTGTGCATATCTCTCTATCGGTGTTATAGAGGGTGAACCGTTTATGAGTTTATCCTGTATAAGCTTTATAGAGGGTAAAACGGATTTATTTGGGGGTTGAACCTCATTGGGAGCTGGGTGTCTGAGTGTTGGAGACAGGAGCACTTCTTAAGCTGTTTTCAGTTCAGCCTGCAGCTTTTGGGGGACGTGGTTCAGACCTGGGTCTGGGTTTGTAGCAGGCTGGCGGGTCTGGCTCAAACCAGGCAGGGCACTGAAGTCCCGAGCTGCCAAGGGAAACAGGCTCGGGGTAGTCTCAGCACATCAGTTGGCAGTTCCCAAGGGGGTTTCTGTGACCCAGCCCGACACAGCACAATACCCAATGACCAGCCAGGGGTCTCCTAACCCCTGTCTGCACAGAAACATGTTTTCAACTTCAAGTGACCTCCCTTTGTTCTATACTTTAAGAATATAGTTTTTCTGTATAGATACAGAACTCCTTAAATCTCATCCACACATACATCTCACAATGCTTATGGCCACCTGCGCATTGCTGTCTTTTGTTAGAGTCCTCACATGCCGCCCTTTAATGAATTATTACGTCTGTCTGACCCAGGGGATCCTTGTGAAACTCCTGTGCACGCCTTGTGCCCTCTGCCAGTTGGCATCAGGAGGTTCCTGGGTCACAGCGCCTTTTGGGGCTCTCAGACTCACTGGTTTGCGAGAAAGGAGCCCCTGGAAGAGTCACGAATGCTCAAAGGCATCGTTCCTTTCGCTCCGGATCAGTCAATCCAGTTCAGTTCCACTTCCATCAGACTCTGTTGACGTGCCCAGCTGTGCCGGCGCTGTCCGAGGTGTCAGGGGAGGGCTCACACAGAGTCTGGGATGCGATCCCTTGTGTCTCTTTATCCTGACTGGGCGGCAGGTTGACACATGTCAATCCCTATTGTCTCCTTTCTCCCCGGGGCACGCATGCATTGTCGTCATCACATTATGAGGAGACGACTTTTACGTTTCCCGATAACCAGAGGAAATATTTTTCTCATGTTTCCTTGTGTGGGGGACACTGGCTAGCAAGTGTCCCTGTCTCAATCTCTCCCCTGTCCTGCGGGCTGCCGTCGCTCTTCTCTGGGTTTAGACTTTGCTTTGTACTTTCCAGGCTGTACCCCAATGTTGAGGCATTAATGTCTGCCTAAGTTTTGCACATTTCACTAGGGTCACGTATCTGCTAGTGTGAGAGTTCTGTGCAGGGAACTGGGGCCATCCCAGACAGGTTCCCGCAAGGGCAGCGAGAGTGACTGTGGGGCTGGGCAGGGGGCCAGGCAACCCTTAACTTAGGGGAAGTGTACATGAGAAAGTGAGGACTCCCCCGGGTGGGAGCAGCACAGGAGGGTGGGGAGAGCCCAGGGAGGGGACAATGACAGACCAGGGGGCACCAGGTCTCAATCAGCAGCGCAGAGTGGACCCCTGGGCTCCCAGCTCCTCCATTCTCCAGGTCAGGATCTGATTCAGGAGCCCGGCAGGGAGAGAGATATCACCCCCTGGCAGTGAGGCTAGCGGAGAACAACGTCGAGTCAAACTCCAGCTCCAGCCACTCCACATTCTCCTCGCTTGATTTAAGGGGCGACTTTTGTGCTTTTAGAAAGATTGTTCTAAGGGCGAAAGGCCCCAGGGAAAACGTGGGAAGTGGTGTGTGAGTGTGAAAGGAATGTCGTTGCTCATGTCCACCCTCCTGAGAAAACACCGAAACACGGGCCTCACGCAGTCAGCATTCTGACCTGCAAGTGGTTGCAAGTTCTTTCACACGTTTAGGCAAAAAGGGAAGCAGCTTGGAGGGTAGCACAAGTCAGTCTCAAAATTCAGGGTCAGGAGTTCATCCATTTCTGGTGCGTTTCTCAAGTGAGTTGGATTTTTCGAAGGGGAAGTGGGTTTGTTTCGTAACTAGAGAGGCACTGACTGATTTGCAGGCACTTCACACCGTGTCTGCAACTCCCTGACGGGCCAGGAGTGTGTGGGACTAGAGAGGAGACCTGGAGGGGAGGCAGGAGGGCACCACTGGAGCTCAGACTCTGAATGGTGTAACTCAGGTTTATGGAGAGCCAGGGGCTGGGCTGAGAGACGGGCAGGAAGTTCCTCGGTCCCTAGAACACTTTCTTTGTGCCTGAAGGGGAAGCTAAAGTAAATTGTGGTGAATCAAAATTCTAGTGAAACCCTCCAGTGCCACTGGGTCATGGCCCCACTGAGGACTCGTTTCCTGGGCCGCTGGCCCCATCCCGGAGCCATTCACCTTTCTTATTCCTCAGGCAGACGAGCAATCCCAGGCCCATGAAGACCAACCCCAGCACGGAGGCCCCGACGCCACCCAGCATCGTGCCCCGGCAGAGTCAGCCCGTGCCTCTGTGGAAAGAAGATCACGGGTGGTTTAGGCTGAACTCAGCCTCTCCTTCCCCTTGCGCTCTCTGCCCCAGGGGTGGGGGGACTTGACTCAGGCCCATCCCCCAAGGGCTGCCCCTGCGGGCTCAGGGGCTGCCCCACACCCAGCGGCTCCTACCCCAGTGCACGGCGAGGAGGTCCCGCAGGCTGATGTGCTCCACCTGGCAGGTGTAGACGTCCCCGCGCCAGGGGCTCATCTCCAGCATCACCAGGATCTGGAAGGTCCAGTCTCCGTTCTGGAGCAGCTCCGTGGACACCACCCCGGCCGTATGCTCCTGCCCGTTCTTCAGCCACTTGATCTCGATCCCCCCGGGGTAAAACCCCGTCACCGAGCAAACCAGCAGGTTGCGATGCGCTGGGACTCCGATTTCATGGGGGAAACTTTCACCTTGGGCTGAATTGGGAGAAGCGGGAGAGAGAGAGAAATGGGAAAGGAGTGAGAGACAGAGCAGGACTCAGGGAGACCAGGTTCCAGCTCCAATTTTTACAATCTTCCTTCACCCTCGGAGCATGACGAGATCATCACAGATCCAGGTGAAAGTACCATTGTTAACCTTTGGTATTCCCCCATTGTCCCTGTCTGGGGGACACCTACTGGGACAGATCTGACAATACCTTGCAAAGTCCTGGACCAGCCTTATGGAATTAAGTTAAACCTTATTGAATTAAATATTTGAGGAGTCCATTGTCTGTGGTTTAAGTGTTGTTATGGAATTGTGTGTAACTCCTAGGCAACGGCTAACGTGATCGTGAACGGATCGATTTCACGATTCTAGGGAAAGGAAGGAGTGAGAGCAGCAGAACTGGGACAGTGGCCTTCAAAAAATCAGACTTCAGCCAAGTCAGAGAGCTGGTAGGTCAGGTCCCAGGAGAAGAAAATCTCAGGAAAAAGGGAGTTCAGAAGAGCTGGCAGAGTCTCAGAAAGACAGGATTCAAGGCACAACTGCAAACTATCCCCATGAAAAGAAAAGATGGAAAGAGTCTGTCACAGAGTCACAGGGTCTGGTCTATGCCCCAGCCTGTGACCGGGACGACCCCTTACTGTGCCGGGCCCCAAGGACCCACCCAGTTCCATAGGGGCAGGCCCGGGGCCTCCAAGACTCGGACACTGGGCCTTTGGCACCAGCAAACCCTGTCTCTCTCCTTGGCTCCCTGCAACCAATCCAGCCCAGGCAGACGCCCACGGGAGGCTTGTGCGGTATTTCTGCTGGGCTCCGTGCTGTCGGTGAGGACTTGCAGTGACACAGGCAGTCTTTTCCAAACAAGGGAAACATTTATCCGTCCCCTGGCCTACAGAACCCGAAAGTCCTGAGGTTAGCAAAGGGGGTCAGAAGTGAAGCCGTCGTGCACCCTGGCCAAGGCAGTGCCCTGAGGACCCAGCCAAGCTGTCATGGACTCCCTTTCTCGCGCTCTGCTCGGGACTGAGCTCCCATGTCCCGCAAAAGGGCCCCCTTCTTCCAGTCACCTGACAGCTTCTTCTCCAGCCGTTCCTGTTCCACCTGCTGGGGGTTCCTGCTGTTTGGTCTCGGTTGTTCATCTCTTTGTCTTGCTGCACCTTCTTTTGGTTTGGGTCTGTTTCAGCCAGCTTTTCTGATTACTATAGTCACCCCGCTAGGCAGTGAGGTGACACACACATCTTCTGTCTCCTGCGTTGTTCCAGGAGCAGTGCTGACCCTATCAATGTGACATACAGAGGGAGACTGAGGCAGGCCTAGGATTCATAACATATATCACAGAAAATTCCCACTTCATCACAGAGGCCAACATGGCTCCATCAGGAACTCTCTAATCACCTGAAAATCAAAAAGGAATCCTACAGAAAGTGGAAAGATGGACAAATTGCTAAGGAGGAGCACAAAAGAACAACACAAGCACGTAGGGATAAAATCAGAAAGGCCAAGGCACAAAATGAGTTACACCCAGCAAGGGACATAAAAGGCAGTAAGAAGAGGTTCTTTAAATACATTAGGAGCAAGAGAAAGACAGAGGAAAGTGTGGAAGTAGAGAAAGAACTGACAGGGATTTGAAGGGGATTTCAATGCAAACAGTCCCCTCTGTGAGCAAGAGCCAGGCTAGCTGTAACCCTAATAACGCGAGATCTGTGGAAGCGAGGATTGTGTGAGGCGAGTGGGAAAGAACTGGGTGAGAAGTTGTTGTGACCTTGTGTTAGATAAGTATGGAATGTGGACTAGAGTCTAAATAGAGGTGAGAAAAATAAGATATCAGGATGACCTATGTATAAACAAAACGCAGCTGTTGCTCATTATTGTCTGTAACGAAAGTTATAAATGCTTGCTGCCATTGTTTACCTAGAGCGAGACCTGTTTTGCTCTCTCCCTCCACGCAATTGCTAGAGATAATAAAGTATCTGACTTGCTGCACCCAACCTGAGAGTGAGAACTCTGTTTTTCTCAGACAAAAGTGTAGGTCCTCTGCTTAGCGGGGAAGGAGAGCTAATACCTGACAACAGCAAGAAGACTGAGGTGTTTAATGCCTATTTTGCTTCAGTCTTCACTAAAAAGGTTAATGGTGACCAGAAACGCAACACACTTAATATTAACAACAAGGGGGAAGGAACACAAGCCCAAGCAGGGAAAGAACAGGCTAAAGAATATTAGATACGTTGGATGTATTCAAGTCCAAAGGTCCTGATGAAATTCCCCCTGGGATACGTAAGGAACTAGCTGAAGCAATCTCAGAACCACTAGCCGTGGTCTTTGAGAGCTCGTGGAGGAAGGGTGAGGTCCCACAGGACAGGGGAAGGGCAAACCTAGCACCTGTCTTTATAAACGATACCGGAACAAATTAGTAAGCAATCCGTTTCTGAGCCCCTGGGGGATAATAGAATCATAAGGACTAGCCAGCTTGGATTTGTCCAGAACAAATCACGCCAAACCAACCTCATTCCCTTCTTGCACAGGGTCACTGGCCTGGTGGGCAGGCGGGAAGCAGGACACATGATGGATTTTGATTTTCGTCAGGCTTTAGACACAGTCCTGCAGGACGTTCTCACAGGCGAACGAGGGAAATGTGGGCTGGATGAGATGACAGCCATATGGGTCCGTACTCAGAAAGCAGTTTGCAGTTTGCTGTCAAAGCGGGAGGGTGTATCTAGCGGGGTCCCCCGGGGGTCAGCCCTGGGTCCAGGGCCGGCTTTAGGCCGATTCCCCTGAATTGGGCCCCGCGCAGCGCCCCTGCCTGAAGCAAAGCTCTGGGGCTCTCCCGGAAGTTGCAGCTGTTGCTGCTAGACAACGAGAGACGCTGGCCGGTGGGGGGGGGGGGGGGGGGCTGAGGCAGAGGCAGCGGGGGCTGTTGCAGGTCAGGAGGGGGGAGGGGGGAGAAGGCACAGGTGCTTTGCAGCCTTCCCCTCCCCTCCCCCCAGCACTCACCTGGAGGAGACACCGAGGGGGCTTCGGGTCCGGTGGGAGACAGGAATCTCGGCAGTGGACCTCACTCACCTTAGCAGCTGTTGGGGCTTCGGTCGGTGAGAGTTTGACCCCGTGATTCCCCCTAGGTGTGTAATATTGGGTTGGTTTTGTGGTTTTCGGTGGTGTTGCTGTTTGAGGGTGAGTTGTGCCTGCCTGTGTCTGTTTCAAAACTAAACTCGGGATCATGTAACCCAGGAAGAAAGCCCCGAGCCGGTACTCAGTGCTGTGAATTCCAGGTGAGAGAGAGACAGGGAGGTTTGGAGGAGGAAATCAAATACATCAAGGGGGGAGAATGCGAAAGGTCTGCAACAGGCAGGCTGAGACTTTTATCTCTCCCTTCTCCCCCGAGAGAGGGGAAACTGAGGCACGGAGTGATCTGATTCCCCTCCCCAAATTATTTTGCAAAGGAGGGGGACGGGGGCTCCTATCCAAACCAGTTCCCTTCCCATCAACTCTGCTTCCCCTGCTGCAAGACCGCTGTAGGGGCTGAATATTTCCATTAAACTCTGGCTCCTTCGTTTGCCCTGCCACAATAAAATAGACCGGCTTTGGGGGGGAGGACTATCCCGCCCCCCCCCCCAAGCTGTGTGGACATTCAGGTTTTTTGGGGGTGGGGCACGATAATATTCCGGATCGATCAAACACCCAGCTCAGCTTTCTAGCCGTCCAGCAGCTCTAGGGCAGGGAAGGAAGGTGCTCTTGGTGCAGAGTGGTCACAAAACAGGGGTGAATTTAGCGGGGGGGGGTCCGGTTGAAATCCCATCCGATGCAGCCACACAGAATCGCTGGCGGCGCTAGGAGAGGCCAGGAGTGGAAGCAGGTGGCCCGGGGATGGGGGGACATTTGCCCTCAGTCCTGGGCTCTGGGATGGACTAGACTGGGTGGGTGGTGGGTTCAGTCTAGTCTTCCAGCCTGTTGCTCTCGCTGGGGTTTGTGGTTTTCATCTGGCTCCACCGAAAAGATCAAACAAGCCCAGTAGAAAAGGGGGGTGAGAGAGGTGGGAAGGGGTTTGTAAGGGGTTAAAGTGACCCATCAACGAAAGAGTAAAACCAGAGTTTGACTGGATTTCCCCCCAGCCACCACTCCTGCAAACACTGGGCAAGGGGCAGCCCCATCCCCCACCGAGGCGATGGTGAGGGGCAGCAGGGGAGGAAGGAAGCCACATGTGATGGCAGTCCCCTCCCCCCCAGCACCCACCACCCCCTCTCCAGCCCCCAAACTCTGTCCCAGAGCCTGCACCCACCCCTCCGCACTCCCTCCCAGAGCCTGCACCCTTCCACCCATCCTGCACCCCACACCGTGCCCCAGCCCGGAGCCTGCACCCAAACTCTGTCCCACTCAGCCCTGGGCAAAGCTCTCCTTGGCTGGCTCCCAGCCCCTCTCCAAGGGTTGCAGCTGTCTGGAAGTGCCTGCGTTCCACACCTTCCTCATTCACACCTCATTCATTCAACAGGACAATCGATTACAAAGTGGGGGAAGAACTTATTCTACTTCTAGCAAAAAGACATTTTTCTTTTACCTTAATTATACTACCTTAGGGGCCAGCTATAACATTACCAAGGTTCAATACAAAGTCATATAAAAGTTATACAAAAATGTATAATGCAGAGATTTATCTTCAACTGCACTGATTGACTGCGGTGTGCAGTAACATAGTGACCCCTGGGGCTTTGAATGAGGCTTTATACTTGGGGGGGGCGAGCGGGTGGGCAAGTGGCGGGTGGGCAAAGAGGCAAGCAGTGAGCCAGCAGGGGTTCTAGGGGCGGGCATGGGGGTTTCTGGCGGGGGAGGGAGAAGGTGAAAGAAGGCAAGTGGTGGGTGGGGGACTGACTAGGAAGGACACAGCAAGCCAGCGGGGGGCTAGGGGGTGAAGAGGGGTGTGATGGTGGGGCTGAGCGGGGAGGGGTCGGGTCCTATTTTACTGCTGTGATCTGGTCACCCTATGTCACCCCCCTCCCCAAACCTTCCTTTTCTTCCTTTTTGGCCCACAGCTGTTTCGGCGGGGCGGCACTGGGGAAGCAGAGTTTGTTTCCGTGGGCCAGGAGGCGCTGGGGGGTGGGGGAGGGCACAATTTTATATTAATAAGGAAATATTTTATAAATTTTAATCAAATAAACATTATTGAAGAAAATCAGTTGTACAACTATCAAAACATGAATTATTTTCCTAATCTGAAAGTGAAAATCAGCTAATTAATATATGCCGCAATGTCTGTAATATATAATTTTGTTATTATTTATTTAGTCATGGAAAGTCAATAATACATGGAAGAAATGAAAGGGTTCTTTTTAAGTGGCTTTTTTTTTAATCATCCCTGCTGCGGCCCCGTCGAAACTGTTCGAATTGGGCCCCGCGCTTCCTAAAGCCGGCCCTGCCTGGGTCCAGTACTAATAGCGTGATTAACGGCTTGGATAATGGAGCGGGAAGCCCTACAACATTAACTCCACGTAACGCCCGCGGGCACTGCGCTCTCCGGTCCCGTTGTGAAAGTGAAATGAATTATATTAAAGAAATAGAAGGAATTAAAGAATGCTGTATGTACCTTTAAGTAGAAATGAGAAATGCTGCAAGCCAGGGGGGCAGGAAAGCAGACATTAACTGCTTAACTTGCCACTTAAGGGCAATTGGTGAAGCATTAGCCTTAGATCGATAAGAGTTAACAAGGAAGCAGGATATGCATATTGTGCCCTATGCAAATTTTATTAGGGAATATTTAAAAGAAATAAACGATACAGAAAATTTGAAGCGTTAGTTATTGGTCATTGGGGGTAACATACAGAGTATGGGGGTATGTTGGTGTTTTGGGGCTGGGCAGCACACATAGTATATACATACTGCAATGTCCCCAATGAGGGGTGGGTAACCGGTGGGCGGGATCAGGACACAGTCGATAAACGGTGAGGGTCTATCACCCATACGGGAGGTAGAGACAGTCATGGGTATAAGTAAGCGGGTTGGGTAATGGGGATGGGGTGACCCTCACGTGGCGGGATTCAGCTAGGTTTGGTGGGTTTAGGGCTCAGGGGATAGGGTCCAGCAGGGGGTGTGTGTGGGTGCACGAGGTCTCCCCGGCTCACTCTTGGTATTGGCGGTGGCCGGTGATGTGCTCGATGTAAATGTCCCGGGACCAACGGATAGCGTCCGAGACCATTAGGCGTCTCATGAGCCGCGCGTAATGACGGCCCACCCCACAGGTCCTCAGCACTTTTACAATTTTGCTCTCTCTGTCCCTTTGTTTAGTTTACACCCTTTTATCTGTATAAATAAGACTGTTTGAATCTTGCATGGAGGCTCACATTATCTGAATGTATTAGCAGAGCGCTGTGCTAATAAACAGAGTGGTCTGAAAAACTAGGAGTCCTGAGTCTAACTTTGACAATTTGGAGGTTCCACCGAGATGGCAACCGTCTTCACTGGGGCCGTGTGATTCCTGACCGTTTTTGTAGGATGACCGTGGTAGCCGGCACCTGGGCATTTGGCCCGAGCGGTCCTCCTCCTGAACAGAAGGGTGCACGACCACAGTGAGGTCTACGCCATCGAACCTGTTGGTTCCCACTCTGTTCTGGTAGGGATCCCGGGATCTGACATCAGGAATCCGGTCAGGTAATTATTTCTGTGTTTTGTCCGGACTGAGGACTGTCCTGTCTCTGTGTCTATCCGTCCTCCTGTGGAGTGTTTGAGTCTGGGTGCCATCTCCGTCCGGGGATCGGCCGACCAAGGGGTTCCTGTCCCCGCGGTCTGAGTGAGTGAAATCTGCACAATCGCAGCCGCACCGCACCTTGGGTAAAACCCTTGGTGTGAAAGCAAGGGCGATTGAGACAGTAGCCTGTGGGCTCCTTTTGTGTGTTGCACCGGGCATCGCTCTGACGAACCCGAATTTCCTTCTTGTGTGATTGGTGTGTGTAAAGTCCTCCTGTATTGGTAACCAGACGTCTAAGTCGGGACAGTTCCCTAAAGGAATGCCGGCTCAGTTTTAGGAAGGGTCCGGACTCCTGTAAATTTCTGGAAAAATGGTCTAGGCTAACTCAGGGAGATCCCAAAACTCAGTGGCCACTGTTAAAACCTCGGAACAAGGACTGAGTGGACATCTTAAAAAACAAACTCAGCCAGCCTAAAACTAAATTGGCTAAAGGAGAGGTTAATTGTTTCATGCAGTGGTGGGAAGAGGCAAATCGTAGGTGGACAAAATCAAAACTCGCCTCTCTCAAATATTCAAATAATAAATTAAAAGCTTTATTAAAAGCCTCCTCTCCCACCACCAGACTGAGCGCTCCCCTTCACCCTGTTCTCTGACAAAAAAACAACAACAACCCCGGATCGATCCCAACTCCCTTCATACTCCCCTCTCATTGTAAAAAGGATAAAATGCCCCTTGTTCTGTTCCCCTTCGTTGTCTGCCTCAGAAACTGATTCTTTAGTGTTTCATTACCAATTCAGCAAGGAGGGTGGGTCCTCAACTAGCCCCCACCCTTCCTGGGCCCTTTCCTTAAGCATTTCTTTCAAAATTGTGAAATGACCGCAATATCACTCACAAAAATGGTTCATTGGAAAAAGCAGGATTGGGCCCAGACAAGCAGGCAAGCAACAGATAAAGAAACTAAAAAAAACCAAAACAGGTTGGAAGCCCTAAGGGCATAGTGTCAGGAGTAAGTGCAAGTATGAACCCCTGGAACAATACTTAAAAGGGTGAAATCTGAGTTGATAAAGGTGTCATTTGGGGAAATAAACAAGTGATTTAAGGAAAGAGAGTGAAAAGTTAACTCTACAGAGGCTGGAGAGAATTAAACAGTTAAACTTTGTGAAAATGTTAAAAAGGATCTTGTTAAAAGAATTCTTGGTTTCTTTGCAGCCATTCTAAAGGAAAAATGGGCCCTTTTCCAGAGGAATGTCTGTAAATAATCCAGGTAAAGAGACTATCTAATTAAAATCATTTGACTATGGACAATTGAGTCAAATTTGCTAAAAGAACATAGGGGGGTTCTATTGGAACGTAACTGCCCCAAATGTATAAAGGTAATGTAATCTATGTACAGCTATGTAAAAACAAAGCAGTGTAAGAGGGATGTTAAGGGAGAGAAAATGTGTATGTATCCGTCTGTCTGTGGGAATATGTGAGGTTTGTAAAACTCCTGTTTTGTAAGTTTAAGATAAATTGGTTTTGTTTTGTTTATAATGCCACTAAAAATCCATTTGACTCTTTAATTCAAAGCTGCAAAACTGACAGACCTTTTTGCCAGACACAGGTAATCAGTGTTGGTTGGCGTTGAGATTTGGTATTTAACCCCTAAGGGGTAACTTGATTCTTTACAAAATTTAAATGTTTTCAAATAAAGACCAAGTCATGACTGCAGCAGGACAGTCAAAATCAGAAAAATAGGGAGAGATTCTGGATTCTGTTTGTTTGTTTTTGTAACAAAATAGCAAATGAAAGCTGTAGGAAAAGAATAAAGACAGTGGCCCTCTGAAGCAACAGCAGGGGTGAGGTGCACAAAACAAAAAGAAGAAATGTTAGAAACACTGAGCCTTAAAATGGCTCTGTGTAATCAGACTGTCTCTTTGATAAGGGTACATAAAACTCTGTAAGAACAAAAGAAACAGTTACACCTTATGTAAAAATTAATATGGCTAATGTTTTAAAAGTTAAAGTATAGAAGGAATGTGCAGACGTGTGCAGTGTATATTATAGAGGGGGTAAAAGAAATGCAAATGAAACATGCTACTTAATTAAAATCCTATTAGGGCTCCAAAGGAGCCACAATAGACTGTGTGTTCTTTTTCAGATCTGTGTGTGTTTTGGAAGCAAGAGTTAAAAGTCATCAAAACTCTGGTAAAAGTTAATTGTGTTCCTTTTAAGACAGAGTCTCTGAGCTCTGCTAATGGTTTGGAATCCAAAAGCCGAGCCTGTGTGGATGCAAATTATCTAACTGATAAAGGAAGTGAGAGAACTGCCAGCACAAAGAAGTTGCAGATAAAGAACATACCTGGTCAGCAAACAAATTGCCTAAATAAAAGGCACAGTATAACACGATACCTTTAATGAAAATAAATGTAATGTTACTACATACCCCTGTAACAATGTATAGTGTGTATGATTTTTGGGAAAAAAAAATAAATCCTTTATGGTAATGATGCTTTTCAGCTGTTACCTGTGAACAAACTTAAAGCTTAACACAGCAGGAAAGACATTGTAACCTTGGTCTGCTGTAAAGGGAAAACTGAGGTACATCACCTCATGGATTTAATGACTGAACAGTGGGATAATTTCCCCATAACTCTTAAAAGATAGAAGCCATTAAAACCTGGCCTGCCTATAGAACAAAAACACAGGAAAATATGGAGGTAATTCCTCTTGTTTTGCCTGCAATCAGCAAGGGTATTTGTAAAAGAAAGGAATATTTTAAGCAATAATAAATGCCACCCAAAAGGGGTAGAAAAATGTTATTTTTGTCTTTCGGAAAAAGCTAATATCAGCTACAGGACAACCTAATAAGAAACAAATAAAAGTGGGTATGCTTATCCATGCCTGTTGCTCCAAAGCCCTGTAGTGAAGACATCTCCCTAGGATCCTGTATGTGGGATAAAATGAATAATGACACCAAAGTACTGTATAATGGGCTATGTGCATGTGTTAATTCTTGGGGAGAAAAGTGTTTTAAAAGAATGGAAGTGTTAGCAACCTTCCAATAGATAAATGTAATGTAATGTAATGTAATGTGTTTACAAAAGGTAAAAAGGTAACATAGTTCCTAAAACAAACAAAAGGGCAATGTGGGAAACCGAACCATTCATATTATACATGCGAATGGCAACATGTTAAGAATTGCCACTGCAGAAAGACATAACAGCTTACCATTGGTATAATATATTTTCTGAATGGTCTCCCACAACTACTGGCGTACTAATGTTACTAACCCTAATTGTTTTTTATTTTAAATTGTATGTGTTTAATTGTAACGTTTGAAATGTGCTGTTGGATAAAACAAATGTATGCAAAGCTAGAGCCACAGGCCCAAATCACCTCCCAGTATTTTCTATTACGTGGACTAAATAAGAAGTGACACTGGCGATTAATAATCTTAGTGTCAAAAGGGGGATATGTAGGAGCAGGATTTTATAATGTCCCATAAGAATTAATGTATGATTTGATTTCATCCCTGTCAGCCACCCTTTTTGAATAGCAGAAAGGAATGACAGACCAGAACAATCCTTATGACTGATTATGGTCACCCTTTTGTTTTAGAATAAGTTATAATGTCTACTATGGTTTCCTATATGTATTACAGAGTAGGCCTCTAGTTAAATATACATTTTTTTGTTTTAAGGTTTAGTAAGTAAGAAACAGGATTCTCTAGTGTGTCTATGTTAAGTAGATTAGAGGAACATTGAAGGCCTGCGTCTCAATGTAAATTGTCTTGGTTATTGATTGTAAAACTTAGCAAGGTTTAATTTGCAATGCCTTTTTGCTCCATATAAAATACTACTGTTTGTATTCTCAATCTGTGTGAATGAGGAATGTATGCATCAGGAAAAGATAAGGTGTGAAGGCCATTGTTATAGCCAGAGTCAAGGAAGAAGAAGTAAAGAGACTTAAAGGACATCAAAGAATCATCAGGTACTGCTTACTATCCAGATGGCTGTTAAACTGTCTGGCATCACAGCGTGCATACATGCTTCGCAGTGTAAGAAGGCACCCCCCAGCAAACCAATCACCTCAGGACCACGCAGAGTCAATTTTGACTCCAGAAGAAGACGTAGAGGAACAGCCTGCAATACCTTACCATCTACGCTCTCATAAGGGTTGCCAGAAGCAGACGAGGACCTAAAGCAAGGCCCAAAAAGAAGCAGTAGTGAGCCTAGCGCCTGCTGCCTGGTGGATGTAAAACCGTGACTGCGGTTCCCTCCGTTGAGGTTGTCAGAACCGAAGGGCCTTGCCTCCAACATGTGCCTCTGGTGGCGCCTGTTCCTCGGCTGCTGGTGTCTTAAGGTCTGGGGAGTCCACAATGACAATTCTTTTATCCAGCAGCAAGTGTGGATAGCTCAGACTCTCAATATTTCTAATTGCTGGGTCTGCAGCCACATCCCAGCCCACTCTCAAGCTGGTGTTCCTGTCCTGGCAATCCCACTCAATTCCCCAGACCTCACTGGAGGACTTCATCCGTTTAACAAAACATGGAACAATGATGACACTTGGGAAGCAGTGGGAATAATTGTATCTAAATGGATAAGTGTGGTGGAGGGAAAAGGTCATTGGTGTTGGGTGTGTAATGGGACAGGGCTGGATCTGGGAAAAAGCCACTGACTTCAGCATATTGTGGCCAATGGTGTATGGGATTATTCGAACAAAACTAAAGAGTGGCGGGCCGGGTATGGGGATATGAATTTTTTCTCGACCTGGGATCAAACAGAAAAATCAAGCTCATGTTCCCCCTACAGTAACCTTAGTGAAAACAATACAATCTTTCAATGCCATGCAAATAACACCACTCCTCGTAAGGAGATTACCCTGTACCCTTCGGAGGATATTACTCCTCCTTTGTAGGCACCTATGTGACAAATGGGTGCAACCAACCCTTCCCGGCCTTAATAGGCCATCATTGGGTTTGTGGGACCAAAGCTTATACTGTGTTACCAGCTAACTGGTCAGGTATCTGTTATCCCGCCCGACTCTTCCCACAATTCCGAGTGCTAGGGTCCTTCCCACGAGAACGCCTCTGTAATTTCAGGCGAAGAAGAAGGGACTTACCAGATGCCCAATGGTATGTAAATAACATAAGCCCCTTGACCTGGGAAGAGGCCATTGGCGGTTCCCTTATCCCACTTGGGGGAGTAATACACCATGCAAAAAGGCTCCTAAGGTTACAAGCAGTAGTTGAAATAATGGCAAATGAAACCGGAGAGAGTTTAAAGACCCTGGCCAAAGAAACAGGGGTGATCCGACAGATGGCCCTCCAAAACCGTCAGGCATTGGACATAGTGCTGGCAGCCAAAGGAGGGACCTGTGCTCTCATTGGAAAAGGATGTTGTGTGTTCATACCTGACGACACCAATGAGGTAATAGATCGCACTAGTCACTTAGAACAAATTGCATCTCTTCCCCATGAAGAGCCGAGTTCTTTATGGAAGTGGCTAAGTAACCTATTCAATTTCTCTGGCATAGGAAACTGGTTGTTTCAGGGAGCCCTGACTATCCTGTGCGGAATCCTAATGATTTTTGTATGTTTTCAGTTAATCTCCTGTTGTATCCAGAATTGTGTACGGTATGCCACCAAGGTGACTGCCCCAAAACAGAGTGCTAATATGATGATGTTAAATATCACTGATGAACGAAGAGATAAAGAACGATTAATATGTGGAACCCAGTAATTGTTGGTCTTTGCGTAAGCTTGACCAAAAGGAGGGATTGTGAAAGTGAAATGAATTCTATTAAAGAAATAGAATGAATTAAAGAATGCTGCAAGCCAGGGGGGCAGGAAAGCAGACATTAACTGCTTAACTTGCCACTTAAGGGCAATTGGTGAAGCATTAGCCTTAGATCGATAAGAGTTAACAAGGAAGCAGGTTATGCATATTGTGCCCTATGCAAATTTTACAATTTTGCTCTCTCTGTCCCTTTGTTTAGTTTGCCCCCTTTTATCTGTATAAATAAGACTGTTTGACTCTTGCATGGGGGCTCACATTATCTGAATGTATTAGCAGAGCGCTGTGCTAATAAAACAGAGTGGTCTGACAAACTAGGAGTCCTGAGTCTAACCTTGACACCGTCTAGGGGCTGATGGAGGCGGATGGAGGTGGCGCTGGTGGCTCAGGCAGCAGAAGCTCCGGCGTGAGGCTCCAGAGATTGAGGATTCAATTCCCCCGGGGAACCACCCACACAAGATACTGAGTTACGCCCCCACTCACCTCTCCCGCCGTTCACCTTTCCCCCTCCATCGTCCTGTGGCCCTGGCTACAGCATGTATCCACTGCCGGGGCCCGTCTTTTCTCTAGCGCCCCACTCTGGCTGCTCGGCGAGCCACCGGCCCAGCGCTGTGATGGCGGCCTAGACCCCCACATCCCTGGGGAGGAATACGAGCTCCAGCCGGTGCCAGTTGTGGCTCTGCGAGGGGGACGGGGAGCCCAAGCTCCGGGCTGGGCCCAGCTTTCCTGCTGCACTTCCCCAGAGCCAGAGGGGATGTCCCAGTGTCTGCTCGGCCGCGCTTTCCTCACCTGGCGGCTCCGTGCAACGAGCCATGTGACTTCTCAGCACCGTCCCCAGCCGAGCCCCAGCCCCGAGGTAGGACCCAGCCAGCCCCCAGGGCTGCTCCACAGGGAAGGGGATGAATCAGGAGCAAGGCCGTAGCAACAAAGAACGTGGCCCCCTCCGAATGGTGGCCCCCTCCGAACATATGTCCGGGCGGGGCCCCTTACAATGCAGAAACTGGAATGCGGTATTTATTTTGCCACTTTTAGGGGCCCCCTTCCTTGCGGGGCCCCCTCCGGTCGGAGGGTACGGAGGGCGCTTGCTACGCCTCTGATCAGGAGACTCGCCCAGACCACCCAGACCGAGAACTTCTCTGCCCAGCTCAGAGCACCAGCCCCGGGATGCTGCTCATCACCCCGGGAGGCACCCCCAGCCAAGGGGCCAGGCAGCATCGGGCTCAGTGCCCCCTTCCCCGAGTGTAGTGGGGAGGGGAGAGGAGGGGACACAGGGTCCCAGCAGCCCAGCTGGCCCAGGGTCAGGCAGGGACAGGGCAGGATGTGAAGGGAAGCAGGGGAGACGCCAGGTGGTTAGGTTAATTTAACCCTTTTGCTGCTGTCTCTGCAGGCGAGGGGCACAGACCCCTGGGCAGACGGGGGCCCCAGCGGATGGTGCAAGGGCGCCGCCCAGTGGACAGTCCCGGGAACGAAGGTGCTGCCCCTGTCCGGGAAAGGTTGGCTCCTGCCCTAGACGCAGAAGGGGCTTCCCCCCTTTCGGACTCCTAGATCCCCAGGCGGGAAGGGACCATTGTGACCGTCTAGTCTGACCCCCTGTACAGCGCAGGCCAGAGACCTGCCCCACAATAATTCCTAGAGCAGATCTCGGAGAAAAACAGCCAGTCGTGAGTTAAACATCGCCAGGGTGGGGAATCCACCACAGCCCTGGGGGACTTGTTCCACTGGTTATTTACCCTGTGAAACATTTCCCCCTTATCTCCAGTCTGAATTTGTCTATCTTCAACTTCCAGCCACTGGATCACGTTATGCCTTTGTCTGGCACATTGAGGAGAACCATTATCCAATTTCCGGTCCCCGGTAGGTACTTACTGGCCGGTAATCAAGCCATCCCTGGGGCACAACCTGGAACTGTGGGACCACTGTGCCCCCTTCCCTCTCCAGCCTGGGCTGTCTGTCACCGAGCTAGGCCAGGGACAAGCAGCAAACGCCTCCGGGTGCTCAGCATGGGAGCCCCACGCCCAGCTAAACTGCAGGAATGCTCCAGCAGCCACTCATGCATCATACGCAGAGAGGCACCAGCCTTGCAGCCCAGCACTATCCCGTCTGACACGGCTCGAGACTCCCTTGGTGTGACGAACTGGGACTGTTCTTGCTGGGGTGTGTGAATGCTGACAGGGGAGTGTGACTAGGATGGTCTGCATCGGGGGATGGGAGCCGGCCCAAGGGAACATACCTGAGCTTGTAACATGAGAACCCAGGAGGGGGTTGGAGGTCAGATGACTCCGGGGCCCGGGAAACTGAACAAAGGCTGTGGGAGGGGTCGCTGAAGGCAGAGTGCTGGAAGCAGGCTGGAAGGAGGCTGGAGAGATGGCTGGGAGGCAGAGATGGCTCTGACCCCCCAAGGGGGGTGGGCTGGCATGCCCTGGGACCCCAAGCTGGACCTAACTGAGGGGGGGGCCCTGTTGTCTGTGCCTGCAAGACCTGTCTTGGACTGTATTCCTGTCATCCAAATAAACCTTCTGCTTTACTGGCTGGCTGAGAGTCATGGTGAATCGCAGGAAGCCGGGGGTGCAGGGCCCTGAGTTCCCCAAAACTCCGTGACAACTGGTGGCAGCGGTGGGATCTACTGCACCCCGTGGACGGCGCTTCCTGCAGTAAGTGACTGGGGAGCAGTAAAACGAAGGGGGATGGACGGGAACCAGGCCTGCTGAAGAGTGGGAGAGAGACGGTTATTACCCCTGGGAGTGTGTGACCAGCGAGAAGGACTTTTGCAGTAACAGGGTCCCCCGGGGGGATCGCAGCGAGTGGTCCCAGGGGCGGAGGAGTCTGCAGCTCGACCCTGGCGGAGAGGCGGTGACCTCGAGAAGGGCTGGCACACTAGGGGGCCCCCTGGGAACTGTGGGGAGCTGTGAGCACACAGGCCGGTGAGTGGCCAGCAGGAAGATGTATGCCAAGCGGCTTAAGAGCGACCTGGTGGAGCTGTGCAAGCAGAGGCGGCTGCGCATTGGGAGGCTCACCAAAGAACAGCTCATTGCCCAGCTGGAGGCGGAAGATCGCGCGAATGAACTGATCCCTGTGTCTCAGGGAAGCAGCCTGGCAAATGCAGCGCAGGCACCAGTGTCTGTCCCAGCTGGGAGTGGTCAGCCCGCTGCTGAGGGCTTCCCGAGACCCCTCCTTCCTATGCCTAGGGGAAGGGTGGGGAGGAGCCCAGCAAATACCGAAGGCGCCGTGACCCCCCCGGCCAGCAGGGGGTCCCCCCGGCGAAGCTCGCCGGCCAGCAGAGGATCCTCCCGGCGACGTTCGGCATCCGGGGAGCGGAATTGGCTGGAATGGGAGAAAGAGCTAAAACTGAGGGAGCTGGAGGATCGTGAACGACAGAGACAGCATGAACGGGAGGAGAATGAGAGACAGCATCAGCGTGAACGGGAGGAGAAAGAGAGACAGAGACAGGAGAATGAGAGACAGCGTCAGCATGACCTGGAACTGGCGAGATTGAAGGGCAGCGAACCCCCGGCTGCGGTGAGTGAGGGGGGACCCAGGACTGCACGGGGCTTTGATAAGTGCATCATGGCCCCATACAAGGAGGGGGAGGACATGGATGACTTCCTGGAGGCCTTTGAGACGGCCTGCGAGCTGCACCGGGTGGATCCCGCGGACAGACTCCGGGTCCTTACCCCCTTACTGGACCCCAAATCCGTGGCATTGTACCGCCAACTGGGAGAGGCAGAGAAAGGGGACTACGAACTATTCAAAAAGGCCCTGCTACGAGAGTTTGGGCTGACTCCTGAGATGTACCGGGAAAGGTTCCGGAGTCAGGATAAAACCCCTGAGATCTCATATCTGCAACTAGCCGCCCGCATGGAAAGATACGCCAGCAAGTGGGCTGGTGGGGCCCAGACGAAGGAGGACCTGATTAAACTGCTGGTACTGGAGCAACTGTATGAGCGGTGCCCATCCGACCTGAGGCTGTGGTTGGTGGACAGAAAGCCAGAGAACCCGCGACACGCCGGGCAGCTGGCTGATGAGTTTGTAAAGAGCCGGTCAGGGGGTGGCAGGGAGGAGCCCCAAAGGAACAGGCCCGCCGCGATGCAGAGAGAGAGTCACCCTGGGACCTCCCAAAGGGGGAATATGGGGAATCCCCTCCCACGGGGAATGCCCAGCGTCAGGGACAACCGACCGGCTCGAGGGGACCCACGGGACCTGAGCTGCTATTACTGCGGCCGAAGAGGCCACGTTCGGGCCCAGTGCCCCAAGCTCAAGGACAGACTGAGCAGACCGAACCCGCACCGGGTTAACTTGGTAGAGGCCCAGACGGACGAGGGGCAGGCTTCTAACGCAAGAGGGGCTGGCAGCCTATCAACTGCTCAAGAGAGAGAAGGGCCCCAGGCCAGCTTCTCTGGGGGGCCAGATGCTCCGGATTCAAAGTTCTCCGTTTACAGGGTTGGCGCGGGGCTGTCCCTGCGGAGCGAGTGCCTTGTTCCCCTGGAGGTGGATGGGAAGAAAGTTTATGGATACTGGGACACGGGCGCAGAGGTGACACTGGCCCGGCCCGAGGTGGTGGCCCCAGATCGGGTGGTGCCCAACACCTTCCTGACCCTGACCGGGGTGGGCGGGACCCCATTCAAGGTTCCCGTAGCGAGGGTACACCTGAAATGGGGGGCCAAGGAGGGCCCCAAGGACGTGGGAGTGCACCACCATTTGCCCACTGAGGTGTTGATGGGGGGGGACCTAGAGGACTGGCCAAGCAGCCCCCAGACCGCCTTAGTTGTGACCCGCAGTCAGAGCCGGCGAGGGGCACTGCGCCCTGGCCTTGGGGGGGGTGCCTTGCCTGAGGCGCAGGACCCTAACCTGTGGGGAGGGAACGCCCAGGGACACGGCGCAGGGAGGCTGCAGCTTCGGACCCAGCGGGCGAGAAAGAGCAGGTGGCCATCCCTGTCCCAGCTGCTGAGTTCCAGGCCGAGTTACAGAGAGACCCCTCCTTGCGGAAGATAAGGGACCTGGCCGACCTCAATGCGGTACAGACCATGGGACGAGGTGGCCGGAAAAGGTTCCTGTGGGAGAAGGGGTTCCTGTACCGAGAATGGGCTCCCCCAGGGAAAATGGAGTCAGGGGGGATCAGGAGGCAGCTGGTGGTACCCCAGAAGTATCGCCGCCAGCTGCTGTGCCGGGCCCATGACATTCCCCTCTCAGGGCACCAGGGAACCTGGCGTACCCAGCAGAGGCTGCTACGGAGCTTTTACTGGCCTGGGGTCTTTGTTACTGTCCGACAGTACTGCCGATCCTGTGACCCCTGTCAGAGGGGGAGGAAGGCCTGGGACAAGGGGAAAAGAGCTTTAGGACCCTTGCCCAGCATAAAGGATCCTTTCCAGAGGGTGGCCAAGGTTAAAAGGGCGGCTCTAAACCAAGAGAGCCCAAAGCACAGACCTCCAGACTGGAGCGCTGGGAGAAGACCACAGCCCAGTTGGAACCCCAGAGGTATGGGGGTGGGGAAAGGGCACAGGCCGCATAAACCTTCCCACATGCGAACTGCGAGTGCCATCAAGCACCCCCGACCTAAGGGGGGGCGTGGAACGGAAGGGGCCTGGTGTAATTCTCACCAAGGAACTGGAGGGATGCGGGGGCATCCATGGGAACGGGGGTAGGTTCGAACTTCCCCGGGTCACTGGCTAAAGTGACCCTGCTCAGTTCGGTCTCGAAGGGGGGAGAGATGTGACGAACTGGGACTGTTCTTGCTGGGGTGTGTGAATGCTGACAGGGGAGTGTGACTAGGATGGTCTGCATCGGGGGATGGGAGCCGGCCCAAGGGAACATACCTGAGCTTGTAACATGAGAACCCAGGAGGGGGTTGGAGGTCAGATGACTCCGGGGCCCGGGAAACTGAACAAAGGCTGTGGGAGGGGTCGCTGAAGGCAGAGTGCTGGAAGCAGGCTGGAAGGAGGCTGGAGAGATGGCTGGGAGGCAGAGATGGCTCTGACCCCCCAAGGGGGGTGGGCTGGCATGCCCTGGGACCCCAAGCTGGACCTAACTGAGGGGGGGGCCCTGTTGTCTGTGCCTGCAAGACCTGTCTTGGACTGTATTCCTGTCATCCAAATAAACCTTCTGCTTTACTGGCTGGCTGAGAGTCATGGTGAATCGCAGGAAGCCGGGGGTGCAGGGCCCTGAGTTCCCCAAAACTCCGTGACACTTGGACACTGCAACATCGGTAATTCGTCCGCCACCTCGACACAGGGTAGTGAACGGGCGACACCCCTTGTTAGCCTGAGCCGAGATTCTCTGAGCACTTCCCCCAAACCCCACTGGTTTAGGTAAAAGATAACACAGATTTATTAACCACAGAAAGCCAGATTGTAAGTGATTATACGCAGAGATAGGGATCAACGTTGGTTACATAAGAAATAAAATCCAACTTGCAGTCTAAATTCTACAGACTAAGCAAGATTCGAATCAAGCAATTTCTCACCTAAGGGGCTGTGTCACACTGGGCCGCGTCCACCCTGTAAGTGCCTCTGAGTCTGTCTCTGGAATAACCGGGAGTCCGGCGGCACCTTAAAGAGTGACTAACAGCTTGATTTGGGCACAAGCTTTCGTGGGTACAAACCCCACTTCTTCAGATGCATGGAGTGAGGATGACAGATGCAGGGGTAAATACACTGACACGTGACGAGAAGGGAGTTACCAGTGGAGAACCAGTGTTGATTGAATTGGGGTGGAGGGGGGGCAGGCAGAGCAGGGGCGGGGAGGGGAGGGGGTTTGGGAGAAGGGGTGGAGTGGAAGCACGGCCTGGGGCGGAGGGGGGGGTGTCCCAGGCCCTGCACCCCCCTAGGGACAGCCCTGGGCAGGGTGTTGAGGTCTGGCAGCTCCGATCTTGGGCCGTGTCCTGGAGTTGGTTCCAAAGAACTTCCAATTTTGACCCCAGTTTATAGAGTGAAACTTGCGTCCTGCTTAGCTGCACCTTCACCAGCCATTTTACTCAAGTCTTACAAAAGAATTCTTTGACCAATCCTAACATATTGCAAAACAATTCTCTACCCAGTCCTACCCCGCCGCCTTAGTTGATTTAAACTTGCAAAATTAATTATGCAGGGACAGGAACAATGAAAGAACCAGACAGACCAGACAGAAAAACAATGGAGAAGTGGGGCCCATACAGGCAAAACAAGAAAGAGGTAGAGATTTTATAACCACAATCGTTGATAGGTGATTTCTTGCCAGACAGATCCATCACACAAAGTTTTCTTTAACCATCTGAAGATCTGTCTCTTTATCTGGTGATGATAGATCCTATCAGAACAGGAGCCTCCCTCGTCCCCCGATAGGTCATTGGTTTGGTATCATTTAGAGGGAATCGAGGACCTGCCTTTCTGCTTCTTGGCTCAGGGCTGCCGCGTGCTAATGTGGCTGCAGAAAATGGCCTCACGCCTTACAGCGGGGGGAGGGCTAGGAGCCAGGACGCCTGGGTTCTATCCCTGGCATTGGGAGGGGAGTGGGGGTTACTGCAGGAGTGGGCAAACTTTTTGACCCAAGGGCCACATCTGGGTATGGAAATTGTATGGCGGGCCAGGAATGCTCACGAAATCAGGGGTTAGGATGCGGGAGGGGTGAGGGCTCCAGCTGGAGGTGCGGGCTCTGGGGTAGGGCCAGACATGAGGAGTTCAGGGTGTGGGAGGGAGTCCAGGAGGGGGCAGGGGGTTGGGGTGCAGGTGGGGAGGTGAGGGCTCTGGCTTAGGGGGTGGGCTCTGGGGTGCCGGAGGGTGGGACTTTGCGGTTTGGAGAGCAGGAGGGGGATGAGGGCTGCAGCAGGGGGTTGGGGTGCTGGAGGGGGTGAAGGATGCAGGCTCCGGGCGGCGCTTACCTCAAGCAGCTCCCAGAAGCAGCAGCATGTGCTCCCTCCGGCTCCTACGCGGAGGCACAGCCAGGAGGCTCTGCGTGCTGCCCCGTCCATAGGCACCACCTCTGCAGCTCCCAATGGCTGCAGTTGCCGGCCAATGGGAGCTGCAGGAGCAGTGCTTGGGGCGGGGGCAGGGGCAGGGGCAGCGTTGCGGAGCCCCCGGCTGGCCCTACACGTAGGAGCCGGAGGGAGGACATGCCGCCGTATCTGGGAGCCGCGTGGGGCCACGGCACACACTCCCCGGCAGGAGCTCGAAGGCCAGATTAAAATGTCTGAAGAGCCAGATGCGGCCCCTGGGCTGTAGTTTGCCCACCCCGGTCTAGTGGGTTAGAGCAGGGGGGCTGGGAGCCAAGCTTTTTGAGCCACCAAACTCCTGCCCCCCGCTGTAGGCCCTGTCCCACACCAGGGTATGGGGGGGCACAGGGATGAGAGCAGGGCCCCATTCTGTCTCTGGCCCTTTCCCACCCTTCCCTGACCCCCCAGTTCAGCCCAAGGTGAAAGTTTCCCCCATGAAATCGGAGTCCCAGCACATCGCAACCTGCTGGTTTGCTCGGTGACGGGGTTTTACCCCGGGGGGATCGAGATCAAGTGGCTGAAGAACGGGCAGGAGCAGACGGCCGGGGTGGTGTCCACGGAGCTGCTCCAGAACGGAGACTGGACCTTCCAGATCCTGGTGATGCTGGAGATGAGCCCCTGGCGCGGGGACGTCTACACCTGCCAGGTGGAGCACATCAGCCTGCGGGGCCCCCTCGCCGTGCACTGGGGTAAGAGCCGCTGGGTGTGGGGCAGCCCCTGAGCCCGCAGGGGCAGCCCTCGGGGGATGGGCCTGGGTCAGAGCCCCCCCCCCCACCCCTGGGGCAGAGAGCCGGGACGTGAGAAGGGGAACGGGAGGCTGGGCTGAGCCCGAACCCCCCAAGCTCCTGTTTTCACAGCGGCGCAGCCTGACTCCGGCAGGGCCCCGATGCTGCCGGGGGTCGGGGGCTTCGTGCTGGGGTGATCTCCCTGGCGCCCGGACTCCTCACCTACCTGAAGACTAAGGGAGGTGCCTGGCTCTGGGCGGGAACCGCAGCACCGGGGTGTGTGGTCAGGTGGGCTGCGGGAATCGGGGCCTGGGCTCCCCGTGGCAGACACACCATAATCTGGTCCGGCAGGGTGTCTCCACTGCACCTACACACCTGGAGCTGACCTGGGCCAGCTGTCTCAGGCTACGGGAGGGGCCCTGCCCCCAGGAGCTCTCAGCCCAGCCAGCGACTTGGGGCCGCCTCCCCGGTACCCCGCGGGCCGTAGTGTTGTCAGGGCTCCGTGGGGGTAGCTGGGCCTATGTCCCACGGGGAACCTGCTTGCTTCCCGGGCACCCAGCTCCGCCTGGACGCCCTGCCAGGGCCCTCCTGGGTCCCCCACCCGCGCCCATCGCCTTTGTGTATGTAGCTGGGCCTGACCCCTGCACCCAGGCCTGGCTCCTACAGCCCCGGGGGCCCGCTGGGCAGCCCCTCCCTGAAGCGTTTATTGAAAGGCACAGGCCAGCGCCGGCTCCCTGCGGATCCTGGATCCCAGCGATCCCACAGCGCCCCAAGTGTCCAATGTGCCCCCAAGGTCCCAGAGGGAGGAGAATCCCACCCCCCACCCCGATCTCCCAGGGCCCCGATCCAGTCCTGCCCTCGGTGCCCTGAGCTCTGGAGCCGGGCACAGACCCAGCCCTGAGTTCCATGTCCCCAGGAGAGGGGCCGATCCCCATGCTGGGGCTGGGCCCTGGACTCCCCTGGTCTAACGTCCTGGTAGACTCTGGAATGAGAGAGGAGAGTGGATGGGTTAGGGGTGGGGTGTAACAGTTCCCCAACCTCCACCCCCACCCCAGAGAGGGGAGGACTCACCTGCGTCTGCTCCACCACAGCACCACGGCCACGGCGGCTACGGCCACAACCCCCAGGGTGATGCCCACGGCCAGGCCGGGGCCCCAGGGCCTGCTCTGCTCTGTAAAACAGGGGGTGCCGTGCTGGGAACGGGGACACTCCACACAGCTCTCTCCACCCCGTCCTATTCACGCTCCCCACAGCCCCCACCCTCTTCCCACACCCCAGTCCTGTCCCGTCCCCCTCTGCTCCTCCATCCTGTTCCCCTGGTCCATCGCCCAACTCTCCCCTTCTGCCTCCCTGCGCCCCAATCCCGCTGCCTGGACCCACCCCCGTCCCACTCAGGACGTGCAGGAAAAGCCCCCAGAGACCACGACCCCCCGCCCCCCCCGGGACGTGCACCTACCCCAGGGGATCAGCAGGCTCCGGCCCCCCAGGCTGCTGTGCTGCACCCGGCAGGCGTAGCTGTGCCCGGCGCCCGGCCCCACAGCCAGGGAGCTGCGCAGCTGGTAGGTCAGGTCCGCGTTGGGCAGGATCCCGCTGGAGTTCAGCCGCCCGCCCGGCCCCACCTCCTCCCCGTCCTGCAGCCAGGCCACGCGGACGGACCGGGGGTAGAAACCGGTGACCCGGCAAACCAGCAGTACCGGCGCGGGGGTCCCGGCTGGGGGAGGCGCTCGGGCAAACACGACGGCGACCGGCCGCTCTGAGACAGGAGGAGAGATTCTCTCCGTCGGCAGGCCGGTGCGCGCAGTTTGTCTGCCTGGGGTGCAGTTGTCTGGGGAGGAAGGAGGTTGGGAGGGAGGGAAGGGATCAGATGGGAGCTGCGCGTGTCTAGACAGCTCCAGTGACTGCTGGCCTGGTAGCAAACGTCCAGAGCAGTGAGCGCACAGGGACCTTTGCTTCTGCAGGAGATTCACCGCGGGGAACCGGCGCACGGGACTGAACCCTTTGCAGGGCCTGCCCAGCATCGCGGCGGCTTTCGTGCTCAGCAGCAGGGTGTCCTCGGGCCCGGGCAGAGACACGCCGCTAATTCTCGGCTGAATCCTGGGCACATTTTGTTTAGTGACTTTTTGATGCCGTTTTGAATGCTTAAATAGCACCATCTAGTGACTTTTCGGGGGGTCTCTGGCGACTTCCTGCCATGGGGAGTTGGCAGCTCCGAGCACCAGCCCCGGGACTACGCCCATCGCTCTGGGGCTGGGCACCCCCAGCCCAAGGGCCAGTCAGCACCGGGGCTGGGCAGCATCACCAGTCGCCAGGCAGAGCCGGCCCCAGCAGGGCTCGGTTCCCGACTTCTCCCTCGTAGGGTCTGGGGTGGGGCTGCAGGACTCGCCCGGCGCCTGCCATGGCCCCATTGAGGCCCCCAGAGCAGCTGGGATGACGCTGGAGACCGGGGCCAGCCCAGGGCCAGCCGCCCCATAACAGGGCACAGCAAAGTGCCTGCCCTGCTCCATCTGCTTGGCCGCCTGCCCCAAACCCCTCGCTGCTCGGGGGAGATAGGCTGGGGGATCACTCGGCTTTGTCTCTGTAAATGTAGTCCCAGTGAAAGGTTCAGGGCTGGCATCTCAGGGAAAAGATCTGAGCTCCCCCTTCCCATGGGCCTGAGCCCTGCCCCCCTGGGACCCCACCAGAGCGGGGGCTCAGTCTCCGTGGGTCAGGCACAGCTCGGCCTCCCAGCTGCTCCCACCATCAATCTCCCTAAGGAGCTTTTCAGGCCCCCCAGTCTCTGAGACCCTCCCCCTCTCTGCTGCATTCACCCTACCGCCCCCACCCCCCGTGGGGCAGGGCCGGGCCATTGTCCCCATGGCCCAGCTCGGGAGGGAGGCCCAGAGAATTCAGTGACTGGCCCAGGGTCACATATGGACTCGCTGGCAGAGCCGGGAATTGACCCCTGGGATCCCGGCTCAGACGCCAGCCCCTGAGCTATCTCCTCTCTGGACCCCTCTGTGACAGCTCCCCAGGTGTGGTGCATTGGCCCAGCCTTGGACAAGGGTCTGGGAGGACCCGTTTGGAGTGTCAGACACCCCCGCCCTCCTCCCCCCAGGTCCCCCGGCCTCCTTGGGTCAAACCTCGGAGCCGTTAGCACCCCTGCCCCACACTGTGAGCTTCCTTCAGCGAGTCCCCCTGGGCTGGGCACCTCCGAGAGACGTGTACCCCAAAGGGGGTGATGCCCCCCCAGCGTGGGCAGGGACTCAGGCAGCCTGTCTAAGCGGGCGGGTTTATGAGGTGATTGGCACACAGCATGGGAAGCCCTCAGGCCAGCACAGAGAAATGGGGTACAACAGAGTTCCTTTGGGGGGTCTCCCAGCCCCAGCCAAGCCCTTGGCTCCCGCTCTGGGCCTCTTTGTCCCCTGTCCCCCTCTTTGTCTCTAGTTCCCGGGTGAACTCACCCCCCACCTGGCCCCTCCTCAGTCCGTGTTCTTGGCCAGGGGAATGGGGCGCAGCTTCCTGACTGAGAGGCAGGAAGTCGACACGCTCTGGGCCGTTGGGCCTCTGCAAAGACTAAACATTTCCCCCTCACCGAGCGAGCAATGCAGCATATAGGGGAAACTGAGGCACACACAGTATTCATACAAAATATTACAGACAATTCCCACTCTATCCCCCAAACAGCCTGTGACGAACTGGGCCTGTTCTTACTGTGGTGTGTGAATGCTGACAGGGGAGTGTGGCTAGGATAGTCTGCATTGGGGGATGGGAGACTGACTGACATGAGAACCCAGGAAGGAGTTAGAGGCCAGGTGAAACCTTTGCCCGGGAAACTGAACAAAGGGGAGACAGTTTCAGAGCTGGCTGGTGGAATGGCTGGGAGGCAGACAGGACTCTGACCTCCCAAGGGGGCTGTGGGGCCCTGGGACCCCAAGATGTACCTAATTGTGGGGGGTCCTGTTGTCTGTGCCTGCAAGACCTGTCTTGGACTGTGTTCCTGTCGTCTAAATAAACCTTCTGCTTTACTGGCTGGCTGAGAGTCATGGTGAATCGCAGGAAGCCGGGGGTGCAGGGCCTGGTGTCCCCCCACACTCCGTGATACAGCCAATCGGAGCTAGCACCCCTAGGAGGGTAATGTCCCTGGGAGGGCCCCTTCAGGTCTCTTTCTCTGACTAGGGCAAGTGACGTGACTTCACCACCTCGTGGAACCGAACCTTGTAGCCGTCAGCACCCTGCTTCACGCCGTGAGCTCCCTGCAGCGAGTCCACCTGGGTAGGATGTTTTGCTTATCAGAAGCACACGGGATCTTTTTCAGGGGAAAAGGCAACACACCACGTTTATTGGAGATACAACAATTAGCATATGCAGTCAATCACACACACACTGTCCCGCCAGTCGATGTCATAGATACCAGTCCAGAGTGCGGATCGATCGAGTGGCCAGCCAGGTTGATTATGGGTAGGGAGGAGCTGGGTTCTGTCGGTCGTGACACGATGCTCCAGGGAAGTCTTGGCAGGACGAACCCAACGTTTCATGACAAAGCCCCCTGTTTATATAGTGATCTTCCTTCATTGGGACCAACGAGTTCTGCACCGTCATGCTGACTTGTCCTTTGACAAGTGCTTCTTTTCTTAAATTGTTTTTCTCATCCTTTATCTTATCCTTTATCCACTTACCTTCTAACTTATGCTCTTATCCCGGTTGACAAGATCCTGGACGTAGCTCCCCAGCTTATCCCTGTGCCGAGCGACCCATTTGCCTGTGTCCACGTCGAAGCTGATGAAGTCCTCGCCGTTCACCACAGCGTCACAGAATCCCCTTGAGGTGCCGTTGGGGTGCAGCTCGCAGCCGAGGGAGCCCTGGGTAACAAAGGGGTCTGGAACAGGAACATAAGAACATAACATAAGAACGGCCGTACCGGGTCAGACCAAAGGTCCATCTAGCCCAGTGTCCTGTCTGCCGACAGTGGCCAGTGCCAGGTGCCCCAGAGGGAGTGAACCTAACCGGCAATGATCAAGTGATCTCTCTCCTGCCATCCATCTCCATCCTCTGACAAACAGAGGCTAGGGACACCATTCCTTACCCATCCTGGCTAATAGCCATTAATGGACTTAACCACCATGAATTTATCCAGTTCTCTTTTAAACGCTGTTATAGTCCTAGCCTTCACAACCCCCTCAGGTAAGGAGTTCCACAAGTTGACTGTGCACTGCATGAAGAAGAACTTCCTTGTATTTGTTTTAAACCTGCTGGAAGAGAAGGGGGATGAGGACGGGTATCTGGAGGTCACCATGGGGGGGCAGAAATAGACAGACGGGGGGCCAGGGCCCCACTCTGAAGGCTCCACACCCAGAGGCTCTTACCCCAGTGCACGGCGAGGGGCTCCCGCAGGCTGATGTGCTCCACCTGGCAGGTGTAGACGTCCCCGCGCCGGGGGCTCATCTCCAGCATCACCAGGATCTGGAAGGTCCAGTCTCCGTTCTGGAGCAGCTCCGTGGACACCACCCCGGCCGTCTGCTCCTGCCCGTTCTTCAGCCACTTGATCTCGATCCCCCCGGGGTAAAACCCCGTCACCGAACAAACCAGCAGGTGGGGGTGGGGCTGGGACCCCGATTTCGTGGGGGAAACTTTCACCTTGGGCTGAACTGGAAGGGGCGGGAGAGAGCTGGGAAAGGGGTGAGAGATGGGAGTGGGACTCAGAGAACAGGTTCCTGCTCCAATTCTTACAGCCTTCCTGGGAAGAGGCTGCCCCAGTGTGGGGATCTCTGCTCACCGGGGGGCTCTGTGCAATGAACCAGGTGGGTTCTCAGCACTGTCAGTGTCACTAGCAGAGCGCCAACCCCCAGGGCTGCTCCACAGGGAAGGGGACAGGGAGACTCCCCCAGACCGAGAACTTCTCTGCCCAGCTCTGAGTACCAGCCCCCGGGACTCTGCTCATCACCCCGGGGGGCACCCCCAGCCAAGGGGCCAGGCAGCATCGGGCTCAGGTGCCCCCTTCCCCGAGTGTAGTGGGGAGGGGACGCAGGGCCCCAGCAGCCCAGCTGGCCCAGGGTCAGGCAGGGACAGGGCAGGATGTGAAGGGAAGCAGGGGAGACGCCAGGCGGGTTAGGTTAATTTAACCCTTTTGCTGCTGTCTCTGCCTGATCCACTCGGCCCCTCGAGAGCCACCGTGCAGGCGAGGGGCACAGACCCCTGGGCAGAGGGGGGCCCCAGCGGATGGTGCAAGGGCGCCACCCAGTGGACAGTCCCGGGAACGAAGGTGCTGCCCCTGTCTGGGAAAGGCTGGCTCCTGCCCTAGACGCAGAAGGGACTTCCCCCCTTTCGGACTCCTAGATCCCCAGGCGGGAAGGGACCATTGTGACCGTCTAGTCTGACCCTGTTCAGAACTGGGGCAGGCCCGGCTGGGCTGGGGGCCGATGGAGGCTGGAAGCCCGAAGTCTGCCCCCCCCCCCCAAAACACCCCCAGGCACCAGCACAGACCCCGCACCACAAACGGGGGATTAGCCGCTGGGCCAAAGGGGCCTGTGCACAATTGGGGGATTCCAAAAAAAGGGTTCCCGGGCCCCGACCCAGCTCCCCGCAGGCGGAAGGGGTGGGGAGGGGCCTCTGGCAGCACCACGGGCTCGCAGCACTGAACAGCCCAGCCGGGGGCAAGGGCGGTGCCGGGCTGGTCACAGCCGCAGCGACTCGCCTGGGCCCTGGGCAGTGGTTAGTTCCCGGGGGAGCTGTGGGGACCCCCCAGCAGAACACGCTCACACACAGACACACGCAGACCAGCCCGCAGGCCACGGGCCCCACAGACCCTGCGGGGGGGGGCGGGTGTGTGTCACATCTGGGCTGGGGCTGTACAGAGACTGGGCCCCGGGGCAGCCGCATACGGGCGTGGGGGGGGGCTTTAAATTGCCCCCCCCTATCATCAGGCGGGTCTACAAAGGCTCCCCCCCCCCGCCAGCTGCAGCCGCCCGCAGGCCGGGAGGCCGGGCCCAGCCCCGGGACCTGGCGGGGGCTCGCGGCGCTGCACAGCTGGGGCTGGCCAGGGCAGGGGCGGGGCCGCGTGAGCACGTATGCAGATCTCCATGCGAGCGGAGCATTGTGGGAACGGGACCACGCTGAAGAGCACGGCCCCAATTGACCGTGCGGGGCTCGGTGGCGAGAAGGGTCTGAGCTCGGGGCCTGTCGGAGCAGCTGGCGGCGGTCGGGGCCGATGAGGGCGGGGCCGGCGGTCGGTCCGAGTCGGGCCCCACCGTGTGTTGAGAGTGTGGGGCGAGCGAGGGCGGGCGGCGGCCGGGGCGAACCAACTCATACTTACCTGGCAGGGGAGATACCATGATCACGAAGGTGGTTTTCCCAGGGTGAGGCTCATCCATTGCACTGCGGGTGTGCTGACCCCTGCGATTTCCCCAAATGCGGGAAACTCGACTGCATAATTTGTGGTAGTGGGGGACTGCGTTCGCGCTCTCCCCTGGCTCGCGGGTGCAAAGACAGAACAACGGGCTCGGGGGGAGCTTCTCGCTGGGGGTGTGGCCTTTTTATTACTCGGCTGCAGGTCATTCCTACGTCAGCGTTGGGGCTGGTAACTGTAGCCAGGGTGTGTAAAGCGAGGGGCCCACTCCCGCCGGAACAGCAGATGCCCCTACACAGCTTGGCGCTGGCTTCTGGCCTCGACTTCGGAGCGGGGCCTGGGGGGGTGGGCCGCCAGGGACGGCACTTTACAGCCGAGGAGGAGCGGGCGGGGCTACAGAGCAGGGCGGCCTTATGGCGGGGGGAGCACCCCCATTACCTGGCCTCAGGGTGAGCGCCGGGGGGACGGGCAGGCGCTTGGCTGGAAGCAGCAGCGGGGGGGGGCGGTCCGGGGACGGGCCTCAGGGGAAGCTCAGGGACTGAGAGCTGGCCTGTGCCGTGCAGGGCTCTGGTGGCGGAGTGGGCGCTGGGGTGACGGAAGGGCCTTAAAAGAGGGGGGGCCACCAGCGCCCCCCCCCCCCCGCTCCCTGTCAGCTCTCGGGCGCCTGTGCCTTTGGCCAGAGGATTTATTGGCTGCAACGGCGCCACCTCGTGGTGATTTGGGGGCAGCGCTAGGCCGGGAGAAAGCCCGAGGGCCTCACGAGTTCTACAGAGAGTTGGTTGGGGAAAGCAAAATAGATCGATGAGTGGAGAGTGTCCCTCAGTAATTGGGAATTAGGGTAGGTTCTCCGTTTAGAAAAATACAGTTTCTCAGGGAAGTATTTTAGTTACTTTCCTTACTGTGAAAAGAACAGGAGGACTTGTGGCACCTTAGAGACTAACAAATTTATTTGGGCATAAGCCAGGGGTAGGCAACCTATGGCACGCGTGCCGAAGGTGGTATGCGAGCTGATTTTCAGTGGCACTCACACTGCCCAGGTCCTGGTCACCGGTCCGGGGGGCTCTGCATTTTAATTTAATTTTAAATGAAGCTTCTTAAACATTTTAAAAACCTTATTTACTTTACATACAACAATAGTTTAGTCATATATTATAAACTTATAGAAAGAGACCCTCTAAAAATGTTAACATGTATGACTGGCACGCAAAACCTTAAATTAGAGTGAATAAATGGTTGGTTTCAGAGTAGAAGCCGTGTTAGTCTATATCCGCAAAAAGAACAGGAGTACTTGTGGCACCTTAGAGACTAACAAATTTATTAGAGCATAAGCTTTCGTGGACTACAGCCCACTTCTTCGGATGCATATAGCTTTATAGTGAATAAAGTAAGTCTCGGCACACCACTTCTGAAAGGTTGCCGACCCCTGGCATAAGCTTTCGTGGGCTACAGCCCACTTCATCAGATGGAAGTGGAAAATACAGTAGGAAGATACATAGATATACAGAGAACATGAAAAGATGGGGGTTGCCTTACCAATGTTTTTGAAATCTGCCATCCTGATTACCACTCCAAAAGTGATCTTCCCTCCTGCTGATAATAGCCCACTTGAATTGCTTTGTCTCGTTAAGAGTTGGTAAGGCAACCCCCATCTTTTCATGTTCTCTGTGTTTATATATATATCTCTTCCTACTGTATGTTCCACTCCACGCATCGGATGAAGTGGGCTGTAGCCCACGAAAGCTTATGCTCAAATAAATGTGTTAGTCTCTGATGTGCCACAAGGACTCCTGTTCTTTTTGCTGATACGGACTAACACGGCTCCCACGCGGAAACCTCTCCTTACTGTGCTTCTCATCAGCACTCCAGCTCATCCCGCCTGGTATTGCCGATGTGATGGGGGGCGGGGGGACTTCAGGCCACATGGGGACAGGGGAGGTCCCCCAACTCCCTAACAATCCCCCCCCCCGAAAAGAAACTGTTCCGTACTCCCCCCACCCACCCCCACCAACCCGCCAGGTTCACTCCCAGGCTCCTTCCCTCTCCCGCAGCTCCTGCCTCCCCCCAGACTGGGGCGCCCCGGCAGCGCAGCGCAGGGTCCGTGAGGCCCTCGGGCTTTCTCCGGCCGAGCGCTGGCCCCCAAATCGCCACGAGGTGGCGCTGTTGCAGCCAAGAAATCCTCTGGCCAAAGGCACAGGCGCCCGACAGCTGACGGGGAGCGGGGGCCGCTGGTGGCCCCCCCTCTTCTAAGGCCCTTCCGTCACCCCAGCGCCCGCTCCGCCACCAGAGACCTGCCCTGCCCGGCACAGCTCTCAATCCCTGAGCTTCCCCTGAGGCCCCGTCCCCGGACCGCCCCCCCCGCTGCTGCTGCTTCCAGCCAGAGCCTGCCCGTCCCCCCCGGCGCTCACCCTGAGGCCATGGGGCGTGCTCCCCCCCGCCATAAGGCTGTGGCCCCGCCCTCTTCTCGGCTGGAAAGTGCCCTCCCTGCCGGCCCAGACCCCCGCCGTAGCGAAGTTGGAGGCCAGAAGCCAGCGCCAAGCTGCGTAGGGAGTGGGCCCCTCGCTTTAAAAAGCTACACGCCCTGGCTCCAGTCACCAGCCCCAACCCGTAGGGAAGAAAAAAGAGAAAAACGCCCAGAGAAGTTTGAGGAAAAAGGAGCGATCCGCAGCCCGTTGTTCTGTCTTTGCACCCGCTTGCCAGGGGAGAGCGCGAACGCAGGCCCCCACTACCACAAATTATGCAGTCGAGTTTCCCGCATTTGGGGAAATCGCAGGGGTCAGCACACCCGCAGTGCAATGGATGAGCCTCACCCTGGGAAAACCACCTTCGTGATCATGGTATCTCCCCTGCCAGGTAAGTATGAGTTGGTTCGCCCCGGCCGCCGCCCGCCCTCGCTCGCCCCACACTCTCAACACACGGTGGGGCCCGACTCGGACGGACCGCCGGCCCCGCCCTCACCGGCCCCGACCGCCGCCAGCTCCGACAGGCTCCGGGCTCGGACCCTTCTCGCCACCGAGCCCCGCACGGCCAATTGGGGCCGTGCTCGTCAGCGTAGTCCCGTTCTCACAATGCTCCGCTCGCAGGGAGATCTGCATACGTGCTCACGCGGCCCCGCCCCTCCCGCAGCCTGCCCGTGCCCCGCCCCTGCCCTGGCCAGCCCCAGCTGTTCTGCGCCGCGAACTCAGCGGCAGCCCCGCGAGCTCCAGGCCCTGGACCTGCTCTCCCCGGGCGGGCGGCAGCACAGAGCACAAGGGCCTCTCCGACCTGCCCGGAGCTCAAGCAGCTGCTGGGGCTGCGTGTGCCGGGGCCAGAACTCGGGGGGCACCAGCGTGGTTTCCAGCCTCCATCGCCCCGCAGCCCGACCCAGCCCGGCCTGGACTGGCCCTGCCGCGGTTCCGATCCGGGCTCGGCGGCCCGAGCAGAGCAGGGGCACAAAGGACATGGGGAAGCAGGAGCGATCCAGGAGCAGCCCAGACCGGGGGGCGGGAGGGGGGGAACATCCTTAAGAAAAAGCATCCGGCCCCTGCCCCCTGCTCTGCCACAGACTTCCTGGGTGCCCTTGGGCACATCACTCGGTCTCTCTAGGCCTCAGTTTCCCCGTCTTGGAAATGGGGCTGGTGGCACTTCCCGACCTCACACGAGTGTGGGAGGAGAACTCCCCTGCAGATTAGGAAGATGCTCGGATATTGGGGTAATGGGAGACGGGCGCCGGGGGAGCATATTTGCACCATCGTTTGGGATGGAATCTGTTTGGAAAGAAAATATTTCCCTAGAGTAATTTAAAAAAATCTGTGTTCAGCGATAATGTGAAATATGTAACGGAGCAGAGCGGTATTTCCCCGTGTGGCCAGCCCCCGACCCGGCCCCAGCTCCCGCTCTGCCCTCGATCTGGCCCTTTTTCCTCCCCCACAATCAACGCGTCGCCCTCTCCCTCCAGTTCCTTACGTACATTTTCGAAGGCAGCTGGGGGTGGGCCCAGGCCGGCGCTCTTCAACGGAAGCAGCCCCTGCGGAGGGCAGATGGGGCGGACACCCGGCACCAACTGGCACCACAGGATGGGCGCCCGCCCCGGCTCTCCGGTTCAGCTCTCTGGCTCCTCTGCCTTTGCCTACTACACGCTTTCTTGTCTGTAACAGCGCCAGCTTGTGGGCACGTGGGAGCCAGGTTGAGGACGAGAGAGCCCCAGGGCCTCCCTGAGGGAAGAACTATTCACCAGGAGGGGCAGGGATGGTGTCCCTGGCCTGTTTGCCAGCAGCTGTGAATGGGTGACAGGGGATGGATCACTTGATGATTCCCGGTTCTGTTCATTCCCTCTGGGGCACCTGGCATTGGCCGCTGTCGGAAGACAGGACACTGGGCTGGATGGACTTTTGCTCTGACCCAGTACGGCCTTTCTTATGGCTCCGCGTAAGCCGCTACGGCTGTGCCACCGCGGTGCTCCAGTCTAGACGCCAGCCGGGCTTGTCCCGTCGGCGTGGGACATCTACCTCCCTGAAAGGCGGGAGCTAGGTCGATGGAAGAATTCTTCCCTCCGCACCCCTGACAGATGGAGCTGTGCTGATGTAAGTTCCCCAGGAGACCAGTCCAGAGGCTTGGTGTGTGCTGAACCGTCACGTCTACATCGCGCCGGCCGGCCGGGGTGTGAGAAAGACAAACCCGCTCCTGGGCGACACGGATACCCGGCCTAACCCCCAGCGTAGCTGACGGCGTTCGGGGAGGCGGTGGGGTAAAGCGACAGACAGACAGACAGACCTCCTCCGCCACAGCGTTCTGCCGGCCCAGTCTCCGTAGTGCCGCCGTGCCCCGAGAGAGAGAACGGACAGCAAAAGCCAAAGGCGCCCTGGGGCAGGCCGGGAACCTGCCTCCTGGACAAGTGCTGCCAGGTGAGACAGGTTTTGGAGGGGCTGTTTTTCTGCCAGAGGGGTGAGAGCCCAAGAGGGATGGATGGGCAAAGGGCTGTGGGCAGGGGGCAGAGGAGCCGCTGGGGCTCCTTGGGGTGAGTGAGGCCATGGGTCAAGTCCCCATAGTGCAGACTGGAGAGCAAGGCAGGGGACACAGAGCCACTTGCAAAGGAACAGATCAGCTGCAGCCCCCCACCAGGCACCAGAGCAGAACAGAGAGCAGCGCACGCCCGACCTCGCGCCTTCCCAGCTTCGTCTGTGCTTCACTGCGTGCCAAGGGAATCGCAAACGCAGTCCCCCATTACAGCCGAGGGGCACGGGGCGGTAAAAGCGGGGGGGTTCTGAAACTTGTACTGGTGACCCCTTTCAAATAGCAAACCTCTGAGTGCGGACCCCCCCACCACCTTATAAATTAAAAACACTTTATATATTTAACACCATTATAAATGCTGGATGCAAAGCAGGGCTTGGTGTAGAGACTGACAACTTACAACCCCTCATGTGACCTCATAACACCCTTGAGGGGTCCCAAGTCCCCGTGTAAGAACCCCTCAGTAAAAAGCTGTAGACAAGAAAGAAAACAGCAAGATGCTTTTAGAAGACCTCACACAACCCTGACTGATGTCAACCTGTCCGCACAGAATGAAGTAATCAGGAACACAATAAACAAACCCACCAGCTAAGGAATTAGGAAACGTTAACACCACTTCATAGTTCCTAGATTCAGCCTGTCTTTGCACCCGCTTGCCAGGGGAGAGCGCGAACGCAGTCCCCCACTACCACAAATTATGCAGTCGAGTTTCCCGCATTTGGGGAAATCGCAGGGGTCAGCACACCCGCAGTGCAATGGATGAGCCTCACCCTGGGAAAACCACCTTCGTGATCATGGTATCTCCCCTGCCAGGTAAGTATGAGTTGGTTCGCCCCGGCCGCCGCCCGCCCTCGCTCGCCCCACACTCTCAACACACGGTGGGGCCCGACTCGGACCGACCGCCGGCCCCGCCCACACCGGCCCCCACCGCCGCCAGCTGCTCCGACAGGCCCCGGGCTCGGAGACTTCTCGCCACCGAGCCCCGCACGATCAACTAGGGCTGTGCTCGTCAGCCTGGTCCCGTTCCCACAATGCTCCGCTCGCACGGAGATCTGCATACGTGCTCACGCGGCCCCGCCCCTGCCCTGGCCAGCCCCAGCTGTGCAACGCCGTCCCTGTACAGCCCCTGGCCCCAGCCCGGGTGTGACACATACCCCTCCCCCCCCCCCGCAGGGTCTGTGGGGCCCGTGGCCTGCGGGCTGGTCTGCGTGTGTCTGTGTGTGAGCGTGTTCTGCCGGGGGGTCCCCACAGCTCCCCCGGGAACTAACCACTGCCCGGGGCCCAGGCGAGTCGCTGCGGCTGTGACCAGCCCGGCACCCGCCCTTGCCCCCGACGCCGCACCGAGCTCGTGGCAAGATGCTCTCGCAGCCGGTGTCTCAGCGGCTCTCGCCACGGCCCAACCCAGTGGGGACGTGTTCCGCCAGGCCCAGGCCCCGCAAACGCCCCCAGAGGGAAAGCGCCGGCCAAACGGCACAACAACGACCCCAGGGCTGCCGAGTCCCTGAATGCAGCACACGCTGGTCAGAGCAGGCGAGATGTCACCGGGGCGCCCAGCACCTACTAGGGTGACCACATGTCCCGATTTTATAGGGACAGTCCCAATTTTGGGGGCTTTTTCTTCTATAGGCTCCTATTACCCCCCACTCCCGTCCTGATTTTTTACACTTGCTGTCTGGTCACCCTAGCGCCTAGTGTGGTGGTTTGTACGGCACCGACGGGCCCAGGGATGGACCGATCGCACTGGGTGCTGCACGGACACGGAGCCAGCAGACAGTCCCTGCCCCAGTCACCTCACAGACTGCGGGGGGGTGGGGGCGGTGTCTCTGTGTGTGTGTGTGAGTGTGGCACAGAAGGCCCCAGTGACCTCACAGACTGCGGTGTGTGTGTGTGTGTCTGTGTGTGTAACTGTGTGTGTGTGGTTAGTACACATAAAGATCCCATCTCCTGGCACAGAAGGCCCCAGTCACCTCACAGACTGCGGGGGGCTGGGGGAGGTGTCTCTGTGTGTGTGTGAGTGTGTGTGTGGCTGTGTGGCACAGAAGGCCCCAGTGACCTCACAGACTGCATTGTGTGTGT
Source organism: Chrysemys picta bellii (assembly GCF_011386835.1). Taxonomy (NCBI): domain Eukaryota; kingdom Metazoa; phylum Chordata; order Testudines; family Emydidae; genus Chrysemys; species Chrysemys picta. The sequence continues at coordinate 1,101,757 of NC_088802.1, read as the reverse complement.
GTGTGTGTGTCTCTGTGTGTAACTGTGTGTGTGTGGTTAGTACACATAAAGATCCCATCTCCTGGCACAGAAAGCCCCAGTGACCTCACAGACTGCATTGTGTGTGTGTCTCTGTCTGTGTCTCTGTGTGTGTGTGTGTCTCTGTGTGTAACTGTGTGTCCCCATCTCCTGGCACACAAGGCTACAAGAGCATTTGCTGGATGTTGCCTGCCGGAAGCTGGGCCTGGCCGCCCGGATAATCGCCCAGTTCTGTTCATTCCCTGCGAGGCGCCTGGCACCGACCGGCCAGTGTGGGCAGACAGGACACGGGGCTAGCGGGACCCGTGGTCTGACCCGGTGGGGCCGTTCCTAGGATTGTTGGTATTTTTCTACCCTGGATAGAACTGTTGTGATCCACCCCACGCAGCGTGGGGCACGGGCCCCCCACTGCTGGCTGGTACCGGTACCTGGGCTTGGAACGGCCGAGATTTTTATCGGTAAATGTCAGTCAAGGTTCGTTCCGCCCCCCCATGTTACCGTCGATAATGATGAAAACGTCAGTACGACACGAGCTGTCGGAGCCCGGGTCCGCGTTAGATTTTGGGACATTCCCGTGTGGGTTCCGACACGCGATGGCGACACGTGTTTGAACAGCCGTAAAGCGTTAATGTGTTGAGTCTCCCCATCGCTGGCAGGAAATAACCGTCCGACCCCCCCCCGACCTCCCACAACTGCGACGTGCAACGTGATAAAAACCCAACAAACAAAACGGCTGGAAAATCCCCTGGACTGTGCCTGTGGAACGGCCCAACCCAGCCCCCGGGCGAGCCCTGGCATCGGCCGGCGCTCGCTGGGCCTGCTTGCGGCCGGGTGAGCAGAGCAGGGTCTGGCTTTACCCCCTCACCCGCCAGCTCCAAGCCCCCCAGGGGGGTTTCCAGTCTCAGAGAGTATTTCCCAGAGCCCCCCCCCCATACACACCCCCGGGGGGAGGATTGACGGGGCCGGGGCTGCAGTTCTGCCCTGCCCAGGATCACTGGGCACCGCCGAGGGCTCCCCAGAGCTACTGCCGGAGGAATTTGTCCCCGTCCCCCCCGCCGCAGCCCCAAACACCAGCTCCCCCTCCTGGACCCCCCGCAATGCAGGGCCCACAGCCCCCCAGGCCGGCCCTGTCTGTCTGTCTCCTGGGGGGCAGGAGGGGGTGGGGGTGGGCTCCGGGACCCCCCCTCCTCAGCCAGGGGCGGCGGGTGATGGGGAGACCCGGGGGCTGACCCTGCACCAAGGGGCCGTCTCCGCCTGCTCCGCGCCCCGGCCTCGGCTCTGCCCCGAGCGCACTAGCAGGGGCCGCAGCCCCGGGTGGGCGATGCGCTGTAGACGGACCCTATCTGTGCCGCCCCCCGCCCGGCAGCGGGGCGGGTCCATGGGCCCCCCCCCATCCCGGTCCGCTTTCCCCGCCCCCCCGGGGGTTGGGCTTCCTGGGTCAGCGCCGCGGCTGCATCCGCGCCCGGCCCCGCTGCTGCTCCCGGCCCGGGCGGGGGGAGCCCGGGGGCCGCGCTGGTCTGGAGCCGGAGCCGGAGCCGGAGCCGGAGCCGCCCCTGGGCCGCGCAGCGCCGAGCTCCGCCGGCGGGAGGGAGCTGCTGCGCCGGGGCCGGCAGGTGCGGGAGGGGCCGGGCCGGGGGGCGCTGCAGGGCGGGGGGAGGTGTGGGGGGCTGGAAGGGGGCGGGGGGAGGGCAGGAGGGGATGGGGGCAGTGCGGGGTGGATGGGCGCAGACCCCCATCCAGCCATGGGGCAGGAGCGGCAGGCAGGGGGTGACTCAAATCTGAACATCCCAGAGGCCCCCCCCGCCCTCCCAGAGCCCCCCAATCCTGCACCCCCACCGCCCTCGGTGTCTGCAGCGGGGACAGTGAGACTCCAGGGGCTGTGGTACCCCCCGGGGTGGCATCCCCTTCCCTGCCCCCCGGTCAGCCCCACAGGCCCATCCCGCCTGGTGTCCTGCCCCCTCCCTGCCCCCCGGTCAGCCCCACGGGCCCATCCCGCCCGGTATCCTGCCCCCTCCCTGCCCCCTGGTCAGCCCCACAGGCCCATCCTGCCTGGTGTCCTGCCCCCTCCCTGCACCCCAGTCAGCCCCACAGGCCCATCCCGCCTGGTGTCCTGCCCCCCTGGGTCAGGCCACGTCCCCCGGAGCAGGCCGGGGCTGGGTTAAAATCATGGGACGTTCCCTGTAGCAGATACAAGGGGAGACGCCTCATACGCAGATTAAACTGACACGATTTTAACTATACGCGCTCGGCAAAACATAAAATGAAAATTAAAAAAAGAGAAAACTAACAATTTAAATACTGTACCTGTAGCGCGGGCGATTCCGCCCCCCATTCCACTCAATGGGAATTTGACTCGACGCGATTTTCGCCTCACACGCTGACTTTAGAACCTAACCCCCGCGTCAGATGCGACTCCTCTCTATTCTCCTGGTGCATCGCACGCCCTGATCTCGCCTGTCCCCGTCCCCGAGCAGGATTTCTGATCCCCGGACCGGACGCGCTCTCCCGGATGGAGCGAGGGGCAGAGCCGGGGGTCCCAGACCCCTGGGGCGCTGAGGAGACCCCGAGAGACGCCCGCACAGGTGAGGAATCGCTTAAACCGGCTCAGAAATTCACCCCTGGCTTCCTGGGGTCTTTACATCCTGGGCAGTAACAGAAGGGGCTTTACAGGCCTTCCAGGGGCTGCCCCGCCCCCGGCCTTTTCCTCAACCCCATTTTATGTTTGTAAATGTTTTTCTCTGCCCTACTGCCCTGTGAGAGACCCACACAACACAACGGGGCAGCTGATTGTGCAGGGGCCGCAGAGACGCTGACTGGGCAGATGCTGCCGCCGGCATGAAGCAAACCGGCTGGGGCCAGCGGTTAGGAAATGCGGTTCCTTCGCTCATCCGTCAGTGACTCGCCCGGTGGTGCCCCTGCCGCCAGCGCGTGGGGAGGGGATTTCAGGATCGGGGGAGTAAATGCGGCTGGGGTGTTAATTCTGTATTGAGGGCGAAGCAGCTCACCAGATTAGTTTAAACTCCAGGCCGCCGTCCCCCTCCACACACAACATTTACAGAGGTGTGGTTACGTGCCTAGTGCAAGGCAGTGGGGACACGGACTCACACGCAGTGTCTCAGGTGGTGAGTGTGCGCACACGAAATCTCACCACAACAACCAATATCTACCACCTTACGGTCAATTCTTTGTTGGCTCTTATGACCTGGGTTCCCAGCTCCGCCGCCTCCTTTCCCATTTCTGTGCCTCGGTTTCCCTGTTGTTAGGCAGATCATGCACCGTGAACCATCTTTGCACAGTGCTTTGCGACCTCCAGGTGAACAGCTGCGAGGGAGGCCCAGAGCAGTAATATAATCACTGCAAAGGCCTCCCGGCCTCCCCAGGCCTCAGCCCAGATTGTGACCTCATTACGTTCCTTGCTTTTTTCATGTTGTACCTTGTGAAGAAGAATAATGATTTGTGTGACGTGAGCATCTAGCCCGGACTGAGCTCAGGAGCCCATGTGCTCGGAGCTGGACATACACCTAGCGAGAGACAGTCCCTGCCCCGCGGACCCGGCCGTGTGAACGGCCAGTGAGGGGAGGGGTGTGAGGACAAACAGAAGCCCAGGGAGAGGACATAGCAGCCGGTGGTGAAGCTGGGAATAGAGCCCAGGACTCCAAAGGCGGAGGAGTGACTTGATTGTGGTGTTTTAGTCCCTGCGAGGGGGGAAATAGCAGCTACTAAAGGGATCTTTGTCCGGGTCTGTTCTGGCCGGAAGCTCTGTGAGTCTGACCCACCAGACCGCGCTGCCCCTCAGCGCCCATCACACGGGTAATTCCCCTGGGGTGACGCACGGGGGTCGCGCTGATGCTGACTAGTCACCCAGCGTCTCTGGCCGGCTGTGCCCGGTATCCGGCAGCGCGGTCACTTTCACGGATCGTTCCCACGCCCGCCCAGCCGACGTCCTGGGACTTGCAGGGTCGTTTTCTAAGTACATTTCGAAAGTGCTGACATCTGTGCGTGAAGCTGAACCGCGGGGACTCCTGCAACGCTCCAGTTAGGGGTGTGGGGAACCTGGCGGCCACTCGCTGCAGCAAAGGAGACGGGTCCGGTCTTGTCCCTGACCCTGCACTATCTGTCCATCCACCCATGGATCCTAGTGTACCCAATCTACACCCCCCCCCTCCGGAATAGCCCCAAGTGCTCCCTCTGCTGGTGCTCAGAGCCCCTGCAGGCCGCCAGAGTGAAATCGACCTGACTCTTGTCAGTGTCACAGGAGCCCACAGGAAACAGCCTGAAAATGACCAGTGTCTTCTCAGTTTCCTGCTGCTGGGGATCTCTGAGCAGCACCAGAGCTGCCTGTCTGCAGACTCAGGAAGGCAGTGCGGCCTCATCGGGCTCCCTACAAAATCAGCCTCCCAACAAGAAGGGCCAGAAATGAGAGCTTGAATCCTCTGGGAGTTCCCGGCCTCTCCTCCCACCAGGGGCAGTGCCAGCAGCCAGGGGATTTTTTACACCTCGGGTTTGTTCCCCTGACCTGAGGAGTCCAGCGCAGGGCGTGACGGGTGTCTGAATTCTCTCTTTCTTTCAGCGCGTGGGAACGAGGAGGAGGTGACTCAGCCAGGGGTGGCGAATGAGACGCTGCCAGGAGGAGCTGGAGGGGACATTTCCCGGACTCCGGAGCCGGGGAAAGCCTCCGAGGGGCAGCAGGGGAACCCCACGGAGGAGAGTGGGGATGAACCCGCCCCCCGCGGGGGCGACACAATGGACCCGAGCGAAGCCACGGCCCGGCCAGGGCGGCTCTACACCTGCCCGGAGTGCGGGAAAAGCTTCACGCAGAGCTCGCACTTCATCCGGCACCAGACGGTGCACACGGGGGAGCGGCCGTACCAGTGCGCGGACTGCGGCAAGAGCTACCGGCAGAACTCGGACCTGGTGAGCCACCGCCGGCTCCACACGGGCGAGGAGCCCTTCCACTGCGCCGAGTGCGGCAAGCGCTTCCGCCAGAGCTCGGAGCTCATCATCCACCAGCGCAGCCACACGGCCGAGGCCCCCTACCCCTGCCCCGAGTGCGGCAAGCGCTTCCGCCGTAGCTCGCACCGCCTGGCCCACCAGCGCACCCACACCGCCGAGCGCCCCTGCAAGTGCCCCGACTGCGGCAAGGGCTTCCGCACCAACTCGGACGTGGCGCAGCACCGGCGCACCCACACGGGCGAGCGCCCCCACCAGTGCCCGGACTGCGGCGAGCGCTTCAGCGTGCGCTCCACGCTGGTCAACCACCGCCGGGTGCACACGGCCGAGCGCCCCTTCGCCTGCGGCGAGTGCGGCAAGCGCTTCACCCAGAGCTCCACCCTCAACCGGCACCGGCGCATCCACGTGGGCGAGCGCCCCTACCGCTGCCTGGAGTGCGGCAAGAGCTTCAACCGCAGCTCCAACCTGCTCACCCACCAGGTGCTGCACACGGGCGAGCGCCCCTTCCGCTGCCCCCGCTGCCCCAAGAGCTTCAACCAGCGCGCCAACCTGCTGACCCACCAGCGCACCCACACGGGCGAGCGCCCCCACCAGTGCCCCGGCTGCGGCAAGCGTTTCAGCCAGAGAGCCAACCTGCTGGTGCACCAGCGGCTACACGCGGGGGACTGACCCCGGCTGGTCTCTGGGGCGCTCTAGCCAGCCGCCCGCTCGCTGGCGTCGGGTGTGGCCGATCGGGGACTCCTCCGGCTCGGCAGCCCCCAGCATTCCTGACCAGCTCTTCCCTCCTGCCAGCCCGGCGTAGGGGGACGGCGTGAATGGGCCGGAGGTGTTAACATAACCCAGCCGCTGTCCACCGTTACTCAGTGTTAAACACGGGCCGGCGTTGGGGTGCAGAGACCGCTGCCCGCTCAGCGCCAGGGCACACACCGTTCCGCAGCCTGGGAACCGTTTCGTAACGACGCAGCAAAGGCCGAGCCGGTAAAGCCTGTGCAGTGTGAAGTACGAAGCCAGCCAGGCTTACCCTGTTAGTGTCCGCGGTCCCGTTCCCGTCCGCCGGAGAGAGGAAAGGCCCTTTGTCTGAGCGTCTCCTGGGTGCATCAGCGCTGGCAGTGACGAGACAGGAGAAGGGAGCTGAGACGGGCTGGAGCCAAACGTCTGATCTGTTCAGCCCAGGTGTTGTCTGGGCTTTGGCTGGAGCTGGGGGTGGCCGTGGCCTGTGGGTCCCGCTCTCTGGCCCGGGCTGGGTGGACATTTCTCAGGGTGAGATCCCAGGAGACGGGGGTGGCAGCCAGGATGGGGAAACTCGCTCCAGGAGACCCGTCTGGTTGTTTCGGTTTTTCCCCCCAAAGTCTCTTTCTTTAAGGCCCTGCAAAGGGGGAGGTGGGCGGCCCGGCCCAGCACCTCATCATTATGTTCACCAATTAAATTTATTTCCATATGGACAAACTTAGTGTAAGTTACTTCGTTCCCCCGTTTTCGTATTTATGAAGTTCAGACCTTAACACACACAGTCCCAGGGCCGTAGCAATCGGTCTCTTCGGCTGAACTAATTCAGGCTCGGTCTGGGTTTTGTCACCTGCCTGTAACATCATCCGCGACTCAGGATAACCTGACGGACTTTTCATGGTTACTTCCCACGCAGGCCGAAGTTATAAACCCAACTGTCCCATCAGGTCCCTGGGCTAATGACCTGACTTCCCCTCTGGGGGGCTGCAGGGTCTGTGTAGCTCTGTCCCATACCCCGTCATTCACAACAATTTCAGCGGGACCCCGCGTATCCAATTGAACTGGGACCGGAGCCAGATCAGATCATTGGAGTTTTAAACCAGCCGTACGGGTATCGATCATTCGTACACTCCTCACTCGGTAACCCTGAACGGCACAGAGACCGCCTGCAATGTCTGTTTAACGTCACCCAAGGCACCATCGCTGGTTAGCTGCTTTACACACAACGTCACAAACAGAACAATTGTAAAGAAATGCAAAAATGATAATTATTACCAAGCATTAAAACATGGCCCCTTCCTTATTTACAGCGACACGAACTGTCACTTCTTTCCTGTCCTGCCTTCTCGCATGTCTCTCCAGTCCCTGCCATCCGCCCAGTTCTTCATGTACTCCGTCCCCGTCCTTGAGATCTGCTTCTCATTGACCTAGGATGTCACTGACTGGTCAGTCCCACTAGAACAGGGGACGCCGGGCAAATCCGGACCGCCAGACACGTTTGCCCGGACCCTGAAATCTCTTTACTTATTTCATTGTTGTTATTGTCTCTGGAGTCTGGCCCTTGACCGAGAAATTTGGACTTTGGCAAAGTACAACGACTACCCCTGCTATGTAAAGATTAATTCAGCACGGATGTGTCCCCGAATTCCCCAGTCCTCACCCTACGCGGGGGACCAAGAACTCCCCCATGGGGGAGGCTCATGGCATGGGACACTGACTAACTGAAAGGAATCATAGAATCATAGAATATCAGAGTTGGAAGGGACCTCAGGAGGTATCTAGTCCAACCCCCTGCTCAAAGCAGGACCAATCCCCAACTAAATCATCCCAGCCAGGGCTTTGTCAAGCCGGGCCTTGAAAACCTCTAAGGGTGGAGATTCCACCACCTCCCTAGGGAACCCATTCCAGTGCTTCACCACCCTCCTAATGAAATAGTGTTTCCTAATATCCAACCTAGACCTCCCCCACTGCAACTTGAGACCATTGCTCCTTGTTCTGTCATCTGCCACCACTGAGAACAGCCGAGCTCCATCCTCTTTGGAACCCCCCTTCAGGTAGTTGAAGGCTGCTATCAAATCCCCCCTCATTCTTCTCTTCTGCAGACTAAACAATCCCAGTTCCCTCAGCCTCTCCTCATAAGTCATGTGCTCCAGACCCCTAATCATTTTTGTTGCCCTCCGCTGGACTCTTTCCAATTTTTCTACATCCTTCTTGTAGTGTGGGGCCCAAAACTGGACACAGTATTCCAGATGAGGCCTCACCAATGCCGAATAGAGGGGAATGTTCACGTCCCTCGATCTGCTGGCAATGCCCCTACTTATACAGCCCAAAATGCCGTTAGCCTTCTTGGCAACAAGAGCACACTGTTGACTCATATCCAGCTTCTCGTCCACTGTGACCCCAGGTCCTTTTCTGCCGAACTGCTGCCTAGCCATTCGGTCCCTTGTCTGTAGCAGTGCATGGGATTCTTCCGTCCTAACTGCAGGACTCTGCACTTGTCCTTGTTGAACCTCATCAGGTTTCTTTTGGCCCAATCCTCTAATTTGTCTCGGTCCCTCTGTATCCGATCCCTACCCTCTAGTGTATCTACCACGCCTCCTAGTTTAGTGTCATCTGCAAACTTGCTGAGAGTGCAGTCCACGGCATCCTCCAGATCATTAATGAAGATATTGAACAAAACCGGCCCCAGGACCGACCCTTGGGGCACTCCGCTTGAAACCGGCTGCCAACTAGACATGGAGCCATTGATCACTACCCATTTATCCCGACGATCTAACCAGCTTTCTATCCACCTTACAGTCCATTCATCCAGCCCATACCTCTTTAACTTGCCAGCAAGAATACTGTGGGAGAGCGTATCAAAAGCTTTGCTAAAGTCAAGGAATAACACGTCCACTGCTTTCCCCTCATCCACAGAGCCAGTTATCTCCGCATAGAAGGCAATTAGGTTAGTCAGGCACGACTTCCCCTTGGTGAATCCATGCTGACTGTTCCTGATCACTTTCCTCTCCTCTAAGTGTTTCATAATTGATTTCTTGAGGACCTGCTCCATGATTTTTCCAGGGATTGAGGTGAGGCTGACTGGCCTGTAGTTCCCCGGATCCTCCTTCTTCCCTTGCACTACATGAGTCTTTTTGGACTGTAACCCAAGGGGGCGTGTGGCGCAGCTCGAGCTCACAGGACGCAAAGCGGCTCCCGCCCAGAGGAGACAGGACAGACGTTTCAATCCCAGTTCAGAAGAGAGCTGTGACAGAACTGCAAAGCAGGGGAGGGGGTACGGCTCCCATCAGCCCCTCCCCATTGCACGGATCCCTCCTCCTGCCTTTCCCATCAGCTCCCACTCCAAGCCAGGTCAGGGGAAAGGTGCTGAGCCGGGAGGTGGCTGGGCTCTGGCTGGGGGCCGGGAGCCGCGGGGCAGCTGGAGAGAAGCCCAGGGACGGTGCCAGAGCTGTGCGTGGAACAGGCTGTAAGTGCCGGACGACCCAGTGCTTTGCCTGGCTGATTTCAAAGGCAGCTGTGCAACTGTCCCGGTTCTGGGCCCATTTCCCTCTGCTGCGGCTGGGGAGGCTCTGAGCACACAGAGGCCCCAGGTGGGCTGGCTGCAGACTCAGGAAGGTGGTGCTGGGATTCCCATTTGGATTCTGCTTCCCACCCAGGCAGGCTGGGAGCTTTAACATGTTGAATCCTGCAGGTGATGGGCCGGCGAGCGAGAGCGAGGAGGGGGATCCCCAGAAGGAGGATCGGGAGCGAGCGGAACCGTGTGGGATGGTGCTGGGTCAGTCCCAGGGGAACGCGTCTGGGAGCCCCGAGGGTGAGCACAACGCAGACAGGCTGTACCGGTGCCAGGAGTGTGGGAGGAGCTTCCGTCAGAGCCCCCAGCTTATCAGACACCAGGCCATCCGTACGGGGGAGAGCCCCCACAAATACCCCGACTGTGGGAAAGGCTTTGCCCTGGGCTCAGACATGACCAGGCATCGGCACGTCCACATGGGAGCGCCCCTACGTGTGCCCTGAATGTGGGAAAGGCTTCACTCACAGCTCCAACCTCATCCGGCACCGGAGCCTGCCCACGGAGGAGAAACCCTACAAGTTCCCGGCCTGCTGGTCCTGGAAGGGCTTCCAGGTGAGCTCCCACCTCGTCACCCCCCAGCGCATCCACACAGGCAAACGCTCCTACCGCTGCTCCGAATGTGCGGAGGGCTTCAGCCACAGCTCCCAGCTGGTCAAGCCCCGCCGGACCCACATGGTCTGTATGCGGGAGGGCCTTTGGGGCCAGCTCCACCCTCATCAGCCAGCAGCGCACCCACACGGCCGAGCGCCCCTTCCAGTGCCCCGTCTGCCGGAAAAGCTTTGGCCAGGTCTCGGGGCTCACCCGGCACCAGAGGATCCACCCCAGGGAGCGCCCCTACAAATGCCCCAACATGGTGCCCTGAGGTGATCGCTGACCCCCTGACTACCCAGCCCCCCGACGGGCTCCCCCTCCCCACTGCCGGGCCCCTCCAGCAGCCTGGGGGCAAGGGGGAAGGGAGGGAAAGCCCCGACCGGCCCCTCCTCCGCGCTGGGTGCAGGGGTCCCAGCCGGGCGGTGAAGTGGCTCCAAACAGACATTTCTTCTGATCCCAGGACCCAGCTGATTTCCAGCGGTCGGACAGAGCCAGGAAGTTTTATCCCAACCCTGGTTCTGGCCAGAGAGACGTTACCAGCCCGGCCTGCCAGGGCCGATTCCCCGGGAAGCAGCAGGGGCTTGATCCCTGAGCCGCAGGGGCTGAGGCTGGTGTCACTCCTCCTGGCACCTAATCCAGGCCGGGTCCCCGGCTGGCGCGAATCGGCCGCAGCCCCATTGGGGTCGGTGGAGCCGGGTCCCCGGCTGGCGCGAATCGGCCGTAGCCCCGTTGGGGTCTGTGAGGCCGGGTCCCCGGCTGGCGCGAATCGGCCCCAGCCCCGTCGGGGTCGGTGGGGCCGGGTCCCCGGCTGGCGCGAATCGGCCCCAGCCCCGTCGGGGTCGGTGGGGCCGGGTCCCCGGCTGGCGTGAATCGGCCGCAGCCCCGTCGGGGTCGGTGGGGCCGGGTCCCCGGCTGGTGTGAATCGGCCGCAGCCCCGTTGGGGTCGGTGGGGCCGGGTCCCCGGCTGGCGTGAATCGGCCGCAGCCCCGTCGGGGTCGGTGGGGCCGGGTCCCCGGCTGGCGCGAATCGGCCGCAGCCCCGTCGGGGTCGGTGGGGCCGGGTCCCCGGCTGGCGTGAATCGGCCGCAGCCCCGTCGGGGTCTGTGTGGATTCACACTGCCTGGGGATCGGGCCGCTCCGTCTATCAGCCCAGCCGACTGGCCGGTCTCTGCAGGCACAAGCCCGCTGGGCGTGTAAATGCTGGTTAGCGGGACGGGCTGGCTGGTGTCACGGTGGCTCACCAGCGGCTCAGCTGCTCCGGGCCGGGCTGGCTCTGTACGCTCCGAGCTGAGAGGTTACCGAGTTTCTGTCCTTCGGTTAAGCTGGTGTGAGCGGGTGGTAACTGAAAAGCTGGGGGGAGAGGGGTGCAGATGGCCGGGCGTCTGACAGGCCCATTGGAAGGGAGCCGAGGTCGCAGTGGGGTCTCTGAGTGGGCACCTCGTGTCATTCGCTCGTTACACAAGAATAACCTGGACACGACATGGACTCGTCAGATCTCAGCCCTCGAAGTCCTCTGTTAATTGCCGTTGTATTACCAGAGCGTCTCCGGGACCACGGCCCCCTGGGCCAGAGGCTGGCCCTACCCCGTGGAAGAGACTGTCCTGCCCCAAGGAGCTTACGCGCTAAACAGCCAAAGCACATGTTCTCCCCACTCACAGGTAGGGAGATGGGGCACAGAGAGATTAAGTAACTTGCCCAAGGTCAGCCAGCAGCTCAGTGGCAGAGTCAGGAATAGGACCCGGGCATCCCACGCTAGTGTTTTCTCCACGCTACCCTTCTCTCTACCTCCAGCACGTGGTTACCCCCCTAGGACCAGCTCCGCGTTTCTTTCTCTAGCTTCTGCTTTCATTGGCCCGTTGTGTCAGTTAGTAAAACACACAGACGAGTTTCCTCTCGTTCAGGAAGGAACTAAGGACGGGGCGCGGGGAAGGGCCTGGGGCGGGGCTGAAATGCAGCATCTGGAGCCGGGCCCGGGCACTCAGGGCGTGTTTGGGGTTTTCCTGCTCCGAACCAGGAGGAATAAAGCGGCTTTGTGGTTCCCAGTTGCCCTGAGTCCTTTGCTGAGAGAACAGGAGTGTAAAAGGGGTGACAGGAGCCCCCCAGGAAATGCTCTTGAGGGGTTTGTCCGCGACACCGTATAACCTGCTGGTTCTGCTCTGTGACCCGCGCGGGCCTGGAAGGTTTCACCCCAAGGCTGAGTTACGGATCCCTCCCCTGGGAGCTCCCTGTGTAACATGCCTAACGCCCCGCTACGCCGGCTGGGGACTTCTCCTGCCTGATCCACGCGCAGGCCGGCCCCATGGCCCAGCCAGGCCGGAGCAGCCCCCGCTGGGCTCCCCCATGGCCTCTGTGCTCCCCCACACACCCTGCTGATCCCAGCCAGGCCGGAGCAGCCCCCGCTGGGCTCCCCTATGGCCTCTCTGCTCCCCCGACCCCCGCTGATCCCAGCCAGGCCGGAGCAGCCCCTGCTGGGATCCCCCATGGCCTCTCTGCTCCCCCACCCCCTGCTGATCCCAGCCAGGCCTTGTGCACCCCCACTGGGCTCCCCCATGGCATCTCTGCTCGCCCCCGCCCCCCGCTGATCCCAGCCAGGCCGGAGCAGGGGTCCGATACAGGTGTAAACGCCTCTGTCTCCCCAAGGGACGTACCCGGCCCCGTTCCCAGTGTGTCTGTGCCTCGCAGGCCATGGTGCAGGGACACTCAGACTGCGGCTCACACGCCCCGAGCGCCTGTTTAACGTGTCTCCTGCGGCTCTTTGCAGCACCAGGTATTAAAACGCCCTGTGATGTAATTAACCCGGCTCAGTTATTAACCCGTCAGGCTGCTTTTACCCTGTGCGGGGCAGGGTGGGTGTCACCCCATGGCCCGGCGGGACCCAGAGGCCAGGGCCTGGCCCCCCATGCAGCAGGGCGGGGTGTCACCCCATGGCCCGGGGGGACCAGAGGCCAGGGCCTGGCCCAAGCTCTCCAGGCCGCCTGGGGCGAGCTGGGAATCGCAGGCGGGTCTCCCAGGCGAGCGCCCGACCGCGGGGTCCCCGGGTGCCCGGTCCAGCCCCACGGTGCCCCTCAGGCGGGCAGCCTGGAGCAGGGGAGCTGAGCGGGGGGGCGGGGGGCTGAGCTGGGGGGGCAGGGAGCTGAGCGTGGGGGTCGGGGAGCAGCCGGGGCTGGGCGGCGATTTGCTGGCCCCGGTCCTGCTGGTTCCCCCCGGACACGGTCTGTGAGTCCGGGAGCCTCCCGGCCCCTCCGGGAGGGTGGGGACCGCCCGGGAGGGGCGGGTCGGGGGCGGGTCCATGGGCTGCCCCCCCCCATCCCGGGCCGCTCTCCCCGCCCCCCCGGGGGTTGGGCTTCCTGGGTCAGCGCCGCGGCTGCATCCGCGCCCGGCCCCGCTGCTGCTCCCGGCCCGGGCGGGGGGAGCCCGGGGGCCGCGCTGGGCTGGAGCCGGAGCCGGAGCCGGAGCCGCCCCTGGGCCGCGCAGCGCCGAGCTCCGCCGGCGGGAGGGAGCTGCTGCGCCGGGGCCGGCAGGTGCGGGAGGGGCCGGGCCGGGCCGGGGGGGCGCTACAGGGCGGGGGGAGGGCAGGAGGGGCAGTGCGGGGGGGGGAGGGCGCAGCCATGGGGCAGGAGCAGCCGCCACCGGCTGATGGGCACCGGGCAGGGGGGTGACTAAGATCTGAACATCCTACAGCCCCCCGGCCCTCCCAGAGCCCCCCCACCCCATCCCCCCACCGCCCTGCGTGTCTGCAGCGGGGCCAGTGAGACCCCACGGGCTGTGGTATCCCCCCGGTCAGCCCCACGGGCCCATCCCGTCTGGTATCCTGCCCCCTCCCTGCCCCCCAGGTCAGCCCCACGGGCCCATCCCACCCGGTATCCTGCCCCCTCCCCACACCTCCCCACGCCCTGGACCAGCCTGAAAAGCGGCTGTGTTAGAATCATGGACCCTTCCATGTAACAAACGTGGGGCCACGTCCCCAGCCCTGATCTCGCCTGTCCCCGTCCCCGAGCAGGATTTCTGATCCCCGGACCGGACGCACTCTCCCGGATGGAGCGAGGGGCAGAGCCGGGGGTCCCGGGTCCCCGGGGTGCTGAGGAGACCCCGAGAGACGCCCACACAGGTGAGGAGTCGCTTAAACCGAGTCGGAAACCAAGGGCAAAGCCCCCAATGTGGGTTGTCGTTGTTACTATTTGCATTAGCAGAGCTCGTGGGCCAGGACCCCACCGTGCCGGGTGCTGTACGAACCCCCAGAGGTTGCCCTGCCCTGCAGAGCTCCCAGTCTGACTAGGCCGGACGGACACAGGGCGGGAGGAGAGACGGGCCCAGAGAGGGGACGCGGCTTGTGCAGGTCACCCAGCAGCAGGGCCGGGAACAGAGCCCCGAACCAGAGGATGGCCGCGGGCTCAGGCTGCCGGTTCTCAGAGACCCCTGCCCTATGGCTCGGGTGCCCTGACGCCTGGGGTTTGTTCGAGTGTCCATCAAGCTAAATAGCCGCTTGGCTGCGCAGACGCAGGGGGCAGGAGGTTTCATTTCTGTACCTCGCCTGGGACGAGAGTTCTCCGGCCTCAGCTGCTCGCTTTGTGCCGTTATTAAGTTCACTTCAAAAGCACCAGGAGGCAGCGTGGCCTAGTGGATACAGCACTGGCCTGGGAGTCAGGAGAGCTGGGTTGGGCACTGGCCTGCTGGGTGACCTCGGGCCAGTCACTTTCCCTCCCGGTGCCTCGTTTTCCCCATTGTACAGATGGGGATAATGACCATGACCTGCTTTGTAGCCAGGGATTATTTTCTTTCTTAAAATCTGTGACAATTTAAGCAGGTTGGGCCGTAGGGAGCTCCTGCTGCCAGGTCGCTGCCTGGAAATGTGATGGCCACATGCTGCAGGAAGGGAGACGTCTCTGTCTAGCCACATCCCTAGCTCCTACCCCGTCCATCCGTCATTGCTAGATCCCAGCGTGTCTGTCTGTCTGTCCCCCTGGTGAATAACTCCAAGTTCAGAGCCTCCCAGCAGGGACAGAGTGAAATTGACCTGATCTGGATCAGTCTCACAGCAGCCCTGAAACTGACCAGATTCTTGCCAATTTCCCTTTGCTGCTGCTGCAGGGGAAACTCTGGGCAGCAGCCCAGGCACCCGCGCTCCCTGTCTGCAGACTCAGGAAGGCAGCACAGCAGCTGTGAATCATCTCCCCCACCAGACTGGCTGGGAACGTCAGTGCATTGATTTTAAATGAGCCCTGAACCCCGCAGGGGCTCCCGGCTCGGGTCTGTCCCTGAGGGGCAGATTCCCAGCCATAGGGGAATGTTCTTTGGTTTGCCGCCCCCCTTTCTGAGCCGAGACTGACCCGTGTCTGGATTCTCTCCCAGCAGGCGAGGGGCTGGTGAGCGAGACGGAGGAGAATCCCGAACAGGATGGTCTGGAGCCAGCAGAACTGTATGGGACGTTCCCGGGACGTTCCCAGAGTCCTCAGCGGGGAGCGGCCTGCGAGCGTCAGGAAGGCGATGCCACGGCGGAGAGAGCGGGTGAGTCCGCGCTGTATGGGGCGGATTTCACAGGCCCCCACGGGACCGTGGCCCAGCCCAGAGCCTCCCCGGGAGACAGACTCTTCACGTGTCCCGAGTGCGGGAAGGGCTTCGGCCAGAGCGCGCACCTCATCCGGCACCAGACGGTGCACACGGGGGAGCGGCCCTACAAGTGCCCCGAGTGCGGGAAGGGTTTCAGCCAGAGCTCGGACCTGACCACGCACCGGCGCGTCCACACGGGCGAGGAGCCCTACGCCTGCGCCGAGTGCGGCAAGCGCTTCGCCCAGAGCTCCAACCTGATCCGGCACCAGCGCACCCACACGGCCGAGACGCCCTACCGCTGCCCCGACTGCGGCAAGCGCTTCCGCCGTAGCTCCCACCTCGTCATGCACCAGCGCACCCACACCGGGGAGCGCCCCTACCGCTGCCCCGACTGCGGCAAGCGCTTCAGCCACAGCTCCCACCTGCACCGGCACCAGCGCATCCACACGGGCGAGCGCCCCTACAAGTGCCCCGACTGCGGCAAGAGCTTCGGCGTCAAGTCCACCCTGGTGACGCACCGGCGGGTGCACACGGCCGAGCGGCCCTATGCCTGCGCCGACTGCGGCCGGGCCTTCGCCCAGAGCTCCACCCTCAACCGGCACCGGCGCACGCACGCGGCCGAGCGCCCCTACCGCTGCCCCGACTGCGGCAAGAGCTTCATCCAGAGCTCCAACCTGGTCACCCACCTGATCCTGCACACGGGCGAGCGCCCCTTCCACTGCCCCCGCTGCCAGAAAACCTTCGCCCAGAGCTCCAACCTCAGCCGCCACCAGAGGACCCACGCGGGGCGCCGAGCCCGCCCCTGCCCCGAGTGCGGGGAGAGCGTCCCGCGCGGCGCCGGCCTGTCCGCCCACCAGAGACGCCACGCGGGGCAGGAGACACCCTCGCCGCCGTGCTAGGGCCAGCTGGTCCACCTGGTACCCGCCCACCAGACGCCACGCGGGGCAGGAGACCCCCTCACTGCCCTGCTAGGGCCGGCTGGTTCCCCGGTACCCACCCACCAGAGACGCCACGCGGGGCAGGAGACGCCCTTGCCGTCCTGCTAGGCCCGGCTGGTCCCCCTGGTACCCGCCCACCAGACGCCACGTGGGGCAGGAGACCCCCTCAGTGCCCTGCTAGGGCCGGCTGGTTCCCCTGGTACCCACCCACCAGAGACACCACGTGGGAGAGGAGACCCCCTTGCGGCCCTGCTAGGGCCAGCTGGTCCCCCTGGTACCCGCCCACCAGACGCCACGCGGGGCAGGAGACCCCCTCACTGCCCTGCTAGGGCCGGCTGGTTCCCCGGTACCTGCCCACCAGAGACGCCACGTGGGAGAGGAGACCCCCTCGCAGCCCTGCCAGCCAGAGTGAGGGGCGCGTGCCCCTATTCCCTCACACCTCTCCCAAGTATCCGGCTGCCCCATCCTTGCTAGCAGCTGATCAGATCCCTCCTCTGGGTTTGCCAAGCTGAGGCAGCCCCGATTGGCTCCTTGCTGCCGAGTTCCCGACCCACCTGATGTGGCAGGGGGAGAAGGAACCTGCCATCCCCCTCTGATTCCCCAGCCATGGAAAACACGTGGGCTGCGTCCTGCCCAGCTGGAGCCGTGTCCCGTGGGGCGCTGCCCTCTCCCCTCGGTGCTGCCCAGGGAGCTGGGCGCTGGGACGGCTCGCGTGTGATGGGCTGTGCCGGGGCTTGGCCGGCAGGACGGAGAGCCAGCCCCGCTCGCTCTCGTTTCCCTGGGTCTCCCCAAGGAGCCTGGCGCTGTTCACCCTGCCAGTGGTACTCCAGAGCCCTTGTGGGGAGCTCCCTGCTGCCTGGGGGAGTTGGCCAGCGCCGTCGCCCCCTTCCCGGCTGTATTTAACGAGCTGTATTTATGATGAGGCGTTCCATTCTAGCTCGACTGATAAGAGGCCGATGACGTCGTCCCGGGATGGCCGAGGCCGCCCGACCGGGCCAGGAGTCCAGCCAGGCTTCTCCTGCACATCCCTCTGCCTCATTTCTCCTCTTCCCCCTGCCCAGAGAGTTCAGTGCTGGACAGACCCTGCAAGTGATCAATAAACCATGTAGAAAAGACCGGGAGTCGCTGCGTCGGGAAGCTGCGGGGTTTCTGTCGGCTGAGGGTGAGAGTCACGGACCGGGACTCAGAGGCTTAGCTGGGGGGGGTGTCCCTGATCCCTGCAGTGGGGGGAGGTAGGGGCAGGCAGGGAGCGTGGGAGGACGGCGGTACAGGGCTGGGGGGTTTGTTTCTCAGCCGAGGCTGTGAACACTCTGCACTGGGGAGGGATGGGAGGCAGCCGATGAGTTGTGCTGATGGCAGAGGGATGAAACAGGCACTCCCAGAGGTGGGAGGGGGTGTCCCCCGATTGCTGGGACCCTGAGCAGGGCTGAGGTATCCCCCCCCCCCAACTGGACCTGTAGCCGGGCCAAGCCTGTCACTGATGGGAGGGGAAGAAGAGGGGCCCAGCGCCCCAGCAGGTCCCTCCCGCCCGGGCAGGGACGGCAGAGACAATCTGTCACCCCCACAAGCAGAGCTGGAGACTCCGGGGGGATCAAAGCCTCTGCCGGGATTGGAAAGGCTGACGCCGCCTGTGCTGCTGGTGGACGAGGGGTTAATGCAACAGGGCCCAGTGGCTGCAGCATGTGGGGCTAGCAGTGCTGGGGGGGGGCGCTAGCCGTGCCGGGGCGGGGGGGGGGGGGGGCTAGCCGTGCCGGATTGCAAAGGCTGGGGAGAGGCCCAGGACCGGCAGAGGGGTCAGCTCTGGTTCGGGGGCGTTCACAGGTGGAAGTTTGGAAATGGCAGAAGATAGTAACACGGCTCAGACCAGGTGTGTGGGGCTGTGGCCTGAAACGCCCGGCAAGGCGAGCCGCTGGGGAAGGCTGCGTGAGGAGTGAACGAGCGTCTGTCCTCCGGGTCACGGGCGTACGAGCAAGGCCTTTAGCTGCAGAGGGTCACTGGCAAAGCACACGTACATGGAGATTGACGGAGTCCAAAGCCCAACGGGACCACTGTGATCATCTGTCCAACCCCCTGGACAGCACAGGCCAGAGACCTGCCCTATGATCATGAATGGGGCAGATCTCGGACTAAAACAGCCAGTTGTGATTTAAACATTGTCGGGTGGAGAATCTACCCCAGCCGTTGGTAAATTGTTCCAATGGTTCGTTACCCTCACTGGTAACAATGTGCACCTCACTCCGGTCGGACTTTGTCTAGATATAAAGCGTGACATGCAGGAAAAGAAGAAACCGTCCTCTTTGTATTTGAAATCACAGGGAAACCAGCACCAATTTCAGTTAGAGTGCACGGAAATGGGCCTGAGGCTAGTGCAGAGTGTAAGATATTAACACATTCGATGACTCTGTAGTTCAAACACACACCACAATTCAAGTCGGCGTGAAAGTTTTCTCAAGTTTATGCCCCACGACTGAGACAGAAGTGAGGTTTGGCAGTTAGAGGGTAGCTTTAGTGTCACGTTACCAGGGAGAGATCTGAGACTGTCTCTCTGGCAATTCTCACTCACACGTGCAGAGACCGGATGGCTGCGGGGGGAGAAACTGGGCAGAGCAGAACAAGTCACGTAACGAAGTTGCTGGTTCTCAGTAGCACTTCACGTTAGGAGCTGAGTTTAAATAAGACAACGCAGAGCTGACCATTAAACAAGGAATCGTTAGAGCTCTCCCAACACGCAGGGCAGCCCCCGATTGCGGAAAATACCCAGCAGGACAATTGGGAGCTTACGGTTAGTTCTTGAAGCAACAGCAAAGTAGCTTCAGTAAGTTGGTCCCCGTTAGATCAGCCATCTCCTACCAAACATGCAAATGTTATTTCCATGCAATTACAGTGCTCTCCGGGTGAGAGACGCCCACGGGGATTTAGGCACCGGAACTTTGTTAGAGGGCGTTCCATTCACCCCTGGAACTCTGTCCAGAGTCTTAGGAGATTTCAAATCTGAAGGCTATTTCAGTGGTCCTCCCCCCCCCCCACGTTTTAGTGTGGTTTTGCTCGGCATTTCTTTGGAACCAGGATATTTTAGTGGGATCTGTGGACGCTGTTACGTTTAAGAATTTCAGTGGAAAGATCCAGAACAACGGTCTGGATTTCTGGGACACGAATCTGAACTACGAGGGAGGACGTGGTTCTCAAAAGACAAGATTTGTGCTTTACAGGGCCAAATTCTGGCTCCTGCAAAGCACAGAAGCTCCCTGTGGAACCGTCGCCGAGAACACGGCCTGTGCAATCGTCCCGTGCTTTAGTGCACAGGGGGGTTCTCTCACCTTCCTTTGGTATCCCCAGTGATGCTGGGGGTGGGGATTGATGTATTTTTACATAGTTAGGTTTGGCTTGTCAGACAAGCACTTTCTTTCCTCGGGTTCTGTGTGTTTGGGACTTCAGACCTCTAAGGTTCCAAAACCCAGGTTCTCGTCCATAAAGGACTTTTCGTTAAAAGAGAGGCCCTCTCGGGAAAGCAAAGTTCCTGACCTTGGCTTACGTGCGTAGGAGGCTCTTCCCGAGTCGGGAGCGAGACGCCCGGGCATTCCAGACCTCAGGGGCTTTAGATGAAGGCTGCTCTCAGGGGAAGAGAGTTGGGTCTCTTAGCGGAGAGATCCAACGAACTGGGATTTTGCAACGTTTTGTATACACTTATTTTTCTGTTCAGTTGTATTGAGGGGCTGGCTCGGTTCCAAAAAACGATCAATTTATTGCGTCAATCATCGGCCATTGGGCAGGCCCGGATTTGGGGATAGGTGCAGATTCAGTTGCAAATTGTAAATTTGTCCACTTGGCAGGTCAAATTGTCACTGCATGTTTCTTACCCACCCAGCTGGCGCGCTGGATCCAGAAATATCCACCTATCCCAGCCTCCCTGGGAATTCCGTAGCGGCTTCATCAGCGCTGTTAATTCAAATATACACTGACCGAGTCGTTTAAAAGTCGTTTGGCTCAACTTTCTGTTACTTCCTGTGCCATTTCAGCACAGAACGAAAGCTTCTGGTGTAACGTGGTCATTACGTTCTGGGAGCTTTGCTTAACTGCAGAGTTTCAAGGTTTGTTCTTTTTTCTGCTTGTTCTTAACTTTAATTTGAGGAGAGGTCATTCCATCTTTCTCTTAAGAATAAGAAGTTTTCCCCAATTTGATTCTAATTTTAAACAACTTGTAGGTTACTTATCAAAACAATCTCCTAATTCCCAGTAACTAAAATAATCTGGCTATCCCAGGCATTATCCTCAAGAACTTAAAAACATTAGTAAAAAAAAAAGCAAAAATTATATTTCTAACTCATGTTTAATATCATATTTATAATTAAAATAACAATTCCTTTATAGATGATTTCTAGATCAGTAGAATGTAAAGATACATTTCCACATTAACTCTCATACTAATACCAAACACTATTTCTAAGCTAATAAAAAAAACTAATTACAAACACAAATGATAACAAATTTAGCTATATGTATTCAGGCAAATTGTAGGATTTTGTTACCAAAAAAGAATTGAGAGTTGGTACCTTGAGAATTAAATTCTAATTTAAACCTGGGAACCTTGGTGTGAACTTGGACATTAATTCACTTCTTGGCGTACATCTCAAAGTGTTTACATTACAAGAACGGCACCAGGGTCTGGTTTAGTGTAGAGATGAGAGATCTCCCCAGCAGGAAGGGAATCTGGTGTAATAGCTGTGACCTCATCCCCCCTGGACAGTGAGTGGTCCCTTGCACGGCCGAGTCGTAGCTACTAGGACTGTGTTTAACGTGACACAAGACTTACACGATGGCCTTCGTTTGTAAACTTCCATGCAACTTTTCAGAGAGCGATGAACATATTTGGTTTAAACAAAAACCTGACTAGAGCCTGTGATCGAATTACATCTTATGCCCGATTCTGTGGATGTTTTAGCCAGGATCATGGGTTCCGCGTAGGAGCTGTCCAAGCACAAGGGAGGGGTGGGTGAGTAACTGACTCTCTCTCGAATACTGGAGCATGGGGGTGTCCGTTTGCCATCTCGTCTCACTGCTCTATGCCTTCTTCAGACAGAAGTGACTGAATCCCTGGCTCCAGAGGGGGTTCTGGCTCAGGAAGGAGGAGGGGAAAGGCGTATGACAGTGCGTGTTCATGGAAAGGTGATTCTGCCCTTTAGCCTGGTCTGGGCCTGGTTTCACACCAGCTATTCCATTAGACCGTTGCTGTAGGGCTGCTACTGAAAGGAATATCAAGACGGCCTATTCAGGGGTGAGATTTAATCCTCTAGGCCCGACAAGGAGAAAACCCAGCTGTTAGCTGGCTCTGGGCCGGGGGAGGGAGGGGGGCTGGAACCCAGACACTGGTGGTCCAGGGTACCTGTGGGAATCAGGGGCTGGCCCCACGGAGGAGGGCTGGGGGATCCCTTACCGGGGGATGGTGCTATGGGAGCAGGGCAGGAGATGGCCCGTGGAAAAGGCTCCCCAGAGAGGCCAGGGGTTGCAGGGGCACAGATGGGGCTCCCTGCCTCAGAGGGGCCCGGGGACCTGGAGCTAGCGGGAGTTGGGAACCCCAAGAGGGAAGGGTCTAGGCCGGAAGGGCCAAGAGAGGCTACTTCATAGACTCAGCACGCGGCGCCCCGGGAAGGGGAACGTTACGCTGAGTACTCGTCAGTGAACGCGTTATCGGGGGAACTGGCACGGGACTGAGGGCAAGGTGCCAGCAGGGCTGCGCTGTGCCACAAGGGGGCATGGCCCTGACACAGGCCCATCTACCCCGGTATCCCGTCTCTGCTAGTGGCCAATGCCAGCTGCTCCAGGTGTAGGATGCCCCCTAGTGGACAATTGTGGAATAACCTGTTTCTAGGCGTCAGTTTTTTAAAAAACCACTCGGCGTTGGATGCTCTCCTTAGCCATAGGAGCGTCCAGTCCTGCTAAGCTCTTAATGTCAGCTGCATCCTGTGGCAGTGAGTTCCACAGGCCAGTTGTGCACGGCATTGAACCAATAGCCTTTCCCTGGAGTTTTATGGCCTGCTCTCAGTGACTCTTGATAACCTAGTGCGACCGCCCGGTGGTTCTGGGTTTGGGCTGCAAATGCCCAGAACCGGACCCCTGACTGAGTTACTCCTTGTAACCCCTTGAGCTTCATCCTTAATGCGCCCTGGAGTTCTCCCGTTTGACACCCCCCACGACAGATCCTTCACCCGGGGTTAACTCCATGGCTGAATTGCTTCTGCCGGCCGCCAGGACTCAGGGATGAGCCCAGGATGGTGGAACTCAGGTCCGGACAAGCCACTGAAATGACTTCGTAGCTGTGTGTTTCTGGCACCGGAACTTAGCCCAAAGGGGGGGTGGGGAATAGGATCAGGTCCTAACCTCAGGAGACTCCGGTTCTCTTCCCAGCAATGCCACTGGGTGAATGTGGACAAGGCATTTGCCATCTCTGTGCCTCAGTGTCCCCTGCCGCAGTTACTGTCCTGTCTGTGTAGACAGTGTCCATGTGGAGACAGCTGAGGTAGCTGTCCCAGTACACAGGACTGCTGATACACCACTGGTGGATGAGGAGATGGCTCAGGGTGGACACTGGCAGCTGGTTACTTCTGGCAGCAGGCAGTGCACCACCCCTGCTCCGAACCCTCCCGCCATGGTAATAGGTAACCGTTATGCTCTTCTTGATACAGGAAAGAAGGAATCACTCCCTACAGTAAAGGAGGAGAAGCCTCGTACCCCTAAGGCTGGAGAGTCTGCTGCCACCACTGCGAATAGGAAACGTAGGGTAGTGGTGGTCGGAGACTCTCTGCTGCGGGGGACGGAGGCGCCCATCTGTCGCCCTGACATTTCATCTCGGGAGGTATGCTGCCTGCCGGGGGCCCGTATCCGAGACGTTACGGAGGCATTGTCGAGGATTATCCAGCCCTCTGACTACTACCCCATGCTACTCATCCATGTGGGCACAAATGATACTGCGCGGTGTGACACTGAGCGGATCAAGAGTGACTACAGGGCTCTGGGAGTACGGGTGAAGGAGTTTGGAGCGCAGGTGGTGTTCTCTTCAATTCTTCCTGTCAAAGGTAGGGGCCCGGGCAGAGACTGATGCATCATGGAGGTGAATGCCTGGCTGCGAAGATGGTGTCGCCAGGAGGGCTTTGGCTTCCTAGACCACGGGATGCTATTCGAGGAAGGACTGCTAGGCAGAGATGGCGTTCACCTTTCGAGGAGAGGAAAGACCCTATTCGGACACAGACTGGCTAACCTAGTGAGGAGGGCTTTAAACTAGGTTCGACGGGGACAGGTGAGCAAAGCCCACAGGTAAGTGGGGAACATGGAGACCGGGGAGATGGGTCGGAAACAAGAGGGAGTGTGGGCTATATTGGCAGAGAGAAAGGAGAGTCGGGACAAAACTGGGAGGAAAGATCAAACCAGTATCTTAGATGCCTATATACAAATGTGAGAAGTATGGGGAATAAGCAGGAAGAACTGGAAGTGCTAATAAATAAATACAACTATGACATTGTTGGCATCACTGAAACTTGGTGGGATAATACACATGATTGGAATGTTGGTGTGGATGGGTACAGCTTGCTCAGGAAGGATAGACAGGGGAAAAAGGGAGGAGGTGTTGCCTTGTATATTAAAAATGTACACACTTGGACTGAGGTAGAGATGGACATAGGAGACGGAAGTGTTGAGAGTCTCTGGGTTAGGCTAAAAGGGGTAAAAAACAAGGGAGATGTCATGCTAGGAGTCTACTACAGGCCACCTAACCAGGTGGAAGAGGTGGATGAGGCTTTTTTCAAGCAACTAACAAAATCATCCAAAGCCCAAGATTTGGTGGTGATGGGGGACTTCAACTATCCGGATATATGTTGGGAAAATAACACAGCGGGGCACAGACTATCCAACAAATTCTTGGACTGCATTGGAGACAACTTTTTATTTCAGAAGGTTGAAAAAGCTACTAGGGGGGAAGCTGTTCTAGACTTGATTTTAACAAATAGGGAGGAACTCGTTGAGAATTTGAAAGTAGAAGGCAGCCTGGGTGAAAGTGATCATGAAATCATAGAGTTTGCAATTCTAAGGAAGGGTAGAAGGGAGAACAGCAAAATAGAGACAATGGATTTCAGGAAGGCAGATTTTGGTAAGCTCAGAGAGCTGATAGGTAAGGTCCCATGGGAATCAAGACTGAGGGGAAAAACAACCGAGGAGAGTTGGCAGTTTTTCCAAGGGACACTATTAAGGGCCCAAAAGCAAGCTATTCCGCTGGTTAGGAAAGATAGAAAATGTGGCAAAAGACCACCTTGGCTTAACCACGAGATCTTGCACGATCTAAAAAATAAAAAGGAGTCATATAAAAAATGGAAACTGGGACAGATTACAAAGGATGAATATAGGCAAACAACACAGGAATGCAGGGGCAAGATTAGAAAGGCAAAGGCACAAAATGAGCTCAAACTAGCTATGGGAATAAAAGGAAACAAGACTTTTTATCAATACATTAGAAGCAAGAGGAAGACCAAAGACAGGGTAGGCCCACTGCTTAGTGAAGAGGGAGAAACAGTAACAGGAAACTTGGAAATGGCGGAGATGCTTAATGACTTCTTTGTTTCGGTCTTCACCGAGAAGTCTGAAGGAATGCCTAACATAGTGAATACTAATGGGAAGGGGGTAGGTTTAGCGGATAAAATAAAAAAAGAACAAGTTAAAAATCACTTAGAAAAGTTAGATGCCTGCAAGTCACCCGGGCCTGATGAAATGCATCCTAGAATACTCAAGGAGCTAATAGAGGAGGTATCTGAGCCTCTAGCTATTATCTTTGGAAAGTCATGGGAGACGGGAGAGATTCCAGAAGACTGGAAAAGGGCAAATATAGTGCCCATCTATAAAAAGGGAAATAAAAACAACCCAGGAAACTACAGACCAGTTAGTTTAACTTCTGTGCCAGGGAAGATAATGGAGCAAGTAATTAAGGAAATCATCTGCAAACACTGGGAAGGTGGTAAGGTGATAGGGAACAGCCAGCATGGATTTGTGAAGAACAAATCATGTCAAACCAATCTGATAGCTTTCTTTGATAGGATAACGAGCCTTGTGGATAAGGGTGAAGCGGTGGATGTGGTATACCTAGACTTCAGTAAGGCATTTGATACGGTCTCGCATGATATTCTTATCGATAAACTAGGCAAATACAAATTAGATGGGGCTACTATAAGGTGGGTGCATAACTGGCTGGATAACCGTACTCAGAGAGTTGTTATTAATGGTTCCCAATCCTGCTGGAAAGGCATAACGAGTGGGGTACCGCAGGGGTCTGTTTTGGGACCGGCTCTGTTCAATATCTTCATCAACGACTTAGATATTGGCATAGAAAGTACGCTTATTAAGTTTGCGGATGATACCAAACTGGGAGGGATTGCAACTGCTTTGGAGGACAGGGTCATAATTCAAAATGATCTGGACAAATTGGAGAAATGGGCTGAGGTAAACAGGATGAAGTTTAACAAAGACAAATGCAAAGTGCTCCACTTAGGAAGGAAAAATCAGTTTCACACATACAGAATGGGAAGAGACTGTCTAGGAAGGAGTACGGCAGAAAGGGATCTAGGGGTTATAGTGGACCACAAGCTAAATATGAGTCAACAGTGTGATGCTGTTGCAAAAAAAGCAAACATGATTCTGGGATGTATTAACAGGTGTGTTGTGAGCAAGACACGAGAAGTCATTCTTCCGATCTACTCTGCTCTGGTTAGGCCTCAGCTGGAGTATTGTGTCCAGTTCTGGGCGCCGCATTTTAAAAAAGATGTGGAGAAATTGGAAAGGGTCCAAAGAAGAGCAACAAGAATGATTAAAGGTCTTGAGAACATGACCTATGAAGGAAGGCTGAAAGAATTGGGTTTGTTTAGTTTGGAAAAGAGAAGACTGAGAGGGGACATGATAGCAGTTTTCAGGTATCTAAAAGGGTGTCATAAGGAGGAGGGAGAGAACTTGTTCACCTTAGCCTCTAAGGATAGAACAAGAAGCAATGGGTTTAAACTGCAGCAAGGGAGGTCTAGGTTGGACATTAGGAAAAAGTTCCTAACTGTCAGGGTGGTTAACCACTGGAATAAATTGCCTAGGGAGGTTGTGGAATCTCCATCTCTGGAGATATTTAAGAGTAGGTTAGATAAATGTCTATCAGGGATGGTCTAGACAGTATTTGGTCCTGCCATGCGGGCAGGGGACTGGACTCGATGACCTCTCGAGGTCCCTTCCAGTCCTATAATCTATGAATCTATTGCCAGCTCCTTGGGGCAGGACCTGTCTGTCCAGCGCCTGGCACCGGGGCCCTGGGCCGTGACTGGCTGGCAGGCACTATTGTAATGCACAGGATGGAGGTTTCTGCAAACAGTGACGTGATCTCCAGAGCCCGTCTGCTAGTTACAGACGAGATGTTTGTACCCTGGAAATAAAGGCTTGTTTCATCACCATGGCTACCTGTTATTTAAACGCCTCAAATCCAGGGCCCAGTCCTGCAGCCCGTGGGCGGTTTGCAGCCCTCCACAGAGCTTGTCATCCACAGATCTCCAAGCTCTTTACAGAGGTGGGTATTGTCATCCTTCTCCGACAGAGGGGAAACTGAGGCATGGAGCAGGGACAGGATGAGCCCAGCTCCCTGGCGCAGTGAGCGTCTCTCAGAGCAGTGCAAAGGCTACTTAATTTTAAATCCCCCTTCCCTAGCTGGATGGCCCAGCCCCCAGCAGCTCTGCCCCCCGAAATTCGCTGGGCTGCCCTCCACACATGG
This sequence comes from Chrysemys picta bellii, assembly GCF_011386835.1. Lineage (NCBI taxonomy): Eukaryota > Metazoa > Chordata > Testudines > Emydidae > Chrysemys > Chrysemys picta. The sequence continues at coordinate 1,074,640 of NC_088802.1, read as the reverse complement.
TGCCCGGACTGGGGGTGTCTCTGTCCCTGCTGGAGCGAGGTCTCCCCTCAGCCAGTCCCTGCCGGGGAGGGGGAGTTCCCCTGTCATACAGCTTAGTCTGTTCTCAGGTCGCTTTGGGGCTGGGGGAGGAGGGATTCTCACCGTCCCAGTGACCACGAAACCAGACAGTGCAGAGCTCAGGGAGCTGCTCTTGGGGGTCTTCGCCCTGTGAGGGTCTGGGGAGCTTCGTCCCACGGCACCGACGGTGGATCTGGCGCTGTGGGGCGGGATGGGAGATTGGGGGTGATGAACAGGCAAAGTGCGCTGCTGAATGGGACCGTCGGGGGAGTCACTCACCCGGAGAGACGGATTGAGTCCAGCGCGGAGACCCCAGCATCTCTCCACCGGGCCGCAGGGTCTGGGACAAGGGGGGATCCTGTCACTGGTGCAGGCTGCCTCAAATGGGGGTGCTGGGTTGACCTGTAGGCTAAGGGCCCCCCAATATTCCAGGACACAGGCCTGGGGGTGGTTGCTGGCTGGGGTACGAGGGGGCGTTTGGAGGGAGGGGGTGAGCCCGGCCCATGGGCGACGGGGACTGACCCGTAACAGGGGAGAGGATTCTGGGATCCCCCTCACCCCCTGCTCCCGGAGCCGGGCGCCCCTCTGGGGCTGGGCACTGGGGTGACTGTTGCTGTGGAGAAAGACGCTCAGGCAGGGGGCCTGGGATGGGGGATCGGGGACCGGCTGGGCCCTGACGCCCAGCGGAGCAGCATCCAGCCCCCAGCGCTGTGCGACTGGCCGATCCAGAGCCCCCGGGGCAGCTGCTGCCGGGCCAGACCCAGACACTGGGGGCCAGTTCCCCTCCCTCACCCCCGGCTTTCCTAGAGCCCAGGGTGTCCGTCCCGGGGTAACCTAGGGGGGTTATACCCCTGCTCTCGGGTGCGTTACAGAGCAGCTGCAGCCTCACACACGGATGAATTCGCAGCCCCCAGGGCGGTATCCCCGGTGTAGAGACGCCCCGGGATGGAACGTGACCAGGGCCCGTTTCTTCAGTGGGTCAGGAACAGGGCAGAACATGGGGCCAGGGAGTCCTGCTCTGACCACTAGCCCCCACTCCCCTCCCAGAGCTGGGGAGAGAACCCAGGAGTCCTGGCTCCCAGCCTCCCCTGCTCTGACCACCAGCCCCACCTCCCCTCCCCTCCCAGAGCCGGGGAGAGAACCCAGGAGTCCGGGTTCCCTGCCCGCCCAGCTCTAACCCACCAGCCCCCACTCCCCTCCCCGAGCTGGGGAGAGAACCCAGGAGTCCTGGCTCCCAGCGCCCTCTGCTCTGACCACTAGACCCCACTCCCCTCCCAGAGCTCCCAGCCCCGCCCCCTCGGGGGCCCGGCCTGCGGGACTCCCGGGACGGGGCTAAGGCTGCTCTGTTACCAGCCGCCCCGTCAAGCTGCCCGGGCGGGTTCTGCCCGGAGACCGGTGACGCGGCTGGCTCCGTCTGTCGCTATTGGCGGGACCGGCCCCTCTCGCCCAATCCCGGCAGAGGCTGAGTGCCCGGCGCTGCGCTCCGGGGATCAGTGAGCTGCGGGGGGGGGGGCGCAGCTGTCGGGGTGTCGGAGTGAAGGACCCCGCTGGGGATGGGGGGCCGGGAGACCAGCCTGTGTTTGTTCCTCCTCCTGCCCCTGGGGGCCCTCGCCGGCAAGGGACGGGACCCCCGTGAGTACCTGGGGTCCCCCCCGGGGGTGGGGTTCTGGGGCCGCTGGGATCGGGGCCCAGGCTGGGCTGGGGGGGGGTCCGGGACCGGTTCCCCACTCACACGTGGGCTTGGCAGAATCGCAGGTTTATCGTGTGTCATTTGTATTTGTCGGTATTGTCAAATGTGTGTTGATTTCAGTGTTCGCCGGGCTGGGAAATGGGGGGGCGGGGGGGGCTGGGGGGGGACAGACAATTATTTTGTGTCCACCGAGGTTAAGATTCAAAAAGTTCAAACTCGAACCGGCCCAACACCGACTGGCAACATCTGGGTCAGAGTTTGTGCAGCGCCCGGCGCGACGGGGCCCTGACCCTGACTGAGGCCTGTGTGCATTACTGGGCCCTCACACAGGGCGTGTGTGTGTGTGTGTGGGGGGGTCACAGGGTCCTGGGCCCAGTGTGAGTAGAGCTGAAGGCTGCACAAATATAGGAAATGACCCTGAATGGGTGAGAGGTGTCCTCTCCGGACTCTAACCGCCAGCCCCCACTCCCCTCCCAGAGCTGGGGAGAGAACCCAGGAGTCCTGGCGCCCAGCCCCCCCGCTCTAACCCACCAGCCCCACTCCCCTCCCAGAGCCGGGGAGAGAACCCAGGAGTCCTGGCTCCCAGCCTCCCCGCTCTAACCCACCAGCCCCCACTCCCCTCCCAGAGCTGGGGAGAGAACCCAGGAGTCCTGGCTCCCAGCCCCCCTGCTCTAACCCACCAGCCCCACTCCCCTCCCAGAGCTGGGGAGAGAACCCAGGAGTCCTGGCGCCCAGCCCCCCCGCTCTAACCCACCAGCCCCACTCCCCTCCCAGAGCCGGGGAGAGAACCCAGGAGTCCTGGCTCCCAGCCTCCCCGCTCTAACCCACCAGCCCCCACTCCCCTCCCAGAGCTGGGGAGAGAACCCAGGAGTCCTGGCTCCCAGCCCCCCTGCTCTAACCCACCAGCCCCCACTCCCCTCCCAGAGCCGGGGAGAGAACCCAGGAGTCCTGGCTCCCAGCCCCCCTGCTCTAACCCACCAGCCCCCACTCCCCTCCCAGAGCTGGGGAGAGAACCCAGGAGTCCTGGCGCCCAGCCCCCCCGCTCTAACCCACCAGCCCCCACTCCCCTCCCAGAGCCGGGGAGAGAACCCAGGAGTCCTGGCTCCCAGCCTCCCCGCTCTAACCCACCAGCCCCCACTCCCCTCCCAGAGCTGGGGAGAAAACCCAGGAGTCCTGGCTCCCAGCCCACCCTGCTCTAATGCACCAGCCCCCACTGCTGTCCCAGAGCCAGGGAGAGAACCCAGGAGTCCAGGCTCCCAGCCCCTCCCCCGGTTCCAACCATTACACCTCCCTGCCCAGCCAGGTGTTTACCCTATGGGGGAGGTGCCACCCTCTGTGACACTTTCACTTTCCGTCTCCAGCTGGCAGACGGGCTCTGCTCGGTCCCAGGGGATGGGGCAGCCGATCCCTTGTGGGGCTTTCTCGGCTGGCCCAGCGCTTCCTGGGGCAAAGTCCCCTGGGCGAGGCCAGGGGCAGGGTGTGCCCGGAGAGTCGCTCTGTTGGGGAGCCCAGTGGGGAGCGTCCTGGCCGATATAGGGGGAGAGTGACTGGGCCCAGCATGGCCGTGCCTGTCCCCCTCCCCCTCCCTCTCCTCCTGCTGGGGGTCTTTGCCGTCCCAGGGGGCTGTTCCTGTGAGTATTGGGGTGCTACCCCCCAGCACGGGGGGAGGGGCAGGATCCAGTCCCATTAGGGGCAGTGGTGACCTGTGCTGCGGGGTGTCGAGGGGGATGAGCCAGGGGGCAGGAAATGCTTGTATTGGGTTGAGGGGCTTTGGGGCTCAAATCCAGACCCCCCCAGGGCCCCATTCTGCTCTCGGCCACCTGGCTGTGAATCAGGAGCGAGCCGCTGAGACCGGGGTGGTGTAAAACTAGTGCGAGGCCAGAATCGAGCCCCGGGTGGCTAGCTGGGCACTGGCACCCACCCCGATCCCTATAGCCGGGTGTCCCGGGGAAAGAGGGGGTGGCCCGGGGAGCGGTACGGCTGCGGGGAGTGGGGGATCTCTGCCAGTTGTTACCGGGGGGGGGTACAGGGAGCAGGGCTCCCGTCCCAGCTGGGCTCAGCTCCTGATCCGAAGGGGGGGGTCAGAGTCAAACTGCCAATGTTTAACCCTTTCCCCGCTGTCTGTCTTTGTGGGAACCCCCGGTTCAGGGTCAGCCCTGCTCCACTTCCTTCCCCACGACATTAGGCATGTCACGACCTCTGGCTATGCCCCAGTTTCCCCTCCCATCCCCCCCTTTGCCCCTCCCTGTGGGACACTGGATTTTGCGGTGACGGCTGCTGCTCCCCGACACCCTGCCTAGCCCCCCCCCCTGTGGTTTCGTGCCCCCATCTGGTGAGCGCCCAGCGCGAGTTGGGTGAGGCTGCCAGACACGAATTGCTGCTGTTAATGAATGTTTATGGGGACCAGAAGTCAGGATAAGGGGCCTGGTCATGCCAGGTGCTGCGTGGATCCTGCTCAACTGAGATTGGGCCCCCGTCACGCTGGGCACTGCATGGACCCCCGGCCCAACAGATAGGCCCCATCTACACTCTTGCAGTGGGGTGGGGTCCCGGCTCTCCCCGGGGGCTGGGCCAGACGAAACGGGCTGCTGGCTGATGGGGGGGGTGTCTCCCTTCTGCAGTGTGGGGTGGGGTCCTGGCTCACCCCAGGGGCTGGGATGGGACAGGGGATGAGGGGCTGCTGGCTGTGGGGTGGGTCTCTCCCCCATGGAGTGTGGGGTCCCGGCTCACCCCTGGGGGCTGGGATGGGGCAAGGGGCTGTTGGCTGAAGGGGGGTCTCTCCCCCCTGAAGTATGGGGTGGGTTCCCAGCTCGCCCTGGGGGCTGGGCAGGGAAGGGGGCTGCTGGCTGACAGGAGGGTCTCTCTCTCTCTCCCCGCAGACCCAAGCCTGCACTCGCTGCGCTATTTCTACACGGCGGTGTCGGAGCCCGGCCCGGGGCTGCCCCAGTTCACCGTGGTCGGGTACCTGGACGACCAGCTCTTCTTCCATTTCGACAGCGAGGTGAAGCAGGCCCAGCCTCGCGCCCCCTGGATCCAGGCCGAGGGGCCCGAGTACTGGGACCGGCAGACCTGGATCGCCAAGGGCTGGCAGGAGGCCTTCAACGGCAACGTCCGCATCGCCATGGAGCGCTACAACCAGAGCGGGGGTGAGGGGCTGGGGGCCGGAGCGTGGGGCCTGGCGGTGACCCCAGACACATGGCCTAGGAGGGACCCCAGAACCCGGGACCTAGGAGGGACCCCAGAGCCCTGTTCTGTCTCCATCCTCCATCCCTGGCCCCAGTGGTGACCCCAGGCCCGGTGGTGACCCTGTCCCATATCCCTGGGCCTAAGCAGAGACTCCATCCCCCATCCTCAGGTCTGGCAGTGACCCCGTCCCCGGGTTTAGCCGGATCCCCATCCCCATGGTGACCCCGTCCCCGGGCAGCGAGGGGCCGTGGCCCCGAGTCAGGTCTAACGAGCCGCGTCAGGCGCCGTGGCCGGAGCTGTGGCCTCACCCGGCTCCGTGCGTGTCTCTCCAGGCCTGCACGCCTTCCAATACATGTACGGCTGTGAGCTGCGGGTGGATGGCGGCACGGGGGGCTTCCGGCAGTACGGCTACGACGGGCGGGATTTCCTCTCCTACGACACCCGCACCCACGCCTGGGTGGCGCCCAGCAAGGAGGCCGAGATCACCAAGGGGAAGATGGAGGCCGACAGGCACCTGAGTCAGCAGCAGCGGGACTATCTGGAGAAGAAATGCGTCGAGTGGCTGCAGAAATACCTGAGCTACGGAAACGAGACGCTGCAGAGGAGAGGTGAGGGGGGCAGGGAGCCCACCCGGATAGCGGGACACCCCCCCCCCGCAGAGACTCCCCCACTCCCTGGCCTGTCGGAGACACTAATTATATTGACCCAGGGCTGGGTTACAGGGGAAGACCCCTAGAGGTCAGCGGAGCTTTTTGGGGGTCCCCTTCTGTGCCATGCCGGCAGGGTACAGAGACCCCTCCCCAGGCAGGTCCCATCTCCCCCTGCCCCTGGGCTCCTGTGTGGGGCAGGTCCCTGTGGGGTCTTTCCCAGGCTCTGACCTCTCCTGCTTTCCAACGACTGGACCATGGGGGTGCTCAGGGATCCGGGTGCTGCTCACGGGCCCTAACCCAGCGGCCTCCCACTCTGCCCTTGTCTCTCCAGAGCGCCCGGCCGTGCGGGTCACCAGCAGAGACGCCCCTGGCGGCCCCACCACCCTCTCCTGCCGGGCCCACGGCTTCTACCCCCGGGACATTGCTGTGACCTGGCTGCGAAAGGGGGAGAGCAGAGAGCAGGAGACGTGGCGAGGGGGGGTCCTGCCCAACGGGGACGGGACCTACCACGCCTGGGCCACGGTGGAGATCGACCCCCAGGAGAGAGGCCTGTACAGCTGCCGTGTGGAGCACGAGAGCCTGGCCGAGCCGCTCGACACTGCGTGGGGTGAGGCCGGGGTGTGTGGACACTGGATGAAATGGGGGGGGTGTCACAGGGTGACTGGCCCTACAGCCCCACCGGTAACGCACTTTGCTCACCTCCCCAGGTGGAGAAAATGAGCGAAGCCGCAGGACAGGCAGGTCGTGTGGCTAGCGGGGGAGGAGGCTAAGACAGGAACCAGAGGGGAGAGGGCACCCCGGAAAGCCGGAGGGAGCTGATAGATGAAGCGGGGCGTGATCGCGGAGCCAGCCTGATCCCAGCCCGGGCCGGGGTCCTGGGTCCCGGGCAGTGAAACGTCGGCTGGAGGTGAAACGGGCTTTAGAACACGGGGAAGCTGGGGCCAGGCCCCTGCGAGTTAGTGGGAGTTGAAAAGTCCTGTTAACAAAGGATTGAAAAGGGAACGCGAGGCCTGGGCCCGGGGGAGAAGAGACGCTCGGAAAGGAGCAGGGAAGGGCGCCCGCTTCCCCTGGCCGCTGCGGTTTGAAGAATAACGGACATTCCCGGAACAGACTCACCGCGGGGGTACGGAGCACGGGGTAGGGTAAAGAGACTGCCACGGGGGGTGTGAATGGGGGATGGGAAGGACGTGGTGTTTGCGGGGGGGTCTCACTCTCTGTTCCCTTGCAGAGCCCCCGTCCCGCTCTGCCCCGCTCCCTGCGCTGATTGGGGCCGTCGCTGGCGCTGCCCTGCTCGCTGGGACAGTTGGGTTTGTTCTCTGGAGGAGGCGGCGCTCAGGTAATGGGGGGCCGGCGGTGCCACCTCTCAGTGTGGGGCGTGCTATGGGGCCCTGGGGATGGCAGCAATCTGGAGGGGGACCCCTGCGTTGGGGTTGTGTGACTGCCCCGTGGGGGGCTGCTGCGGGGCCGTAGCCAGAGACGGGGCAGATGGCGCTGGGTCTCTCTGTTCCCTTCCTTACGCCCGGCTTCCCCTGGGACACTGAGTCGCGCGCTGAGCCCCGGGGTCTGTGCTGGGCCGTGGACGCGGGTCTGAGCCGGTTCCTGCCCCCGGGAGCAGCCGCACTCACTGCAGTCTGCCTTGTCTCTGCAGGGAAAACCGGAGCCATCAACACTCCAGCTCAGGGTGAGTGAGAGCCCTCCGTGCTGCTGGCAGGTGTGTGTGTGTGGTGGGGGTGCGCACGGCCCAGCCCAGGGACCCTCCCCTGGGACCGGGCGCTAACGCCCCATCGCCCCCTGCTCAGCCAGTCACCCGCAATCCCCTGCGTCGCACGACGTGCCCCCGGCTCTGCGGGGTGCAGGCCCCTCTGGTCTCCAGGCTGAGCCGTGCCAGGCAGGGGATCTCCAGGCAGGGCAACCGGGACTCCAGCTCCTCTCTGGAAGGTAAGGGGTTAATGATGGAGCAGGAGGGGTGACCCGTTAACCCTTCAGTTCCTGGTCAGAGGCCCCAGCAGGGAGACCAGGTGGGGGTGGGATCTGTGCAGGGCCGGCTCCAGGCCCCAGCTTGGCAAGCAGGTGCTTGGGGCGGCCACTCCGGAGGGAGGGGCGGCACGTCCAGCTATTCGGCAGCAGTTCGGCGGACAGTCCCTCACTCCCGCTCGGAGCAAAGAACCTCCCGCCGAATTGCCACCGCAGATCGCGATTGTGGGTTTTTTTGTTTTTTTTTTGGCTGCTTGGGGTGGCAAAAACCCTGCAGCCGGCCCTGGATCTGTGTGTGTGCAGGGGGTCTTTCTGTTCCCTTCCTTACCCTGGCCCGGCTTCCCTGGGACACTGAGTCGCGCGCTGAGCCCCCGGGGTCAGAGCCGGTTCCTGTCCCGGGAGCGGCCGCACTCACTGCAATCTGCCTTGTCTCTGCAGGGAAAACCGGAGCCATCGACACTCCAGCTCAGGGTGAGTGTGAGCCCTCCGTGCTGCTGGCAGGTGTGGGGAGGGGGCACGGGCCAGCCCGGGGACCCTCCCCTGGGACCGGGCGCTAACGCCCCATCGCCCCCTGCTCAGCCAGTCACCCGCAATCCCCTGCGTCGCGCAACGTGCCCCCGGCTCTGCGGGGTGCAGGCCCCTCTGGTCTCCGGGCTGAGCCGTGCCAGGCAGGGGGGCCTCTCTTGTCTGGCTCTGCCCAGGGCAGCTCCGGGTGATGCTGTTCCCTGTCTGGGGCAGGCCGGGGGTGGTGAGCCCCGGGACGGGGTGGGCGAGAGTGGAATCAATTCCTAGGGAGACGTCTGCCTCCCGACACCGGTTCAGGAGACACTAACCCTCCTTCTCCCCTCACAGCCGGCAACCGGGACTCCAGCTCCTCTCTGGAAGGTAAGGGGTTAATGATGGAGCAGGAGGGTGACCCATTAACCCTTCAGTTCCCGGTCAGAGAACAGCAGGCAGACCAGGCGGGGGTGGGATCTCTGGGGCGGGGGGGGGGGGGGGAGGGGGGCTGTGAATGGGACTTGGCGATTCACCCTGCACTCCCCAGGAGGGTCATTTGTGAGCAGAGCAGGTAACCAGGGGCCCCTCCTTGCCCGGCACGGGGGCCAGGCTCCCCCCGGCAGAGTTGGGAGGGATGGTCCCTGAGATCCCACAGCGGGGCCCTGCCACATGGGCCCCTCCTCGCCCAGGGTCAGGGCCCCGCAGGCGAGCCCAGGGCAGGTCTAACGGGACGGGTGGGGCTGGAACCACTCCGAGAGGGGCCGTGACCCCGGGAGCACACTCAGCCCCTGGGCTCGGAGATGCTGACCCTGTCCCTTCTCCCCACAGCCAGCGACAAAGAGTCCAGCAAAGGATCCAGCAGGGGTAAGTGCTGGGGGGTCCAGCCCCACTGGGATCGGCTGTGGTCACGGAGACCTCTATGGGGAGACGCTTTCCCCAGGCCCTGCCCCAGGGCGCCCTGCAGTCCCCAGCCGGGGGTGGGTCCCCTCTGCAAGGGGGGTCGTTCCAGGCAGCAGGGACTCTGGGGGAGGGGGGCTGTGGGTGGGGGGCTGGGCTGCAGGGGGGGAGGGCTCATTGTACCTCACCCCCTATATGAACTGGGACAGGAGTGGGGCTGAGTGTGACCCCCCCACAGCAGAGCTGGGCTGGGACCCAGATACCAGGACCCTCAGATCCTGAACCCCCCGGCCATTCCCGCCCCAGCTGGGGTCCCTGCGCTCCCCCACCCAGCCTCCAGCCCTGGTACGTTATGGGGATTATTACCCCAGAACTGGGTCTGCCTGGCCCTGGCCCCTGCCCCCTTTCTGATCCCTTCCCATGGTCCCTGCCTGGGCTGGGCCATTTCTGGGCCTCTGGGACGTTCTGCTCACCCCAGTCTGATCCCAGTGGTGTGGGGTGGGGGGATCGGCCAGGAACCAGCTCCCTGCAGTGCTAACCCCCTGTGACAATGCGGTTCTGGCGGAACCCAACTGAGAGCGCCAACTCAGGACAAATTGCTCAAATAGGGCAGTTACAGCCCAAGGCTGGGGTTTTTCCACCTCTAAGGCAAACCAAACCAGCCAGACTAAGAGGACTTCAGTCTCACCCAACTGGCTAACCGCAAGTCTCACAAGCAATCTCCTTAGACACTCCAGTTTCCCAGTATTACCACCAGTACCACTCGTTATGGGGACAAATGGTTATGAAAACCAATACCCCAGTAAAAGAAAAAGGTTCTCCTGATCCCAAAGGACCAAGCCCCAGACCCAGGTCAATATACAAATCAGATCTTACCCACAAATCACACTGTTGCCAGTCCTTTAGAATCTAAAATCTAAAGGTTTATTCATAAAAGGAAAAAGATAGAGATGAGAGTTAGAATTGGTTAAATGGAATCAATTCCATACAGTAATGGCAAAGTTCTTGGTTCAGGCTTGCAGCAGCGATGGAATAAACTGCAGGTTCAAATCAAGTCTCTGGAATACATCCCCCGCTGGGATGGGTCCTCAGTCCTTTGTTCAGAGCTTCAGCTTGTAGCAAAGTTCCTCCAGAGGTATGAAGCAGGATTGAAGACAAGATGGAGATGAGGCATCAGCCTTATATAGTCTTTTCCAGGTGTAAGAACACCTCTTTGTTCTTACTGTGGAAAATTACAGCAAAAATGGAGTCTGGAGTCACATGGGCCAGTCCCTGCATACTTTGCTGAGGTACAAGGCGTATCTGCCTTCTCTCAATGGGTCCATTGTATAGCTGATGGTCCTTAATGGGCCATCAAGCAGGCTAGGCAGAGCTAACACCAGTTTGTCTGGGATGTCACCCAGAAGCATAGCATAAGTTTGAAATACAGACAGTATAGAGCCAATATTCATAACTTCAACTACAAAAGTGATACACACATATAGACAGCATAATCATAACCAGTAAACCATAACCTTGTCCTAGACACCCCATTTGACCCCCTTTATACAAGATTTGCGTGCCACTACAGGACCTTGGTTGCAACAATGATCTATATGGTCCCAGATTATATCAATAACGTCACACCCCCTTCTCCCTCCAACAGGCAGCGACTCCGGGTGTGACACCGGCTCGCAAGGTAAGTGGTGACTCCAGCTCGGGGCGCTGGCTGCTCTCTGGGCGGGTGGCTCCCCCTGGCCATAGACCCAGAGCCCCCCAGGCCCGGCCCCTCTAGCAGCCCAGCCTGGGAGCTCTGAGCGCCTGCTCCCCGGTGGGGAGCAATGAACCAGCCTGGGAACTCCCTCCTCTTCCCCCCACCCTGCCCCAGGCAGAGCTGGGAGCGACCCTGCTGGGTATGGAGCGTCTCTCCCCCATCTGACCCGGCTGCGGGAGGGTCTGGAGAACGGCCCGAGGGAGCCCGGTCCAGCTGCAGCGGGTCCCTCTCCGGTGTCAGCCCGACCCTATGAACAGACACGGCTCCTGCAGAGGTGCCAGTAGAAAAAGGGGGTGTGCCTGGGGGGGGCACCGCCAGAAAAGTGGGGGGGCTGTGGGGGCCACTGGAAAAAAGGGGAGGCTCCGGGCTCCCCCTGACTCCCTGTATCTCGTTCCTGCAGGGTCAGAGGCCACGGTGCAGCTGCTGGGGGACACCGGGAGGGGAGAGACCAATTTCCCTGCAGAAACTCAGCAGCTCCTCCACATGGGTGTTCCTGCCCCGCTCGACAATGGGGACCCCCCAGCGGGCATCGTCTAGGCTGGAGTTGTTCCTGGGGGTCTCGCCTCCCTCGGCCGCTGACTGCCCGTGTGACCTGGACTGAATCCCTCACCCTTTCCCTCTGCTTCCACGCCCAGGCCCCGGGTGCGACGCTCGGCTGCCTCGCGGGGGCTGCTGTGGGTTAAGGACCTGGGATCTGTCAGACTTATAGTGAAAGCTGTGGTGTGGGGCAGGGACCCTTTGATTTCTCAGCCAGGGGGATGTGTACCCCTGGGGGGTCACAGGGGTCTGCCAGGGGGTACGTCAACTGCGCTAGGTATTTCCCTGGTTTTACAGCAGGCGACACAAAAAACACCAGCAAAGTCGGTGCAAACTACAGTTTCCTACAATGACTTGTTTCTGTTGCTCTGTGTAATGTACAGTACACTGACCTGTAAGTACAATGTTTATATTCCAATTGATTTATCTTATAATTAGACAGTAAAAACGAGGACGTCAGCCATTGTCCAGTCATAATGGGCTGTGACACGTCTGTATGTTTGTCTGATTTTGAAGTAAGTATTTTTAAGCGAGGTGAAACTTGGGGGACACACGACAAATCAGTCTCCTGCCAAGGGGACAGCAGCCTGGAAAAGTTGAGAGTCACCGGACTAGAGCGTGTCACTGAACCCCTAGAATAAAGGCCCAGTCTCTCGTGTGCCCCTCACTTGTCTGGGCGTTTGCTTTGTCTGTCTGAGCCCGTCTCCCCTCCCGGTGCCGGGCTCCGCTGCCCCAGCGAGCCGAACCGCCCTGTTGCTGAGAACTAAGGCAGCGCTGGGGGATTCTCAGACCGAGGCCTGGGGCATCCCCTGCTGGCGCCATTGCAGCCGGGCGCTGGGAAGAGCCGGTAAAGCCCAATGGCTCCGTCACATGGAATTTAATCTGGATCTGGTTCGACTCAGAGCTGCTCGCTCCAGAGCCGGGCACAGACAGACCCGGCTAACACTGCGCAGCCCACGGCGCTCTCAGTCCCAGTCGGTCTGGCTCTGTGCAGGGCAGAGACGCCCCCACCCCCCTGCCCCTCCTCAGCCGGCCCTCAGAGCCAGACCCAGGGGAGTGTTCATTGCCCGTATTGCAGTAGTGTCTGGGGGGGCCCAGCCCAGGCGGAGACCCCCGGTGCCAGGCGCTGCACAGCCAATCCCTGCCCCGGGGAGCTGACACTCGGGGGAGAGACGCTCAGACTGGTTAACGTGGCTGGCATCGGCACGGTGTGGCACTCGGCGGAGGAGGCTGCGCCCAGGGGATCCTGGCCTAGCGATGCCCTAGCAGCATGTCGGGGCCTGTCTCGGGTCGGCGTGGGGCAGGTTGGGGCAGGATCCCCACAGATCCAGCCGGCCTGGGCAGGGTGCAGCTCCCATGGGGTCTGGCACGACCGGCACTTCAGCCCCAGCTCCCTGCGGCCTGCGTGTGACCCGCGCTGGGCCTGGCGGGCGGGCGCCAGAGGCCGGATCTCAGCAGCTCCGACGTTCCCCCAGCGCGCCGGTCCCCACGTGACTGCCTCGAACTCGGCTGCCGAGGGACTGGCAGGGGAAGAGGAAGCATGACCCTGCGGGCTGCAGCGAGCGCACTGCGACTCGCCGTCCTGTCCCCCGGCCCCCGGCATGGGGAACTTGCGGCCCTGTGGCGACTGGGGGAGAGTTAAACACAGCCGCTGCGCCGGTCGCCTGCCCTGGGCTGGGAGCCCATCACCGCAGCCGGCCGCCTGCCATGGGCAGTGCCCACAGCACAGAGTGCCGGCCACGGGGGGGACAGACACCCCTCGACACCCCGGGAGCTGGGCCTGGTCGCTGGGCTTGATCCAGCTGCCTTCTACCGCCCATGGGAAGGGGGGGGCAGACCGGGGTGTGCACGGGGGGGGGCTGTGGGGTGGGGGGGGGGCACCGGGGCAGGGACGAAGGGCTCAGGAGAGCAGGCAGAGCCGCAGCAGGGCCGGCTGGGGGGTGTAACGCAGAACAGAGTCCCCCCCGCCATCCACCAGGAGCTTTGTTACTTGCTGTCGAGTTTGTGTGGAAGGTGCCCGGACGCCAGGGTGACGGGCAGCAGGATAAACCCCGCACGAGAGGCCAGGAGGCAGGGCCTGGAGCGATGGGGGGGTCAGTGGGGAAGGACACGGGCAGGGTGAGGATTAAGTGGGGGGGGCAGGGGAGTTAAGGGACAAGTGGCGTTGGAGGAGGAGCCCCATTTCCAAGGGGGTTTAGGGTCAGATTTACAAGGGGGGGGTTCAAAGGGGTTGAAGCAGGTTCGGGGCCGGACGCCCCTCGATTTCGAAGGAGTTTCTAGCTTTGGAGATCAGCCACTAGGTGCTAACCCCCCTGGGGGGCTCTAAAAGGTTAACACGGGGGTGGGTGCTGGGAGCCAGGACTCCTGGGTTCTCTCCTGGACGAAGACTCCTAAATCACTTTAGCTCTTTGGAAAGGCTGAGGGCACGTGGGTAATGTGAGCAGGTGGGGGGCGGCTCATTGGAGTTGGGAGGGGCTGTGCGGGGGGTGGAGGGGACCCTGGTGTGTGTCCTGTGACTGGCTAAGCACAGAGGGTTCAGTTCTCTGCCCCCATGTCTGTGACTGTAACTGAAGTGTTGGGGGGGAGGCCCCGGCCCCCCCGTGTCTGGGTCCAGGGCCCCCCATGTTTTTGTGCGGCTGGGAGCGGGGGGCCCCGGGGCTGCTCTCCCCCCCGCCCAGCTGTGCCGGAATCTCACTTCCTCCCCGGCCCGGCCCCGTGGGTCTGTCGCAATGGGCAGGACACGCCCCTGGTGCCCAATCCCCGCGGGGGGGCGGCTCCCAGGGCCAGCAGCGCCCCCCCCCGCCCCACAGCACAGCGGGATCGCGCCCCACACGGCATGGGGGGCCCAGGCAGTCTCCTTCTCCTCCCCCTCCTCCTGCTGGGGGGCGCCGAGTCACGTGAGTAGGGGAAAACGGGGGTTAACCCCTTCCCTGGAAGTGGGGGGTGGGGCTGGGAGCCAGGACGCCTGGGTTCTCTCCCCGGCTCTGGGAGGGGAATGGGGGCTGGTGGGTTAGAGCAGGGGAGGGCTGGGAGCCAGGACTCCTGGGTTCTCTCCCCGGCTCTGGGAGGGGAATGGGGGCTGGTCGTTAGAGCAGGGGGGGCCGGGAGCCAGGACTCCTGGGTTCTCTCCCAGCTCTGGGAGGGGAATGGGGGCTGGTGGGTTAGAGCAGGGGGGCTGGGAGTCAGGACTTCTGGTTTCTCTCCCCAGCTCTGGGAGGGGAGGGTGTTGTGGGGGGGGTTAAGCAGAGGGGGCTGGGAGCCAGGACTCCTGGGTTCTCTCCCCAGCTCTGGGAGGGGAGTGGGGGGCTGGTGAGTTAGAGTCACGTGAGTAGGGGAAAACCGGGGGGGTTAACCCCTCCCCTGGAAGTGGGGGGTGGGGCTGGGAGCCAGGACACCTGGGTTCTATCCCAGCTCTGGGAGGGGAGTGGGGGCTGGTGGGTTAGAGCAGGGGGGGCTGGGAACCAGGACTCCTGGGTTCTCTCACTGACTCTGGGGGACATTTCTCTGCCACAGGGCGGGGGGGGGTGCAGTGGTATATTTCCTGTGGTATTGGAGGAGGGGTGGGAGGTACTGCCCAGGTGGGGGAGCACCTGGCAGCAGTCTGGGGTGCTAGTGGATAGTGGGTGAGTTGTGGGGGGCCGGGAGCTCACTGGGGAGTTGGGGCCAGACCCACCCCCGAGGGTGACCTCATTGGGCTGGTGTCAGAGGATCCTGGGGCCGGACGTGGCCTTGAGCAGCTGTGACAGCCACCCCCCCCCCACTGTTGTCACCCCACATTTTCCCCTGTCCCCCCTCCACTCTCCCTGCAGCTCTGTGCCTGGGCTAGGGAATCGGGGTTAGTGGGCCGTGCGGTGGCAGGGCTGCCCTGCGGTGCTGGGGAAGGGAACTCCGTGTGTGTGTGTGTGTGTGTGTGTGTGTGTGTGTGTGTGTGTATGTCCGTCCATCCCTCCCTCCCTCTTGGGCATGCGTGTGTGTGTGCAGCGTCCGTGCACACACACACACACCCTCTGTCCCATTCTCAGCATGGCTGTTCACTCCCTACTGTGTGTCAGGTGCCCTGCAGTGCTCCCAGCTGCTGGTGATTCCCCGTTCACTCTGTGCTTGAGGAGATGAGTGTGCCGTGTGTCAATCCCCCTTACAATTACATTGGGGTTTTTTGGGGGGGTCTCTGTAGAGCTGTGGGGAATGGGGGCTGCTCTCCCGGCGTTTGGGGAGGGTGCAGACAGATCCCTCTAACAAGGCCTCTCCCCTCCCCCGCAGGGTCGCACTCCCTGCAGTACTTCCTGACGGCCGTCTCGGAGCCCGGCCCGGGGGTGCCCGAGTTCACCGTGGCCGGCTACGTGGACGGGCAGCGGTTCGTGGAGTACAACGGTGAGGCCCAGCAGATGCAGCCCCGGGCGCCCTGGATGCAGGAGACCGAGCCCGAGGTCTGGGAGCGGGAGAACCACGTCCACAAGGTGCGTCAGGCCTGCTTCCGGGGCAAGGTGCGGAGCCACATGCACCTCTACAACCAGAGCAGGGGTGAGTCTGCGCCCGCACGCGGCCAGAGGGGCCGGGGCACTGGGAGCGCGGAGGGGAAGAGAGGGAGGGGATCTGGAGCACTGCTCTGGGAGCCAGGACTCCTGGGTTCTATCCCAGCTCTGGGAGGGGAGTGGGGTCTAGTGGGTTAGAGCAGCAGGGCTGGGAGCCAGGACTCCTGGGTTCTGTCCCCAGCTCTTTTCCCCTGACCTGCTGGGTGACCTTGGCCAAGTCAGTTCACCTCTCTGTGCCTCAGTTTCCCCTCTGGTTTCTTGTCTCTTTGCCCTGTGAGCTGTTTGGGGCAGGGACTGTCTCTCACTGTGTCTGTGCAGCGCCCCCAGTGGGCCGGGGCTCCCTACCCCCCTCTCTGTTCCCGGGAATGGCCGGATCAGAACCAAGGGCCATGCAGTCCTGCCCAGCAAGGCCCCCGCGGGGGGCAGATGAGGGCTGGCACTGAGGGGGGCACAGGGCAGGGCCCCTGGGGAGGGACAGGCTCCCTGCTAAGCAGGGTCTGGGGGGGATCCAGGGAGGGGTCACAGACCTAGCAGTGGTCCTGGCTCTGTGGGGTCCCCGTCCGAACCCCACCCCCGGCTCTGCCCCACCCAGGCTTCCACATCTTCCAGTATGCCTACGGCTGTGAGATCCGGGCGGACGGCAGCACCGGGGGCTTCCGGCGCTTTGGCTACGACGGGGGCGACTTCCTGATCTACGACGCCGCCCGGCACCGCTGGGAGGCTCCTGCCCGGGAGGCCGAGGCCACCCAGCGCCGGTGGAACGGGGACCCGGTCGCCCTGCAGTACTACCGCCACTTCCTGGAGCAGGAGTGCGTCGAGGCCCTGCGCCGCTACCTGCAGCTCGGGCAGGGGGCGCTGGCCAGGCAGGGTGAGGGCAGGGGACCTGGGGGGCAGGGTGAGGGCAGGGGGTGCTGGGGGTGGGGAGAGGGCAGGGGAGATGGGGGGCGGGGTGAGGGCAGGGGGCACTGGGGCTGGGGTGAGGGCAGGGGGCACTGGCCAGGTGGGGTGAGCGCAGGGGGTCCTGGGGGGTGGGGTGAGGGCAGGGGGCGCTGGGGTGTGTGATGAGGGCAGGGGGCATTGGCCAGGTGGGGTGAGGGCAGGGGGTCCTGGGGGGCGTGGTGAGGGCAGGGGGCGCTGACCAGTCGGGGTGAGGGCAGGGGGCGTGGAGGTGGGGAGGGGAGGGCAGGGGGCGCTGGGGGTGGGGAGAGGGGAGGGCAGGGGGGTGCGGGCTAGGCGGGATGAGGGCAGGGGGTGCTGGGGGAGAAGCCAGAGGGGCTGGGTGGAGAGCAGGGGGTGCTGGGTGGGAGGGGAAGGGCAGGGGGTGCTGGGGGGGAGGGGGAGGGCTGCCCTTGGGGCCATGGGGCTGGGGGGCAGGGACATCTCTGATGCTCCCTGACTTCCCCTTTGGGGACACCCCTGACCGAGGGATCCCCTGGGCCCCTCACTCCGGGTCTGTGTCCCCATCCGGGCGCAGGGAGGGACGTTGGGGCGGGTGCTGGTAACGGTATCGGGGGACCCGGGTGCTGCTCACCGGCCGTGACCCTGCGGCTCCCCCTCTGCCCCCTCGTCTCCCCAGAGCGCCCGGCCGTGCGGGTCACCGGCAGAGACACCCCCGGTGGCCCCACCACCCTCTCCTGTCGGGCCCACGGCTTCTACCCCCGGGACATCGCCCTGAGCTGGCTGCGACACGGGGCGAGCAGCGAGCAGGAGCCGCGGCGAGGGGGGGTCCTGCCCAACGGGGACGGGACCTACCACGCCTGGGCCACGGTGGAGATCGACCCCCGGGAGAGAGACCTGTACAGCTGCCGTGTGGAACACGAGAGCCTGACCGAGCCGCTCATCATCGTGTGGGGTGAGCCCGGGGGGAGGGGCATTTGGGCGGGGGGGGAGCCTGTGTGAGCGACTGGGACTGACCCTGTTCTGGGGGAGGGATTGACTGACCCCTGTGATGGGGAAGGAGCTATGGGGCAGTGACGGGGGAGGGGGTGACTGACCCCTGTGATGGGGAAGGAGCTATGGGGCACTGATGGGGGACAGGGTGACTCACCCTTGTGCTGGGGGAGGAGCTCAGCGGGGCAATGGGGCACTGATGGGGGAGCAGGGCTGTGGGGAGGGTCTCGCCTGGTTCCCTTCAGCCCCTGTCCTGTCCCGTCTCAGAGCCGCTGTCCGAGTCGCTGCTGGTCCCGGTGGTGGCGGGCGTGATCCTGGCCCTGGGGGCGGTCGCTGTGCTGGTCGGCCTGGCCTGGAGGAGGAGGCTGTCAGGTACGGAGCTGGGCGGGGGATCCCCGGGCTGCCCCACGCCCTGCACTGCAGCTCCCAGCGCTGGTGCCGTGGGCTCCCCGAGGGGGGCTGGCAGGGACACTGATGGGGGACTCATGGAGGGAGGCGGCCGCTCACGCTGGGGTGTCTGGTCCCCTCTCGCGTGCTGGGTTTGTCCAGGGACCCTGAGCCCAGGTGTCCGTGCTGGGCCGGGCCCCAGAGAGCGACCAGAGCCAGCTCCTGCCCTCGCTGAAACCTGCCTTCTCCCCGCAGGGCCCCAGGCGGATCTGTACTCGCCGGCACCGGGTGAGTGAGACGACCCCCCGCTGGGCCGGGCGCTGTCTGTGTCCCCCCGCCGAGACCGGCCTGTCCGCGGCGCCGAGCTGTGCTGTGTGGGGAGAGCTGGGGGGCAGGGTCCGGGCACCACAAACACCCCGAGGGCACTGGGCGTGCCCGGACGGTCGCTGTCCTGTGGGTCTCCCTGAAACCCAAACCCCACGCCCGATCCCCGGGGTCCCTGGCGGGAGGTCAGCTCCCATGCGCCTTCCCCAAATGCAGCCTGGAAACCAGGTGTCAGGGACTGCCCGCGAGGGGGGGGGGGGGAATTAACCCCTGGAACAGCTGCCCGCGGCCAGGGCGATGCTCTGTCGCTGGCAGTGCTTAGTTCACGGGGGGGGGGGGGGGTGTCACTCCGAGATCTGCTCTGGGGATCATTGTGGGGCCGGTTGCTGGACCGGGCTGTACAGGACGGGGACGAGATGGTCCCTTCTGGCCTTGGACTCGGTGAAGGGGGCTGTTGTTAGCAGCCCCCGAGACTTTAACTGCCCCCCGTTAGCGCATGCTGAGGGCCCGGGTCTTTGCCGTGACGGGCACTGCGGAAGGGCTGGGTGGGTGGGTGGAGCCGGGTACCTCGGTCTGACATCGCCCCGTGAGATCCTCAGGCCTGGACCGGCCTGGGGTGCTCCACACGTCCAGCCCCAGTGCATTGTGGGGATTATTACCCCACAGCTGGGTCTGTCTGGCCCTGCCCCTGGCCAGCCCCTGTCCCCCTTCCCTGCCTGGCTGGCCCCTGTCTCCCTTCCCGGCCGGCCCCTGTCCCCCTTCCCTGCCTGGCCGGCCCCTGCCCGCCTTCCCTGCCCCTGGCCAGCCCCTGTCCCCATTCCCTGCCTGGGCTGGCCCCTGCCCCCCTTCCCTGCCTGGGCTGGGCCGTTTCTTTGCCTCTGTGTCGCAATCTGACCAGCCCCAGTTTGTTCCCCGTGGGGCGGGAAGGTGGGGGGCTGAGCCCAGGGGAGCGTATCAAACCCCGCCAGACACTGACCCCCTTCCCTTCTCCCCCACAGCCAGCGAGCATGGATCGGACAGCTCCATCACCGGTACGTGGGGGGGCTCTGTCCCAGGGGAGTCAACGAGGGCTCGGTGGAGACCCCAGGCCCGGCCCCTCCGACAAACCAGCCCTGAGCTCCAGGCCGGGGTGCTGGGTGCAGGGCCGGGTCTGCGGCTAGGTCTATCTCCCCTCTGCAGGGAGGGGTTCCAGGCAGCAGGGGCACTGGGGGGTATCTCCGGGAGGGGGAGAGTTTGGGGGGGTCTCTCTGGGGAATGGTCCCAGGGGAGCCCCCCGGTGCCAGCCCCTCTCTGACCCATACGGAGGCGGCTCGGGGCAGACCCTGACTCTCCTGTGTCTCCCTCCTGCAGCTCTAACGTAGCCGGTCGGAGCTAGAGGAGACTCCAGACTGTGAAGACACGGACTGACCAGGGGGGTCCGGCCCCCCCGCCTCTCCTCTGCGTTATCTCCCTGTTACTCCTTGTGTTCGGCCTCAACGCTGTGCCTGGTGCTTTGGTGAACAGCCCCACGTCCCCTGAACCTCCTGCCTCCCTGGGACCCACTGCTGGGGGGCCGCCTGCCCCGAGCTCTGCGTGTCGGCCATGGGACGCGAACTGGGCAGCCCCGATGGGCACAGCCGGCCCCATTCACTGCATGGTTTATTTAGTGTGTGAGCCCCTCGGGGCAGGGACCACAGCCTCCTTATCTCTGGGGTGCATGGAGCCCCCTCCCAGCAGCCACTGGGGAAGGGGGGAAGGGCTGTTCACGTGGAAAACCTCCATGTTGGGCCAAAACCTGAACACCTTTGGCTGAAAACCACCAAATTCCATGTGGCAAAGCTGCCGCTGTCGCTCGTGGGAGCTGGAGTTCGGGTGCCCCGTGCTCCCCCTCGCTGTAGGCCGGGCTCCCTCGGTGCATCATGGGAGTCCCTGCTGGTGGGAGCAGTGCAGTCTGGGAGCCAGGACTCCTGGGTCCTATTCCCAGCTCTGCCGCTGGCTTGCTGTGAGGCACTGAGTGATTCCCGCCCCTGCTGTGTGCCTCAGTTTCCCTCTCTTGAAAACAGGGAGAATACTTTAGTTCCTGTCCTGGGGGGGTTGTGAGGGTGCCTGTTACAGGGCCTTGTCCCAGAGGGTGTGTGTGTGTGTGTGTGTGTGTGTGTGTGTGTGTGTTAGTCTCTCTGTTTAAAGCACTTTGAAGACAGTTTGTCACCGTGCCCAGCGGTGGAAGTGGGAGGGGGGGGTTCTGGTGCTGGCAGCACTGGGTGGACCCACAGAACTGGGGTCAGACGTTTCCCTGGCTCTGACCTGCCGCCGTCGCTACCCCAGAACCAGACACAAACTCCTCGCTCTGCCGTGTGCGTTGTCCCAGGGATACAGACACGGCCCTTTCTGTGCTGCTCGGGGTGTGTGTCCGGTGTGGGGGCTCCGTGGACCCTGGGCCTGCAGCTGTGGGTCTGTCCCGTGTCTGCGGCTGGGGGTCTGTCCCGTGTCTGCGGCTGGGGGTCTGTCCCGTGTCTGCGGTTGGGGTCTGGTTTGTGTTCTCGTCGGCGGGAGACGGACCCGCTAGAGACTGTTACGCTGCTGTTACGATCACCTTTTCATTCGCTATAAAAGTCGACACGAAATTAACCAAAGTGGAAACGACCCGTTTTTACCGCGTGGAAATGAACCGTTCGGCCGTGTCAGGCGATAACGAGGGAACGGTTCGTTTTGCCGTTTCCCCACCACACAGTTCACTGAAATCGCCCCGTTCCCGGGAGCGTTTCCCTTTTCATAGGCTGCACTTCTGAATGCACCGAAGTTTTGTGAGGTGGTTTCTAGCGCTGTTGGTGGCTGGGAAATGCCACACCCCTAAGGGCTCGAACCCAGAGGGTGTTTAAACAGAACCAGGAGTTTGAAAAACCTCCATGGTTTTTTTTAAGCTGATCTCAGAATATCGGGGGGCCTGGCTGGTGATTTCTGACCCCTCGGAGTTACGGATTCAGCCTCCCTCCTCGGCGATCCCCCGGCTGCGCTCTCGGGGCGGGCTCCTCAGCGGTGGAGATCAGCATCGCCACGCCGGGCGATAGAGCTGTTACCCCAGCGGGCGCACTGGCCCCTCGGTGCTGGCGATGCCCCGTCTCCCGCTGTGCGGCGTGGGCAGAGCTGTGTGTGCTGCCCCATTGCAGGCTGGCTTTGAGGTTGGGTATTTCCTCCCCAGCCCCGCTCGTCGCTCCCCGTCACCCACCCCAGCACTACCGACGGTTGTGAGAGTCGGTCTGTCCTTAAAACCCCAGCTCGACGTGACCACGGCTGAGCCCGCCCGGTTCCCGAGCACAGGGTGACACACACAGAGCTCACAGCCCGCAGGTGAACACTAACGCACCTTTTGGAACTTTTTACAAACTCATGGTTTTGGGGGGCCCGACCCCTGGGGTTCGAATGCCAGGGCTGGCAATGCTGCACCCCCAGAAATGGACCCTGCCCTGCCCTATGGGTGGGTTTCCAGCCCCAGCCCACTTCCCACTCAGCATCCACGCGCGCCCCATTGGCTGGCCCCCTATGCGGCTGGGCTCTCAGTTCACAGCTATGGGGGCTGTATAGGGCCCCCTACAGCAGAACATGGAGCTGCCTGGGGACGGGGTGCAAATCCCCTTGTGTCCCCGCAGGGCAGGGGGCCTGTACACCTGGGTCTGAGCTGCCAATTAACGCACCCCAGTTCCTGGAGCCAGTCTGGAGCCGGCCGGGGGAGGTGCCAGCCCAGCTGATCTGGCTCTGGGCAGGGCCGAGCGGCACAGACCCAGCTACTCCGAATCAGAGGGCACTCTGGGAGCGGCTAATCCGGATCAGCTCAGCGCTGCGTTCACACCCAGTTCATATTCGCTGACACGTTGCCCTGCTCCGGGGCGGCTCATTCCAGCTCGTGCCGCAGCCATAACCCGCCCCAGCCCGTGGGCCGCTCCTGCCAGTCGGGGCGGGGGGCAGATCGGGGTTAAACACCCCCAGGTTCAGCCAGCCGGGGCCAGTTTGCCGCTCCGCGTGGCATCGGGCCCAGGCCGGCAGCGGGGAGCCCTGGCGAGGAAACGCAGGAGGGCCGGTGCCAGCTCCAGGCCTGGCTGCCAGGGGATTTGCTGGCTGCAGACCCAGCAAACAACCCGCCTGATCAGCCACTAGAAGAACCCGCAGCTGCTGTATCATGTGCCCGTGAGTCAGGCCCTTTCCGAGAAATCACCCGGGAGAGGAGAAACCTTCCCTGGCTGGGCTCCGGGGGGCGCTGCTGCCTCGCCGTAACCCAGCCCTGGCATCATCCGGCCGGGCGGGGAGCCGGGCTCTGGGGCGCTGGGACAGAGACATCCCCTGCCTGTGTGAGCCAGCCTGGGCCTCCTCCCTGCCCTGCCCTGCCCTGGGGCGCTCACCTGGGGGCAGCGCTGGGATGGGAGACCCAGAACCGGCACTAGCTGGGCATGGGGCATCGGGGGCAGAGACACAGGCTGAGCTGGGGGGGGGCGGGTCATGCTGGTGCCCGGGGTAAAGTCCCCTATGGATGCAGCGTGACCCCAGCGAGTGGGGGCTGATGTTCCCCTGGCCCAGAGACACAAGGCCCCCCAGTGCTGAAAGGGGGAAGGGGGCTCCCAAGTCTGGACAGCGCCAGGGGAAAGGCCCAGCGGGGTGAGCGAAAGAGCCCCCGGCCTGGCTGAGGAAGGGTCGGCTCGGCCGTGCTGGGGTCAGGCAGCCATGGCCAGACGCAGCAGCCAGAGGGGACGGCTCGGGACCGTGAGCATCAGGGTCAGACCCTGAAACTGCGGCTTCCTTCCAGCTTCCTCCCCCCGGCTGCACCACCCGACAGGTCAGTGCGTGGGGCTCCCTGGGTGAGACCCGACATCTCCAGCCCCCTGCGCGGATATTACAGATCCCACAAGGCGCTTTCCATAGGAGCAGGGCTTTGCCCCACTGTCCTTGGCCAACATTTCCATCGAGTGTCTGGCTGATGCGCTCTTCCCCAGAGGTGGCTGCATTTCCACGGGGCTGCGTGCGCTGTCCATGGTCTGTGAGGCCCTTTAGGACACAAGGAGCATGTGCCCTGCAGTTTCCCAATTTGCCCTGCGATTTCCCAAGGTGAAACATTTTACTCCAAAATTCCCAGATTTGGGGAAATTCCCCAGGATATAGAAACACTGGCTAGTGCCAAAAATTTCCCAAACTGGTAAAAAATTCCCAGATCCTGGGAATTTTTCACCAGATTTGGGAAATTTTTAGCGCTAGGTTGGGAAAAGTTGGCATCACGCTATAGAAGCACTGGGGTGAGGACCCTGCTGGGGATGGGGGGCAGGAGACCAGCCTGTGTTTGTTCCTCCTCCTTTTCCTGGGGGCCCTCGCCGGCAAGGGACGGGACTCCCGTGAGTACCTGGGGTCCCCTCCCGGGGGTGGGGTCCTGGGACAGCTGGGGTCTGGGATCTGGGCCCCAGGCTGGGCTGGGTCGGGATAGGGGGACGGGGTCCGGAACCTGTTCCCCCCGGTATTGGGAGCAGTCACACGTGGGCTTGGCAGAATTGCAGGTTTATCGTGCTGTCATTTTTATTTTTCAGCATTTTTTAATTTGTATTTATTTCAGTGTTCACCATTCTGGGAAAGGGGGGGGGGGGGCAGACAATTATTTTATGTCCACAGACGTTAAGACGCAAAGACTATATAACTGTTACAACACAAACTGGCAACATCAGCTGTCAAAATATAGAGAGTTAATAGCCTGAAATCAAACCCTAATTTTGAAAGTTCTTGATCAGCATTTTTCTTACTTTTTGCCTTTTATGAATGGAAATATTTTTGCATCGATTTGGGTGTGTTCAGTCCTGACAGTAGACAGACGAGGTGGGGGAGCGAATATCTTTTATTGGACCAACTTCTGCTGGTGAAAACAAGGAGGAGGAGTGCTTGTGGCACCTTAGAGACTCACACATTTCTTTGGGCGTAAGAGACATGATTTCAGGCGCACACAGAGCTCTCCTCAGGTCTACCCACATTTACAGATAAACCCTAATCCTTCCGAGCCTAGTTACAGAGAACAGTGGTGGCACTAGGCTATGGCACACGCAGACTAAGCAGTTGTTTCGGGCCCTGATTTTGTGCTACCCCCAAAATACCATTCCGCTTATTTAACATGGACTTTTTCACAGGAGTATTAGTATGTGCGGTGTGGGTATTTTTTGTTTGTGTGTGGAAATAATGCAATTAGTGTTTCGTTAGGGGCAGGTGAGGGATAAGGGGGTTCAAACATATTCCTGTGTAGGGCCCCCAATGGGCTAGCACGACCTCTGATACATGTTCCCCAAACACGGGGCAGGTCATTGGAACGTCTCTGGAGGGACAGGCCAGAGTTGGCTCCTTCCCCTAGTAGCTTCTAAGTGCTGGGCTTTATGGGGGAAGAGGGTCACTCTGTCCTTTGACCCCTTTTTGTTACTTTGTTTTACTTTAATCTAAAATAAAACAGGAAAGCCCAAAAGTAAAATCTCAGAGAGAGCACATGGTATACGGTATCCTCGTCTAGAACAAGCTGCAATTGAATGCACCTCAAAATGGCACCTGCCTCCAGCAGGATCCTAGAAATGTAAACGTGTCACACACACACACACACACACACACACACACACACACACACACACACACACACACACACACACACACACACACACACACACACACACACACACACACACACACACACACACACGCTGTGTTGCATAGCTACATGTACCAACCCCCCCCCAGCTAAAACGGGCAAATAAAGGCCTATACAGGTTAAAGTTACTGGGGCCAAAGGAAAATAATTCCAGCAGATTTCATGTAAATGGAGCAGGAAATTCTGTAGCTGTGAGCCCAGCTTCTCAAGTCAGGTGATTACATCAGAATCATCGAACCAAGGGGTTAGACGGGACCGCAAGGGTCAGCTAGTCGAACCCCTGCCAAGATGCAGGATTTGCTGTGTCTAGACCATCTCAGACAGGTGCTATCCAGCCTCTTTGGAAATCCTCCAGTGAAGGAGCCTCCCCAACCTCCCTAGGCCTCTGTTCCATTGTCCTACTCCTGCTCTTCTTACAGTTGGGACAGTTTTCCTGAGATTTAATCTAAATCTGCCATGCTGTAGTTTGAATCCATCGCCCCTTGTCCTGCCCTCTGTAGCAAGAGAGAACAACTTTTCTCCATCTTTTTTTTTTTTTGTGGCAGCCTTTCAAGTATTTGAAGACCACTAGCTTCCCCCACACCCATAATCTTCTCTTTTCCAAACTAAACATACCCAGATCTTTCAGCCTTTGCTCATACGGCTTGCGTTCCATCCCTTTTTCTTCGTTGCTCGCCTCTTTATCCTTTGCAGTTTCTCTACATCTTTTCTATACATTGGTGATCAAAACTGGACCCAGTACTCCAGGTGAGGCCTAACCAGCACTGAGTAGAGCGGAACTTGCATATGCCACTGTTAATGCAGCCGAAAATTGCATTTGGCTGTTTTTTGTGTGTGTGTGTGTGTGTGTGTGTGTATGTGTGTGTGTGTGTGTGTGTGTGCAATAGTATTGCATTGCTGACTCATGAATATCTGCTTTCGTTTAAAAAAAAATTGTATTTACCCCGTTTTGTTGCAAAGAAACACTTGAAAATGTGACCTAAGTGTGTGTCAGTGACCCCAGGGCTCTGCTCAGGTGTTGTTCTCACGGGCTTGCACACGCTGAGCCCTCTGCTCAGGTGAGTGGGGCTGGGTCCTCCCTCCTCTAGTTAGATCCAGCCCGTGTGAAGGCAGCGAGCAGTGTTACAGGGGGAGGCCCAACATGCCACAGTCAGTCCATGGCTCATTGAGTCCAAGATAGATTTATTGGAAAGCAAATTGCCTCGTAAGCCTTGTGGAGAGGGAGCGGAGGAATGAAGTGTGGACACCATTCAGCCTCCTGAAGCTCACAAGAGGGGCTAACAGCAGTAGGCCGCAGGAGGTGGTAAATGCCCCCAGCTTCCTTCTTTCTCCAGTCCCTCACCTCACATCCCCACAGATCTCTCAAGCGTTTTCAGGAGAGGGTTCTAGTTAAACAGTGTTACCTCATCATGCCTAATTAAACATGTGGAGGCTCAAGTGCTGGAGAGAAGGGGCAGGAGTGGGTGCGAAGGAAGGGCTTGAGGGGGAGGAGGTCAGAGACATTCCATGCTTCCAGTGACAAGCTGTCATAACTATAAAGGGAAGGGTAATAGCTGTCCTGTGTACAGTACTATAAATCCCTCCTGGCCAGAGACTCCAAAATCCTTTTCCCTGTAAAGGGTTAAGAAGCTCAGGTAACCTGGCTGGCATCTGACCTAAAGGACCAATAAGGGGACAAGATACTTTCAAATCTTGGGGGGGGGAAGGCTTTTGTTTGTGTTCTTTGTTTTGGGAAGGTGTTCGTTCTCCGGGAATGAGAGGGACCAGACATCAATCCAGGTTCTCCACATCTTTCTAAACAAGCCTCTCCTATTTCAAACTTGTAAGTAAATAGCCAGACAAGGCGTGTTAGTTTTCCTTTGTTTTTCTCAACTTGTAAATGTACCTTTTACTAGAGTGTTTATCTTTGTTTGCTGTACTTTGAACCTGAGACTAGAGGGGAGTCCTCTGAGCTCTTTAAGTTTGATTACCCTGTAAGGTTATTTCCATACTGATTTTACAGAGATGATTTTTACCTTTTTCTTTAATTAAAAACCTTCTTTTTAAGAACCTGATTGATTTTTCCTTGTTTTAGATCCAAAGGGGTTTTGGATCTTGATTCACCAGGAGTTGGTGGGAGGAAGGAGGGGGGATGGTTAATTTCTCCCTGTTGTAGATCCCAGGGGGGGGTTGGAACTGATTCACCAGGAGTTGGTGGGAGGAAGGAGGGGAATGGTTAATTTCCCCTTGTTTTAAGATCCAAGGGGTTTGGATTTGTTTTCACCAGGGATTTGGTGAAGGTTTTTCAAGGCTTCCCAGGGAGGGAATCCATTGATGGTGGCAGCCGAACCAGAGCTAAGCTGGTAGTTAAGCTTAGAAGTTTTTCACGCAGGCCCCTACATTTGTACCCTAAAGTTCAAAGTGGGGATCTCAGTCCTGACATGGTGAATAGCGGTGGGATCATTTTAAACCCAAAAGCCAGTGAGATTTTTTTTCCTTCTAGCTGCTTGGAAAGCCGAGCTGGAAGTAGATAGATGCATATCTTATCTCTCCTTGCCTGAAGGCAGAGGTGTTAAGTTTTTTTTTACAGGTCCTTTGTTAAGAGAAGGGTTCAATTAGCAAATGACTGGTAAAAGGTATTTACAAGCTGAATTGTTTTTTTTTTCTTTTTACATCCTCGGGAGTAGCTAGTTAGAAAGTTACTGTTAACTCTGCAGCAGCCAGAGCTGAGAGCTTCCCAGTTTGTCAACTGCAAAGGGGGTTACCCAGCACAAGAAAACAGGAAAATGACTACCAAAGAAGTAGCTAACAAAATAGAACTGGCCAAACTAGAAGCAGAAGAAAATGAAAGAAAACATCAGAGACTGCTTCAATTAACAAAACTCGAGACAGAGCAGAGAGAAAGAGAAGAAAAAGCCAAAGAGGAGGCCCACAAGAGAGAGATGGAGCTGAAAGAAAAAGAGATGAAGATGAAAGAAAAAGAGATGGAGGAGAGAGAAAAAGAAAGGAAGCATGAACTGGAAGTAGCAAGGGCTAAGCAGGATGCACCAGCCAATGCTAACAACCCCCCTCCAGGTACCACTTCCCATCCCAGAAAATTCCCCATCTACAAGGCAGGCGATGATACTGAGGCCTTCTTAGAAAATTTTGAAAGGGCCTGCCTTGGATACAGCATCGCTGCAGACCAGTACATGGTAGAGCTGAGGCCGCAGCTCAGTGGACCCTTAGCAGAGGTGGCGGCTGAAATGCCTAAGGAACACATGAACAGTTATGAACTTTTTACAAACAAGGCCAGACTCAGAATGGGGCTAACACCCGAGCATGCCCGTCGGCGGTTCAGAGCCCTAAAGTGGAAACCGGATGTGTCATTTACCCGTCATGCCTACCACATTGACAAAACTTGTGATGCCTGGGTATCAGGAGCAAATGTTAAATCTCTGGAAGATCTGCTTTCCCTAGTAAAAATGGAGCAGTTTTTAGAGGGTGTTCCTGAGGAAATAGAAAGGTACATCCTAGATAGGAAGCCCAAAACTGTAACTGAGGCGGGGGAGATTGGAGCCCAATGGGTGGAGGTGGCAGAAAAGAAAAAAACTAGTAGCAGTTGGAGCGAATATCAGAAGGGGCAAGCCGAAACCAAACCTTACCACCGGGGACAACCCAAGGCCCCACCCACATCCCAAGGGAAACCCCAGACGCCTTCTCACCCCACCACACCAGTCTCCACCAACCAACCTCGTCCCGGTGATACCTTAGCAGGGCGATGTTTTAAATGTAATGGACTGGGACATATAAAGGCTCACTGCCCCAAGAACCCCAACCGATTACAGTTCATTACACCCCAATCACACCAAAGATCCCCAAACCCAGATGCCTCTCTCATACCCTCGGAGCGAAGGGAAACCTTGAGAGTGGGCGGAAGGAAGGTTACCGCTTGGAGGGACACTGGGGCTCAAGTGTCAACTATCCACCAATCCCTAGTGGACCCCAAACTCATCAACCCCGAGGCTACAGTGACAATTCAACCCTTCGTGTCACAATCTGTAACCTTGCCTACAGCCACGTTGCATGTCCAGTACAAGGTCTGGTCAGGAATGTGGACTTTTGCAGTCTATGACAATTATCCCATTCCCATGCTGCTGGGGGAAGATTTGGCCAACCATGTGAAGCTAGCCAAGAGGGTGGGAATAGTCACCCGCAGCCAGGCTAAGCAAGCTTTCACCCCCATCCCTGTTCCTGAGCCGTCCACCAGGGCCCCGTCTGTGTTACCGGAGACCCAGACAAAGGTGGTGGAACTGGATCCTCTGCCAACGACTGCAACAGCCGTAGTGGATCCAATCCCAGAGACCCAGCCAAAGCCAGTCCCAGAACCGGAACTGGCAACGCAACCAGCACCAGAACCATTGCCAGCCCTGAGTCCAGCGCTTGCAAACCCGTCTACAACTCCAATGCCAGAGGGCACCAGCGAGCCTGACCTGGCAGAAGCAGCAGATAACCCTACCCAAGAGGCTCAGCCAGAGCCTGAGTTACCACATAGTGCACCAGCGGACAGCAGTTCACAGTCAATGGAAACAGCCCCAGCACCTGCATCACTTCCAGAGGGACTAAGCCCCAGTCCACAGTCCAAGGAGGAACTGATGTCTCCAGCATCAAGGGAACAGTTCCAGGCCGAGCAGGAAGCAGATGACAGCCTTCAGAAAGCTTGGGCGGCGGCGCGGAGCACCCCACCGCCTCTCAGCTCTTCGAACCAATCCCGGTTTGTTGTAGAACAAGGACTTTTATACAAGGAGACTCTTTCTGGTGGGCACCAGGAAGACTGGCATCCTCAAAGGCAGTTGGTAGTTCCCACTAAGTATCGGGTAAAGCTCTTGAGCTTAGCCCATGATCATCCCAGTGGCCATTCTGGGGTGAACAGAACCAAGGACCGGTTGGGGAAGTCCTTCCACTGGGAGGGAATGGGCAAGGACGTTGCTAATTATGTCCGGTCTTGTGAGGTGTGCCAACGAGTGGGAAAACCCCAAGACCAGGTTAAAGCCCCTCTCCAGCCACTACCCATAATTGAGGTCCCATTTCAGCGCGTAGCTGTGGATATTCTGGGTCCTTTCCCAAAGAAGACACCCAGAGGAAAGCAGTACGTACTGACTTCCATGGATTTTGCTACCCGATGGCCGGAAGCAGTACCCTTAAGCAACACCAGGGCTAAAAGTGTGTGCCAGGCATTAACAGACATTTTTGCCAGGGTAGGTTGGCCCTCCGACATCCTTACTGATTCGGGAACTAACTTCCTGGCAGGAACCATGGAAAGCCTGTGGGAAGCTCATGGGGTGAATCACTTGGTTGCCACCCCTTACCACCATGAAACCAATGGCCTGGTGGAGAGGTTTAATGGAACTTTGGGGGCCATGATACGTAAATTCGTAAATGAACACTCCAATGATTGGGACCTCGTGTTGCAGCAGTTGCTTTTCGCCTACAGGGCTGTACCACATCCCAGTTTAGGGTTTTCACCATTTGAACTTGTGTATGGCCATGAGGTTAAGGGGCCATTACAGTTGGTAAAGCAGCAATGGGAGGGGTTTACGCCTTCTCCAGGAACTAACATTCTAGACTTTGTAAGCAACCTACAAAGCACCCTCCGACACTCTTTAGCCCTTGCTAAAGAAAACCTAAAGAATGCTCAGGAAGAGCAAAAGGCCTGGTATGATAAACATTCCAGAGAACGGTCCTTCAAAGTAGGAGACCAAGTCATGGTCTTAAAGGCAATCCAGGCCCATAAAATGGAAGCGTCATGGGAAGGACCATTCACGGTCCAGGAGCGCCTAGGAGCTGTTAACTATCTCATAGCGTCCCCCACCTCCAACATAAAGCCTAAGGTATACCATGTTAATTCTCTTAAGCCCTTTTATTCCAGAGAATTAAACGTTTGCCAGTTTACAGCCCAGGAAACAGATGACGCGGAGTGGCCTGAAGGTGTCTACTACGAAGGAAAAAAGGATGGTGGCGTGGAAGAGGTGAACCTCTCCACGACCCTTGGACGTCTGCAGCGACAGCAGATCAAGGAGCTGTGCACAAGCTTTGCACCAATTTTCTCAGCCACTCCAGGATGGACCGAACGGGCATACCACTCCATTGACACAGGTAATGCTCACCCTATTAGAACCCCACCCTACCGGGAGTCACCTCATGCCAAAACTGCTATACAAAGGAGATCCAGGACATGCTACAGATGGGTATAATCCGCCCCTCTAATAGTGCATGGGCATCTCCAGTGGTTCTAGTTCCCAAACCAGATGGGGAAATACGCTTTTGCGTGGACTACCGTAAGCTAAATGCTGTAACTCGTCCTGACAACTATCCAATGCCACGCACAGATGAGCTATTGGAGAAATTGGGACATGCCCAATTCATCTCTACTTTAGACTTAACCAAGGGGTACTGGCAAGTACCACTAGATGAACCCGCTAAGGAAAGGTCAGCCTTCGTCACCCAGGCAGGGGTGTATGAATTCAATGTACTCCCTTTCGGGTTGCGAAATGCACCCGCCACCTTCCAAAGACTTGTAGATGGTCTCCTAGCGGGATTGGGAGAATCTGCAGTTGCCTAACTCTATGTGGCCATTTTTTCTGATTCATGGGCAGAGCACATGGAGCACCTGGAAAAAGTTTTCGAGCGCATCCAGCAGGCAGGACTAACTGTTAAGGCTAAAAAGTGTCAAATAGGCCAAAACAAAGTGACTTACCTGGGGCACCAGGTGGGTCAAGGAACTATAAATCCCCTACAGGCCAAAGTGAATGCTATCCAAAAGTGGCCGGTTCCAAAGTCTAAGAAACAGGTCCAATCCTTCTTAGGCTTGGCCGGATATTATAGGCGATTTGTACCACACTACAGCCAAATCGCCGCCCCGCTGACAGACCTAACCAGAAAGAAACAGCCAAATGCAGTTCAGTGGACTGATGAGTGTCAAAAGGCCTTTAACCAGCTTAAGGCAACACTCATGTCTGACCCTGTGCATCCGAAGAAGTGGGCTGTAGTCCACGAAAGCTTATGGTCTAATAAATTTGTTAGTCTCTAAGGTGCCACAAGTCCTCCTGTTCTTCTTTTGACCGAGGGAGAATACCTGAGCATGTAACATGAGAACCCAGGAAGGGGTTAGAGGCCAGGTGACACCTTTGCCGGGAAACTGAACAAAGGCTGGGGGAGGGGTTGCTGAAGGCAGAGTCTGGGGAGCTGGCTAGTGACCATGGCTGGGAGGCAGATGGGGCTCTGACCTCCCGGGTGGCTGGGGTGCCTGGGGACCCCAAGATGGACCTACCTGAGGGGGTCCTGTTGTCTGTGCCTGCAAGACCTGTCTTGGACTGTATTCCTGTCATCCAAATAAACCTTCTGCTTTACTGGCTGGCTGAGAGTCATGGTGGATCGCAGGAAGCCGAGGGTGCAGGGCCTGGTGTCCCCCCCCCCCCCACCCCACCCCCCACCCCCCACCCCACCCCACACACACACACACACACACACTCCGTGACCAGTACAGTGCCAGAATTCTCCACTCACAAAGGTGGAAATACTTTACGCTCCCTTTGCACTCCCTGGGCTGAATCCCCAAAATCACCAGAGCAGAATTCCTCTGTAAATCACATTTACATCCCCCAGTCCTGGGGCTGGTTCACACTCCCCACTCCCAGCCTTAGGACTGCGGTAAAGTATGCCAGTTAGCGGCAGATGCCCGGCAGCACTTATAGAATATCAGGGTTGGAAGGGACCTCAGGAGGTCATCTAGTCCAACCCCCTGCTCAAAGCAGGACCAATCCCCAGACAGATTTTTACCCCAGTTCCCTAAGTGACCCCCTCCAGGATTGAACTCACAACCCTGGGTTTAGCAGGCCAATGCTCAAACCACTGAGCTATCCCTCCCCCCTTACCTGAGCCCCCTCCCACAGTCAACACCCCATACCCCCTCCTGCACCCCAGCCCTGAACCCCCTACTGCACCCAAACTCCCTCCCAGAGCTTGCACCTCTCACCCCCTCCTGCACCCCTGCCCCAGGCTCAGCCCAGAGACACCTCCCACACTGCGAACCCCTTGGCCCCAGCTCAGAGCCCGCACCCCCCCCCAAACCCTAACCTCCTGCCCCAGCCCAGTGAAAGTGATTGAGGGTGCGGGAGAGTGAGCAATGGAGGTGCAGGGGATGGAGTGAGCGGGAGGGGCTTCGGGGAAGGGGCGGGGTAGATCCTGGGTTTCCCTTAAATTCAGAAAGTGATCCTGGGTGTAAAAAGGTCGGAGACTCCTGCCCGAGAGCTATACCCGCCACCTATAATAGGCCAGGGGGGTCTGCGGCTCAGCCACCAACCCCGCTGCCTTCGAGAGCGCGGACACCTGGGCTGTGGTGGCCCTGTCTGCTTTACCCCTGTGGCCCTGCCCACGCTCCACCTCTTCCCGTCCCTGCTCTGCCCCTCCCCTGAGGCACCCGCTGCTTGTGAGTCCCTCCATGGGGTGGAACAGGGGCGCGACGCGGTGAACGGCGGGGGTCTCAGGGAAGGGGGGGTCGAGTGACTTGCGGAGGGGGCTGAAGGAGGGGAGGGATTTAATGGGTGAGAGGCCAAGTGTGAGTGGGGCCTGGGGCGGAGCGGGAATGGAGTGTGGGCGGGGCCTCAGGAGGCAGCCGCACAGTTGTACTTTAAACCCGGGCTGGCTGGCTCAGCTAGGGGCGTGGGCTAAAGCCTGGATGCCACTTTCACTCGGGCTGGTAACCCCCCTCCAATGTCCTCCAATATCTTCCCACAATTCCCCCCCACCTGCCCTGGGTGCTCCGAAGCTGAACTAAGAACACTTTTGCACAGGGATCCCAGCAGGACAGACCAGTTCTCCCACAATTCACTGGGAAAGAATCGTAGAACAGGTCAGTTCATTGCCGTGCAAAGAACCATGGGATGTGTCCCCAGAGGTTCTAACAACACACACGGGAGTGCAGCACCTGTGTGGACACCATCACTCGAGTGTGAGATTGCCGCGTGGCTGCTGTCACCTGGGCGAGGCTAAGCTGGGCGCTCAAATCTGGCTGCCAGTCACCTGAGTTAACTGTGCGGTGAAGACATACCCAAGTCACAGTTCAGTCCTACCCACAAAGCCATATCCACATTGGAGCTGCGCTAACCTGGATTAGGTGCTAGGTGGGACTGCTGGGGGCATATCCCATGATTCTTAGTGCCGCACTGAGCCGTGATGCTCCATGAATCGTTTTGCAGTGACTAGTGAGAGAGCGTGTCTGCCCCTCCAGTGCCCCGTGTGGAATGTTCTTAGCCCACCAGGTCAGTCAACTGAAGCTAGCAGCACACTCAGATGAGGATATTCCTGGCATCACCTCTGTTCCGGTGCTGTGTACAAGCAGAGCTGGCAATGTGGGCTGTAAACGCCAAATCGGTGCATACAAACTGGTCGGTGATTTCTGGTGCACAAGAAGGGAGGAGGTGGAAGGGTGGGAAGAAATATGGTCCCAGGGAATTGTAGGAAGACACCGATCAGCACCTGAGTTAAGTAATCTGGGTTACAGCCTGCATCCACATTGCAAAGTGGGCAGGCTCCAGCCTGGGTTCTGACCCACACCCCAGCCAGATAAGCTAGCCTGGGTTCAAAGTACATCCAGACCCGAGTCAAAGGTTTTTGTGTGTGGACGGTGGGGGGGTTGGGCTAAAACCCAGGTAAAGGCCTAGGTTAACTGTGCAGTGAAGACATATGGAAAAACACCACGTTCAGCTGTGTGAACCGATTTCAGAGCGACTTGCAATCTAGTCAGTTTCATCATGTGAGTTCAAAAAGCTTCACTGCCCCAGAACCCCGTTCCTGAACAAGACACTCCCCGCACAGGTGATCTCTCTCACTCTCTCAACCCTGAGCCCCACCTCCGTTTGGTGTTTGGGGTTTTTGTGTGTATCATTTTGTTATGTGGGGTTCTGGTGACAAAGTGGTGTCTGAGCTCAAGTCTCCAGCATTCCCCTGCTCAGAATGCAATTGTACCATCGTGTTTGTGTTCATTTGGGAGACTTGGTTTTTAATCCAGTCCCTGATTCATTAGCACCTATCACACTTCTGAGTTTGGATCTTGTTCTCCTTCCCTTTCCTCCCACATCTGCACCTCAGACTCATCCACCGGGCTCCTGCTTTATGTAGATCTTCTACCCTGTTCCTACCTTCCCCAGCTAGAGAGCGTGCTTTTAAAGGGACACCATAGATTCCCCCTCCCCCCCATATTCACTGGTTCCTTTTCCATGTCAGAGCTGAAGTCCAATGTGATCCCCATTGTGGCTGGAGTGATCAGTGCCGTGCTGGCTGCAATAGTTGGAATCATCACCTGGAGGAAGATTGGCTCAGGTGGAGGGCCTGGGGGGCGGGGGGGGGGGGGGTTTCTGCCTTCTGTGGACTGGCTGGGCCATGCAGCCCTAGGGGCAGCAGCAGTACGGAGCCCAGGGTCAGTGCTGTGTGACCGACCCTCTGGGGGCTGTGCCAGAGGCCCCGGGGTGGGAGCTGCTGCTGGGCCAGACCCAGACACTATAGGGCAGTGGTGGGCAACCTGTGGCCTGCAGGCCGCACGCAGCCCATTGGGTAATCTGCTGGTGGGCCACACGACAATTTGTTTACATTGACCGTCTGCAGGCACGGCCGCTCCCAGTGGCCGCGGTTTGCTGTTCCCGGCCAGTGGGAGTTGCGGGGGGCCGTGCCTGTGGACGGTCAACAAACTCTGCAAAATGTCTCGCAGCCCACAATCAGATTACCCTGACAGGCCGCAGGTTGCCCACCACTGCTATAGAGTGAGGGAGGGACACTGCTCACACTGAGATGTCTTCTCCCCTGCCCCTTGTACTTGATCTATTGTGGGCCCCTGAGTCTCTGAGCCCCAAATGTCAGTGCTGGCCTGAGGGCCTCGTTTCTGGGCTGTGGGGACAGACCGGAGCCATCGCCTGCCTTGGAACCGCACTCACAGAAATCTGCCCTTCTCTCTCCGCAGGGAAAGAGAGAGCTGGCTACTCACCTCCAGGTAAGTGAGAGGAACCCCCCACACACACACCCACACCCCTCCCCCCCCACCATCCCTCACCCCCTCTGAGCGACTGTCTGTGCAGCTGTTCATATTGACCCTGTGCACGCCGTTCTCCCCCGGTTCACACAGGCTGGAGAAAAGTCCCAGAAAGTGCCATTGAAATTCCATTGTGAGCTCTTCAGATCCAGTGACTCTCTACTCCAGGCCTGTTTCTGTAACGTTCTTGGCTTAGCTGCTGTAGCCCAGAGGTCCCCAGGGCCCAGAGGCAGCACAGTGTATCTGGGGCTAGTGATGAATTATCATCCTCCCAAAAGCTAATACCTGTGAATCTCACACTGCTTCTGACATGGCTGTGAATGGGGTTTCGGTGCCTGTGAAATCCTGTTACATAATCAGGGAAAGATGAAGGGGTGTGAGGAGAAGGGTATCTAGACCCCCCCCCCCCATGTTCTTCTGGGAGACACTAACCCCCTCTTCTCCTCCACAGGAAGTTACCACCGATCCAACTCCTCCACAGAAAATAAGTTAGTCGGTGAAGGAACTTCTGTCCCAGGTGAGTTGCTCTCAGAGAGGCCTTTGGGGGAGACACCTACCCTGAGTCACCCAGGCCCTGCCCCTTTGGGATCTTCAGATAGTGCAGCTCCCAGATAACCCGCATGTGAACAGCACAGAGAGAACCAGGACTTCAGGCTTGAGCGTCCGGAGCCTCTGCAGCCACTGGAGGGCATCACACACTGGTGCTCGTTTAGCCAGTGCCAGACATGCTAGTTTCCCCATGACAGGGTGAAACAGCCAGGAAAGGGTTAAGGGCTGCCTGCTCAGCAGGGGAAGGAAGGAAGGGACATGGGAGGGGAGGGGCTGACAGGGGAAGGGGTTCTGGGGAATTGCTTTGCTGGGTGTCACTGCTCTAGTGTTTTAATAATAAATCAGGCCCCCAAGCAGATGTGGGGCTGGTACTGGTTCTTTCCTGGGCTGGTGAGAGCCACCACTTACACCCCCTTAACTGGGTGGTTCTTGGATAGGGTGGAAAGTGGGAGGGTTTGCTCTTTGCAGAAGGGCCCAAGAGGGGGCCCTCTGTGCAAGTTGACCTGCGAGGCACCCCTCCCTGATCCATACAGACACAGCCCTGGGATCAGTCCTGATTCTCCCTCTGCTCTATTTGTGCAGCGTAAGGGAGCGGGTCAGGCTGCAGGGATCCCAGGGAGAAGAAACCGGCACAGACTGATCCGATCAGCACCTTCCTGTCTCCGTTTGGTTCCCGCAGTGTCCCGTGGAGGTGTTCGGGCGCCTCTCTGCCCACTTAGCAGCTGCGTGCTTTGTAAATGTATTGTTAGAAAAAATTAATGACGTGATTGCACAATGTATTCTCAACATGAAGAATAACAAGAAGCATATAAGAACAGGAGTACTTGTGGCACCTTAGAGACGAATACATTTATTAGAGCATAAGCTTTCGTGGACTACAGCCCACTTCTTCGGATGCATATAGAATGGAACATATATTGAGGAGATATATATACACACACATACAGAGAGCATGAACAGGTGGGAGTTGTCTTACCAACTCTGAGAGGCCAATTAAGTAAGAGGAAAAAACTTTTGAAGTGATAATCAAGCTAGCCCAGTACAGACAGTTTGATAAGAAGTGTGAGAATACTTACAAGGGGAGAGAAATTCAATGTTTGTAACGGCTCAGCCATTCCCAGTCCTTATTCAAACCGGAGTTGATTGTGTCTAGTTTGCATATCACTTCAAAAGTTTTTTTTCTCTTACTTAATTGGCCTCTCAGAGTTGGTAAGACAACTCCCACCTGTTTATGCTCTCTGTATGTGTGTGTATATATCTCCTCAATATTTGTTCCATTCTGTATGCATCCGAAGAAGTGGGCTGTAGCCCACGAAAGCTTATGCTCTAATAAATTTGTTAGTCTCTAAGGTGCCACAAGTACTCCTGTTCTTTTTGCGGATACAGACTAACACGGCTGCTACTCTGAAACCTGTCAAGAAGCATATAAATTATAATTCTTCTTACAGGGTTTCTTCTCTGAACACTGCTGTTTCTAGCTACTGGTGCCCCTGTACAATGCAATAGCTGCTTTCGGGTGTGGTGTCTGTTAGTTTTGTGTTATTATTAATGCTTATAATACAGTAACTCAGTGTCCTGCTCGGAGCTGGTAGCACTGTCCCCATCAGCAGCCTGGGGAAAGCTCCATGGGGCAGGAGTAACTTCCTGGCCGTGATCTGTGAGTCGGTGAGCCCCTCTCCATTTCCCTGTTACTGAGGTCTCCTGCTGTACCAGGAACAGGTATAGGAGAGGCTCAGGGTCAGCCAGGGTCTGCCTGGGGAAATTCCCTTAACAATCCTTTCCCCTCAAAAAACCCTGGTCCATAATTCTCCCACCCACACCCAGCAACCCTCCCGGTTCACTCCCAGGCTCCTGACCAGCAATTACTTCCCCCTCTCTCAGCTCCTCCGGTACCCCGACACCCCCAAGTCTTTGCACCGCTTCTGGGGGGGGGGGCAGGAAATCCGGTTCTGTAGCTTAAATGAATTATTACTCAAAGTTCTGGATTAATATTCCTAGTAAGGAATCTACTTATCAAAACATTGCCTGAATCTTTGTTGTTGTCTGTATTGTTACGATATACTTGCAGACAGGTATTTTTAAATACATTTTTAAAAAGTAATTGACACTGGTGTGATTATATTGTGTTATTTTGACAAATAAAATATGCAGAATTTTAAAATATTGTGTGCAGAATTTGTAGTGTTTTGGCACAGATTTCCCCCAGCAGTGATTTCCTTGCTAGGTCTCTGTGCTGCCCGGGCCCGGCTGCCAGGGGATTTGCTGGCTGCAGACCCAGCAAACAACCCGCCTGATCAGCCACTAGAAGAACCCGCAGCTGCTGTATCATGTGCCCGTGAGTCAGGCCCTTTCCGAGAAATCACCTGGGAGAGGAGAAACCTTCCCTGGCTGGGCTCCGGGGGGCGCTGCTGCCTCGCCGTAACCCAGCCCGGGCATCATCCGGCCGGGCGGGGAGCCGGGCTCTGGGGCGCTGGGACAGAGACATCCCCTGCCTGTGTGAGCCAGCCTGGGTCTCCTCCCTGCCCTGCCCTGCCCTGCCCTGCCCTGGGGCGCTGGGACAGAGACATCCCCTGCCTGTGTGAGCCACCCTGGGCCTCCGCCCTGCCCTGCCCTGGGGCGCTCACCCGGGGGCAGCGCTGGGATGGGAGACCCAGAACCGGCACTAGCTGGGCATGGGGCATCGGGGCAAAGACACAGGCTGAGCTGGGGGGGGGGGGGTTGGGTCATGCTGGTGCCTGGGATAAAGTCCCCTATGGATGCAGCGTGACCCGCAGCGAGTGGGGGCTGATGTTCTCTTGGCCCAGAGACACACGCTCTCCCCACAGCTGTAAGGGGGAAGGGGGCTCCCAAGTCTGGACAAGGCCAGGGGCAAGGCCCAGTGGGGTGAGCGGAAGAGCCCCCAGCCCGGCTGAGGAAGGGTCGGCTCAGCCGTGCTGGGGTCAGGCAGCCATGGCCAGACGCAGCAGCGAGAGGGGACGGCTCAGGGCCGTGAGCATCAGGGTCAGACCCTCAAACTGCGGCTTCCTTCCAACTTCCTCCCCCTGGCTGCACCACCAGACAGGTCAGTGCGTGGGGGTCCCTGGGTGAGACCCGACATCCCCACCACCCTGTGTGGATATTACAGATCCCACAAGGCGCTTTCCATAGGAGCAGGGCTTTGCCCCACTGTCCTTGGCCAACATTTCCACTCAGTATCTGGCTGATGCGCTCTTCCCCAGAGGTGGCTGCATTTCCATGGGGCTGCGTGTGCTGTGTGAGGCCCCTTAGGACGCAAGGAGCGCTAGCAATGGCAGGAGGGCTGCGACCCTGAGCTACGTCTGCTGCTCTAAGGGAGTCGGATTTTCCATTGTGGTTACACCAAAAGGCCAGAGCCCAGCCCAGGCCCTGTCGTGCTGGGTGCGGGACAAACACATCGGACTGACAGCCCCTGCCCTGACGAGCTGATTTAACGAGGTGGGGCTGAGGGGCTGCCAGTGTTGTCAACTCTCACAATTTTATCACGAGTCTCATGATTTTGGGGGTTTGGTGTAAAGTCCCAGCTCCTGGAGCCCGATGATTAGGTGAGAATTTCAGTTTTTTTATTTTTTAAAGCAAGTTTCATCCTGGTGATTGCAAAGAAACACTTAAAAACAAACCCTAACGACTCAGAAACCAAATTATCCCCCTTTGGCTTAAAAAGCATGAGTTATTTTTTTTAAATCTCATGATTTTTAGGGGGCTTCAGTCATGACATTTTAGGGGTTGCTTATAGTGCATATACATGGAAGAGGTGACTTTTGAGGAAGGAGCTGATGGAGAAGGTTGGCAGAATTGCTTGGGAAATGTGGCTAAAACATACTATTTCCCCCCCACACACACATTGTGTAATTAGCCTGTGGAACTCACTGCCACAGGATGTCACTGAGCCAGGTTCACAGAGGGACTGGCCGTTTCTGTGGCTTACAGACTATCCAGGGCCGGACCAGTTCATGCTGACAACGGGCAGGGATCTCAGACCTCGCGCTGCAGGGCCTGAGCCGATCTCTGACGATCCCAGACCAGGAGGAGCCCGGACATGGGACAGATTGTCCCACAGCTGCTCCTGCAGGCCCAGGCCCCTGGCTCTGCCCCGGCTGGCGCCGGTCACTGGCATGGACGGGAGCCCGGCCCGGAGGCCCCTGGCGCTGACCCGGCCGGCACCGGTCACTGGCGCGGACGGGAGCCCGGTCCGGAGGCCCCTGGCTCTGACCCCGGCCGGCGCTGGTCACTGGCGTGGACGGGAGCCTGGCCCGGAGGCCCCTGGCTCTGACCCGGCCGGCACCGGTCACTGGCGCG
Organism: Chrysemys picta bellii; assembly: GCF_011386835.1. Taxonomy (NCBI): domain Eukaryota; kingdom Metazoa; phylum Chordata; order Testudines; family Emydidae; genus Chrysemys; species Chrysemys picta. The sequence goes on along the minus strand of NC_088802.1, from coordinate 1,033,727 downwards.
GACGGGAGCCTGGCCCGGAGGCCCCTGGCTCTGACCCCGGCCGGCGCTGGTCACTGGTGCGGACGGGAGCCTGGGCTAAGTGGACCTGGGGTGTGATCCAATGTAGCAATCCCTGTGTTCCTCAATAATAATCCCCTTTGTTCCCGTCTCCTGCCCCGTGTGTGTCCCTGGGGGCTGCCCTGACCCCCCCCCACTCCTCACCCGCTCCAGTAAACAGATTCGGTTCCATTTTCCTCCCGGTTAGAGAACGAGGGGGATCCCGGGGGCTTTGGGGTGCACAGTGACCCCGAGCTGGTGTGGGACCGGCACAAACACAGCGCCGGGCGCTCCCCGAGCCTGGCTGTAGCGGCAGAGAAACGAGCCCGTCCTCCCAGTGCCGGGCTGGGACTAGAGACTGTTCTACAAACACTGTGCCCCTCTGCACCCCAAATCCGTCCCTCCCGCACCCCCCTCGGTCAGCGCTCCCCGCCGCCGGCCACCTCACGCTGGGCCGCCTCTCAGCCTGGGCCTGAAGCGTCTTTAGGGGCCTCACTAGAAAAGGGGACAAACCCCCCCGGGATCCCCCACTGCATGGAGAACTGGGGTAAGAGACCTGCTCCCAGCCCCCTGCCCCAGCTATGGGGCGTACAAAGGTGACCCAGGGTTGGGGAACAGAGCTGGGCCCCGTTTATCGCAGCCGGGGGTTGGCAAGTGTCGGGAGGGGGGTGATAAGAGGCTGGTTTGTAAAAGCCCCCTGGGAGGGGCAGGGAGGGCGGGAGCTGGGACGCGGGGGGAGCTGGGATACAAATCTCTAACGCGGGTGTAAAACAGGATAACTCGTCATGGTTCTGCGCTGATCTACCCCCTCCGGCCCCGTGTACCCGCCCAGTGAGTCTCACACGCCGCCTGCGCTCAGAGAGATTTATTGGGTACAAAAGAGGGGCCGGCCCGGAACTCATTCATCGTAGAACTTGGGGATCTCGTCCCCCAGGAACACCTGCTCCACGGCGCCCGACTTGGTGATGGTGACGAGATAAATCACCCCCCCGCTGGAGCCGTCCCGGCTCATCGCCAGGGCAATGGCTGGGGAGAGAGACGAGGGGTTAGTGAATCGGTGCCACCAGAGGGGAAAGGCCCCGTGACCCGTTCCCCACCCCCCTGAGCCAGCCGGTCCCCCCGCCCTGGGGCTGGATCAGAGCCAGCGCCCCCTAGAGGGGAAAGGCCCCGTGTCCCGTTCCCTGCCCCCCTGAGCCAGCCAGTCCCCTACCCTGGGGCCGGATTGGGGTCACCGCGCCCTGGACCTGCCGAACCCCGCCCAGGAGCAGTTACCGTTCTTGGTGAACTGGCGACACTCCTCTGGAGTCATCCCGGGCTTATAGGCTGCATCCACGTAGCCGTAAATGTAGCTGCTGCCGGAGCCGCCGATGGCGAAGGGGTGGCGGGTGAGCATCCCCCCCAGCGTCCCGTACACCTGTGGAGCGAACACATGCCAGGTGAGAGCGGCCCGGCGCGGGCTGGGACAGGGCGGTTGTGGCACCGTGGACAGGGGGTGACTAACGCTGACATTCAAAGCACTGACTGCGGTAAAGACCGGCTGTTCCCTCGGCCCCCTGCCGGGTCTCAGGGTGAGGGTCTCTCCTCGCCGCCCTGCATGGCACAGACATACAGCCAGGCCTTGGGGCCTACCCAGCCCGCGGCCACGTGAGCATTGACTGGGCAGGAGGTTCTGGGTTCACCCTCCGGGGGTGCTGGCCTGGCTCCCGGCGGCTGGTGACCTGCCCAGCGATGGCCAAGGGAGGGAACGAGGACACGTTAACGGGGTGTTTTTACCAAGCCTGGCCGGGCCGAGGAGCCGTGGGGCCCTGCGGGGAAGAGCCCGGGACATACCCCGGGGCAGGTCTCCTTGCCTGGCTGGCGGGTGAGATGCGGAGCTCGGCCCCGCTGGGGGCGGTTAATGTTCACCCCCTTTCTATCTCCCCGAGGGGGCCAGGGCCCCTTTGCACCCCAGGCATAGCTTGTTCTGGAGCATTAGTCGGTTTGGATGGGACACTGCAGGGAGACGGGGATGGGCCGAGGGGAGGAGAACGGAGGGGAGGGGGTCGCAGCACAGACACTGCAGCCAGGCCCTGTGGGGGGCCAGGCTGGTGGATACCGTAGGGGGCAGACGGACACCCCCCTGCTGCCAGCCCCCCCCCCCGCCTCACCTGCCCCCCTTTCTTCCGGTCCCATCCCGCCACCATGAGATGCGCCGACAGCTCCTCCTTGTACTTGTAGCTGACGCCTTTCACCAGGCTGGCGGCCGCCAGGACCAGCGGGGCCTCGTCCATGTCCAGGCTGGGGAGAGGAATGGGGGGGGTCAGTGATAACAGGAGGAGCCACCGCGCACAAGGGGCCATGTGAGCTCCAGCCCCCCCCCCGGCACCCCCAGGGGACCCCGCCCGGCCTCCCCGCCCTACCTGTGCAGCTCCAGCTGGTAATGCACCATGTCCGCGACGGCCTGGGCGTCGGCGGCGGAGCCGGAGAGAGCGCAGTAAATCCGCTTGTGCAGCGGGGCCAGCTTATCGAAGACCCGGTTCACCACGGCCTCCCTGGGGGGAGAGAGAATCCGGATCCCCGCGTGAAATCCAGAGCCCCGAGCGCGGAACGAGAATCAGACCCGGGCGCCCAGACTCAGAATCCAGGACCTGCCCCGTTCCCGGCCCCCTGTGCTGGGGTGGGACACGCGCCCACCCCCTGCTTGAGTGTAAGGCGGGGAAAGGGTTAATGACCTGCAGACCCCAATCCCAGCAATCCTGCTCCCCCTGCCAGCAGAGAGAGGCTGCACCTGGGCTCTGAGCAGGGACAGGTGTGGCTGTGGGGGGCCCTGAGCAGGGCCAGGTGTGGCTGTGGGGGGCTCTGAGCAGGGACAGGGGTGGCTGTGGGGGGCTCTGAGCAGGGCCAGGTGTGGCTGTTGGGGGCTCTGAGCAGGGACAGGTGTGGCTGTGGGGGGCTCTGAGCAGGGCCAGGGGTGGCTGTTGGGGGCTCTGAGCAGGGCCAGGTGTGGCTGTGGGGGGCTCTGAGCAGGGACAGGGATGGCTGTGGGGGGCTCTGAGCAGGGACAGGGGTGGCTGTGGGGCGCTTCGCAGGAGGACCGGGGCAGGAACCTGGGGTGTGTGTGGACGCTCTGGGAGGCTGCTCCGGCAGCTGCAGAGAGCCTGGGAGTGGGGTCTGTGCAGGGAGACGGTTCCCCGGGAGGGGGGCTCTAGTCCGGCTGGAGAGCTCGGCTGGGCCCCGGGGAAACCGAGGGGCTGAGGACAGGACCCAGGTGGAGGGGATGGGGCTGGGACGTGCGTCCAGCTAAGGCAGGGTCTCCATCACAAACTCAAGGTGGGAACCGGGACCCCAGAGAGCAGCGACCGGGCAGCTAAGGGATGGGGAGAAGCTCCGACAGCCCCTCACAACGAGGCACGGCCCAGCCAGTGTCCCTACGCGGGGGAGCGAGAGAGATTCCCTCAATTCACCAGGGACCGGAACAGGAGTCTCACCGAAAAGCGATGAGGACAATCCGTGCGTGATCCGGGGCGAGCCGGACCCACTGCAGAGCCCAGCTCCAGTGCAGGCCGAAACCCAAACACCAGGTGTGACCCCGGCTCGGAGGGGGTGACAGACACCTGAGGAACAGCCCTGCACCCCCTCCCTTGCACCAGGGATACAGAGCGGGGTGAGCAGTGATAATTCACCCCCACGCCCGTCCTGTCACCTGGCTGAGGCCCGGCACTTACCCCGCAGACACCCGGGAGTCGGAGCCCACCACGACCCCGCCGTCAAACTCCACCGCCATGATGGTCGTCTGGGTAAAGGGAGGAGACGGGTTCAGTGCAGGGACCCTCGGAGCCCGGGGGAGACTGGGGGTCACCCCACGCCCTGCAGGGAGCCGGCACAGGCCCCCCCCCCAAACCTTCTCGCAAGGGGAAATGAGCAGAGCAGACCGGCCGTGTTTGCGTCCTGCAGGCTCCGCGCTGACCCCTCCGGGTCAATGGGGCGACCGGCAGGAACCTCTACCCGTGAACCTCCACAGCACAACCCCCAGTGGGGCTGCAGGCAGAGAGCATAACTGGCCCACACACAGTGACTCTACTGGGGGAGAAGGGGAGCCAGAACTCCTGGGTTCTCCCCCCGGCTCTGGGAGGGGAGTGGGGTCTAGTGGCTAGAGCAGGGGGGGGCTGGGAGCCAGGACTCCTGGGTTCTATCCCCGGCTCTGGGAGGGGAGTCGGGGGTCTAGTGGTTAGAGCAGGGGGGGGGGTTGGGAGCCAGGACTCCTGGGTTCTCTCCCAACTCTGGGAGGGGAGTGGGGGCTGGTGGGTTAGAGCAGGGGGGCTGGGAGCCAGGACTCCTGGGTTCTATCCCAGCTCTGTGCAGGAGTGAAACCGGTGCCCTAGAAGCGAAAGCCCCCTATCGTGTTTTCTGACCCAGCCGGTCCCGACCAGCCCGTGGCTCAGTGGGATCAGAGGGGGGTGGCTCTGGGATCTGATCACAGCTGGCAAAGGGCCTGTTGCGACGTGTGACAAAGGCCTGGCCTGGCAGCTGGGTACAGAGTCCTGGGGCTGGCAGCGCCGGGGGGTGGGGTTGGCTCCTGCACCTGCTGCCCGGAATGGGCAGGTGCTGAGGGCGGCGGCTGCGTTACCGATACAGTGTGTTTACACCAGGGATCGCCCCGGTAGGGCGCCAGGTTCGGGGTGATGGGGGGGCACACGGCGCCTCCCAGCCAGACCCCCCCATTCCCAGGCCACCTGCTCCACTGGGGAGCAATACGAAAATAGTCATGGGGGGGGAGGTGGAGAGACTATGACTGTGTGGGCCAGTGGTCAGGGCCCCCCCACCTGGGAGGGGGTGACCCAGGTCCTGTCCCCCATTTGCTATTTATTGAGGGAGCAACAGCTGCAAAGGAGAGAGGGAGGGAGCCCTCCACCCCAGAACAGCCTGTAGCCCAGGGGTTCTCAAACTGGGGGTCGGGACCCCTCAGGGGATCACAAGGTTATTACATGGGCGGTCGTGAGCTGTCAGCCTCCAGCCCAAACCCTGCTTCGCTTCCAGCATTTATAATAGTGTTAAATATTAAAAAGGGGGGGGTCACATTTAGAGGTTTGCTGTATGAAAGGGGTCACCTGTACAGAGCTGGGTTAGGGTCACTGGGTTAGACCACGGGGGAGACCCCTGTTCAAACCCCTTCTCCCCCCAGGCAGAGGGGGAACGGACCCTGTTTTCCCCACATCTCTGGAGTGTGCAGGAACTGCTGGGCTAGAAGCTATGGGGGGGGGCACCCCATGCCCCGGCTCTGGCTGGATTTGGAAAGGGACCTGACCCAATCAGTAGCCTCGGCGCAGGCCCACTGGCCCAGCCCCACACGTCACGTAGGAGCTGAACACTGCCCTGCCCGGGTTCGCGGGTAGGCGGGAGCCAGGTGTCCAGGGGCGGGAACGGTGGGGGGCGCAGGCCCAGAGGCAGGAATTCCCGCGCCGAGGGGACTGTTACCCTGAGGAATGCGGGTGCCCAGTGAGTTTAGCGCCGACAGGGCGAGGCAGGAGATCGGTGGATCACAGAGGAGCTGGGCCGGAGGTGCCCAAGTCGGGGGTTTAGGCAGCCAAGTACTTTCCTGGATCCCCCTGGGAGTCTCTCGCTCCCTGGCAGGTTTTCTAGCCCTTTAATCCTTCTCTTATCCCCACCAGCCCAGCCTTCTCTTGGCTCTTCTCTGACCCCTCCCCAATTTATCCCCAGCCTGTGGGCCCCAGACCCGGACCCAGGATCCCAGCCTGGTCACACCAGGGCCAAATCCCGCGGAAAAATCCCCTCCCTGCACCAGCTCGAGATTCCCCTCGATCCATCCCCCTGACCCCTCTGTCTACAGCGCGGCACTGGGAGCTGCTGGTCAGCTCGGTATCCACCCCCACGGCCCCACGGCTCAAACTCCTTCATGTGTTAATCCTCAACTGACCCATCTCCCTGTGCGAGGGTATTTACACAGGGAACTGAAACACAGCCAGGGAGAGAACCTAGGAGTCCTGGCTCCCAGCCCCCCCTGCTCTAACCCACCAGCCCCCACTCCCCTCCCAGAGCCGGGGAGAGAACCCAGGAGTCCTGGCTCCCAGCCCCCCCTGCTCTAACCCACCAGCCCCCACTCCCCTCCCAGAGCCGGGAGAGAACCCAGGAGTCCTGGCTCCCGCCCCCCTGCTCTAACCCACCAGCCCCCACTGGGGAGAGAACCCAGAAGTCCTGGCTCCCAGCCCCCCGCTCTAACCCACCAGCCCCCACTCCCCTCCCAGAGCCAGGGAGAGAACCCAGGAGTCCTGGCTCCCAGCCCTCCTGCTCTAACCCACCAGCCCCCACTCCCCTCCCAGAGCTGGGAGAGAACCCAGGAGTCCTGGCTCCCAGCCCTCCTGCTCTAACCCACCAGCCCCCACTCCCCTCCCAGAGCTGGGAGAGAACCCAGGAGTCCTGGCTCCCAGCCCCCCTGCTCTAACCCACCAGCCCCCGCTCCCCTCCCAGAGCCAGGGAGAGAACCCAGGAGTCCTGGCTCCCAGCCCTCCTGCTCTAACCCACCAGCCCCCCCAGAGCTGGCACCACCAGACTGCATGCGGCTCTTGGCTTTCATTGAAAGTTCATTGAAAGTTTCTCGCCCTCGTGGCTTGAGCACATGTGGTGAGTGTGAGTGGGAGCCGAGGGCCTGGAGGACACACGGACTCTCTGTCGATTGGTGTTTAACAAATCTCAGGATCTGTGAACGTTTCGGGCTGGCAGTTCTGTACATCGGAGTGGGGGCATTTGGGGGTTTCAAGGAGGCACGTATGGGGGTTCAGCAGGGAGACATGGGGGGTTGCAGGGGCACATGGGAGCCAGGACTCCTGGGTTCTCTTCCTGATCTCTGGGGCGGGAGGAGGGTCTGCAGCAGGGGCATGTGGGGTGCAAGGAGGGGAAGTGGGACACTGGCGGAAGGGTCCTGTAGGGGGAGCAGCAGGAAGGGAGCGATGGGGGGCAGCAGCAGGAGATGGGGCCAGCAGAGACGGGACGGGGGGGTGGAGGGGGGCACGTGGGGGAAATGGGGCCGGCAGAGACGGGACGGGGGGATGGAGGGGGCAGCGGGAGGCACATGGGGGCAGCGGGGGGAGATGGGGCCAGCAGACACGGGACGGGGTGCGGGAGGGGGCACATGGGGGCAGCAGGCGGGTCCCAGCCGACCCCCCCAGCCCCATTCAGCGTGTAAACGGGCAGAGTTCGCGGCACACGGAAAGCGAAAGCGGCTCGGAGCCTGGCCGGGGGGGCTGGGAGGAGGCTGAAGCCGCCCGGATCCCGCAGCCCCCGGGGCCCCGAACCGGGCAATGCCCCGGGGGGTCCCGATCCGAGCCGGGCAGCCCCTAGGGCAATTCATGGGGCGCCCCCACTTTACCCCCCGGGATTCCCCCTGCCCCCCCGCGGATCCCTCCCCCGGCCCCACTTACCCCCGTGAGCACCTCCCCGTCCGCCCAGCCGGGCCCCCCGCAGCCCGCCATGGTGCAGCGACCCCGGGAGCGAAGCACCAGCGCCCGGGACAGCTCCGGGACCAGCCGCGCGCCCCGCCCTCCCTGCAGCGCCGCCCAGCGCCGCCAGGGGGCGTCCGGCCCCCAGCGCCACTGGGAACCTGTCCCGCCCCGCTCTGCCTGGCAACAGGTGATGCCCCGGCCTGGGGGGGAGGGGCTGGGAGTTCCCCTCCCCCCCTCCCGGCGTCCCAAGCCGCTTCCCCCATCGATCACCTGCTGGGAGAGGGGCGGGGCTGGGCCCTGACATCGGGGTGGGGCGGGTGAGCCCTTCCCTGCCCCGGCCCATATAGGAACCGCCTGGGTGGCTGCATTACGGGGGGCTGGGCCAGGGGCTTGGCAGCTGTGGGGACCCCTATAACCCCGCGCACCCCCTGCATCTCACCGGCTGCAGTAGGGGGGTCCTGCCCCCCAGGGGTGGGAGGCCCAGGCAGGGGGGTGCAGAGCGAGCCCACCCCACCTCACCCCATAGCAGTGACTCAAGCGGCACCTGTGCCATCCATGGGGCTGGCTGGGCTGGGCTCTGGGCCCCGGGACCTGGCCCTTGGCCCCCGGGGTCTCAGCACCGCTCAGGGGCCGTCCACACGGGAATAAAAGCCCCTGGCGCAGGCAGCCGGGTCAGCTGAGTCGGGCTCGTGGGGCTCGGGCTGCCGGCTACACGCTGCAGTGTGGACGATCCGGCTCGCCTGGAGGCCAGGGCCTGACATCTCAGGGAGGGCCCCAGAGCCGGGCTCCAGCCCCGGCCCCAACATCCACACGCGATTTCTTGTCCTGCCAGCCCGAGTCAGCCGGCCCGGCCCTGAGACGTGGGGCCATGGGCCTTTAGTGCAGTGTGGACGCCCCCTCGGTCACTGAGACCTGGCCAGCGCCCCCCCCCCCCCCCCAGCAGCCGGCAGACAGGCCCAGGCAGGTGTTACACCGACCAGTGTCCGACCAGCCTCCTGAAATCTCACTGACGGGGGTCGTGTAGGGCCCGAGTAGTGTCTCTGCCCCCGTCAGAGCAGCCGGGCCAAACCCGAGCGGCGCTGTGCCCCCCCCCCCCCCCCCCGTGCCCCAGGTTGCAACGCCCGGAGCGGGGAGCCGAGCCCAGCCTCTCCCACGGGGCAGGAGCCGCTTCAGCCGGGACGGGGGGATGGGGGTTGAAGTGGGACAGTCCAGCGAATCCCAGGACCCCTGGGGGCTGTACACTAGCCGGGGGCTGGGAGGCCTGGGTCCAGCGCCTCGTGCTGCAGGTCGCTGTGTGTGTGCCGCAGGGCCCCCAGCTGTAACCTGGGCCCATAACCCGGGGGGGGGGGGCAGCAGGGGTGTGACCATAATTACACAACTGCCCCTGAGGTGCCCAGAGGCCACGGTGATGGGCGCGGTGTGAGTCCCATAGCTACACAGCCCTGCCTAGATCCCATGGCCTGGGGTCACTCTGACCCAATGCTGCCCTGGGCTGGCTGGGAGCAGAATCCCCCCGGACACACGTGATCTTCAATACCCCCCCCCCAAACTGCAGAGGCTCCGCACTTGAATTGCAAACGGGGGAGGGGAGAAAGGGGAGCCGGGGGGGGATTTATTATTTCATGCAACAGTAATTCACACCCCACCTCTGCCCCAGGGTTACCCGTGACCCCGGCGTGGGAATTCCCCGCTCCCCCACCCAGTCAGCTGGGGAGACGCCCCCCGCCCAGGGGGTCTCTGCGGGGGAGGGCGCAGAGCCCCCAGCCCGCCTGTAATTGTACCGAGCCAGGGGGCGACACTTGCTATGGGGCAAGAGGGGGCAGCTCCCCCCCCCCTTATTCATAGATCAACAGGCTCCATTATACCCCTCCCCCGCTCAGCCGGGTCCGAGCTCATCCCATGTAACGCGCTATGGCCCCCGGGCGGGCTCTGAGCTAATCCGGTTTCACTTTCGCTTTCGGGAAGCCGCCTCCTTTCCCAGAAGCGGATCGGGGCAGCCGGGGACTTCCCAGGGCGGGCGGCGAACCCGGTGCCGGAGCCGCCTCTCTCCGCCTCCTCGCCCGGGCCGGGGAGTTGCGGGCGGCGGGTTTCCACGGGGCGGCTGCGGAGCGGGGCCAGGAATTGCCCCTGGAGCCTGGGATCCGCTAGCCCCGGAGAATCCGCATCCAGACCCCGCCGGGGAACGGGGGGAGACCCCAAGCGGAGTGGAATCGGATCGGCACGGACAGGTTCTGCAGTCACTCCGGCGCGGGCTCTGAGCGCGCTGACCGAGCGGCCGCCAGGGGGCGCCCCGGGCGGGGACCAGCCGCAGCCGGGCCCAAGAGATTTAGACACTCGCTGCTGAGCCCGGGCAGGGACCGGCTCGGGGATGAAGCTGGCCATGGCCTGGGTCTCCCTGCCCCTGGCGGTGCTGCTGGATTTCCTCACCCTGCGCCTGGCCCTGCTGCTCTGCCCCCTGCTGCAGGCCTGGGACCCCCTGGCGCTGGCCTGGGGGGTGGCGCTGGCGCGGTGGGCCCTGCTGAGCCTGAGCGCCCAGGCTGCCCGCGGCAGGGGGCAGGGGCTGCCCGGGGGGCTGCAGGACGCGCTGCTGCCCCTGGCCGCCCTGCTCAGCCTGCTGCTGCCCGGCTACGTGACCCTGCAGGCGCTGGCCCAGCCCCGGGCGCCCCCCTCGGAGCTGCTGCACGGCTGGGGGCGAGGGGACGTCTTCGGCCTGACCTACAGCGTGGCGGGGCTGGTGGCCGCGCTCTGGCACCAGCTGTTCCCCGCCGGGAAGGGGGAGCCGGGGCCCTCGGCCTCGCTGGGCCGCCTGCTGGCCTGCATGAGGCCCGACCTGCTGCGCTTCGTGGCCATCGCGGGGTTCCTGGTGCTGTCCTCGCTCGGTGAGTCGGGGGGGACGGTGGCTGTGGGTGCGAGGGGGAAAGGCCCCGTCTCCTGTTCCCTGCCTCCCTGAGCCAGCCAGTCCCTGCCCAGGGGGCAGATCGGACAGAAACCATCTGTCTATTTATACGCCTCTGTCTTGTTTCTGGGCAGAGACTGTCTCTTCCTGTCTCGGCAGCGCCCGGGGCAACGGGGCCCTGATCCTGACTGAGTCCTGTGTGCATTACTGGGCCCTCCGACAGGGCGTGGGGGGGGGGAAGGGGGTCACAGGGTCCTGGGCCCAGTGTCAGTAGTGTCTGCACACTCACAGAACGAAGGCTGCACAAATATAGGAAATAACCCTGAATGGGTGAGAGGTGGCCTCTCTGGACTCTAACCATTAGACCCCACTCCCCTCCCAGAACCGGGGATAGAACCCAGGAGTCCTGACTCCCACCCCCCGCTCTAACCCACCAGCCCCCACTCCCCTCCCAGAGCTGGGGAGAGAACCCAGGAGTCTTGACTCCCAGCCCCCCCTGCTCTAACCCACCAGACCCCAACCCCCTCCTGGAGAACCCAGGAGTCCTGACCCCATGTGCTGTTGGGTTGCAGGGGAGATGGCGATCCCCTATTACACGGGGCGCATGACCGACTGGATCGTGAGCGAGGACGACCCCTCAGCCTTCGTCCGGGCCATCTGGGCCATGTCCCTCATCACCGTGGGCAGGTAGGGCTGGGGGAGCTGGGGTCACGGGGATGGGGTCAATGTGTATGGAGCGTGGGGAGAAGAGGGGGGTCATGAGGGGTAGAGGGGAGCTGGGGTCATGGGGTGGGGGATCTGTATAACAAGATCCCTGCAGGAATTCAGGGGCAAGTCTGGGGGGATCGTGGCTGGGGTTGGGTGGGCAGGGAATTGGGAGGTAGGTCTGGGTCGATTGTGGCTGGGTTTTGGGAGGCAGGTCTGGGGGGATCGTGGCTGGAGTTGGGTGGGCAGGGAATTGGGGGCTAGGTCTGGGGGGATCGTGGCTGTGCTTGGTGGGGTTGGGGGGTAGATCTCAGGCAATTCTGGCTGGATTTGGGCTGGGGTTGGGGGGGCAGGTCTGGGGGATTGTGGGTCGGTTAGGGGGCCCAGGGAGTTGGGGGGCAGGCAGTAGCCCCAGCACTGACCACTGCCCCCCACCCCCACAGTGCAGTGACAGAGTTTGTGTCCGACTGTCTCTATAACGGCACCATGAACCGGATCCACACGCGAATCCAGAGCCGGGTCTTCAGCTCCGTCCTGCGCCAGGAGATCGGCTTCTTCCACACCAACCGCACCGGTACGGGAACCCCCCAACCCCACAGCGACCCACCTTACCCCCTGCCCCACACCGATCCCACAGACACCCCCTCCCCAGGGCTCCCCCCCGTCCTGCGCCAGGAGATCGGCTTCTTCCACACCAACCGCACCGGTATGGGACCCCCCCACCCGCCCCACAGACCCTCCCGCCCCTGCCCCACATCGACCCTACAGGCCCCCGGGGTCCTCCCCCTGCCCCAACCCACAGCCAGGCCCTGCCCCATTGTCACAAGCTCCCTACTTCCTCGCTAGGGCTCCCCACCCCCACCCCCCAACTGGCCCCTAAATACATGAGCAGGGCTGGCTGGCTGGATACGCTGTGAATGAGGGAGGGAGGGAAGGAGGGATAAGCTATGAGGGAGGGAAGGAGGGAGGGATGGATACGCTGTGAATAAGGGAGGGGGGAAGGGAGGGATAAGCTATGAGGGAGGGAAGGAGGGAGGGATGGATACGCTGTGAATAAGGGAGGGGGGAAGGGAGGGATAAGCTATGAGGGAGGGAAGGAGGGAGGGATGGATACGCTGTGAATGAGGGAGGGATGGAGGGAGTAGGAACAAGGGTGATGTGTGGCTGGGCGGCCCAGGCTGGACAGGTCACTGTGGAATCGCTCCAGGATCCGTCCCCCCTGCCCCCCACTGACCCTCCCCCGCTGCCCCCCGCCCAGGGGACATCACGTCGCGGGTGACGGCTGACACGGATGCCATGAGCGAGGCGCTGAGTGAGAAGCTGAACCTGCTGATGTGGTACGGGATGCGTGGAGTCTTCCTCTTCGGCCTCATGGTGCAGGTGTCGCTGCGCCTGGCGCTCTTCACCGCCGTGGGGCTGCCCCTCATCCTGCTGGTGCCCAAGTTCTCCGGGAAATTCCACCAGGTACCGCGCCTCCGCCTCATAGCCTGCCCCCAGCTCCCCACCCCGCAACCTGCCCCCAGCTCCCCTCCCTGCTCAGCCCCCTGCCCCACACCCCGCGCTGCCCATCATCCTGCTGGTGCCCAAGCTCTCCGGGAAATTCCACCAGGTACCGCGTCTCCGCCCCACAATCTGCCCCCAGCCCTCCGCCCTGCTCAGACCACCATCCCACAACCTGCCCCCCTCCTGCTCCCACCCTGCTCAGCCCCCTGCCCCACACCCCACACTGCCCCTCATCCTGCTGGTGCCCAAGCGCTCTAGGAAATTCCACCAGGTACCGCCCCTCCCCCCTCCCTACTATCTCCTGCCCTTCCCCCACCCCTACCATCTGCCCCCTCTGCACTGCTCCCCACTGCCCCTCCTTCCCACCCCCCACGGCAGCCTGTGGGTGCCCAGGATCCACACACAATGGGTTAAAAACTGGCTAACTGATCGGTCTCCACATGTAACTGTCAATGGGGAATCATCATTCGGGGGGGGGGGGGGGGGGTTCTAGTGGGGCCCCCAGGGATCAGTGCTTGGCCCTGCGCTATTTAACATCTTTATCCATGATCTGGAAGAAAACCTACAATCCTCACTGAAAAAACAACAGGAGTCCTTGTGGCACCTTAGAGACTAACAAATGTATTTGAGCATAAGCTTTCGTGGACTACAGCCCACTTCTTCGGATGCATGCAGTGGAAAATACAGTAGGAAGAGATATGTAGACAGAGGACATGAAACAATGGGTGTTGCCATACTAACTCTAAGGAGTGTAATCAATTAAGGTGGGCTATTATCAGCAGGAGAAAAAAAACTTTTGTAGTGATAATCAGGATGGCCCATTTCCAACAACTGACAAGGAGGTGTGAGTAACAGCAGGGGGAATAGTTCTACTTTGTGTAATGACCCATCCACTCCCAGTCTTTATTCAGGCCTAATTTAATGGTGTCCAGTTTGCAAATTAATTCCAATTCTGCATTTTCTCATTGAAGTCTGTTTTTGAAGTTTTTTTGTTGAATAATTGCGACTTTGAGGTCTGTTACTGAGTGACCAGGGAGGTTGAAGTGTTCTCCGACTGGTTTTTGAATGTTATGATTCCTGATGTCAGATTTGTGTCCATTTATTCTTTTGCGTAGAGACTGTCCGGTTTGGCCAATGTACATGGCAGAAGGGCATTGCTGGCACATGATGGCATATATCACATTGGTAGATGTGCAGGTGAACGAGCCCCTAATGGTATGGCTGATGTGATTAGGTCCTATGATGGTGTCCCCTGAATAGATATGTGGACAGAGTTGGCATCGGGCTTTGTTGCAAGGATGGGTTCCTGGGTTAGTGTTTTTGTTGTGTGGTGTGTAGTTGCTGGTGAGTATTTGCTTCAGGTTGGGGGGTTGTCTGTAAGCGAGGACAGGTCTGCCTCCCAAGGTCTGTGAGAGCGAGGGATCATCTTTCAGGATAGGTTGTAGATCCTTGATGATGTGCTGGAGAGGTTTTAGTTGGGGGCTGAAGGTGACGGCTAGTGGTGTTCTGTTACTTTGCTTAAATAAATTTGTTAGTCTCTAAGGTGCCACAAGTACTCCTGTTCTTTTTGCAGATACAGACTAACACGAAACCAATCCTCACTGAGAGAGTCTGCAAATGACACACGAACTGGGGAGGGGTAAAAAAGAAAGTGACGGGTCAGTGACACGGGGCAGGTCACTTGGTAAGCCAGGTGCAGGCAAACAATCCGTGTTTTAATTCGGCTACGTGTACATGTACAGCTAGGAGCGAGGAATGCGGGCCGGACTCACAGGCTGGGGCTCTACCCTGGGGGCAGTGACTCGGAAACAGATCTGGGGCTGGGCAGGGGGATGGAGGCGGAGGGGTGCCCAGAGACCCCCATTCTGACCCCCCCACTCCCCCCAGAGCTTGGCGCAGCGGGTGCAGGAGTCCCTGGCCAAGGCCAACGAGGTGGCGGTGGAGACCTTCCAGGCCATGCCCACGGTGCGCAGCTTCGCCAACGAGGAGGGGGCCGCCCGGCGCTACGGGCAGCGGCTGCAGGAGACCTACCGGCTCAACAGGCAGGAGGCAGCCGCCTACGCCGCCTCCATGTGGACCAACAGCGTAAGGGGGCGCCGCGGCAACGGGGGGAAGGGGTGCCACGGCAACGGGGGAGGGGCTGCCATGGCAAAGAGGGTGCAGAGGCAGGGGTGCAGCCAGGGGCAAGGTGCTGGCAGACTGTACCAAGGGGGCAGGGGAGTGTGGTAACCCTGGGGGCACGGGGCAGGGGACACTATCCCTGGGGCGGGGGGGGCGGGGCCTGGTATCCCATGGCCGTAGCAGGGAGCACGGGGGGGGCGTATGCTCAGGGTCAGACAGGAGGGGTATCTCTGGGGATGGGGAGGTGGCAGAGGAGGCCAGGGAAGGGCAAAGGGCCCCCCCTGGGGAAGTCATGTTGGGCCCCTTCTCCCCATCAGGGTGGGGTCCCTCAGCCTTGACCAAAGCTCCGAGCCCCCATCACTCCCCCATAAGGTGGGGACCCTTGCAGAGCTCCCTGGGGTGGAGGGCAGACCCCCCCATTAACACTCAGTCCCCCCCCAGCTGTCGGGGCTGGCGCTGAAGGTGGGGATCCTGTACTACGGGGGGCGGCTGGTCACCGCCGGAGCCGTGAGCACCGGGGACCTGGTCACCTTTGTCCTCTACGAGATGCAATTCACCACGGCCGTGGAGGTGAGTGGGGGGGGGGCCACCTGCCTGGGGATGGGGGCTGTGGGGGGGCACACCCAGCCCTGATCTTCCATGCCCCCCAGGTGCTGCTCTCTGTCTGCCCCAGTGATGGGGGGTGGATGAGGGGCTGTGGGGTGAGCTCACCCAGCCTGTATCCCCCCTGCCCCCCAGGTGCTGCTCTCTGTCTACCCCAGCGTGCAAAAGGCCGTGGGCTCCTCGGAGAAGATCTTTGAGTACATGGAGCGGACGCCCCAGATCAGCCCCCCCGGGACGCTGGCCCCCCCCGCCCTGCGCGGGCACCTCCAGGTGCAGGACGTCTGGTTCTCCTACCCTGGCCGGGACGACGCCCCCGTGCTCAAGGTACCAGTGGGGGGACCCAGTGCAGAGTCTGGGTCAGGGGTGGGAATTCGGGGGGATCCAGAGCAGAACCAAGGATTCGGGGGGCAGTAGCTGGAGGGGTTATGGGGGGGCTGCAGGGGAGGAGGATCCGGGGGTCGGACTGGGGGGTAGTGGGGCAGAGCCACAGGGGGTAGGAGAGGATGGGGGGTATAGGGGAGGGGTGCCAGAGGGCCCAGGGCTGACGGAGGGTTGTGACAATGCGGTTCTGGCGGAACCCAACTGAGAGCGCCAACTCAGGACAAATTCCTCAAACAGGGCAGTTACAGCCCAAGGCTGGGGTTTTTCCACCTCTAAGGCAAACCAAACCAGCCAGACTAGGAGGACTTCGGTCTCATCCCACTGGCTAACCACAAGTCTCACAAGCAATCTCCTTAGACACTCCAGTTTCCCAGTACTCCCACCAGTGCCACTCGTTATGGGGACAAATGGTTATGAAAACCAATACCCCAGTAAAAGAAAAAGGTTCTCCTGATCCCAAAGGACCAAGCCCCAGACCCAGGTCAATATACAAATTAGATCTTACCCACAAATCACGCTGCTGCCAATTCTTTAGAATCTAAAATCTAAAGGGTTATTCATAAAAGGAAAAAGATCGAGATGAGAGTTAGAATTGGTTAAATGGAATCAATTACATACAGTAATGGCAAAGTTCTTGGTTCAGGCTTGTAGCAATGACGGAATAAACTGCAGGTTCAAATCAAGTCTCTGGAACATCCCCAGCTGGGATGGGTCCTCAATCCTTTGTTCAGAGCTTCAGCTTGTAGCAAAGTTCCTCCAGAGGTATGAAGCAGGATTGAAGACAAGATGGAGATGAGGCATCAGCCTTATATAGTCTCTTCCAGGTGTAAGAACACCTCTTTGTTCTTACTGTGGAAAATTACAGCAAAATGGAGTCTGGAGTCACATGGGCCAGTCCCTGCACACTTTGCTGAGTTACAAGGCGTATCTGCCTTCTCTCAATGGGTCCATTGTATAGCTGATGGTCCTTAATGGGCCATCAAGCAGGCTAGGCAGAGCTAATCTCAGCTTGTCTGGGATGTCACCCAGAAGCATAGCATAAGTTTGAAATACAGACAGTATAGAGCCAATATTCATAACTTCAACTACAAAACTGATACACACATCTAGACAGCATAATCATAACCAACAAACCATAACCTTGTCTTAGACACCCCATTTGACCCCCTTTATACAAGATTTGGGTGCCACTACAGGACCTTGGTTGCAACAATGATCTGTATGGTCCCAGTTTATGTCAATAACGTTACAAAGGTCCCCCCTTTCTAACCCCCCTCTCCCCCAGGGGGTGTCTCTGGAGTTGCGCCCCGGGGAGGTGACGGCGCTGGTGGGCCCGTCGGGCGCGGGGAAGACGGCACTGGTGGCCCTGCTGGAGCGTTTCTACGAGCCCCAGCGCGGGCGCCTGCTGCTGGACGGGCGGGACCTGCGGGAGTACGAGCATCGTTATCTGCACAGCAAGGTACCCCCCTGCCGCCCCCCCCCCCCGGCATCCCCTTCCCCCATCACTACCTGCACTGCAAGGTACCCCCCTGCCGCCCCCCCACCCCCGGCATCCCCTTCCCCCGTCACTACCTGCACTGCAAGGTACTGCCTTGCCGCCCCCCCCCGGGCATCCCCTTCCCCCGCAAGGTTCCCCCCTGCCGCCCACCCACCTCCCCTGGCATCCCCTTCCTCCATCGCTACCTGCACCGCAAGGTACCCCCCTGCTGCCCCCCCCCACTACTCCCCCCATCGCTACTTGCACCGCAAGGTACCCCCCTGCTGCCCCCCCCACTACTCCCCCCATCGCTACTTGAACCGCAAGGTACCCCCCTACAATCCCCCACCTCCCCCGGCATTCCTTTCCCCCATCACTACCTGCACCACAAGGTACCCCTGTACCCTCCCACCCCGCTCAGGTGTCTCCACACCCCCTGGCATGTCAATGTCTGGGGCATCCCCCAACCTCCCTCCCTCCCCCCACATGGGGCAGGGATCCCAGACATTGGGGAGTGGAAGTCCCTGGCAGCAGGATCCTCTGGGGGGGCCTTCTCCAGCCAGCCCCACACTAGGTCCCCGGGGCCCCTCAGCCTCTGTCAGCCCCCTGTTAGGTGTGGTGAGTCTGTGCGTTCTCAGTCCCTCGATCTCCCGGCCTCACCCCGGCCCCCAGGTGGCGCTGGTGAGCCAGAAGCCGGTGCTGTTCGCCCGCTCGCTGCACGAGAACATCGCCTACGGTCTGGGGGGGCGCAGCCGGCAGGAGGTGACGGGGGCTGCCCGGCGCGCCAACGCCCACGGCTTCATTGCCCGGCTCAGCCACGGCTACGACACAGGTACTGAGCCCTATAGACCCCCTGGGACCCCTATACCCCTCCCCAGCACCCCAGTACACCCCGTGACCCCCAATCCCCCTGTGACCCCTATACCCCTCCCCAGTACCCCCCGTGACCCCCAAGCCCCCTGTGACCCCAATACCCCTCCCCCAGTATCCCTGTGCCCCCCTGGGACCCCTATACCCCTGGGAACCCTATACCCCTCTCCCTCAGAGCCCAATATCCTCCTAGTACCCCCAACTATCTCTCCTCCAGGACCCCCACCCTCCACAGGACCCAAACACCCCCCACCTCCCACAGCTTCATCACCAGCCTGAGTCACAGCAGAGACACAGGGACAGCACCCCAATACCCTGTGGGACCCCCAAACCCTGGGGACCCAAATCCTCCCCATGGCTACTATCTGGGTACTGACTTCGGGGGGGGCCCCCCGGTACCGCCCCCATACACACAGGTACTGACACTAGATCTTGTCCCTCCCTGCTCAGGCCCCCGACACCCCCACCTGCCTGGTACCCCAATACTCCCGCAGCCCCATGGCTATGACACAGGGACTGAACCCAGCCCCCCTCTTCCCCCCCTGGCCACAGTACAGGTACCAGCCCTGATCCCACCCTGTGACCCCCCCCAATAAACCCCCTAGGAACCCCAGAACCCCCTCCCCACAAGCCACGACACAGTACCCAGCCCTGCCCCAGGGTGTGTGTTGGGGGGGTGTAGCTGGGGGGGGGGCTACCCACACGCTGCACAGGGCACTGACCTCAGCTCTCCCCCCACAGATGTCGGGGAGATGGGGGGGCAGATCTCGGGGGGGCAGAGGCAGGGGGTGGCCATCGCCCGAGCCCTGCTCCGAGACCCCCGAGTGCTGATCCTGGACGACGCCACCAGCGCCCTGGACACGGAGAGTCAGCTGTGGGTGAGTGATATGGGGGGGCTGCAGGTCGGGAGCGAGGGGCACCAGCAGAGCTGGGGGGGAGCCCAGGGCTGGGCTTGCAGGGGGCTGCGGGTCGGGAGTGAGGGGCAGTGGCAGGGCTGGGTGGGGGAGCCCAGGGCTAGCAGGGGGTTGTAGGTCAGGAGTGAGGGGCATTGACAGAGTCTCCATTGGCTGGGGCAGGGGTTGGGGTGGGGGGTGGCAGCTGGTGAAGGGGGGGTCCCCACACAGCCCCCCAGTCAGTCTGTTCGTTACCCCGGACGTCTGTCACTGCAGGTGGAGAAGGAGATTTACGAGGGCGACCGGGTCGAGCGCTCGGTGCTGCTCATCGCCCATCGCCTGAGCGCCGTGGAACGAGCCGACCGCATCCTGGTGCTGGAGGATGGGGAGATCCGGGAGCAGGGCACCCACCGGGAGCTGCTGGCGCGCCGGGGCAGTTACTGGCGCCTGGCGCAGAAACAGCTCAACGGGGACGCGGGGGGCGGCTCTGAGGAGGGGCTGGGGGCGGGGGGGCCATGAGGCTGCCACCGTGGGGATCCTGCGGGAAGGGGGGTTCTCAGCCCCTTCTGCACACGTGGCTCCTCCTCAGGGTAGGGGGGAGTTCTCAGAGCCCCCCCCATAAGCGGCTCCTTCGCCCTGGGGAGCTGGCACAGGAGACAGGACCACAGGGTGTGCAGGGGGCTCCGTGTGTGGACAAACCCCAGCTCCGAGACCCATTGTGCTGCAGAGAGACGGGGTCCCTCCCGAGCTGGTGGAGCCGAGCGGGGTGAATGAGGGGTGGCTGGTGTTTGTCTGGTTTGTGTGTAATAAAGTGTCTGTTTTTTCATGTTTCTTGTGTGATCCTTGGTGTCTGACCCCTCCCCCCACCCCCTGGCACCAGGTCACCCCAGGGCCCGGCCTCACATCCAGGTGCCTGGAACCCCCTGGGGGCAGGATCCCCCTTAGAACGTGCTGCTGTGTCCCTGCCCCCTCCCTCCCCATGTGCCCTTGGGGGGTCCCTGCCCAGGGTGGGGGGACCAGCCCAGGGTGCCAAGCAGCCAGTGCCAACTCTGCTGGGTCTGAGCTGGGCAATGCCTTGGGCAGGGCTGGGAGCTGCGAACGCCCCGGAGCAGTGCCGGGGGGGGGGAGGTGTAAGCCGAGCCCCGCCTTGCGGGGCGGGACGACCCGCGTCAGCAGTTACCAGGCAGATCGGGCTGCACCAGGTTAGAGCTGCCCCAAACCCCGCCCCCTCGTGTGCGCCCAGCGCCGGAGCAGCGCCCCTGGGGGCGGATGGGGGCAGCGCAGGGAGGGTCACAGCCCCCCTCTCTCCCCCAGCTGCTGTAGGGTGTCCCGCGGACCGGTCCGTGGCTGCTGGGAGCCCCCTTCCCCCCCCCCCTTCAGCGCCACATTCCCCGCTGGCTGCCCAGGCCCCGCCCCAAGGACTTCCCCTGAACTGCCTCGGGACTGTGCCCCCCCCGGGCTCCCCCTGTGCCGCCGCCCCCAGGACCCCCCTGCGCCCTCAGCCCCTCTCCAAGCGCCCCTGGAGCGTGCTGGCTCCGCGGCGCCCCAAAGCCCAGATGTTCCCTCCCCTCAGAGCCCCCCGCACCGCCTGAACCCGCCAGTCCCCCAACCCAGGGCTCCCCCGTGCCCCGGGACACCCCCCGCGCTCTCATCCCCACCCCGCGCGCCCCTCTCCAGCGCGCCGTGGCCGGGCAGGGCGGGACGGCCCATCCCCAGCTCCGCTTTCGGTTTCTCTTCCCCGGCCCCGGCGCTCAGAGCGGGCGGGAGGCGCAGCGAGGCGGATGGCGCTGGTCGAGGTGTGCGGCCCCCCCCGGGGGGAATGGGGCTGGGCCCCCCCCGGAGCCGCCGCCGCGCCCCGCGGACCCGATCACTACAGCTTCGGCCTGCGGGCCCCCGAGCTGGCCCTGCCCAGGGGGGAGCAGGTCAGTGCGGGGGGGGGGGGACAGCACCGTGAGGGTGGTGGGCAGGGTAAGGTCACTGCCATGGGGGGCAGGGCAGTGGAGGCGGGGGACAGTGCCCGGGGGGGGTCAGAGTGAGATCAGTGCCGGGGGGGGGCACAGGAGGGGGGACCGTGGGGGGAGGAAGGGGGCAGAGCCCTGGCACTGGGACCCCCTGACCATCCTCCCTCTCCCCCCAGCCGGCCCAGTTCCTGCAGACGTTCTCCGCCGAGGGCCGGGACCGGGTGCGGATCCAGCTGGCACATGGCACCACCACCCTGGCCTTCAAATTCCAGCACGGGGTCGTCGTGGCCACCGACTCCCGGGCATCGGCCGGCAAATACATCTGTGAGCCCCTGCCCTGCACCGGGCCTTTCCCCTCCCTGTTCATCCGGGTGGGTCACCCCAGGGTATGGGCCGGGCAGCATCAGACACGCTAGTCTCCCTAGCGAGCCAGGCCTCACCCGGCCTTTCCAACCATGCAACCATCTGTCTATCCATCGCCCCCATGTCCAGGTGACTTTCTACATCTCCCTGCACCCCCCAACATTCCCACACACCCCCTCTGCACCCCGCACACAGCCCACACCACCCCAACACCCCCTCACGCCCCTGACACCTCCTGCACCCCCTAACATTCCCACACACCCTCTGCACACCCAACATTCCCACAGTCCTTTGTACCCCGCAAACAGCCCACACCACCCCAACACCCCCTCACGCCCCTGACACCTCCTGCACCTCCTAACATTCCCACACACCCCCTGACACCTCCCAACCTTCCCACACATTCCTCTGTACCCCGCAAACAGCTCACACCATCCCGACACCCCCTCACGCCCCCAACACCCCCTGCACCCCTAACATTCCCACACACCCTCTGCACCCCCAACATCCCCACAGTCCTCTGTACCCCGCAAACAGCCCACACCACCCCAACACCCCCTCACACCCCCGACAGCCCCTGCACCCCCCAACATTCCCACACACCCCCTCTGCACCCCCAACATCCCCACAGTCCTCTGTACCCCGCAAACAGCTCACACCATCCCGACACCCCCTCACGCCCCCAACACCCCCTGCACCCCTAACATTCCCACACACCCTCTGCACCCCCAACATTCCCACAGTCCTCTGTACCCTGCAAACAGCCCACACCACCCCAACACCCCCTCATGCCCCCGACACCCCCTAACATTCCCACACACCCTCTGCACCCCCAACATTCCTACAGTCCTCTGTACCCCACAAACAGCCCACACCATCCCGACACCCTCTGAGATCCCCCCTGCACTCCCCAACATTCCTTCAGCCCAGCAACACCCCCTTTTCCCCAGCCTGCCTGGCAGCCCCCACACTCTGCCCCCCCCCGATAGCCCCGAGGGGTTTCCTAATTCCCCCGGGACTTGGCAAGCCCCCCCCCGCCACATATGCCCCCCCACCACTCACCCAGCTCACGATGTGCCCAGCTGCTGCGCCCAGAGAGAAACACCCACCCCCGATCCCCGCCCCTCCTGAGCCCTGCGGGTGGGTCTCCGCAGCGGGGCCCCCAGTAACGTCCCTGCCTGTCTCTCCCGCAGCCACCCTGCAGTTCAACAAGGTAATCGAGATCAACCCCTACCTGCTGGGCACCATGTCGGGCAGCGCCGCCGACTGCCAGTACTGGGAGCGGCTCCTCGCCAAGCACTGCAGGTGCCCGCCCCGATGGGCCCCAGGCCCCGCTCTCAGGGAGGGCAGTGTGGGGCTGCTGGGCAGTTTGGGTGGGGGGAAGAGGGTGCAGGGGGCGTTGGGTTTGGTGGGTAGCGGGAATGTTTTGGGGTGCAGGGGGATTGGGGTGGGGTGGGCTGCTTGTGGGGTGCAGCGGGGTGTGTGGGAAGGTATGGGGGTACAGAGGGCTATGGGTGTGTTATGGGGGTGCAGCAGGAATTTGGGGGTGCAGAGGGGCATGGGGGCATGTTACAGGATGCAGGGAGTTGTTAGGGGTGCAGGGGATTTGGGGGCACTGGGGGGGAGTCCTGGGTGCTCACCCCATCGGTTCCCCCCCAGGCTCTACGCCCTGCGGAACAAGGAGCGGATCAGCGTCTCGGCCGCCTCCAAGCTGCTGTCGAACATGCTGTGCGAGTACCGGGGCATGGGGCTGTCTGTGGGCAGCATGATCTGCGGCTGGGACAAGAAGGTACCGGCCCTTGGCCCTGTCCTGTGACCTCCAGCCCCGTACCCCCCGCACCTCCCTCTGGGCCCCCAGCCATGCCCTCAGCACCCCCCTCTGAGCCCCCCAGCCCTGCACCCACCCCCCCTCTGAGCCCCCAGCCCTGCCCCCACCCCCCCTTTGAGCCCCCAGCCCTGCCCCCAATCCCCCCCTCTGAGTCCCCCAGCCCTGCCCCCCCACTGAGTCCCCATCCCTGCACCCACGCCCCCTCTGAGCCCCCAGCCCTGCCCCCAATCCCCCACCTCTGAACCCCCCAGCCCTTCACCCCCCCCCCAAGCCCCCAGCCCTCCCCCTGAGACCCCAGCCCTGCACACCCCACCCCACCTCTGAGCCTCGCACACTGGGATCCTTGAGTCTGAGCTCATGACCCACATCTCTGAGCCCTTCTAGAGAGAAGACCACCCCCCCATCAGTGGTTTGAGCATTGGCCTGCTAAACCCAGGGTTGTGAGTTCAATCCTTGAGGGGGCCATTTAGGGATCTGGGGCAAAAATCTGTCTGGGGATTGGTCCTGCTTTGAGCAGGAGGTTGGACTAGGTACCTCCTGAGGTCCCTTCCAACCCTGAGATTCTATGATTCTACCCATACCCCTAACCCCCCATCTATGAGCCCCCTCCCCACACACCCCTGACTGGCTGTCTCTGAACCCCCAACTCCCTGCAGCCCCCCTGACTGTCTCTCCCCGCAGGGCCCCGGGCTGTACTACGTGGACGATAACGGGGCACGTCTCTCCGGCCCCATGTTCTCCACGGGCAGCGGGAACACCTACGCCTATGGGGTGATGGACAGCGGGTACCGGCCCGACCTCAGCGTGGAGGAGGCATACGACTTGGGGCGCCGCGCCATCTCCTATGCCACCCACCGCGACGCCTACTCCGGGGGCGTCGTCAACAGTAAGGAGACCAGAGGCTGGGGGGGCCCTAGGGGTGATTGCCCTGGGCTGCTGTCCCCAATACCTGGGTCCCATTCCCCCAACCCTTGGGGGTGAGCACCCTGCACTGCCCTCCCGGATGCCTGGGTCCCATCCCCTCACACCAAAGGGGTGGGAGCTCAGCTCGGTCTTCCCGGACACCTGGGTCCCGTCCCCTCACATCCCAGGGGTGGGAGCTCAGCTCGGCCTTCCTGGACACCTGGGTCCTGTCCCCTCACACCACAGGGGTGGGAGCTTAGCTCGGCCATCCCGGACACCTGGGTCCCATCCCGTCACTCTCCGGGTCCTGGAAGGCTGGTGCACGGCCCTGCATTGTCGTCTCTGATGCCTGGGTTCCCTCCCCATCCTGGTCTCTGCCCCCCCTCCCCGGGGCTGGTGCTACCACTCACTCTCACTGCCCCTCGCTCTCCCTGTCCTCCCCCCAGTGTATCACATGAAGGAGGACGGCTGGATCCGGGTCGGACGGACGGACGTCAGTGACCTGCTGCACCAGTACACGGACGCCAAGCAGTGAGATGGGAACGGACCTGACACCCTGCACTCAGGGACCAGCGAGACTCAGGGCTGCAGCGAAGGGGGGGCGTGGGCGTGACGGGGGGGTCAGTGAAACGAGTTTCTGTGTGTGACAGAATAAAGTGAAGTGGTGAAAAGTGCGGCTGCTGGTGTCGATTTAACGGTGTCTCCCTGCAGCGCAGGGGAGGGAGAGTCATACAGGGCAGCTGGGGGGCCTGATGGGGGGGACGGGGGGCTGGTTCCAGGGATGAAGCTGTGGGGGAGCCACAGGAATTCAGGGGTGTTTAATGCAGCTTTGGAAATCCAGGAACTAGCCCACACACAGCTCTGCCGGTGCCCCTCACTCCCGACCCGCAGCCCCTGCTAGCCCAGCCCTGCCCGCCCAGCTCTGCCGGTGCCCCTCACTCCCGACCCGCAGCCCCGCTATACTAATCTACACTGGCGATTTCAGTGCAGGGACCCTGGGGAGCAGAGCCCCATTCACCACGCTGGGGGCTGCTGATGGATTTCACAGCAGGCGAAGGTTCGAAGCGGAGTCTCTCAGCGACACCCTCCCTCGGGTGTCTTTAACCTGGGGAGATTCGGCCTCCTTCTACCCCCAAACTCCCCCTGTAATCGGAGACTCCCAGAGCTGCACAGTCTGGCCTGAGGACGACGTGGAGATTCCCCTGACGTGTCATATAATGTCTGGATTGACCTGCCCTGCCCGACAGGCCTGGGAACCCAGGGAACTCCGGTGGGATCTGATTCCATGTCCAGGACTAAGGCAGCCACACGATCAGAGAGTAAAATATACATCCCCAGGTGGGGGGCGATACTGCAGCGATGGGAGCAGACCGAATGTCTAGAGAGAGACTGGGAGCCAGGCTGGGTGGATTCGATGGAAGGGGCTGTCCGGGGACAGCGGGATAGATCACACGTGGGGGAGACATCACCCCAGTGCACCAAGTCAAACCCCAGGCCCATGAGAACAAACCTGTGCTACCATCGAGTGGTTTGCAGTTGTGCAGAGTTTTAAAAATTACACCTGTATTTGTATGGCCCAAAAGTCTCTTGCTTCAACCCAGCCCGGACACCGGAATCTGAAGCTTCGATTTGCACCACAAAGGGGGGTGTAAAATCTGGGTTTATTCACGCTGGCTCCTTGGTTAACATTTCTCGTCAACATTCAAAGCTGCTCCGGCGCTCATGGGCCAGTCTATTCGCTCCGGCTTTTGTTTCCACTATACAGCAGAACCTCAGAGTTACAAACCCTCGGGAATGGAGGTTGGTCGTAACTCTGAGATGTTCGTAACTGAACAAAACGTTCTGGTGCTTTCAAAAGTTTACAACTGAACAGTGACCGGACACAGCTTTGAAATGTCACTGTGCAGAAGAAAAATGCTGCTTTCCCATTATTTGTAGTAGATTCATAGATTCATAGATTCTAGGACTGGAAGGGACCTCGAGAGGTCATCGAGTCCAGTCCCCTGCCCACATGGCAGGACCAAATACTGTCTAGACCATCCCTGATAGACATTTATCTAACCTACTCTTAAATATCTCTAGAGATGGAGATTCCACAACCTCCCTAGGCAATTTATTCCAGTGTTTAACCACCCTGACAGTTAGGAACTTTTTCCTAATGTCCAACCTAGACCTCCCTTGCTGCAGTTTAAACCCATTGCTTCTTGTTCTATCCTTAGAGGCTAAGGTGAACAAGTTTTCTCTCTCCTCCTTATGACACCCTTTTAAATACCTGAAAACTGCTATCATGTCACCGCTCAGTCTTCTCTTTTCCAAACTAAACAAACCCAATTCTTTCAGCCTTCCTTCATAGGTCATGTTCTCAAGACCTTTAATCATTCTTATTGCTCTTCTCTGGACCCTTTCCAATTTCTCCACATCTTTTTTAAAATGCGGTGCCCAGAACTGGACACAATACTCCAGCTGAGGCCTAACCAGAGCAGAGTAGAGCGGAAGAATGACTTCTCGTGTCTTGCTCACAACACACCTGTTAATACATCCCAGAATCATGTTTGCTTTTTTTGCAACAGCATCACACTGTTGACTCATATTTAGCTTGTGGTCCACTATAACCCCTAGATCCCTTTCTGCCATACTCCTTCCTAGACAGTCTCTTCCCATTCTGTATGTGTGAAACTGATTTCTCCTTCATAAGTGGAGCACTTTGCATTTGTCTTTGTTAAGCTTCATCCTGTTTACCTCAGACCATTTCTCCAATTTGTCCAGATCATTTTGAATTATGACCCTGTCCTCCAAAGCAGTTGCAATCCCTCCCAGTTTGGTATCATCTGCAAACTTAATAAGCGTACTTTCTATGCCAATATCTAAGTCGTTGATGAAGATATTGAACAGCGCCGGTCCCAAAACAGACCCCTGCGGTACCCCACTCATTATGCCTTTCCAGCAGGATTGGGAACCATTAATAACAACTCTCTGAGTACGGTTATCCAGCCAGTTATGCACCCACCTTATAGTAGCCCCATCTAAATTGTATTTGCCTAGTTTATCGATAAGAATATCATGCGAGACCGTATCAAATGCCTTACTAAAGTCTAGGTATACCACATCCACCGCTTCACCCTTATCCACAAGGCTCGTTATCCTATCAAAGAAAGCTATCAGATTGGTTTGACATGATTTGTTCTTCACAAATCCATGCTGGCTGTTCCCTATCACCTTACCACCTTCCAAGTGTTTGCAGATGATTTCCTTAATTACTTGCTCCATTATCTTCCCTGGCACAGAAGTTAAACTAACTGGTCTGTAGTTTCCTGGGTTGTTTTTATTTCCCTTTTTATAGATGGGCACTATATTTGCCCTTTTCCAGTCTTCTGGAATCTCTCCCGTCTCCCAGGATTTTCCAAAGATAATAGCTAGAGGCTCAGATACCTCCTCTATTAGCTCCTTGAGTATTCTAGGATGCATTTCATCAGGCCCGGGTGACTTGCAGGCATCTAACTTTTCTAAGTGATTTTTAACTTGTTCTTTTTTTATTTTATCTGCTAAACCTACCCCCTTCCCATTAGCATTCACTATGTTAGGCATTCCTTCAGACTTCTCGGTGAAGACCGAAACAAAGAAGTCATTAAGCATCTCCGCCATTTCCAAGTTTCCTGTTACTGTTTCTCCCTCTTCACTAAGCAGTGGGCCTACCCTGTCTTTGGTCTTCCTCTTGCTTCTAATGTATTGATAAAAAGTCTTCTTGTTTCCCTTTATTCCCGTAGCTAGTTTGAGCTCATTTTGTGCCTTTGCCTTTCTAATCTTGCCCCTGCATTCCTGTGTTGTTTGCCTATATTCATCCTTTGTAATCTGTCCTAGTTTCCATTTTTTATATGACTCCTTTTTATTTTTTAGATCGTGCAAGATCTCGTGGTTAAGCCAAGGTGGTCTTTTGCCACATTTCCTATCTTTCCTAACCAGCGGAATAGCTTGCTTTTGGGCCCTTAATAGTGTCCCTTTGAAAAACTGCCAACTCTCCTCAGTTGTTTTTCCCCTCAGTCTTGATTCCCCTGGGACCTTACCTATCAGCTCTCTGAGCTTCCCAAAATCTGCCTTCCTGAAATCCATTGTCTCTATTTTGCTGTTCTCCCTTCTACCCTTCCTTAGAATTGCAAACTATGATTTCATGATCACTTTCACCCAGGCTGCCTTCTACTTTCAAATTCTCAACGAGTTCCTCCCTATTTGTTAAAATCAAGTCTAGAACAGCTTCCCCCCTAGTAGCTTTTTCAACCTCCTGAAATAAAAAGTTGTCTCCAATGCAGTCCAGGAATTTGTTGGATAGTCTGTGCCCCGCTGTGTTATTTTCCCAACATATATCCGGATAGTTGAAGTCCCCCATCACCACCAAATCTTGGGCTTTGGATGATTTTGTTAGTTGCTTGGAAAAAGCCTCATCCACCTCTTCCCCCTGGTTAGGTGCCCTGTAGTAGACTCCTAGCATGACATCTCCCTTGTTTTTTACCCCTTTTAGCCTAACCCAGAGACTCTCAACACTTCCGTCTCCTATGTCCATCTCTACCTCAGTCCAAGTGTGTACATTTTTAATATATAAGGCAACACCTCCTCCCTTTTTCCCCTGTCTATCCTCCCTGAGCAAGCTGTACCCATCCACACCAACATTCCAATCATGTGTATTATCCCACCAAGTTTCAGTGATGCCAACAATGTCATAGTTGTGTTTATTTATTAGCACTTCCAGTTCTTCCTGCTTATTCCCCATACTTCTCGCATTTGTATATAGGCATCTAAGATACTGGTTTGATCTTTCCTCCCAGTTTTGTCCTGACCCTCCTTTCCCTCTGACAATATAGCCCACACTCCCTCTCATTTCCAACCCATCTCCCCGGTCTCCATAGTAGTTTACCTTTAACACAGCACTGTCCTGTACTGGTGGTGGTGGGGGGGTGTGTCTGGTTCCAGCTGAGGTGTGTGGCTGACTGGTCAGTTCGTAACTCTGAGGTTCTGCTGTAGATCTGATACAGGAGCTGTGATGGTACTTACAGTACATACAGACCCCGATAGTACTGGCTTGTGGTGTTTTGATTTTAGGGGAGGGGGAGAATTCAATATAGTCTCAACTTTGCCCTTGTTCTGTTTAATGTTGTGCTCAATGCCCGAGGCAGGTCAGGGGGCCCAGGTGCCTGGGATGGGTGGCTGGAGAATCTCCACAATGCCCCCTATTCCCGTGGAGACCCCTCTCCCCGGTTCCCAGCCCCCGGGCAGCGCTGTGGGTGAGTCACCTCGGGGCTGGATGGGATTTCCACCATTCCAACCCCCTCCCTGTGTGAGGAGCCCCCGGCCTGTTCCCAACCCCACAGTCACCCGAGGGGGCTCCGGCCCCCTTCACACCCCATGGCACAGAGCTGGGGAAAGTCCCCCGGAGGCCTGTTTGCCCAGAGCCCAGGTCCCTGCCCTG
This sequence comes from Chrysemys picta bellii, assembly GCF_011386835.1. Classification (NCBI taxonomy): domain Eukaryota; kingdom Metazoa; phylum Chordata; order Testudines; family Emydidae; genus Chrysemys; species Chrysemys picta. The sequence goes on along the minus strand of NC_088802.1, from coordinate 1,004,293 downwards.
CAGCGCTCCAGGCCTTGGCCCTGAACCCAGAGTGGGGGCTGAGTCCCATGGCGGGAGGGGGGGGGGCAGGGGTTGGGAATCCCGGCTGGTTGGGTCTGTGCTGGGAGCTGAGCCGCAGGGACTGCGGCCTGTGTGCACCAGGCCCTGGGAAACTAAGGCAGGAGCTGGGAGCTGGAGCCTAGGACTGGTGTGTCTGGTACCTGGGGCGGGGTGGGGCGGGGCGGAACTGGGGGGGGGTCTGGGTGTATGGGGCCGGATGGGACTGGGGGCCGGGACAGGTGCACGGGCCGGGCGCTGCTGTATCTGGGGTCTCCGGCCCCCGGAGCTGAGCTGACGTAGGGGGTGGGGGGTGTCTGGGTGCAGGGAGCTGAACTGGGGATGGGGCCGGGGGCCGGGACAGAGGCATGGGGCCGGGGATGGGATTGGGGCCGGGACAGGTGCACGAACCGGGCGTTGCTGTATCTGGGGTCTCCGGCCCCCGGAGCTGAGCTGAGGTAGGGGGTGGGGGGTGTCTGGGTGCAGGGAGCTGAGCTGGGGATGGGGCCGGGGGCCGGGACAGGTGCAGGGGCCAGGGATGGGGTTGGGGTTGGGGTTGGGGATGGGGATGGGGCCGGGGCAGGGACCGGGCGTTGCTGTATCTCGGGTCTCCGGCCCCCGGAGCTGAGCTGACGTAGGGGGTGGGGATGTGTCTGGGTGCAGGGAGCTGAGCTGGGGATGGGGCCGGGGGCCGGGACAGGTGCAGGGGCCGGGGATGGGGATGGGGCCGGGACACGTGCAGGGACCGGGCGTTGCTGTATCTCGGGTCTCCGGCCCCCGGAGCAGCCCAGAGGCGGCGGTCGGTGCAGCCCGGGCTCCCCCTGGCGGCCGCAGCCGGCAGCAGCAGCGGGCGGGGCCCGGCCCGGGAATCCCCCGAAAGCGAAACCGGGCGGGCTCGGCGGGGTCCGGCGCTGCCGCCCCGGGAGAAGGAGCCGGAGCCGGAGCTGCAGGTACCGGGCCCGGGGCAGGAGGCGGGGAGCAGCCAGGGGGTGCCGGGGGCTGGTGCATTGGCCGGGGGGCACTGGGGAGGAGGGGCGCGGGGGGGCAGGCGCTCAGAGGCACTGGAGGGGCGGGTGGGAGGGTAGGGGCGGCGGCGGGGTTTGGGGGGGTTGATTTGGGGGGGGGCTTTTTATTGGGTTTTATTCCAAGTTCCCCTGGATTCCCTCCCCAGGCGGCCCGTCCCCACCCAGCGCCCCCATTTTGTTATTGGTGCGAACTGGGCTGGACAAGGGTTGGAGATTAGGGGGCAGGTTGGGCTGGGGGATGCGGGGAGGATGGGGGCAGCGGATGAGGGCTGGGAATACAGGGCTGGGTGTCACTCAGCATTGGTGGTGTGTGGAGTGTGGGGAGCCCTGGGGTGGATCGGGGTGTGGGACTGTGGTGGATCGGGGGTGGATTGGGATGTAGGGCAGATAGGGGTGGGGATGAATTGGGGGCAAGCTGGAAATTGGGGGGCTGAGGGACATGGGGGTCAGTCGGTGCACGGACCCCTGGATTAACTGCTCCCCTCTGCTCTCTCTCCGCAGGCCCTGTCGCCACCATGGCGCTGCCCCTCACCCTGCGTCTGGGCTGCCCCCTGCTGCTCTGCGACCTGGCCCTGCGGGCCCTGCTGGGCTGGGGCGCCCCCTCGCTGGCCCCCCTGGGGCTGCCGGCCACCTGGCTGGAGGCTGCTGTGCGTTTCCTGGGGCTCTGGGGGGTCTGGGGGTTGCTGGCCCCGGATCGGCCCCGCCTGTCCCCCCCGAGGGCCCTGGCTGCCCTGTGCCTGCTGCCCCCCCTGTACCTCACCCTGCGGCGCTGCCTGCTCCTGCCCGACGTGCCCCCCGCCCTGCTGGCTGGCGCCCCCTGGGCCTGGCTTCTGCTGAGTTATGGGGCAGTGGGGCTGGCCCAGCTCACCTGGGGGGCCCTGGGGCAGTCCAGTGACAGAGTCAGTGATGAGCAGGAAGAGAAGAAGAAGAAGGAGTCCAGGGCCATGTTGTGGAGGCTAGTAGGTCTGTGCAAACCTGATGTGCTCTGCCTGTCTGGAGCCTTCACCTTCCTTACCATAGCTGTGATCGGTGAGTGGTGGAAAGTAAAGAGAGAGAGAGAGAGACCTTGGGATGCTGGTTTGTGGGGATGTGAAGGGCAGGTCACTAATTTCATTTTCACCAAATAGGGTCCGAAACTGCTATCAAACACCGTGTTGTAAACAGGGAAAAGGAAATTATTACTAGGGGTTGGGTATTCTTCTGCCTCTGGATAGGACTAGGAGTCAGGACTCCTGGGTTCTATCCCGACTTTGGGAGGGAAGTGGGGTCTAGTTCTTAGAGTGGGTGTGTGTGTGGTGCTGGACTGCTGGGTTCTCTCCCTGGGTCTGGGTGGGGAGTGGATTAGTGCATGGGGAGGTTGGGAATTAGGACTCTGAGGTTCTATTCTCAGCTTTGCCATTGACTCATTGTGTGACCTTGGGGACTAGTCCCTTCCCCTTTCTTTTTCTCTTTCACCCTCAGCTAAATGGGGAGACGAATGCTTGGTCTTCCCTGGCTCTGAAGTCTCAGGTTCTCCCCCTGCCTCAGTGATTGCTCCTTCAAATTTTAATTTGTGACTTGCTCCTCTGCTTCCTTTTTGTCAGGGTCCTTAAGGTATGTTTCTGGTCTCGTCCTCTTGCTGCAGTCTCTCTCCCTGAGTGACCTTATTTACCGCTGTCATGGAGTGTGGGGGAGTCGGGGCCCTGCACCCCCCACTTCCTGCCATTCCCCGGGACTCTCAGCCAGCCAGTAACACAGAAGGTTTATTAGACGACAGGAACACGGCGTAGGGCAGAGCTTGTCGGTACAGAGACCAGGACCCCTCAGTCAGGTCCATCTTGGGGGGTGGGGAGCCTAGACCCCGGTGCTGGGCCTCCCTCTGTTTCCCCAGCCAGCTCCAAACTGAAACTCTCCAGCCCCTCCTCTGGGCTTTGTCTCTTTCCCGGGCCAGGAGGTCACCTGATCCCTTTGTTCTCCCACACCTTCAGCTGGCACCTTGCTGGGGAGGGGCCCAGGCCATGAGTTGCCAGGAGACAGGGTGTCGGCCATTCTCTGTGCAGACACCATCACACCTGCCCTCTCGGGCTCTGCAACAGTCACACTCCCTGATCCCACCACCTAGAGACTTACAAAATGCAAAGGGGAAACTGAGGCACCCACACAGTATTCAGAGGAAACATTAAGAACATTTCCACTCTGTCACAGAGCTGGAATTCATTTGCAAACTAGATACCATCAGATTAGGCCTGAATAAAGACTGGGAGTGGTTGGGTCATTACAAAAAAGAAACTTAATTTCCCCAATACTAATTTCTCCCTGTTACTCACACCTTCTTGTTAACTGTCTGTAATGGGCCGCTCTCATTACCACTTCAAAAGTTATTTTTCTCCCTTGGTATCCTGCTGTTAATTGATTTATCTCATTAGACTGACCTCACACTTGGTAAAGCAACCCCCATCCTTTCATGTATTTATACCTGCTCCTATATTTTCACTCCATGCATCCGAAGAAGAGGGCAGTAGCCCACGAAAGCTTATGCTTTAATAAATGTGTTAGTCTCTAAGGTGCCACAAGTACTCCTGCTCTTTTTGCGGATACAGACTAACACGGCTGCTACTCTGAACCCTGTTTGCTGTTGAGGTTCAGATTTCCCCATCCACTCTCAATCTCACTGACCCAGGATATGGTGTGGGGTCTTCCCTCATGTTCATTACCTGTGGATACATGTTTATACATCTGAAACCTGAAGATCATTACCCACACATCTCAGCAGGACTTTCACCCCCTTGACACTCTTGCAGGGGATACATTTATTCCATACTACGTGGGCCAAGTGATTGACATCCTGGGGAGCGGCTTTGATCCTGATATGTTCTCTGGAGCCATATTCTTCATGTGCATTGCCTCCTTTAGCAGGTGAGTCTCTGTGGCCTGGGGATCAGTGGTACATCACTTGGTTCCCGTAGCAATTCAAAGTGGAATAGAAGTGTTTAGGTAACCCTAGCACCCTGAGGGGTTGAGAGGGATTCATCTCTCTAATTTTTCACCCCATATCAATGCTCCTTGCAATGGGTCCCAAGCCCTGCTCTGGGAGCACATAAGAAGGTAATCTCTTTCTTGCAGTTCTTTGGCTGTTGGCTGCCGTGGGGGGCTCTTCATATTAGCTGAATCCCGGCTCAACAGCCGTCTCCGCCAGCTACTCTTCTCCTCGCTGGTGCATCAGGAGCTGGGCTTCTTTGAGACAACTAAAACAGGTGAGTTAGCCAGTGGCTGCAGCTCTTTTAATGTGTTTCTTGTGGATATTAGACCTGAGTTTTGTTAGGGTTTTTTTAGCAGTGTAGGAGGGCGACGACTCACTGGCACGGCACCTCCTGGTGGTCATCTCAGGAATTAGCTCTTTCCAGCTCAGAGTGCCCTCTGCAGGCCAGTGTCTCGCCTGCTGCTGGCCCCCGTGTTAGGGTGACCAGACAGCAAGTGTGAAAAATCAGGACAAGGGCTGAGGGGTAATAGGAGCCTATGTAAGAAAAAAGACCCAAAAATCAGGACTGTCCCTATAAAATCGGGACATCTGGTCATCCTACTCCATGTCCCTCCCAGACCCAGGGCCCCTTGCCCTAGGGTTCTGCTCCAGCAGTAACCCCCAATCTGGGTCTCCCCTCCCAGGTGAACCCCCAACCCTCTAAACCCACCTTGCCTCAGTGGCTACTGCCAGTCATCATCTAGCCCCCGCTCCCTGGGGCCAACTGCAGTCTGTAAACCACTCATCATCGGCCAGGGGGTTAGAACCGGCTGCCTCTGCCTATCTCTGGGCTGCCCCTCTGCAGACCCAGTGCCTATTTGGCCCTTTTAGCAAGGCCTGCAGCCTGGGGTGTTTCCTGGCTGGTGCTCCCCAGCTCCCTCTGCCCTTCCCCAGCACTGCTCCACCTCAGGTACCCTTCTCAACTCCCAGGCAGCCAGGTCCTTCTCCCTCAAGAAGTTGGAGAGAGTGTGCATTAGTATCTGGCCCACAGCCCTCTTATAAGGCCCAGCTGGGCCCTGATTATGCTGGCCACAGCTGTGGCTGCTTTCCCCAGCTTTCTCCGCCACAGCCCTCTGCAGGGCTGCTTTAACCCCTTCAGGGCTGGAGCGGGGTGACCACCCTGCTACAAGCAGTTAAAAAATAAATCTGTTTTTGTAAAAGTCCCTCTATGAAAAATTGCATGGTTCTTTCCACATGTCCATATAACCCTAATAATGCCCTTATCCTGTCAAAAACCTTTTGTGTGCACCAGACACATTGAGAAATGTCAGTAAATGAATTGCTGCTGACAAGCTAATAAGCCAAAAATGTACATAACATATTATAAAAGCAACTTTAATTCTGACTCACAGAACACTCATTACAGTATGTAATTCCTAAAATACCAAATACCAAATTGTACCTGGTGTGTTCATCATCCTCATAAAACTGTCCCTTGTTGTGTCTTTGACTTAAGACCGTAAAGTATTTAAGGAGAGGACCATGTCCCCCTCTGTGTCTATACAGCACCATGGAGCCTTTAGATGTTTACCTTTTCCATAGCGCCCCTGCCTCATTTAGTTCATAGGTTACATGATGTGCAGTGAACAAGGCTGCTGTTCAATATTTATTTTTATCCTCAACAATCGAATGGCCCCAAACCTCACCTTGAGCACTGTCTGTCCTGTGCACTGAATGTCACAAGGGTTCTGTGGAAAAATAGTGTGTGACCATGTAATTGCAGACTGTATTATAATAAACAAAGTTATTAATAGGCTATTTCCACCTTAATTGAATTGGCTCATTAGCACTGACCCCCCCACTTGGTAAGGCAACTCCCATCTTTTCATGTGCTGTGTTTTTATACCTGCTACTGTATTTTCCACTCCATGCATCCGAAGAAGTGGGCTGTAGCCCACAAAAGCTTATGTCCAGATAAATTTGTTAGTCTCTAAGGTGCCACAAGGACTCCTCGTTGTTTTTGGAGTTAAGGTTGTGTGGGGAACCTTCACTTTGATGTTTCCTGATTTTTGAGAGCTTCAGTTTGCAGCCTTGAAGTTCTTTTAATGTTGTTTTGTTGTATGGAATTTCCTAGTTTTTAAATAAAAAGAAAAGTGAAAAAACAAACAACAAAAAATCAGGGCAAGTGTTTGCTAGGCATCAGTGTACTCATTGCTGCCTCATTTCATAAACATTTTTATGAGTCCCCCCTGCTCTAGCTATTAGAAGAAATTCTGTTCCCAGAGCCAGAGATGGAACCCCTGTACTCTATCTCCCTGCTCTAACCACTAGACCCCCCTCCGCTCCCAGAGCCGGGGAGAGAACCCAGGAGTCCTGCCTCCCTAGTCCTGTGCCTTAACTGCAAGACTATACCTCCTCATACACTGTAGTCAAATTGCTACTTTAAATGTATCATAACTAAGGCTTTTGTCTGGGAATTATTATTTTTGTCTGTATTTTCTGCTTGCAGGGGACTTGACGTCCCGTCTCTCCACGGACATCACCAAGATGGGTTGCGCGTTCTCCCTTGATGCCAACGTGTTCCTGCGCAGCCTGGTGAAGGCCCTGGGCATCTACTACTTCATGTTCAGCCTCTCCTGGCGCCTCACCCTGCTCACGCTCTTTGAGACCCCCATCACTATCGTGGCTGAGAAAATCTACAATGTTTACTATGAAGTAGGATGCAGGATAAGCCACCACACACACACCCGCCCTGCTCTGAATGAACCTTGGGAGTGCCTGCCCTGAGTACCTCACTTTCTTCCTCTTCCCCCTTTCAGGCTTTGCTGAAGGATGTCCAAGACTCCATGGCGCGCTCCGGAGAGGTGGTTCGTGAGGTCATCTCCTCCATTGAGACCGTGCGCAGCTTTGCTACGGAGCAAGAGGAGTCAAGGCGCTATGACACGGCGCTCGCTGACACCCATCAGCTGAAGAACAGACGTGATCTCGTGCGGGCACTCTACCTGCTCTTCCGACGGGTAAGGGGCAGTGGAGGAAACCTTTGATAGACGTACCTGTATTTATAAAGTGTGCAGAAACGGGAGCAATTACGTAAACTAAGAAATATAAAAAATGAAGACTGAGGCCTGTCATAGAATCAGAGATGTGGGGCTGGAAGGGACCCTCTGAGGTCACCAAGCCCCCCGTGCTGAGGCTGGGCCAAGTAAACCCAGTCCAGCCCCTATAGGGGTTTGTCCAACCTGGCCTTACAAACCTCCAGGGACGGGGATTACCTAGCCTCCACCGGAGCCTGGTCCAGGGCTTCCCTGCCCTGAGAGTTAGAAAGTGTTTTCTCATCTCCAGCTGGGTTCACCCTTGCTGCAGTCTGAGCCCACCGCTCCTTGTCCTACCTCTAGCGGCCATGGAGAGCGATCCATCTCCATCCTCTCTAGAACAGCCCAGGACAGATCTGAAGGCTGCTCCCAGGTCATCCCTCAGTTGTCTTTTCTCAGGACTAAACATGCTCAGGGTTTTTACCCTTTCCTCACAGGTTGGAGTTTCTAACCTTTTGATCATTTTTGTTGCTCTGCTCTCTTCAATGTGCCCACATCTTTCTTAAAATGTGGCACTCAAAATTGGACACAGTATCCAGCTGAGGCCACCCCGGTGTCAATTAGACCAGGTCAGTTACCTCATGTGCCTTTGTCATGGATCCACAGGATCAGTGCTACACCTCCACCTTTGGAACAGTGTCTTGGAGGAGCCCTTTCAATGTTCCAGACGTCTAAGGGGGTCCCACTCTGCCTTCAGGGCAGGCCACACAGCCTCACTGCCTCCTAGTCTGAGCCTCTGGGCTCCAGCCCCACTGCGTCACCCCATGAGCTCTGCCTATTGAGTCTATCTGGGACAGGCTCCTGATAGAGACTTGTATGCTCTGCAGGGATTGATGCTGCACCTCAGCAAGCATTGACAGTGACACTCAAACAGCATTTTCAAAACAGCTGGGTTTATTAATCCAGTGGCTCTCAACCTTTCCAGACGACTGTACCTCTTTCAAGAGTCTGATTTGTCTTGTGTACCCCCAAGTTTCACCGCACTTTAAAACATCAGACATAAAAATACAAAAGTGTCACACACTCTATTACTGAACAATTGCTGACTTTCTCATTTTTGCCATATACTTATAAAATAAATCAACTGGAATATAAACATTGTACTTACATGTCAGTGTATAGTCTATAGAGCAGCATGAACAAGTCATGGTCTCTATGAAATTTTAGTTAGTACTGACTTCACTAGTGCTATTTATGTCACTCGTTAAAGTAGGCAAATATCTAGCTGAGTTGATGTACCCCCTGGAAGACCTCTGCATACCCCCAGGGGTACACATCCCCCTGGTTGAGAACCACTGTATTAGTCAACTGGAATACAGCATAGGAAGTCCTTGGGTTAGCCCAGAGAAAGGAATGTTAAAGCATCGTCCATTCTGGTCAGTCCAGAACAGTTCACCAGTCAAGCTGTAGTAAACTCCATTTTTAGGCCTTGTATCTCCCTCTGACTTCCTTCCTTATTCAGTTCCCAGGTGAGAGAGCCCCCAACCTCCTTCAAGAAGCTGACTTTAATCTTCCACCTCACACTAGTCCTTTGTTCTCAAGCTGGGGGTTTTTCTCAGCTTCCCTGCTGAGAGGCAGCAAAGCCTCCTCCCTCTGGGTCATTGGTTTTTAGGTATCAGTATCCTCGTGACAGGGATTTCCCTTGTCTTCTCAGATTTTCCATCAATATGGGTTGGTCTTGGACAGTCTTTTTAGTAACCCATTCAGTCTGCTCAGACAGCTAGGTGACACACCGACCTAGGTATTTTAGTCTGCCCTGAGAGCAGGTTTAATCTGTCTTTCCTTCCTTACCAACTGGGTAGTAATACAAAATATAGGGGGAAACTGAGGCACTCATAGACCTGGAAGGGACCTCGAGAGGTCATCTAGTCCAGTCTCCTGCACTCAAGGCAGGACTAAGTATTATCTTGACCATCTCTGACACATGTTTGTCCATAGGCTTCATAAAAATAATTACAAAAAATTCCAACTTTGTCACAGTCTTACATACAACATTCCTGTTAATACACCCCAGAATATTAGCCTTTTTCACAACTGTATCACATTGTTGGCTCATATACCATTTGTGATCCACTATCACCCTCAGATCCTTCTCAGTAATACGACCCCCTCACCAGCTAATCCCCATTATGTAGTTCTGCATTTCATTTCTCCTTCCTAAGTGAAGTACTTTGCATTTGTCTTTATCGAATTTATTGTTGAATTCAGACCAACTCTCCAATGTGTCCAGGTCGTTTTGAATTCTAATCCTGTCTTCCACAGTGCTTGCAGCCCCTCCCAGCTTGGTGTCATCCACAAATTTTATAAGCATCCTCTCCTCTCCAGTATCCAAGTCATTAATAACAATATCGAATAGTGAATCTGTACTTGGTACCTCTGTGGAAGTGTTTACAACCTGACTGATTCACCTTAATCAGCCCCCACTGTTTTTAGTTCCTGGTGGAGCTGGCCCACAGTGATACATAACCATTCATACCCTTAACACAGTATGTCCTCCCAAAGATACTGCACGTGGTTGGAATATCTGTCATAATTGCCTTTTATATCCCTTGCTAGGTCGGTTTAACTCATTTTGTGCCTTCGCATTTCTGATTTTGTCCCTACATGCCTGCCAGAGTGTTGTACTTAAAGTACTGCACAGGATCTTTTCAGGGGGAATAAGGCAGAACGCCACATTTATTAGTAATACATGTATTCATTAACACTGTATTATATGCATATAATATATTACACTTACACACACACACACACACACAAACCCATTCCGTCTTGTTACCAATTAGTTGCTCCCCTTAACTTCACTGGCCAGGTGAGTTAGATGGGGGAGGGGGTGGAGCCGGGCTTCTGCCGATCCGGATCGATGCTTCCATGTTGACAAGACGAGACCCGGGGTCCTCTGCAAGACACCTCACTTTTATAGCAGCTTTTCTCTCATGCAAATCTAGACCAGATTCAAACTTTGTGTCTGTGTCCATTGGTCCTTTGTGCTGCTTTTTTTTGAGTGTTGTCCCAATGCTGCAAAAAGGGTGTTTCCAAAAGAAGGTGCTTGCTTCTAACCCCCGAGGACGTCAGTATGTCTGCTTGTCTTTAATGAGCCCACTTGACACGCTTTATTGTCCTTGGGTTTGGCTCCCAGCCCCTCTCCAACAGTTGAGGCTGTCTGGAGGTGCTGCCTTCCATGCCTTGCTCATTCACACCTCATTCATTCAACAGGGCAATTGATTAAGAGTGGGGGGGGGAGAGCTCTTGTTCTACTGCTAGCAAAAAGAAATGTTTCTTCTATCTTATTCTATCCTTAGGGGCTATAATATTATACCAAGGGCAATGCAAAGTTTCTAAATGAGGCCTTGATACAAAGTTCCATGAAAACAGAGGTCACACGTGGGTAGACCCACCACAAGGTTATATGAAGAGGCACAATGTAAAGTCATATGAAAATTATCAGAGATTGATCTACATTGTCCCCCTTTTGACCTCTCAAGAACAATTCTTGAGTGGTCACCATATAAATCTTTTGTATTTGTTGCAAACAAACCAAACAATTATAACCAGGTGAATATAACTAAAACCATTACAGTTGACTAAACACCAGATATAACATAAACACAAATGCAAACAATTATAATTATAATAATTGGAAATACAACAAAACCATTACCATTCCAATAATTGGGTACATTGACAAACAAAATGAGGCCCAAGTTTGATGCTGCAATAGCCATCAAACAATAAAAGTCACTGAGGTCAGGACCTTCTTAAGCACACACAACAAATAAGATTTTGTAGGAGTACCACAGTTGTTATGCAAGGTTAAGCTGTTTTGGACTTAAACTAACATTTAGTTGCTAAAATGTTGTAGAATTTTCTATTTTTAACAGTTGTTTTTAGAGGTTTCTGGGGACCTGAAAGATGGGGCCATACAATTATGGGCCAAGGTCTTACAGGTTATGGGGGCCCAAGAACTACCCTTCAGGGCTTGGGGAAATAGAACCAGAGTGCATAGAGGAAAGTGTGGAATTAATAATACAAGCAAATGTAACTAACAATACAAATGTTTTAAGAACAAAAATTAACAACAAAATTACTATTAGAGAACCTAACAAAAAAAATAAACCTGATGCATTGGGAACCAAAGTTTTTTGGACACAAGGGGTGATTGATAAGTTGGATGGAGATGGGGGAAGTAGAGAGAGGAAAAGACATTTGCCCTGTCTAGTGTAGTATCCCCTCTCTCTCTGGACCCAATGCTAGCACAGGACACCACCAGAGACAGACACAGAACATGCAACACAGAACACTGAACACAGACTTTGTCATGACACTAGAACCATGGTATTTTATAACTCTTCAGCTGGTACCAGCTCTCCTGATGTTCTGGTTCAGAGCCTGAAAGATAGAAGCTTGGAAACAAATTAGCACAGTGCTTTCACCCTGGCAGAACCTGCTTGGTCTCTGCCACAGTGTGTTTGGTACTTGGGGCTGCACAAATGCTAATTAAGTGGTGCATTTCTTGTGAGTGTAAATGCTCCCTTTCTCTCAGTAAAAGGGCGTTAACACTCCATCTAGAAAAAAAATTTTGTTTTAAAATTTTCAGCCATTTTGCCATAGCCTGGAGATCTGAGGCAGAACCAGGCACTGTTGTTAACTGTTTTAATGGCATTTTGGCCCTGGGAAGAGGAATTTACCCAAATATCCCAAATATCCCCCTTCCCAATCTCCAGAGGGGTCCCAAAGGTCTGCCCCCTTCTGGGGTCTCAAATGTTTCTTCTCCTGATGTTACTGCTGCTGTAAGATTTGAGAGTGCTGTTTTAACTCTTTGTACCCAACCTGTTTTTCAGTTTTTTTATCTATTGCTTGCCTGGGCCCGATCCTGCTTTTTCCAATAAACAGTTCCTTTCCATGGGCACAAGCCTTGTTCCACTACCAATTTAGCAAGGAGGGTGGGCTTTCCAACTAGCCCCCACCCTTCCTGGTCCCATTCCTTAAACATTTTCTTCAAAATTGTGAAATTACCACAATATTACTTACCAAAACAAAATAAAACAAACAAACATAAACCACACTACACTGCCCAAACTCCTATATCCTTCAGAGTTTGGTTTAACAGAACAAGATCTGCATCTTATGTTTTTAACCCACTCTGGGCCAGAGGGAGAGACGCTAAGCTTCCCTCTGTATTACTCGGTCTGCTACCACCGAGGGTTCATACACCAATTATACAAATCCTTCCCCGGATTAGATCCTTCCCCGGATCAGAGTGAGAAACACTAAGTTCTCCTCTTTAGCTCAGTCTTGCTACGGCTGAGGGTGTATGTACCTCTATAACACAATTTAAACCTAAACTCCTATATCCTTCAGAGTTTGGTTAGATCCTTCCCCGGATTAGAGTGAGAAACACTAAATTCTCCTCTTTAGCTCAGTCATGAACACAATTTAAACCTAAACTCCTATATCCTTCAGAGTTTGGTTAATTAACTGAAAGTTTACACTCTTTCCTCTAGTGCCAGTCTTGCTAAAGCTGGCGGTGTGCACACCAGTTTTATAATAACTGTGGATTTTATGCTTGCTCCCCCTTTCGCATTCTCCACCAAAATGTTGTACTTAAAGTACTGCACAGGATCTTTTCAGGGGGAATAAGGCAGAACGCCACATTTATTAGTAATACATGTATTCATTAACACTGTATTATATGCATATAATATATTACACTCACACTCACACACACACACAAACACACTCCGTCTTGTTGTTACCAATTAGTTGCTCCCCTTAACTTCACTGGCCAGGTGAGTTAGATGGGGGAGGGGGTGGAGCCGGGCTTCTGCCGATCCGGATCGATGCTTCCATGTTGACAAGACGAGACCCGGGGTCCTCTGCAAGACACCTCACTTTTATAGCAGCTTTTCTCTCATGCAAATCTAGACCAGATTCAAACTTTGTGTCTGTGTCCATTGGTCCTTTGTGCTGCTTTTTTTTGAGTGTTGTCCCAATGCTGCAAAAAGGGTGTTTCCAAAAGAAGGTGCTTGCTTCTAACCCCCGAGGACGTCAGTATGTCTGCTTGTCTTTAATGAGCCCACTTGACACGCTTTATTGTCCTTGGGTTTGGCTCCCAGCCCCTCTCCAACAGTTGAGGCTGTCTGGAGGTGCTGCCTTCCATGCCTTGCTCATTCACACCTCATTCATTCAACAGGGCAATTGATTAAGAGTGGGGGGGGGAGAGCTCTTGTTCTACTGCTAGCAAAAAGAAATGTTTCTTCTATCTTATTCTATCCTTAGGGGCTATAATATTATACCAAGGGCAATGCAAAGTTTCTAAATGAGGCCTTGATACAAAGTTCCATGAAAACAGAGGTCACACGTGGGTAGACCCACCACAAGGTTATATGAAGAGGCACAATGTAAAGTCATATGAAAATTATCAGAGATTGATCTATAAGAGGTGTGGTGGGGATGGAACACTGTTCTTGTACTTACACAGAAACAAAACAATGTCCTCCACACAGTGTGACCTTGCATGCACCATATATGTGAGGTCATGTTGGAGGGGGGGCGGGGCGGGGCGTCGGTCATAGTTGTACTTCAAAAACTCAGGACTGTACCATTGATACCTGTGCCATTCTTTTGTACTCCTCCTTAGCAATTTCTCCATGTTTCCACTTTTTTAGGATTCCTTTTTGTTTTTCCCCATCACTAAAGAGCTCCTGATGGAGCCATATTCTCCTCTTACTAGTCTTCCTATCTTTTCTTTGCATCAGAATAGTTTGTTGTTGTTCCTTCAATATTGTCTCTTGGGCCCCTCTTTGAAAATTGGCTCTTACTGCTGCAGGTCCAATGTTCAAACATAAGGGTTTAATAAAATACACCAGTGAAAACTCAGCTGAATAACTGAGGTCACAATTTGTTCCAGCATGACTGTCTCTCTCCCTTTCTTGCAGCTGATGCAACTGGCCATGCAGGTGCTGATATTATATTATGGGCATCAGCAGATCCAGGATGAGCTCATGACGAAAGGGAACCTACTGGCCTTCATCCTGTACCAGATGGATGTGGGGAATTATGTTCAGGTGAGGATTCCTAAAGGCAGTGGAGTTGCTTCGCTTCCTGTTAACCCAGACACATAGCCAGCTCTGCCTTCTCTTGCAGGTAGAATCTCTGAGTCCATTTTACTTGTCACTTAAATGAAGTCTGCAGGAAGCTGTACTGCACCTTTTTGCACTGGGGTGGGACCTCCATTGACCATTCACACTTCCTCAGGCCATGGTCTCTAGTGAGGTACCCTCCCTATTGGGACACTATCTTGTGATTAAATTTGTACTGTTACCTCTTTTGACCCAATCAGCTAGTCAAAGTGTGGGGCCCTGCAGGTTGATCCAGCTGGGAATACAAATTGACGATGTCCGATACTTTCAGTGCAATATACAAAGTCCTGTTCCCTGGATACAGGAGGGACTAAAACACAAGAGACAGCTTCCTCCTGCAGCACCAAATTGTCAGAAAGCATCCTTCACAAAACATCTCTCTAGGCTTTTCCCAGAGTTGTGCTGCCAGCAGTTAAGGCTCTGTCTGGTTCTCTCCCTGTCTTGCAAGTTCTCTCTCTCTCTCTAACTAAAACAGTTCCACAAATCCAAGCCCTAGCCTTTGCATTTATAACCCCATGACCACATGATTCAGCTTTTCCCTCTGCCTGTATATTTGGGTGCAACTGCCATTGTTTCAGCCACATGGTAACTCTGGCTTCTGTACATTTATCCTGAATACAAGTGTAAGAGTATCCAGACTCACTCCTGCGGCGCCTCCTGCTGGTCGTCCAGGGAATTAGCTCTCCAGCCTCTGGAGCGCCCTCTGCAGGCCAGTGATCCGCCTGTCCTCTGCACTCAGGCTCCCATGTCCCTCCCAGGACCCCGGTGCCCCTTGCTCTGGGTGCTGCCCCCTGGCAGTACCCACACACGCTAGGTCTCCCCTCCCAGGGGAACCCCCACCCACTAACCCCACCTCACCTCAGGATAAGGCCACTGCCAGTCACCAGCTAGCCCCCACTCTCTGGGGCAGACTGCAGTATAGGCCATTCATCATCGGCAAGGTTGGGTTCGGACCTGCTGCCTTGGCCTACCCCTGGGCTGCCCTCTGCAACCCCCAGTACCCCTTGGCCTATTACCAGGCCACAGTTCCCCAGCTCCTCAGCCTTTCCCCAGCCCTGCTCCACTCAGGTATCCTGTCTAGCTCCCTACAGCCAGGCCCTTCTTTCTCTGTACTCAGAGAGAGACTCTTGAGCTCCTGGCTCCCAGCCTTCTTATACAGGCCAGCTGGGGCCTGATTGGGGCATGGCCCAGCTGTGGCTACTTCCCCAATCAGCCCAGTAGCTTTTCCCTTTGCCCCAGCTCTCTGCCAGGGCTGTTTTAAACCCCTCAGGCAGGAGTGGGGTAGCCACCCTGCTACAATAAGGCAGTGATAATATGTAACCCATAACAATAAGGTTTAACCCATAACAGTATTGAGTGAGATAGACTTTAATAGAGCTTTTCATCTCAGCAAAATAATTTTTAGTATATCAGAAGCAGGAAGCCTGCTAAACAGCCAGTGGGGCCACTGGACGATGGAGGTGCTAAAGGAGCACTCAAGGACGATAAGGTTATTGCAGAGAAACTAAATGAATTTTTTGCATTGGTCTTCACGGCTGAGGATGGGGAGGAGATTCCCAAACCTGAGCCGTTCTTTTTAGGTGACACATCTGAGAAACTGTCTCAGATTGAGGTGTCATTAGAGGAGGTTTTGGAACAAATTGATTAAACAGTAATCAGTCACTGGGACCAGATGGTATTCACCCAAGAGTTCTGGAGGAACTCAAATATTAAATTGCAGAACTACTAACTGTGGTATGTAGCCTATCGCTTAAATCAGCTTCGGTACTAGATGACTGGAGGAAGCTAATGTGATGCCAATTTTTAAAAAGGGGCTTCAGAGGCGATCCTGGCAATTACAGGCCTGTAAGCCTGACTTCACTGCTGGTCAAACTGGTTGAAACTATAGTAAAGAACAGAATTATCAGACACCTAGATGAACACAGTTTGTTGGGGGAAGAGTCAACATGGTTTTTGTAAAGGGAAATCATGCCTCACTACTCATCTAGAATTCTCTGAGGAGATCCCTGTGACGGGATCCCCGGGGTGCAGCCTGGGACCGCTGTACCCCCTTAACTCTCTCCAGCCTGGGCTGTCTCTCACAATGCTTTGCTAGTGACCAGCAGCAACCCTCCCCCCCAGGTGCTGTGATCACTCAGCACAGCCACATGTGGAAACCCACACCCAGTTAGATTGCATGAATGCTCCCAGAACCACTCATGAATCACACCGAAAGGCACCAGCCAAATCCCCCAGCTCCCAGCATTATTTAGTGCTGGGATATTAAGTGATAGACAAAAAGTCAGAGTTAGTTACCGAAAGCAATAAAATATAAGAACACAGTCTAAACTCTTAACGCTATTACACTGGGCAACATCTGGATTAAGCAGTTTTTCTCACCCCACTGGATATTGCAGTCCTTAATATACAGGTTGGGCCAGGTTTAAGGAACAATCTCCTGTATTGGAGTCTTGTCTTCTTCTTGGTGTCTTGGTTGCTTGCAGCAGAGGTGGGGGCAGGAGAAGGGCCCAGTATGTGTCCACTCTGCCTGTTTTATACTCTCAATCCCATGGCTTGGGGAAACACACAAGTCCAGGCATGTCTGGGGGCATTGCTGAGTCTCCAAGCAAGGCTGAGCAATTCCCCTGGTGTGGCCTCATGCAGGTGAGTCATTGCATTGTAGCTCCCTTGCTGGACAATGGCTGGTGATGTCTGTTCAGCACCCACCTGGGTGTTGGCGACCTCCCTTGTCATTGTCTCTGTAGGGCTAGTATCTGGGCGCCTCCCAAACCCACAGCATATTTTAGTGACAACCATATAATATAATTCTCATAACTTTGTATGCACGAAAGATACACATATTTAGACAGAACAATGACTTTCAGCAGATCGTAACCTTTCCCCTGATACCGCACAAGGCCTGCTTTATATTTAAGATCATGATTATATAAAAATGAGGAATATGGCAGTTCCAGGACACTCCCCCAAGGTATAGACTGTCACAATCCCCCTTGTCCACAACCATGTGGATATAGTGTACTTAGACTTTCAGAAAGCCCTTGACAAGGTCCCTCACCAAAGGCTCTTAAGCAAAGTAAGCTGTCATGGGATAGGAGGGAAGGTTCTCTCATGGATCGGTAACTGGTTGAAAGATAGGAAACAAAGGGTAGGAATAAATGGTCAGTTTTCAGACTGGAGAGAGGTAAATAGTGGTGTCCCCCAGGGGTCTGTACTGCGCCCAGTCCTATTCAACGTATTCATAAATGATCTGGAAAAAGGAGTAAAGAGAGGTGGCAAAATTTGCAGATGGTACAAAAACTACTCAAGATATTTAAGTCCAAAACAGACTGAGAAGAGTTACAAAGGGATCTTACAAAACTGGGTGACTGGCAGATGAAATTCAATGTTGATAAATACAAAGTAATGCACATTGGAAAGCATAATCCCAACTATACATATAATGATGGGGTCTAAATTAGCTGTTACCACTCAAGAAAGATCTTGGAGTCATTGTGGATAGTTCTCTGAAAACATCCACTCAATGTGCAGCAGCAGTCAAAAAACCGAACAATGTTGGGAATCATTAAGAAAGGGATAGATAACAAGACAGAAAATATCATATTGCCTCTATATAAATCCATGGTACGTCCACATCTTGAATACTGTGTGCAGATCTGGTCGCCCCATCTCAAAAAAGATATATTGGAATTGGAAAAGGTTCAGAAAAAGGCAACAAAAATGATTACGGGGATGGAACAGCTGCCATATGAGGGGAGATTAGAATGACTGGGACTTTTCAGCTTAGAAAAGAGATGGCTAAGGGGGGATATGACAGTGGTCTATAAAATCATGACTGGTGTGGAGAAAGTGAATAAGGAAGTATTATTTACTCCTTATACCACAAGAACTAGGGGTCACCCAATGAAATTAATGGGCAGCAGGTTGAAAACAAACAAAATACCTCTGGAGATATTTAAGAATAGGTTAGATAAATGTCTATCAGGGATGGTCTAGACAGTATTTGGTCCTGCCATGCGGGCAGGGGACTGGACTCGATGACCTCTCGAGGTCCCTTCCAGTCCTAGAATCTATGAATAAAAAAGAAGTATTTCTTCGCACAACGCACAGTCAACCTGTGGAACTCGTTGCCAGGGGATGTTGTGAAGGTCAAAAGTGTAAATGGGTTAAAAAAAAATTAGAGAAGTTCCTGGAGGACAGGTCCATCAATGGCTATTAGCCAAAAATGGTGAGGGATGCAACCCCATGATCTGGGTGTCCCTGAACCTCTGACTGTCAGAAGCTGGGAATGGGCGACAGGGGCAGGATCACTGGCTGATTCCCTGGTCTGTTCATTCCCTCTGGGGCACCTGGCATTGGCCACTGTCGGAAGACAGGACACTGGGCTAGATGGACCTTTGCTCTGACCCAGTCTGGCCATTCTTATGTAAGGCTGTTGCTCAAATGTCTCATGGGTGATAAGTGAGTTGAGTTTTCTGGGTGGAGGTGGTTCCTGGTGAACACCTGTCTGAAATCCATGGTCTCCAGCCACTAAGAATTGCCTTTCCAAATGAGATGTGAATGTCTCTTCAATTGAACTCTGAAGTCGTGCTGAGCAAGAGCAGAACTGAAGCCTTTAGACCAGAATTATTCAGCTAAATCGTGAACGTTGGTGACTGGGATTCAGTAGTGACTGACTTTTCTGTGTCTACTTCTTTTTCACTCTCTCACAGACCCTGGTATACATGTACGGGGACTTGCTATGCAATGTGGGGGCGGCGGAGAAGGTGTTCGAGTACCTGGACCGGGAGCCGGCCGTGCGCACCGATGGGACGCGGGTGCCAGAGTCGCTGCAGGGACACGTCTCCTTCCACAACGTCTCCTTCTCCTACCCCTCCCGCCCGGACCGCCAGGTCCTAAAGGTACGGGTCTCGTGGGTTGAGCTGTTTTCTAACATCCAGCCTCATAAACTTGACGCCAGTCTCTGAGATTCAAAGTGGGTCCTTTCTAGCTCCCTCTCCCATTGCTGTGTTGGCTCTGCAGGGATAACAGAAGCAAAAAATAAAAACTTCTTTTTGTTACTGAAATGATCAGATCTATCCCAAACAGAAACAAGAAGCAGCTCTGCTGAGAAAGTAGGTGCCACTTCTTTGAATATGTGTCCCTGTAGGTGTTCCACAATAGGATGTGTGCGCACCTGTGTGCTCTCAATCGGAGATTTGATTCTGCAGTGGCTGTGGGTCTGTGGTTGTGCACCATGCAACCTTGTGCTACATAGTGAGGGCATATAGGGAAGGAGTGGACCCTCCACCACTCCAGTTCCTTCTCAACCACCTGTGGCTTGAAACTGAGCAACTGCGTATCAGCTGCTTCTAGCAGTTATACTAGTTTCATACTTATTTCCTTTATTTTATTTTATTCTTTTAAATTTTTCTGGGGTCTAGTTTTTATTTCCCCCTTTTTGCATAGATTGTGCCATTAAGGGGGTTTCTCCCCACCTCTTTCCCATTTTTGGGACCAAGTCTTTGGCTTTCCTATTGGCCTTACTCTGGGGCATGCCGGAAGCCCCAGGATTCAAAGCCTGACAGATCTGCCATACATTTTTCCCCAAAGTGACAAGCACTTTAGAGCCCCAGAGACTCTCGTATCCCATCAAGGTGCAAAGTTCACAGGGTTTAAGAGCAGGTCTCACAAGGAAGGGGAGGTGAGGTTGAAACTTCTTCTCATAGAGTGCCTCCTAAGACCCACAGGATTTCCTCCCACCCCCGCTACCTCAGTGGCTACTGAGACTCCTCCGGAGGTGAAGCACCCTAAGAAGAGAACTCCCTTCTCTGGAAAAAACCTCCAGAAAAAGAGGTAGATCACCTCTTAGAACTGATGTGGAGAAAACCTCATTCCTTCAGCTAGGTACCTCCAACTGCTCCTACTGTCATTGGCACCAGTGCTCCGGTACTGCCTAAACAGGCAACATGGGACAAGCCTGCTAGTAAGCACCGTAGAGAGCAATCTTCTCCAGGACCATCTAGGCATTGAGGTTCATCTAAACCAAAGGACTCAAAAGAATCCAAGGCTCTGGTACCAGTTGCCTCTCCAGTACCATCCTCAGGTAGGGTTGCCAACTTTGGTTGGACGTATTCCTAGAGATTTCATCATATGACATAATCTTTAATTAAAGATTAATCTTCAATTCCTGGAGACTCCAGGCCAATCCCAGAGGGTTGGCAACCCTATCCTCAGGCCATCTGCACTTGGACTTGGATAATACCACCTCAGCACTGTCCTTCACGGCACCTCATCCATCATCTCTGTTTAGGGTCCCAGCACTGCTCTCTGTCCCAGCAAAGCAATATCATAGCTTTCCAGCACCATCAAGATTACTGCCCCCCAGAGGATTTGTTTGTCTCATACAATCTTAGAATATCAGAGTTGGAAGGGACCTCAGGAGGTATCTAGTCCAACCCCCTGCTCAAAGCAGGACCAACCCCAACTAAATCATCCCAGCCAGGGCTTTGTCAAGCCAGGCCTTAAAAACCTCCAAGGAAGGAGACTCCACCACCTCCCTAGGTAACGCATTCCAGTGCTTCACCACCCTCCTAGTGAAAAAGTTTTTCCTAATATCCAAAAGGAACAGGAGTCCTCTTGTCTGCACGTCACCAAGAGAAGCTCTTTGCTGCATCACCCAATCCACCAAGCACCTTCTCTCTGCACCTTGCATCAGGAGTCGGTCTCCTGGTACTTACCTGACCTAATTCCAGTACTGACTTGGCCTTCGGTACCGTCTCTGGCACCAATGCTCAGAGCTCCCCCTTTGGACTCAGGACAACACTTCTCACTCCAAAATCTTGGTGCAGGGCTCTTCAGCCTACTATCTGACATCTTGGGAGGGTGTGCCCTGACGAGGACTCAGCAGGGTCCAGAAGGTACCCCAGACCTTCCAATCACATATAACTCAGGGGTCCTCCCCCTTACTCACCTTCTCAATGGGCCTGTTGGAATCCCTGGAACCCCTATGCGGACCAGTTCTATAGGGTTTCCACCCACAAGAAATCCTGGCTGGACGTTCTCCAGGCTCCACAGCAACTATTGATTCCAAAGCTGTTCCTGGGAACTTATCACCATGGACAGGTGGATTTTAGAGGCGGTGGCTACGAGTTACTTTGTCCACTTTGTGTCCCACTCCAAGTGCTTCCCCTTTCAGGGACCCCTCTCACACTTTATTTTCTAGTGACCATTTCTGATTTTAATGCATCATTATTTGGACTGACTTAAAATCTCTCTCTTTGTAGTTGCTAAACTTGGTGTGGCAAGTTATGTGCATATTATTTCTGTTAAAGCAATAACGGACTTTATATAAACTCATATTGTCCAGGAGAGGGCTGGGCAGTGCAGGACATACGTCTCTGGGGGGAAATCTGAGACTGGCGGTGTGTTGGGGTCACCCTGCAATATAACCAAGGCTGGTAAGAACCAAGGGGTGGCTGGCAGTGCAAAGGACACCCCAGGTTGGAGGGCAGGGGTGACACAGCTACTCGCTAGTCTGGATTGTACCCTTCATTAGACGTTTGCTGTGCTTCATCGTTGACTCAGAGCAGTATCAACTCCACGTCCTACCCTTTGGACTTTCCATGGCCCCACAGGTTTTTACGAAGGTCCTCTCAGTAGTCGCGGTTCACCTACGTCGAGATGGCATTGCAGGCGTTCCCTGTGTAGATAGTTGGCTCCTCCGGGGGTGCTCTGCTCCAGAGGTACAATCAGCAACTAATAGGGCCCTCACCTAAGTTTCTTGGCCTCCTTATCAACCTAGAGAAGTCCACATTGACACCCATTTGGACCTGTGAAGGTCTGTGTGGGACTCCCATTCTCAAATCTGCCACCAACACGAATCATCACAAGATGTGGGAGCCCACTTACAGAATTTTATAGCACAGGGCAAATGGTCGTCACAAGAAACGTTGCTTCACATCAACATTCTAGAGCTCTGGGCAGTTCGTTATGCGTGCCAGCACTTCCTCATCATATTCAAGGCTGTCATGTCACAGTGATGATAGACAACAGGGCGGCGATGTACTATATAAATCAACAAGGGGGAGCAAGATCCCAGTCCTTACGTGCAGAATCCCTAAAACTATGGAACTACTGGTGCATTAACCTGCTGCATAGAGATCTCAGCAGTTTACCTGCCAGGCTTCCAGAACACGGTAGTAGGTGCCCTAAGCAGATACTTCCTTCAGGACCACAAATGTGAGCTCAATAACCTAATCTTTCACAATATCTGCAAAGCATGGGGCCTCCCTGCAATGGATTTCTCTGCAACACCGGCCAATACAAAATATCTGGACAGGATCAGAGCCTTTAGGACTTCACCTAGACTGTTTGTGTCCTTTTCTGGAAGAATGAAAGGACAACTGATCTCCTTTGAAACTATCAAAGTAGTTTTCAGGTGGTAGCATAACCTGCTATGAGGTCATGGAGTACAACCCCTCCCTAGGGTGACAGCACTTTCTGCCAGGGCTCAATCCTCTTCTGTTGCCCCGCCTAAGACGTTCCCATCGCAGACATTTGCAGGACTACAACCTGGTCCTCAGTTCACAATACACCAAACATTGCGCTATCCTACCTGTGTGGATTCAAATCTCCAGTCAAGCCAGGACTCCTGGGTTCTATCCCCAGCTCTGCTCCTGACTTGACGTGTGACCGTGGCGGAGTCTTTTCCTCTCTATATGCTGCAGTTTCCCAAAAATAATATTGGTTCACTTCACAACTGTAATCATCATTAGCGTAATATTAGAATGTGACACACAACAGTCTTTGGTGACACGGCTTTGCTTCTGCTGAGAAGACAGGAGAAAAAGTGGTTGCCTCACTTAGTGTGCACCTGTTGGTTAGGAGTTAGGACAGATTTGTTGGAAAGGCTGGGCAGTGTGGGGTTCAAGTCCAGGTTTTCATAACATGATGGTTTTTGTTGTTCCAGGCTGTGTCCTTCGAGCTGCGTCCCAGGGAGGTGACGGCGCTGGTGGGGCTGAACGGCAGCGGGAAGAGCACGTGCGTGGGGCTGCTGGAGCGGTTCTATGAGCCCCAGGCTGGGGAGATCCTGCTGGACGGGGCGCCCCTCCGGGAGTACGAGCACCGGTACCTGCACCGCCAGGTGAGGGCAGTGTGGGGCAGAGGGTCTCTCCTATGTGAGAGCTCAGAGAAGAATGGGAAAGGAGGAGGAGGTTGTGCTCTTACCCTACACTGGTTATTGCATCCCTGATGCTGTTTCTCCCCTTGTGTCTTGTGCTCAGGTTGCCCTAGTGGGACAGGAGCCAGTTTTATTCAGTGGTTCCATCCGGGAGAACATCACCTACGGGCTGGAGGACTGTGGGGAGGCAGAGGTGACTGCAGCAGCCTGCGCAGCCAATGCCTATGGGTTCATTGCCTCGATGGACAGAGGCTTTGAGACAGGTGACTCACTGCACCATCTGCGTCAAACATGCATGTGTGTAACATTGCCAGGAGAGAGTCTCACAAGTGTGATGGCATCCTAAACATCTTCACCCCCTAGTATTCTTGTGTTTTGTTAAGCTGTATCTTTAAACTTTCCAAAGACTTATTCTATAGATCAGCATTAAGAGATATACTAGAACTGACCAACTCCTGCTTTGTGGGTAATTGAAAATGTGATCTAGTGGAAACTGAAATTTTCCGGTTTCTACCCTAAAAAATGTGGCAAAAATGGGGGAAATTTCACCCTCCTCAGAAACCTCTTTTGGTAGCAAGTTAACCTCTAAGTTTTCCAATTTCATTGTGGCTGGGGGGAAAAACTGGAAAATAAATCAAATATGTTTTGCTTTGTTGCGAACCCACAAACCGGGTGTGTTCTCTACTACCAGCTCTCACAACTGATTTCTCTGTCTCTCTCTTCCTGGCAGATGTGGGAGAAAAAGGAGGTCAGCTGGCCGCAGGGCAGAGGCAGCGTCTTGCCATCGCCCGGGCACTGATTCACCAGCCAACAGTCCTGATCCTGGACGAAGCCACCAGCGCGCTGGATGTGGAGAGTGAATTTGCAGTAAGCAGGGGGAGTGGAATTCGAAAGCATGTATGGCTCAATTCACAAAGGGACTTAGTCCAACATGGAGGCACCAATGGCATTCACAAGACTCCTGCTCGGCTGCTGCCTAAAGTCTCTAGGCCCCTCAGTTTCTGCTGGTAAAGTCCCGTAGACACCTATCTTTCTGGCATGTGCACAGCTGCCTCAGTCCCGATACCACCAAGTAGCTTGGTACCAAACTCATGCCTAAACTCCAGTGGATTTTCACACTAGGCATTCCCCTGCTTATCTGGCCTGCAAGGACCGATCCAGGCCCCCTGTCCCTAAACCCCCCACTCACCCCCTGTCATCCTTCTCTTTGTCCCACCCCCTCCTATCCTTGCCCCTCTCACTCTCCTAGTCCCCTCCCTCTTACCTGAGCACCCCACTCCCTCTTCCCGTTCCCTCCCCTACCACCCATTTCCATTTATCCTCTCCCCATAATCCCCCCATTCTTTGCTGCAGACCCAAACCCCTCTTCTCCTCTTCTGCCCCAATTCCCCTCCCAGCGAGCATTCATGTGCATAATTTATTTTCTTTTCAAAAATAGTTTGAGCACCTTCTGAATTATCTGCTGTCCTCAGATTACATTTATCCAAAGCAAAACAAAAAAACACCCCTTTGACACATGCTGATTTTTCCTAAACGTTTACAGTTCATTCTCACAGTGAACTCCCTAGGACGAGTTTCAAAGTTGCTAGGAACTGTGAACTTTAAGAAAAGTCATTTTTGGAGGGGCAGTATATAGGGACCTCTTGGTCAAATGATCCTGAATTTGGATCACTAACCTTACCCTATGTCCCCATGAAGCACACCAAATTTCAGGACAATCCAAGTCAGAATGTAGATTTTAGAGCAGTTAGAAAAATTGCCCTTGAAACAGAAAAGTCTCCTCAATCTTTAACTGTAGCGGAGTTGGCACTCGGCTGTAATGTAGGAATTAATCATCAGCAACTGCTTTGCTCTATCCATAACCCCAGCACAGGATAATCCTGAAGCATAAGAGGCTCAGGGCATGTCTACACACAAACGTAATTTGTAATTACTGTGGAGGCTGATGTGCACACTGCCCTCCTTCTGTCGGTGGTGCACGTCCTCACTGGGAGCGCTCCCACCGACTGAAGAGGGGTAGTGTGGGAGGCCGAGAGCCCGGGCTCTGATCCATGTGCAACTCCCTCCTGGGAGCACAGCAGCCACCTGGACTCCCAGTGGGGAGCTCTGCAACTGGAGCCCAGGCAGCACCAGGGCTCCCTGCAGGGAGTGGGAAGCCTGGGTGGCAGCTGGAGTCTCCTACCTGCCTCAGGGTGACAGCCCGAGCTGCGAGCCAGGCTTTCTTATCAATTTCATGGCTATGGAGCTGATGTAAGTAAGTCTACACAGACACTGCATTGCCCAAATTACACAGACATAAGCCCTACACTTCTTGTGGAGGTGGAGTTATGATGTCAGTGTAGTTTGGGACTTACATCGGCGCAAGCAAGGCTGTGGACATGGACCTAACTCTGTAGTGTAGACCAGGCCTTCGGAGAAGTGTGACATGACCCATTTCTCTCTCTGAGATGGTCTCAGCTGAAGAACACCCTCTGGGGATGATACAGCCTGAACCAATAGCTCTGAGATGTGTGAACTGCCCGATTCATTTCAGCGGGTGTTTTCATCACCTTTCCCCAATGCTGCAGAGCCTGTGATGTGCATTAACCATGCCCATTCTCTGCTCCCCATCCCAGTCTCTGCAGGGTGTTCTCGGTGCATGGTCCCAGCATGTCTGTTTTCAGCTCCCCACGTCAAGGGGCAGGGCTTCCTTAGATCCTGGCTCACATGGAGGGGCAGGAAGGGGAGCTCTGACTCCCTCATTGAGGGGCAAGTCCCCCCACATCCCATGAGGAGTGGTAGAGAGAGAGACTGAAACAACTGCTAGAAGGGCAGCCCCCCCAGATCCTGGCGCACACATGGGGGGCAGGAAGAAGGACTCAGGCCCCCAGGAGGGGCAGGGCCCCCCAGATCCTGGCATGTACACAGGAGGAGAGAATGTGGGGCTGTCAGGCACCCCCTGCCCCAGTCCCACCCATTTGCCCTGACATCTCCATGTCATGTCTCCCAGTGTCTCTCTCCTCCCCTCTCATTGCCCACAATCCCCACCCCCTACTCCTGACCTGAGACCTCCAGCCTCTCTCCCTTCCTCTGCCACTCATCCTTATTTATTCTGCATCCTATAATCCTGTGACGGGCTGGGTCACAGAAACCCCCTAGGGGCTGCCAACTGATGTGCCAAGACTACTCCTGTCCCTGCTTCCCTGCCAGCTTGGGACTTCAGTGCCCTGCCTGGTTTGAGCCAGACCCGCTAGCCTGCTGCAAACCCAGACCCAAGTCTGAACCACATCCCCCAAAAGCTGTAGGCTGAACTGAAAATAGCTTAAGAAGTGTTCCTGTCTCCAACACTCAGACACCCAACTCCCAATGGGATCCAAACCCCAAATAAATCCATTTTACTCTGTATAAAGCTTATACACGATAAACTCATAAATTGTTCGCCCTCTATAACACTGATAGAGAGAGATGCACAGCTGTTTGCCCCCCCCCCAGGTGTTAATACATACTCTGGGTTAATTAATAAGTAAAAAGTGATTTTATTAAGTACCGAAAGCAGGATTTAAGTGGTTCCAAGTAGTAACAGACAGAACAAAGTGAATTACCAAGCAAAATAAAATAAAACACACATGTCTAAGCCTAATACAGTAAGAAAGTGATTACAGATGAAATCTCACCCTCAGAGATGTTCCAATAAGCTTCTTTTACAGACTAGCCTCCTTCTAGTCTGGGTCCAGCAATCACTCACACCCCCTGTCGTTACTGTCCTTTGTTCCAGTTTCTTTCAGGTATCCTGGGGGGTGGAGAAGCTCCTTCTCTTTAGCCAGCTGAAGACAAAATAGAGGGGTCTCCCAGGGGTTTAAATAGACTTTCTCTTGTGGGTGGGTACCCCGGTGTAGAATCCCAGCTACAAAATGGAGGTTTTGGAGTCACCTGGGCCAGTCACATGTCCATGCACGACTGAGTTCCTTACCAGCCAAGCCACATTCCTGGGAAAGCCCAGATGTGGATTGGTGTCTCCAAGTTCATTGTTGGCTTAAGTGTTTCCAGATTGAGCACTTACTGAGAATAGTCTTTTCTCAGGAAGCTGACCAACTGCTTTACTAAAACCTACTTAGAATCAAACGAGTACACAGCCAATATTCATAACTTTGAATACAACAATGACACATGCATACAAATAGGAGGAATATATTCAGTAGATCATAACCTTTACAGAGATATGTTACATGGCATATGTAGCATAAAACATATTCCAGTTATGTCAGATATACATTCATAAGAATATTTCCATAAAGCCTCATGTGGTGCAACGTCACAAATCCCCTCTCTCCTTGCCACAGCCCTCTTTGGTGAATACTGTTGTGAAAGCTGCTCCCCCAAATGAGTAGCAAGTGCCATGTAGTTGGTGCAGGTAACACTCCCGTGATTGAGACCTTTTGTCCCAGGATTCAGGGCCCAGATTTAATCCCTGTACTGTGCAAAACAAGTTGGTAGAAGCTATGAATCCTAAGAAAAACTATTTTTCCAGGGGATGTATCCCAGAAACCCCTTGCTCAAATGACCCCAAATTTGGATCACTAACCTTACCCCATACTCCCATTAATCACACCAAATTTCAAGACAATCTGAGTAACCATGTGGATTTCAGAGCACTTTGAAGAGTCAAGCTTTAAACAGAAAGCTGATCTAAACCTTAACTACAGCATTGGTGGCGCCCTGCTCTACTGCCCTATGGGGCATTCTGTCTCTGAACCATTGTATTACCGTGCATGGATGAATCCTAATGGGGTGCTGGCTAATTCTCCCTCCTCCATCTGCCCTAGATCCACCAGTCGGTGCTGAGCCGGGGGCGCCGGACGGTGCTGGTGATCGCCCACCGCATGCAGACGGTGGAGAACGCCGACAGGATTGTGGTGCTGGAGGGCGGGGCCGTGGCCGAGGAGGGGACGCACGCCGAGCTGATGGGGCGCAAGGGGCCCTACTACAGACTGGTGCAGAGAGACCTGGCCGAGTAACCCCCCGCCCCGGGGAATAGCCCAACACCGGCGTTACGGCTCGTCCCCTCCTCCCCCCGGCACAGGGTGACATGGAACATACTGACAGCGGCTGATTAGCGTCTGATGTCGGGTCACTGGTTTATCGCCTGCGTTGGGTTTCGGTTCTCTGCGGGGAGTCCCGGGGGGGCAGGCGTGTTCGACTGGCTGAGCGCGAGACGAGTGTTTTGTAAAATACATTGACGAGGTGAAACATCCGAGCGGCGTCTGTGACGGTCTCTGGCTGGAAACGCCGTCGCTGGTCCTGTGCTGCAGTGTTCGCTCTTGCTGGAACCAGGCCGTGGCTGTGAAGCCCATGTAATTAGCAATTCTAAAAAAACAGTTATTCACCTTCTCGTAACTGTTGTTTTTTGAGATGTGTTGTTCACGTCCATTCCAATCAGGTGTGTGCGCGCCGTGTGCATGGTGGCTGGAAGATTTTCCCCTTAGCAGTGTCCGTAGGGTCGGCCTGGGCCCCCCCCCTGGAGTGGCACCTGCCTGGTGCCCAATAAAGGGCCCTGCTGACCTCCCCCCGCCCCCTCAGTTCCTTCCTGCCGGCTGCTCTGACAGAGGGGAGGCGGGTGGGTTTGGAATGGACGTGAACAACACAACTTGATGAACAACAGTTACGAGAAGGTCAGTAACCGTTTTTTCTCCGAGTGCTTGTTCATGTCCATTCCAATCAGGTTACCCACAAGCCTGAGTTGAGGAGGTGGGGTCGGAGCTGTCCAGTGACTGGAGCACAGCTCGTTCAAAGGCTGCATCGTCTCTGGCCTGTTGTGTGATCTCATAGTGCGTTGTAAACGTGTGTATCGAGGACCACGTTGCTGCTCTGCAGATTTCCTGTGTGGGTACCTGCGCCAGGAACGCTGCTGAGGAGGCCTAAGGTCTGGTGGAGTGTGCGGTGATCGGCGGAGAGGGCACCTTCGCCAGGCTGTAACACTCCCGAATGTGTGATGTGATCCACGACGAGATGCGTTGGGATGAGGCGGGGAGGCCTTTCATCCTGTCTGCCACCGCTACGAATAACTGGACGGACTTTCGGAACGGCTTAGTTCTCTCTCTATAGAAGGCCAGCGCTCTGCGGACATCCAATGAGTGAAGCCTTCGCTCCCTGTCACAGCTTAGGATAGAACACTGGGAGGAAGATGTCCTGGTTGATGTGAAACAGGGAGACAACCTTAGGGAGAAAAGCCGGGTGAGGCCTGAGCTGAACCTTGTCCTTATGGAATGTCTTGTAAGGGGGCTCTGATGTAAGGGCCCTGAGCTCTGACACTCTCCTAGCTGAGGTTATTGCCACCAGAAACGCCACCTTGTAAGAGAGATAAAGCAGGGAGCATGTCGGCCGTGGCTCAAATGGGGGGCCCGTAAGTCTGGAAAGGAACAGATTAAGGTCCCAAGCTGGGATAGGCTGTCATGTTTGTGGGTAGAGTCTGTTGAGGCCTTTGAGAAAACGGCTGACCATAGGGTTCACAAAGACTGAGTGGCCGTCTGCACCCAGATGGAAGGCGGAGATGGCGGCCAAGTGGACCCTTATTGATGACAGAGCCCTGTTGTTTAAGATGGAGGAGGTAGTCCAGGATAAATGGGATAGGGGCGAGCATCGGTGGCTGATGGTGCTGCTCCAACCAGAGAGAGAACCTCTTCCACTTTGCAAGGTACGTTGCCCTTGTGGAGGGCTTCCTACTGCCAAGGAGAACTTGTCTGACTTGATCAGAACAGGACAGTTACACGGCGTGTAGCCATGGAGCATCCAAGCTGTGAGGTGGAGTGACTCTAGGTTCGGGTGCTGGAGGCAGCCGTGGTCCTGCTTGATCAGGTCTGGGACCAGCAGCAAGGTGAGCAGGATCGCCACAGACATTTCCAGTAGGGCTACCATATGTCCGGGTTTCCCTCCCTGTGAGCAGGATCGCCACAGATCGCCTCCCTGTGAGCAGGATCGCCACAGACATGTCCAACTTTTCGCTCTTTAAATAGCCGTCCGGGGGGGATTTCTAAAAATCTAAAACTGTCCGGGATTTCCCCCCGGTCGGCTATTTATAGACCAAAAAGCGGCTGACAGGGCGGCCGAGCGTCGCTCGCATTGGGGCCTCGGCTGCCAAAGCCCCTTCCCAGCTCCCCCCATCCCCTGCAGCCTTAGCACGCCGCCCGGCAGTGCTGGGGGGTGGGGCTGTGCGCCTATGAGGGAACGCGGCGGCGGGGCTGGCGGCAGGTAGGGCAGCGGTGGCCAGAGCCCCTCCCCCGCTTCCCCCCCCCCTCCACAGCCTCAGCATGCCACTTGGCGGGGCGGGGCGCTCCTTGGGGCGCGGAGCCAGACACCTGCTCTAAGTCGAGTGGCACTGTAAGGGGGCCGGGGAGTTGGAGAAGGGGAGCAGTCAGGGGACAGGGAGCGGGGGGGTTAGATGGGTCGGAGGTTCAGGGGGGCAGTCCGGGGACAGGCAGCGGTTGGATAGGCGTGGGAGTCCCGGGGATCTGGCGGGGGCGTGGATAGGAGTCAGAACAGTCAGGGGACAGGTAGGGAGTGGGGTCCTAGGGGGGCAGTTAGGGTGGGGGGGGGTCTCAGGAGGGGGCAGTCGAGGACAAGGAGAAGGGAGGCTTAGATAGGAGGTGGAAAAAAACCAGCCATGGGTTGTAACTGCCCTATTTTAAGCAATTTGTCCTGAATTGGCACTCTCAGTTGGGTCCCGCCAGAACATGCATCGTTACACCACCTCTAAGGCACCAAACCAGCCAGACAGAGAGGACTTTGGTTTACCCCACTGGCTAACCATAAGTCACACAAGCAATTCCCTCAGACACTCCAGTTTCCCAGTATCACCACCTGTGCCACTCGTTATGGGGACGAATGGTTATGAAAACCAAGACCCCAGTAAAAGAAAAAGGTTCTCCTGATCCCAAAGGACCAAGCCCCAGACCCAGGTCAATATACAAATCAGATCTTACCCACAAATCACGCTGTTGCCAATCCTTTAGAATCTAAAATCTAAAGGTTTATTCATAAAAGGAAAAAGATAGAGATGAGAGTTAGAAGTGGTTAAATGGAATCAATGACATCCAGTAATGGCACAGAGACTATGCGGAACTTGCATTTCTTCAAGTATTTGTTGAGCTGCCGCAGGTCTAGGATGCGTCTGAGGCCCCCCCTTGGCTTTCGGTATTAGGAAATACAGTGAGTAGAAGCTCCTGCCCCTTTGCTCCTGACTCTGAGGAACCTCTTCCCCTGCATCCACGAGAGGAGCGAGTGCACTTCCTGAATTAGAAGTTGCTTGTGAGAGGGGTCTCTGAAGAGGGATGGGGAAGGGGGGTGGAGGGGTGTGAGGGCACAGAATTGGATGGAATATCCCCTCTCTGCCATGTGGAGCACCCAACGGTCCGAGGTGATACGGGACCAGGCACGATAGAAAGGGGTTAGTCAGGACGAAAAGGTAAGAGGGGATGGCTCCAGAGTCTGAATTGGTGAGCTGTCCTCAACTGCACCTTCAAAAGGGGGATCTGGGGCCGGCCGGAGGCTTGGGCTGACTGGAGCTCTGCCCTGAGGAGGGGTGCTGCCTCCTCCTACAAGGAGCGTCCTGGCGGTTCTGTGTCTGGTAGAACCTAGGGGCAGGCTGAGATCTGAAATGCCTGTGCTGAGTAGCTGGGGTGTGAAGCTCCAGAGATTGTAGGGTGGCCCTAGATTCCTTCAAACTATGAAGTCTCTTGTCCGTTTTCTCAGAAAACAGGGTCGAGCCCTTGAAGGGTAGGTCCTGGATAGTCTGTTGGACCTCATGTGGAATTCCAGAGACCTGCAACCAGGAACCCTGCCTCATCACCACCCCTGTGGCCAGTGTGCGCAAGGCTGCGTCCGCCGCATCCAAGGCCACTTGAAGGGAGGCCCAGGAGACCAGCTTCCCTTCCTCCACTAGTGTGGAGAACTCCACATGAGAGTCTTGAGGCAAGAGCTCCGCAAACTTGGCCATTGCAGAGGAGGTATTGTGCGCATATCTGCTTACGATGGCCTGTTGATTTGTGATGTGGAGCTGTAGGCCCTCCGTCAAATAGACCTTCCTGCTGAACAGGTCGAGTCTCTTCGCCTCCCTGTTTTTTGGGGTGGGACCCTGGATTGGCTGCATCAACCACCACCGAGTCGGGGAGTGGGTGGGTATATAGTTGTTCATACCCCTTAGATGGTGCGAAATAGCGCCGTTCGGTTCTGTTGGTCGTAGGGGTCAGAGAAGCAGGGGTCTGCCACAGGGTTTTAGTCATTTTGACTATTGTCTTTATCAGTGGCAGGGCGACCCGTGATGGACCTGAGGGTGCGAGGATGTCCATGACTGGGTCTGACTCCTCAACCACCTACTCTGCCTATATGCCCAGGCTTTGGGCAGCCCCGTGTAGGAGCTGCTGGAGAATCCGATTATCCTCCAGAGCCGGGGCCGCTGTCGTCCCTGTGACTGCTTCATCTGTTGAGGATGATGAGAGAACTGGCAGTGGACCTTGCTCACTGCCTCAGTACACAGTATTCGAGGGGATGTGGTGCTAGGGCTGCTGGAGGTGGGAGCCTCGGCATAGGCACCAACTGGGTGGGTGCTCTGGGGCTGGAGCACCCACGGGGAAAATGAGTGGGTGCTCTGCACCCACCAGCAGCCAAGCTCCTCTCTCCCCAACTCCACCTCCTTCTCCACCTCCTCCCCTGAGCGTGCCGCCTCCCCGCTCCTCTGCCTACCTCCCAGCGCTTCCTGCCCAGCTGCCGCCAAACAGCTGTAGCAAGCTCTGGGAGGGAGGGGGAGGAGTGGGAATGTGGTGTGCTCAGGGGAAGAGGCGGGGCAGGGGCGGGGATTTGGGGAAGGAGTTGGAATGGGGGGCAGGGCAGGGGTGGAGTTGGGGCTGGGGCGGGGCTGGAGCACCCACCGGCGCCAGTAGAAGTCGGCACCTATGAGCCTTGGTCCTGCGGCCGGTGAGGGGGCCGCTAGATCTGGCGGTGATGAGCTTGTTGATGCCGGTGGAGTCAGAGCTGGAGCCGTCGGCGGTGCCGTTGATGGAAGGGTTGGTGCCGGAGCTGTTGGTTGTAATAGCGAGCCCATCACTTCGGTGGACAGTGCCGCTGTAGGCAGTGCCCACCTTCCTTGTGGTGGAACAAAGAATGCTGAAGATACTGATGCTGACTGGGACCTTGAGGTCTCCAAGTAGGAGGACCACGGAGGAGCTATGCCCTGGGCCGCCGGCGAGTGGCGCCGAGAAGCCAGGGATTGGTGCGGCTCCTCTATGTGTATGGGTTGTGCCAGGGAGAGGTGCACTGGGGATGGAGAGCGGTGCGCCATCAGCACTGGTTTGCTCCTGGAATGGAAGTGGGGCCACACAAACACTGGTGACTTGTCCCTTCTCTGTGGGGAGGATGGCACCAGGAGGCGCATCAGGTCCTTGGCCAGCTCAAACGCCTCAGGTGTCGATGGGAGCTGGAGGTGGTCACCTTGATGATCCGGGGACCGTGTTTGGGTTTGGACTCGTCGACTCCTGCCCCGGCTGGGGTACAGTTAAGACCTGGCAGGCTGTAGGGACGCGGTGGTCTGTCCTGAGGCACTTGCGGAAGGTACCAACTCTTTGGGCTTCGGCGGGGGGGGAGGGGCCGGGACACCGACCCCTCTCTGGCCTCTTCTTTAATGGCACCGGGGGTTGAGAGCAGTGCTGCACTGAAGATGGCTTCTTATGGCCTGAGTATAAACTTGCCACAGACCTCACAGAGCTTAAACCCTGGAGATCCAGGCATACCCCAGAGTGGGGAAAAGCTTTGTGTGTGTGTGGGGGGGGACCCCCAAACAAGCTAAACTACTACCACTGAATCTAACTACTAACCAACTAAAGAACTATTTACACCGTATGCATAAGAAAAAAATACAGAAGACGGTGCTAAAGTGCTTGCCACAGGAGTGAACGTTGTTTCAGCTAGCCGTCACTGGCGGTAAGAAGGAACTGAAGGGGTGCGGGGGGGGGGGGGTCGGCAGGGCTCTCTATATTGGGCACCATGAAGGTGCAACTCCAGGAGGTGCCCAGGCTGACCTTATGGACACTGCTAAGGGAAAATCTTCCAGCTGGTGTGCACGCGGTGCGCACACACCTGATTGGAATGGACGTGAACAGAACATCTCGAAGAAGAATGAATTGTGTTTAACGAAGAACGTGGCCTCCCGCTCAGGCTGGTGCTCTGCGACCCGCCCGGAGAGCTGGGAATTGCGGGTCAGTGCGTGGCTGGGGCTCGGCCCCGGGCACTGCCAGCGCACGGCTGCGGAGAGCCAGCAGGAGGCGCTCCAGGCTCCGAGCGGGTGGGTCTGTCTCACAGTAACAGCAGCCGCTGTCTGTCAGCACCGGGGCCGGGGTCACTCCGGTTTCTATCCCAGGCTGGCAGAGCAGAGCTGATCCTGGGGAGGGGCCGCAGGCCGGCAGGGGGTCACTGGGTCACAGACGCTGAAATGTCAGACAGGCCTGGGAGCAGGGGGGTGAGACAGGCGGTTAACCTGGCTGGGCTGTGGGAACATTTAAGGTCTCTGAGCACCCAGGGAGCCCCGCCCTAGCCCCGCCCCCATCCACTCCCTCCTACTTCCTGCCCCGACTTCCCCCCTCAGAACCCCCAACCCCCCCCCGCTCCTTGTCCCCTGACTGCCCCCTCCTGGGACCCCTGCCTCTAACTGCCCCCCAGGACCCCACCCCCTACCTAAGCCTCCCTGCTCCTTGTCCCCTGACTGCCCCCTTAGGACCCTACCCCCTACCTGTACCCTGACTGCTCCAACCCTTATCCACACCCCCATCCCCAGACAGACCCCTGGGACTCCCATGCCCATCCAACCGCTTCCCACCCCCAGAACTCCCGACTCATCCAACCCCCCCCAGCTCCTTGTCCCCTGACTACCCCCTCCAGAGACCCCCCCCCACCCTAACTGCCCCCCAGGCGCCTCGTTGCTCCCTGTCCCCTGACTGCCCTGACCCCTATCCTCCCCCCCCCGACAGACCCCAGGACTCCCATGCCCCATCCAACCCCCCCTGCTCCCTCCAGAGACCCCCACCTCTAACCACCCGCCTGGGATCCCACCCCCATCCAACCCACCCTACTCCCTGTCCCCTGCCTGCCCCCACCCCTTATCCAACCCCCCTGGCCCCAGACCCCTTACCATGAGATGAGGCTCCTAGCCTCCCCGCAGAGCCAAACACTGCCCCGCGGGAGTGCACAGCCCCGACCCCCAGAGCGCTGCACGCGCAGAGGCATGGCTCATGGGGAGGGGGGAAGGGCCGGTGTCTTGCTGCGCTCGACTGGGCGCTCCGGCCCGGGAGCGTGGACCTCGCAGCTTGCTGCGCCGGGAGAGGGGGGCCATTTGCTCACCCCTGTATTAGGGTGTGCCTGGGCACACCCCGTGCGCATGCCTATGTGCAAACTCTGTGTGGCTCAGGCTTTAGGGGGCATGGGGTTACTCACTCCATATGCAAGTGTCTGTATGAAACGCCCAAGTAACACAAACCACAGCCAGGGCTGGATTAACTTTTTGTGGGCCCGGCCCCAAACATATTTGTAGGCCCCCTGGGAAATTATTGTAAAAGGGGCCGGGGGTAAAAGCACAGTGGGGCAGGAGCTAGGGTTGGTCTCTGGAGCAAGGGAGGGGTTGGGGTAAACTGCAAGTGCAGCAGGGCTGGGGAGGGGGTAAACAGGATCTCCCCCCCCCCCCCGCCTCTGCCCACATAGAGCGGGTACCTAGCTGGTTCTAGCCCATTCTCTTCCTCTCTCTGCATTGAGCTGCCCCTCCTCCCGCAGCAGCAGGACAGGTTCCTTCCAGCCCTCGGGGGTGGGAGTTGGGAGTGGGAGGAGCGGAGGCTAACGTGGTTACTCCTATAACCGGACATTTAGTTTCCAGTCAGCACTGCTAACCGGACACTCAGGTCCTGTTTTCTACTGGAGTTTCCAGTCTAAAACTGGATACCTGGCAACAGGGCTGCCAGAAAAGCCTGGGGGAAGGGGGGAGAGGGGCAAGCAATCATTTTTAAGAGTAAGAGGGCTAAGACTTAAGGGGGGGGCAAGTGGTGGGTGGGCTAGGGAGTGGAGAGGAGCTAGTGGGCAGGGCCATGTCTACTGTACTGCCCAGGTAGGTTGGAGACTGTGGGGATCAGCTGACACAGTATCCAGGGCCGGTGCAAGGATATTTTGCACCCTAGGCGAAACTTCCACCTTGCGCCCCCCCTCTCTCCTCCAGAGCATCGCTTATTATAAATTTTCAAAAATGAATCCAGTGGAGTCACATCTTACGTGGGGGTTAGGTTCTAAAGTCATCGCATAAGAGGAAAATTGCGTATAGTGAAAATTACCATAAACTACAGTACACACTTGTTGCCGAAATGTCAGGTCCGTAACAGTCAGACAGGGATAAGGAAGAGTTGCTTTATTCTGCAGAAGAAAGGAGAGCTTTGCACCTTAGTACAAAAACCTCTAACTAATACAAAAAGCCACAGATCTTTTATACACTCAAACACAGGCGCTGGTCGTGTTAACATTTGATTGGTTGTTAACAGACCCTGTACTTCTACTATCTGGTCAGTGAAAACCGGCTTGGGACCAGCTCCAGCTACCTCAAGGCCTTGAAGGGAAAACAGTTGAAAAGTTCAGGCTACTGTGTACTTGAGATGTCTGCTTCCCCCAATGGCCGCTGGTTGCCATAAAGGCTGCTCTGTTAAGCGGGGGTCACTAGTAACTTTCACACACTGTCTACACTAGAACAGGGTCCTCAACCTACGGCACGTGTGCCAAAGGTGGCACGTGAGCTGATTTTTTTTTTTTAATGGCAGGCTGCGGGTCCCGGCCAACGCTGAGCCTGCAGCCAGCCTGGGGTTCCGTTCACTCAGCTGCCAGCCGAGATCCCAGCCAGCGACTCCGCTCAGCCTCCTGCCATTCACCCAGGCCAGCAGGAGGCTGAGCGGGGCCAGTGCCTGAGACCCTGGCTGGCAAGGGGCCGGCAGCCGGAACCCCAGACCAGCAGCAGGCTGAGTGGGGCCGGCAGCTGGGACCTCAGCCCACTGCCAGCTGGGGTCCCAGCCGCCGGCTCCGCTCAGCCTCCTGCCGGCCTGGGTGAACGGAACCCCAGACCGGTGGACGGAACCCTGGGTGAACGGAACCCCAGACCATTCACCCAGGCCGGCAGGAGGCTGAGCAGGGCTGGCGGCTGGGACCCCGGCTGCCAGCAGAGTGGACAGAACCCCAGGCCGGCAGCAGGCTCAGCGGCGGCCGGGACCCGCAGCCTGCCATTAAAAAGAAATCAGCTCGCGTGCCACCTTTGGCAGCGTGCCGTAGGTTGAGGACCCCTATTCTAGTGCATACTGTGCTTTATGGTAATTTTCACTATATGCGATTTTCCTCTTACGCGGTGACTTTAGAACCTAACCCCGCGTAAGATGTGACTCCACTGTAGTGAAAAAAAAAAAAAAGTTTGCAGGGGGCTGGGGCGGTGCAGGGGTTAGGGTGGGCAGGAGGCAGGCTGGGGTCGTGGGGGGTGCTCACGCAGGGGGCTGGAGGGGGTATATGCCCCAATTCCAGCCCCTTCCACAAGGCCTCACCCCCACCTCTTCTCCTCCTCCTCCTCTCCGGAGAGGCGTGCTGCGGCTCCCCCTCCCCCCTCCTGCCAGCAAGCAGCTGATCCAGCTGATCGGCGGCAGGCAGGGGGGGAGGGAACGTAGCATGTTGGGGAAAGAGGCGGGGGAGAGGCCTGGCTCCCGCCTCTTCTCCTCCTCCTCCTCCCCAGAGCGGCGTGCTGCAGCTCCCCCCTCCCAGGCTGATCCAGCTGACTGGCGGCGGGGGGAGGGGGGGGAGACAGGCGTAGCACGCTGGGGAAAGGGGCGGGGCAGGAGCCAGGCTGCCGGCAGAGGCTGCCACGGAGCCGCAGCAGCCCACAGCATCAAGCGCTGACCCCACAGGAGAGAGCGGGGGGCAGAGAAGAACGCGCCGGGGTCCCTTTTGACCATGGGCCCGGCCCCATGGCGCCCTTGTAAATCCGGTATTGACCAGAGCATACTTCGCACAACCATATTCATTGGGGTAAGAAAATGAATAGTAAAGGCAAAGAAACCCATGCAAAGTAAGAGCCCAGCCTGGTACCCCCTCCCTGCAGAGCCTGTTACATACAGGAAGGGAAGTTAACAGCCAAGGTGCTGCCCCCCTGAAGAATTCATTCTCCTCAGCTGGCCCCAGCCCATAGGCCAGCCACAATCCACTCCCCCCCCCCAATCCCTCACCCCATCCCCATCCCAGGCTCTGTCCTAGCTAGGGGGTTACTGTGTGCAGTGCCCAGGCTGCGTGGCCCCACGCGGGGCGTACTGACACTAGAGCCATGGAGGCCACAGCCTCATGCATCTCAGCCTGGCTTAGCCCCCTGTTCACAGGACTGCCAGCCCCAGACCCAGCTTAGCCGCCCTCTTCTAGCCCCCACCCCCATTACATGCCCTGGGTGGAGGAGGGGTTGAGGGGCCGGCAGCCTGAGGCCTCATTTGAACCTGTGTTTAAAAGGCCAGGTGGGGAGGTTTTTCAAAGCCCTGAGGGATTTAGGAGCACCAGTCCCATTGACTGTTGCTGGTGGTCATGCTCCTGAATCCCTTAGGTGCTCCTGAAACTCTCCCCCAGGTCATATTCCCTGTAATGCTCCTGACCCCTCACCTCTGCTCTGTGTCAGATGAGAGCGCAGCAGGGGAAGCCTGGCCCGTGTTAGCGACCGGTCCCGTCACTCAGGGCACGATAGCGCTGGCGGGGTTGTGTCTATCAGCACCGCTGCTGCCCAGCCCCACCCATTATTCACTCCTCCCCCACAACCCCCGATTCATTGGCCATGAGACTCATTAGCACCTGGCTGTGTAGTGAACAGCCTGCCAGCAGGGGCTCAGCCTGGCGCAGGGACAGCAGGTGGCTGGCATGAGGGGGCAGGGTCTCACCAAAGCCCAAACAAACACCTAGCCCACCGTACATGTGCCGTCCCCTTACTGCCAGGCGCCTCCGCTCCTCAGCCCTGCGATACACCCCTATTCCCTGGCCCACCGCAGACACAGAAAGGACAGTTACCTGTTCCATAACTGGTGTTCTTCGAGATGTGTTGCTCAGGTTTATTCCACAGTAGATGTGTGTGCTCGCCACATGCACCGGTGCCGGAAGTTCTTCCCTCAGCAGTACCAGTAGTGGGGGAGCCCCCCTGAAGTGGTGCCTCTATAGTGCACTATAAGGGGGCCGCGTGCTCCCCCACCCTCAGTTCCTTATTGCCGGACAACTCCGACAGGGGCCTGAGCCCTTACGATAGGTGGTGCAGGAACCCCTGCTAGGTCATAGCATGCCCGTATACATGACATGATCCACCGGGACAGTCTCTGGGTGGAGATCGGTTGGCCCCTCATGTGCTCAGCCAAAGCAACAAAGAATTGCAAAGACCTGCGGAATGACTTAGTCCGATCCAGATAAAAAGCCAGTGCTCTGCGCACATCGAGCATATGGAGGTGACATTCCTCGTTAGAGGCATGAGGTTTGGGGCAGAGGATAGGCAGGAAGATGTCCTGGCCCATGTGAAAAGCGGAGACCACCTTAGGGAGGAATGCCGGGTGTGGGCGGAGCTGAACCTTGTCCTTGTGAAAGACTGTGTAAGGGGGGGTCGCAGGTCAGGGCCCTGAGCTCCGAGACGCTAGGGTTACCATACGTCCTCTTTTTCCCGGACATGTCCGGCTTTTCGGCAGTCAAACCCCCGTCCGGGGGGAATTGCCAAAAAGCCGAACATGTCCGGGAAAATGGCGGCTCTGTTTAAGAGCCGGGCTGCCTGAACGCTACCGGCTTCGGGCAGCCCCGTGCCTCCAGATCCTGCGCCCCCAGCCGGGCACTTCCCCTCCCGGGCTCCGGCGGCAAAGGGTCTGGAGGCACGGGGCTGCCCAAAGCTGGTAGCGCTCGGGCAGCCCGGCTCTTAAATAGAGCGGGGTCGGCTGGAGCCTCCAGCCGCCGGGGCTGTGTGTAACTGACACAGTGTCAGTTACACAGAGCCGCAGCCGCTGGAGGCTCTGTTTAAGAACCGGGCTGCCCCAGAGCTACCGGCTTCGGGCAGCCCCCCTGCCTCCGGACCCTGTGCCCCCAGGCGGGCACTTCCCCTCCCGGGCTCCGGCGGCGCAGGGTCCGGAGGCACGGGGGCTGCCCGAAGCCGGTAGCGCTGGGGCAGCCCGGCTCTTAGAGCCTAAGAGGAGCAGAGCCTCCAGCTGCGGGGGCTCTGCTCCTCTTCGGCTCTGTGTAACTTATACAGTGTAAGTTACGCAGAGCCGCCGGAGCCCCGGAGGGGAAGTGCCCGGCTGGGGGCGCAGGGTCCGGAGGCATAGGGGCTGCCCAAAGCCCGAGCGCTACCAGCTTCACGGTTTGCTGGGCAGCCTCCAGACCCTGCGCCCCCGGCTGGGCGCTTCCCCTCCCAGGCTCCAGCTGCGCTGGGGAAGCGCCGGCCGGGGGCGCAGGGTCTGGGGGCTGCCCGGCAAACCGTGAAGCTGGTAGCACTGGGGCAGCCCTTTCCCCGTGGCTGGGAGTGGGAGGGAGGAGGGGGCGGAGTTAGGGTGGGGGAAGGGGCGGAGTTGGGGCGGGGCTAGGGGTGGGGAAATGGGCGGGGCCATGGCCCGTGGAGGGTCCTCTTTTTTTATTTATGAGATATGGTAACCCTACGAGACGCGCCAGGCTGACGTGATGGCCACGAGGAAGGCTACCTTCCAGGAAAGGTGAGACCATGAGCATGTGGCCAGGGGTTCGAACGGGGGCCCCGTGAGGTGGGATAGCACCAAGTTTAGATCCCACTGAGTGACAGGGCTCTAGCATACGGAAAGGACCGGTCTAGCCCCTTGAGGAAACGCCTGGTCATGGCATGGGAGAAAACCGAGCAGCCCTGGACTGACGGATGGAACGCCAAAATAGCCACCAGGTGCACTCTGACGGAGGAAAGCACCAGGCCCTGAGTTCTAAGGTGAAGAAGGTACTGGAGGATAAGTTGGAGCGGGGCAGACAATGGGGAACCCCCCCCCCCCCGCTCGCTCGCCCACCTGGACCACTTTGTCAGGTAGGCTCGGCTTGTGGATGGCCTCCTACTTTCGAGGAGGACACGCCTGACCCCCTCTGAACACCCTCTCTCCTCCGCATCTAGCCATTGATCAGCCACGCTGTCAGATGGAGGGTGGCCAGATTGGGGTGGAGGCGGTGGCTCCGGTCCTGGGAGAGTAGATCCGGGCGGAGCGGCAACGGCCAGGGAGGGGCCACGAATAAGCTTAGGAGGGTCCCGTACCAATGCTGTCGGCACCAAGCTGGGGCGATTAGGACACGTGCCTTGTCAGCTTTCACTTTCTCCAGGACCTTGGCAACGAGGGGAAACGGGGGAAAGGCGGAGAGGAGTTGACCCGACCATGACAGGAAGAAGGCGTCGGAGATTGTGTTCCCCCTCCATCCCCGGAACAGAACGTGTGGCAATAGCGGTTCTGCTGGGTCGCAAACAGGTCTACTTGGGGAGCGCCTCATGCTCGGAAGAGCCGGAGTGTGATCTCTGAGCGGAGCGACCACTCGTGTTGGGAGGAGAAAACCCTACTCAAGCGATCGGCCTGGGTGTTGTTGATGCCTGGCAGGTGGAAAGCCTTCGGGGAGATGTCGTGGGCTATACAGAACTCCCAAAGGCTGAGGGCTTCCAGGCCAAGGGCCGAGGACCTCGTCCCGCCTTACCTGTTGATGTAAAACATCACGGCGGTGTTGTCCGTGAGTACTCTGACCACCTTGCCGCACAGCTGTGAGCTGAACGACCCGCAGGCTAAGTGTATTGCCCTGAGTTCCCTGACGTTTATGTGAAGGGACAGCTCCACGGCTGACCACATCCCTTGGGTCTGCGAGTTCCCTATGTGGGCCCCGCAGCCCAGGTCCGATGCACTGGATACTAGGTCTAGTGACGGGGTCGGGTCCTGGAAGGGAACTCCCTGGAGCATATTGGCCAGGCAGGACCACCATTGTAGCATGGCGATCACCCGCGCCGGTACTGAGAGGACCTTGTCCAGTTTGTCCCGGGCCTGGGAGAACTCTGAGGCCAACCAGAGTTGGAGGGGCCTCACCCAAATCCTGGCGTGGCGGACCATATATGTGCACGCTGCCATGTGACCCAGGAGCTGCAGGCATGCCCTGGCCGTGGTGACGGGGAACTCCGTGACCGAGGCTATAAGCCCCTTCAGGGTCTGGAACCTGTCCAGGAGAAGGGAGGCTGTGGCCTTGGAGGCATCCAGGAGAGCGCCTATGGATTCTATGCACTGCACCGGAACCAATGTCG
Organism: Chrysemys picta bellii; assembly: GCF_011386835.1. NCBI lineage: Eukaryota > Metazoa > Chordata > Testudines > Emydidae > Chrysemys > Chrysemys picta. Next base: position 961,594 of record NC_088802.1, on the reverse strand, counting down.
ACTTGGCCTCGTTCCCTAGCAGGCCTAGGCTGGTACACGTAGCCAAGAGCAGGTCCATGTGGTTCTGTACCTGGGGCCGCGAACTGCCCTTGAGCAGCCAGTCATCGAGGTAGGGGAATATCTGTACCCCTCGGCGACTGAGGTAGGCCACCACCACTGCCATACACTTTGTAAATACCCTGGGCGTGGTGGACAGGCCGAACAGGAGGACCGTAAATTGGTAGTGGTCCTGTCCTACTAGGAAACGGAGGCAGCGTCTGTGCCCCTCGAATATATGGCTATGGAAGTATGTGTCCTGAAGGTCCAGGGCCGCATACCAATCGCCAGGGTCCAGAGTGCGTATGATACATGCCAGAGAGACCATGTGGAACCGGCATTTTGCCATGAACTGATTGAGGTCTCGCAGATCCAGGATGGGCCTGAGCCCCCTTTCGCCTTGGGGATCTGGAAGTAACGGGAGTAAAACCCTTTCCCCCGGAACTCCCACGGAACCTTCTCCACAGCTCCCAAGCTGAGGAGCCGACCCACTTCCTGCTGTAGCAAGGGTAAATGCGATGGATCCCCCTTGCCGTCCGAGGGAGGGGGGTGGGAGGGCGGGGGTGAGACAAATTGTAGTGTGTAACCTTGGGAAATGGTGTTGAGGACCCATTGATCTAATGTTATTCGGGACCATTCCTGCAAGGAACGCAAGCAGTTGCTGAAACCCAACATTATTGGTGGGAGGGTTCTCTCGGGGGTCCCCGGGGTACCCTCCCGCAACCAGTCAAAACCGCCTCTTGCCCTGCTGCTTGCCCCTGCAGAGCCCAGGCTGCGGGGCAGAGCAAGACTGCCTCTGAGGTCGCCTTTTTTGAGTTTTGGACCTCGTATAGGCGGGCTCATATCTCGGCTGGGGCACAAGGACAGAAGCTTGCATCTTAGGCTTTTCCTTGGGCGGGACGTAAGGGGTTTGAAGGGTAGTACATGTGATCTTGTCCTCCCGTGCTGGGGGGGGTGGAGGGGGTGGTACAAGGCTCTGCATGTCGGCCGGTGCCCCGGGATCCACCCCTTGATCAGACTCCTCTTGCGGTGCTGAGGAGCCGCGACCCGCCGAGACATCCCTCGGAGGTCTGGATAGTGTGGCTGACGGAGCCTCCGATGCCCCTGCTATCGACCGAGGGCCTTGCTGGGTGTGCACGGGGGGCCAGGGGGTCCTCTGGCACCACTGGCTCAGCCATGGGTACTCTTGCCATTGACTGTGCTGCGGCACCAGCGGCACCAGCTGGTCGGGCTGGCCTGGCTGGGTTATAGGGGGCTGCGTGTGGGACGAGGTCGGGGTTGCCAACCATCTGTCAGTGCCGTGCAAGCGGTGAGTGCGGTGGTGCCAAGCACGACGCCTGCCACGGGACTGGGACTCCAATGTCGACGAACGGTGCTGCCTCGAGCTGCTACTCATCGAGACACTTCGACGCCTGGATGCGCGGCGACGCAAAGCTGGCGATCCCCTCCGGGAGTCGTGGACTTGGTGCCTCGATGCATGAGAGTCGGAGCGCAACCGGCGACGGCATCTGTGCCAGGAGCGGCTCCTATAGCTCCTACGAGAGTGGAGCGTCTATGGCGTCAGCGCCTGTCCCACCGATACTCTGTACTCGGTGTGAAGCGGTGCCTGGAACTCCACTCCGACGGCACCCGACCAGACAGCCTGGAGGGTGACAAGAGCGGAGGCTGGGGGCTGTGTCCTGTTAGGACATTGGGCGAGGAATGGGCCCGACAGCGATCCCCTGACCGGGATCTGCGTCAGGTCAGTGTCGACTGATGAGATCCCAGCAGCGGCTTGCCCCTAGAGTGGGGTCTGGGTGCCAGCGGTGCCCCGGGCACCTGCAGGGCCTCCGGTGTTGAAGGCATGCAGACTTCAGCCGGAGAGGTCTGAGTTGATGCAACCGGGCTGCTCCGCTCGACCTGAGTAGGAGCTCTAGAGCCCGTGGGGGAACCGGGGCTGTCCGACATGGGTCTAGCCTCACCCCGCGCCTTCTCGCAATGCTTCTGAGATGACAAAGCCTTCCTCTGCTTTTTCGACGGGGAGCAGTGCCAGCCAGCGGAAGGTGCTGGGGGATTGCCGTGCACTGAAAACGAAGTGCCTGGTGCTGATTCTGCTCGGCGCACTGGGGTTGGAGCCAGTGCTGACTCCATGAGAAGGGCCTGAAGTCTAATGTCTCTCTCTTTCTTTGTCCTGGGTTTGAAGGACCTGCAGATTTTACAGTGGTCGCTGATATGGGATTCGCCCAAGCAGCGGAGGCATGCCTACAAGACTCGCATGATTTAAACCCTGGGGCCCGGGGCATGCCCTGGCCCGAATGCTAACTAATCTAGAACTTTTAACAAACTAACCGAATCAGGTCCTACTGAACGACGACGAGATTTGGGACAAGCTGCAGCAAACCTCGAGCAAGTAGTTCCGATGCACTGTCAATGACGGCAAGAAGGAACTGAGGGTGGGGGGAGCGCGCAACTCCCCTTATAGCACGCTACAGAGGCACCACTCCAGGGGTCACAGCAGCGCTCCCCCTACAGGTACTGCTGAGGGAAAAACTTCCGGCACCAGTGCACGTGGCGAGCACTCACACCTACTGTGGAATACACCTGAGCAACACATCTCGAAGAAGAATCCTCCAAACAGGCTGAGGAGAGAGAGTGTAAAACCCAACACCTTCGTTTATTGTGTCCACATGAAAATTGACAAGAGATTTACAATGCTACTATTTAAAAACGTTTTAAAAACCTTAAGCAAAAAATTTTTTTACATCCGTCACACACAAAATCAACCCATTTGGAAGCAGAATCAGCACCAGCTTAGGCTTTGTCTACACAAACGTGCACCAGATCAGTTAAGGGACACTGATTCTGGTAGAAGAGGTGACTTTTTTTGGTATTGCTTAAGTCACTTGGGAATCAGTTTAAATTAAAAAACAAACAAACAAAACCCCACCTCTTACAGCACAGGAAGTGTGTCCACACAGGGATTTAACTAGCCCACTTTAAACTCACACCTTTATGGTTACACCAGTGCAAATCGCAATGTAGACAAGGCCTTACACTGGAGTGACCAGTGCCCTGACAGCAGGATTTATCCCATTACAAAGAAAGCTGCAGCAGCAAAAATAATAATATCTTAATCACCTCAGAAACAGAAAACGGGCTAAGTTACAATCAAAGCAAACAGCACGGTACATGCTCTGTACTGCACTATGCTAACAATTCAGTCCAGCCAACCCTTGTTCTTTTTACTATACAAACAAGTTCCTCACAGATTCAAGTTTTAATTTTTTCAAAACCAAGATAGTGCTGTAGAAATCAAACAATAAGCGACCCCAATAATCTCAGCCAAACTACAGCCATGGAGATTTCAAGTGTTAAATGAAAGCTGTATTTGCTGGGCGTTTAGCTCGGGTACAATCGAGGCAAAGGGCTTTAAGCAGAAGGCGGAAGGTGCTGATGAGCTGTTGCATTCCCAGGAGCCCAATCTGCTCCGGTCTCTCTCCTCGGTCTGGGATTCCCCCAGCAGGGGCCGACGGGCTCCGTTACGCTGCAGAATGAGACAGGGACAGTCAGCGCTGGGTCGGGGTGAGCAGACACAGCAGTGCCAGGCACGGTACTGGGCCCACCTGGCACTCAGATAAAGCTCTGACTGGCGCCACACCCCGCACCGAGGGGGAGGAGACCGTGAAGCCGTTCACCGTCCCACTGAGCTACAGCAATCACTGCTCCCGGCCGCCAGCGCAGCATCTGTGACACATCCCGGCCCCTTCCCCTAGAGCCAGGGACACCCCGACCCCCTCCCGGAGTCCCTGCGGCCTGGAACCCCTCCCTGCAGATGGGAGATGCAGACCTGCCCCCGCACTCAGCACCCCCACTGCAGGGAGATCAGGGGCAGGGCTCCCCACGGCTGGCTGGTCAGAGGGGCAGGGCCTGGGGGACTCTGGGCAGGGATCTCCCCCCCGGCTGGTCTCCCCCTCACTTACCCTTGACACAGGTGTCCGATCCCTGGTTGCTTCCTGGGAAGGAGGAGAAGGAGAAGGAGACGGGGGGTGTTAGCGTCTCTGGCCCCGATTCCTGCCCAGCCCCTTGTGTCGACGTTTACCCTGCTGCAAGGGGGGGTGACGCTGCCCCAGCCGAGTGGCTGCACTTTGCCCTGGGGCGAGGGATGGCGCAGGGCGAGCCAGCGGGAGTTAGGGCTGGTCACTGCTCCCCGGGGCTAAGATCCCTGAGCCACCCCACCACTGGGGTCTTGGACATACGGGGGTGGGACTCTCAGAAGCACCTTAGTGACTCAGGAGCCCAAACCCCATTGAAATCAGTGGGGCTGAGGCTCCTACACCCCCGCTCAGTGTACAACACGTCCCATCGGCGCCAAACCCAGCTCCCAGCCACAGTGGAGGGGTGCGGGGTAGGCAGTTAGACACAGGCCAGATGCCACCAGGGCCACATCTGGCCAGAGGGACCCTGGGGTGCGTTAACACGTCCTGTGCCTCCCCCCGAGGCCTCAGCGAGAGCAGCACGTCCCCTGGGCTAGCGTCACCCGCATGTCACATACCGGAGCTGGCGGAGCCGTCGTGAGCTGTGAGGGAGAAGGAAGCTGAGGTCAGTGTCTGGCGGAACGCAGGGTCCCTGTTCTCCCCGCCCCACACGCGTTATACACGTACACGCCCCAGTGACTGACCCAGGTGCTGCTGTTCTGCTGTTGTGCCCAGACACCACGGTGATGGGCGTCCTACACAGAGCACCCAGGGTCACTGGCCAGGACTGTCACTGGCCCGTCCCGCTGCTGCAGCTCCCCAGCCTCCGAGAGGCCATGGGGGGCGAGGGGAGGTCTCCGGGTACTGGCCCCAGGCTGCCACGTACCGGGTCACACAGCGACAGGGATGGGGGGGCGGGGAGGGCTCAGCACTTACCTGCAGCCGCTTTGTAGCCGTCTCTCTTCTTCCCTGCAGAGACAAGGCAGATTGCAGTGAGTGTGGCTGCTCCCGGGGCAGGAACCGGCTCTGATCTGTGCCCATGGCCCAGAACCCAGGGGCCCGGCCCATCCCCGGGGCAGGGTGACAGGCTCTGTATGAACCGTTTTCCTCCCTGGGTTTCAGGCTGGTGGCTCCGGCCCAGCTAGAACCAGAGTTTTGGGGGCCTGGGGCAAAGGCCCCCCACCATTCCAAGGGTGATCCTGCCCCACACTGATCCTGCCTCGGGGGCCTGGCTCCCCACTCTGGGCCCTGTGACCTGGCGCACGGGGTCACAGCACAGACTCAGGTGTGGGGCTGTGACTCCATGTGCCAGCTCAGCACCACCCAACTTCTGTGGCTTGGGGGGCCCAGAGCAAACTGCCCCTTTGTTCCCCATATGGCAGCTCTGGGCCCAGCAGCAGAGCGGGGCAGCCACACAGCACTGATGCCGGGGGCTGTCGGGGTGGGTGCAGGGGCCCAGCCAGTCCAGAGCAGGTCAGCACTCTCCCAGCCCAGGCACTAGGGTGATGGGCATGTCACCATTGCCTGGCACAGACAGCGCATCGGCGCCCCACCTGGCACTTACTGAGGAAGACAACGGCTCCAGCGATGGCAGCGACCAGCACGAGAACCCCAATAACGATACCCACGATCAGCATCACGTTGGGCTTGAGCCCTGAAACGGGAACAGACCAGTGAGCAAGGAAACCTCAAACTCTCTTCCCCTGTTACAGGGGTGAGTCACCGCACTGGTGTCCCGTGTCTCCCCCCGGAAATCCCCCCCATTATAGGGGTCAATCACCCACCCTCCATTAGTGCCCCATAACCCCGCCGCAAACTCTCTCCTCCCATCGCAAGGCCAGTCCCCCCTTACCCCAGGGCACTCTCAGATCCTGCGCCAGGCTGGGGTGCTCCACGCAGCAGGTATAATCGGTCTCACTGCTGGGGTCGATCTCGATGGTGGCCCGGGTCTGGTAGGTCCCGTCCCCGCTGGGAAGCACCCCCCACTGGAGCGTCTCCTGCGGCACGGCCACCCCCTTCTTCAGCCACACGACGGCCACGCTCCGCGGGTAGAAGCCGTGGACCCGGCAGGAGAGGGTGGTGAGCCCCTCCCGGCTCGGCCGGTCGCTCACGTGCACCCGCGGTGGCTCTGGGGGGAGGGAGACACGGAGTTAGAGGGAACTCCCTGAGCTGGAGCCCCCGGGGCCGCAGCAGCCGAGGGGGCTGGAACCCCTGTGGGAGGCACCGGCTCAGCCCCCTGCACTGGGAGACCCGACAGGTGAGTCCCTCACCGCCCCTATCAGCCCAGTGACCACAGACTGCTCTCCCTTCCAGCCGGAGCCGGCAGCGCCCTGACCCTGGCCATGCACCGCAGGGGACAGCACTGCCCCGTCCCTGGCCAGAGGGACGGGACCTGGTGCAGCCGCGCTCTCACGTCTGATTCGGATACACGTGGCCCATAGCCAGGGCACAGACACCCCGAGGGGCTCTGCTCAGCTGGGTGAGTCTGAGCAGGGCACGACGGGACGTGACAGGGAGACGAACGGCGGCTCCTGCAACAACGCTGGGGCCTTGCCCAATGTGGGGACAGAAACATCCTGCCAGGGACAACGCTCAGCATGATGGACGTGGGGGAGCGATCTCTGCAGTGGGGATACACCCCGTTCAGTGACCCCCGGGGTCTGACGTGCCCCCCTCACCTCTCCTCTGCAGCGTCTCCTTCCCATACTCCAGGTACTTCCCCAGCCACTCGATGCAGGTCCCCTCCAGGTAGGCCTTCCACTGCTGAGTGTTGATCCTGTCAGCATCCCACTTCCGTTTGGTGATCTGAGCCCCGACATCTGCCGCCACCCAGGTCTCCTGGTCCTTATCGAAGCTGATGAAGTCGCGCCCATCATACGCATCCTGGTAAAACCCCCCGATGGAGCCATCACCCCGGAGCTCACAGCCGTACATCGCTTGGATAGTGTGAAATCCTGAAACACATGGAGCCGGGGCCCAGGGCTGGGTCATGATTTGAGCCACAGGGAGCAGCTACTGCTAGAGATTCTCTAACACCCCCAGCCGCCCTGTGATGGGGGCACCAGCCCTGAGACCCTCTGCTGGAAGCCTCCTGGGCCTACCACCCCCTGCCCCAGGAAAAGAGCAGTAGAGGTGAGTCCTCCAAGCTGCCTAGAGAAGCTGCAGGGAGCAGCCAATCAGGGACCAGCAGGATCATTAAAAAAAGGAGCCCCTGGGCAGAGGAGTTCAGTTGCTGGCTGGAGCCAGAGGAGCAAGGACGGGGCTCCTGGCTGGCTGCAGGGCTGGGCAGATCAGGGCTGGCTAGAGCCAGGCTGCAGGGAAAGTCCTGGGGCTGTGGCGAAGTGGCCCAGGGAAATGCAGTAGCAGACAGTTAAAGGAAAGCAGCAGGTGGCTGCTACTTGTAGGGTTCCTGAGTCGGGACCTGGAATAGTGGGTGGGGGGCCTGGGTCACTCCTCTCAGTCTCAGGGGATGGCTAAAACTCTGAGGAAGGAGCCCAGAGGGTGCTGAAAACCCAGAAGAGTCACTAATTGTTAAGCTTTGTTATCCCCCCTGCCCCCCGAAGGCAGCTGAACTATAAGCAGTGGCTGAGCTGGGGCCCCAGGGAGGAAGCCGTGGGGGGCACTGCTCCACACCAGAGCAGGGGACAATACCTGAATGAGCCCAGGAGGGACTGTAAGCAGGGTACAGTGCTAGGCCCTGTTGGACGGTGTACCCCAGAAGGGGTCTATTTTCCGTGTGATTCACACACAGACTGAGACTCGGACAGGGGGTGAGTCACTGACAACCTGCGCAAGAAGGTTAACTGCTGGCAGGGGTTGCCGCAAATCAATGCATAGTTGGAAAAAGCATGCACACACCTGGCCAGCAGGGGCGCTCATGAGAGGTGAGTGGGCCCCACTGCACCCCCCTACTGCGAGCTGTCTGCAGCCTGGCCATCCTGGGGTCCCCTCAGCCCACCAGAGCTCTCACAGCCCCACATGTACCCACCAGTTGGTGGCGGGGGGTTCCCAGTGCAGGGGGGGCTCTGGCTGTGGCAGAGGAAAGCCCCCCCCCCCCCACTGGCATTGCTCCCATCCCTTGTCCCCTCACGCTGTGCTCATTGCTCCTCTGACCAGCCCAATGCCCCACCTGCTCTGGGGGCCAGTCCCCCCATCCCCTGCTCTTTGGAGGGAGCCCAACACACTTTGGCTGCAGCCAGAGGGGTTGTCAGGGGAGCCCCCCATGGGGAGAGGGAACAGGGCCCCCACCCTTAACCCTGCTCTGGCTGGAGCAACCGCACATGGTCCCTCTGCCCCTGCCCCGTTCACACTGACCCCATCCAGCAGCGCCCCCACCCCACAAGTGCCCGATGTTCCCATTATCCACTTGTTCCAGTTTCTAGAGCACAGCTCCAGGTGCTCTCCAGCGCTCTGGGGCGTGACCATGACCCAGGGTCACACAGGAGCAAACTCCGGTGGTTTTGCTCCTTTTCAGACTGGCTGCTGTCTCCCACTGCTCCCAGGGCTGGAGCCGCAGAACGCCCTGTGCTAAGATGGCTCCCATTTCCCTACAGCCGGGCAGACAGCAGAGATGCTGCCCTTGGCTAAGGTGGCCCCACGTGCCAGGGTTTGCCGGGAACCCAAAGCAGGGCTGTCCTTGGTACATGGCTGTACCCTAGGCTGTCAGGAGAGGAGGAACATGGGGGAAGGAAAGAGAAGCTGGGGGCAGGGAGGGCGACTGGCTCAGCAAACGGAAGCAGGAAGCCGTTGGTGCAGTGAGGGTTATGAGAACAGCCCATCCCGGGTCCCAGAAACCCTCACACGCCCCCATCCCACACAGAGAAAACCACAGTGTAGAGGGGCTGCATGTACACCAATGACAGGCAAGTTGGGGGAGAGGCCCAGCCGGGGATACTGAAAAGGGCCCAATGCCCAGGGAGAGCTGAGCCCTCCCCCACGAATCAGGCCCCTGTACAGTGTCCAGCCAGCCCCCCACCCCCACAGGTCACTGTGGGGGGTTCAGGCCAAGCCAGTAACAGCAGTTCAGTGCCTGCTGGGGGGGGGGGGGAGGGGGGGGGAAGCGACCCCAGTAAACGTCCCCGCAGCCGGCACTGGCCTGAGCTCAGCGCAGGTTGGACACAATTAACCCCCATCTGCACACGAACCCCAAAAGCTGCACAGGCTGCCTGGGTTCCCCCACAACACGGCACATCTCACAGCCCTGGGGCCATGGCAGCAGGGGGATGAACTAGCTAGAACGGCCCCCTCTCTCCCCCTCCAGGCACTGGGGGTCCCCTCCTCGCTTTCCTCCCCAGGCTCTCCCCACCCCCCGGGGCTCTCCTCCTGACCATGCCCTCCTGCCTTTTGGTGTCTGCTCCCCGTTGATTCCCACTGATATAAAATTATTCTACTTAACTGCCAGGGGGCAAATTTGTCACATACACACGGGAGAAAGTAGAAGGGAGATACATGCTGCATCAGATATGGATAGTCTTAACTCAGGAAGTTCCTTCGAGAGGAAATGTAGCCAAACTCCAAACCTGCAGACAATGGAACTTTCTGTGCCTGCGTCCTGTAGATACCTAACTGCTTGGTTTGCAAAATAACAAGGAGGAGGGGGCAAGTAGATAACAATAGTCACAAGAGGGGCAGATACATGTAACTTGCTAATTATGTATGGTAATGATGGCAAATTTTGGCCAATCATAGAGCAATGGATTATCATAGTCAACTGCATATAATGCTTTGGTGTAAGTGTTTTCTTTGTTCTTGCTGACTTATGAGCTCGAACCCAATTGCAATTGAAATAAACGGATCGCCCGTCCCGGGGCTCCTTGCTTGACTAGCTGTATCCGTCTCTCCTTATTCCTCAGCTGGAACAGACAGGAATTTCTACCACACCACCCAGGAGAGTCTCTCCTCCAGCCCCTGCCCTGCACTGCCCCCCAGCTCTGGGTTCCCCCCTCGATGCCCTCCTGGCCCTGCACCCTATGTACCCCCTCTGCCACCCTACAACAGCCCCTTCCACCAGCCTGCTTCTGCAACTGCTCCCTCTGCCCCCATCTCCCCAGCCCCCTCCATCCCCTGCCTGCTCTGTCACAGACAGCATCAGCACCAGCCTCCTCTGCACCTTCTGTGTCTTCCCCACCCCAGCTCCCTCGGTCCCCCCAACCCAGCTCCCCTCAACACACTGCCATCCTGGGTCATCCCCCCGCCCCCCACCCTCCCCCCCACTAAGTTGGGAGCAGAGTCTCCTGCCCTGCAAGGCAACAGCCTGAGCTGGGGCTGGCTGAGCATGGCATGGCCGGGATACGGAGGCAGCTGGGGGCAGGGACAGCTCAGCGCAGACAGGACACAGAGAGGCACAGAATTAATGGATGAGGACGCTGGAACCAGACCCGCTTGGAGAGGGTCTGGCCAACTACCCACAGAGCCGGCCTGCAGAGACAGCTTCCCGCATGGCCCAGGACACCGGCCCCTGTGAGCCAAGAGTTGGGAATGAGGCTGTAGGTATTACAGAAATAAACGGTGAATTCCTGCTATAGAGGAACCAGCAAGCAGAGAAATGCTCCAAACAGGGGGGTCGGGTCGCAGACCCTGTGACTCAGAGAAAGGAAATGGTTACTCTGCCAGGACACGTTTTCCTCTTTACACTCCCAGCTACACGGGCACAGCCCCGTACCCCAGGGGATTCCCACAGCAAGGAGCCACCAGGGAGGGTCCGACAGAACAACAGCCGGGGTGCTCAGGTCAGTGATGAGCTGCTAAAAAATTAACAACCAGTTCCCTCCTCCTCACCCCACGAGGGGGTCGTGGTCCGCCCCCGCCCCTGGGACTCCTGCCCCATCCAACCCCCCCACGTTCCTTCATGCCCCCCCGGGACCTCTGCCCCATCCAACCACCCCTTCTCTCTGTCCCCGACTGCTGCTTGAACCCCTGCCCCTGACTGCCCCCCGCCACCCCATCCAACCCCTGCTTCTTCCTGACTGGCCCCCCAGGACCCTTGCCCCATTCAATGCCCCTGTTCCCTGCCCTCTGACCGCCCCGATCCCTATCCACCCATCCCCACCCCTCTGAACTCCCCTGCCCTTTATCCAACACCCCCTCCCTGTTCCCTGCCCCCATACAGCACTGGAGGCCGGGCCGGGGGCACCGGGCTAGGCCGGGGCCGCTCGGCTGGGGGTACCCGGCCGGAGTCGGAGTCATGCTGCCCAGCCAGCCGGAGTCGGGGCCGGGGACCAGAGCCGGGCCGTGCTGCCCGGCCAGGACCTGAGGCAGAGCCAGGGCGCCCAGCTGGAGCCAGGCCAAGCTGCTGGGGAGCCACCGAAGCCAGGGCCGGGGCACGCGCTGCCCGGCCGGGACCGAAGCCAGGGCCAGGGCCAGGGCACCTGGCCGAGGTTGGAGTCGGGCAAGCGGCGAGAGCCACGCTGCACCACCAGAGCTGGAGCCGGGACTGGGCCACACCGCTCAGCAGGAGCCGGAGCAGGGGCCGCACCGCCGGGGACGAGGAGCCCTCCTCGCTTCTCTCTCTCCCCCTCACCTGCGCAAAGCCACCCTTCTCAGCCCTCCCAGGCTTCCCGCATTCAGGGGAGGAAGCAGAGTTGAGTTGGGACCGGGCGCGGGGCGCTGCTGGAGCTTTGCAGGTTGTTAAATTTAAAAGCCCTTTTAGAACTGCGCGGGACAACCAGTTCTAAAAGGGCTGGGTCCTGGGGCGAGTCAAGAACTGCCCCAACAAACTCTATTCTTTGCACAGGAAAAAGTGTTGACTTCTGCATGTTTAATCAGCAGACCCAAAGCCTGGAAGATGGATTGTATGAAGTCAATGTCGGGCTTCACCTGCGCTCGGGACCAACCTGATTAGCCAATCATCGAGATAGAGTCCATGTTATTCTATTTCTCAGAAAGGCCCCTACTACTGCCATACACTTGGTGAAGACTCTCGGGGCAGACGATAGACCAAATGGCAGGGCCAGGAATTGGTAATGGGTTTGGTTTACCACAAATCTTGGACACCTTCTGTGGCCTTGGAAAATTGATATGTAGAATATGCATCTTTCAAGCCGAGGGCGGCTACCAACCCCTGGATCCAGCCACAGGACGATGGAGGCCAAGGAGACCATGCGGAACTTCCACTTTCTGAGAGAGCAGTTGAGCCGGTGCAGGTCTAGGATTGGTCTGAGACCTCCCCTGGCTTTGGAGACGAGGAAGTAATGGGAATAGAGCCCCTTTCCCATTAGTAGGTGCAGAACCTCTCCCACGGCTCCCATCCGAAGTAGGGATTGTAGCTCCTGCTCCAACCGACGCTTGTGAGAAGGGTCCCTTAAGATGGACGGGGAGGGTGGGAGGGAAGGTGGGGTAGACAAAATTTGGAGGCTATTCCCGGTTTCCACTGTGTTTAGGACCCAGCGCTCCGAGGTAAATGTGTTTCCAGGCACTGAGGAACAGGACGGTTGGAAGATACAGGGGTGACTGGATCCTGGTGTGGAGGGACTGGTATGTTGTCCTCGAGCGCCTCGTCAAAATGAGAGCTTCGAGGTGCCGAAAATGAGGAGGAGCCGACTGGGATGGCCCCGGGGAGGAGGAGGGTGGAGGGGGCCTGCGCCCAAACCCCTTGTTCAGTCTCCCCCGCTGGTGGTGTCTGGGCGTTTGAGAACAGCATCGCCCGTATTGCTGGGGCCTACAGCGCCTTCTAGCTCGTGCGGGCACGTGCAGGCCCAGGGATTTCAGCGCTGCCTTAGCACCTGTCTCCTCTGAACAGAGCGAGGAACCTTCGAATGGGAGGTCCTGGGTCGTCTGCTGCACGTCCCGGGGAAATCCCGAAGATTGTAACCACGAGCTCCTGCGCATGGTGACAGCCGTGGGCACTGACCTGCCCGCAGAACCCGCGACATCCAGGGCTGCCTGCAGGGAGGCCCAGGCCACTGCTCTCCCTTCCTGCACAAGGGCAGGGAACTCCGGCCGGGCGCCCTGGGGGAGCAGGTCCTTCCATTTCTGCATCGCTTCCCACCTGTTAAAATCAGAGCAACCCAGCCAGGCATGCCGGGTCGCTACGCGGAGCTGCAATCCCCCCGGCGAGGGGGTTTCCTCCCGAACAAGGCCAACTTTTGGGGATCCTTTGCGTTTGCTGTGGCCCCCGTTTGACCTTGATGGTCCCTTTCATCGACAGATGCCACCACTAAGGACTCGGGGGGGGGGGGGGTGAGAATAAAAATTCTCAGTCCTTGGCAGGTACAAAATACTCCTGCTCCATTCGCTAAGGAGGGAGGGAGGCTGGATTCTGCCAGAGCCTCACTGGGCTCCGTGATCACTTCACGTAGGGGGCGAGCGACTCCGGAGGGGCCTGCTGCCGCCCAGCCATCCGGGAAGGCCTGAGCGATTCTTTCACCACATCCCCCTAGACGCCCAAATTTGAGCCACTCACTTCGATAAGTCCTGGTGGGCTTTGTGCTCATCCTGTGTATGTGTGGGGGGTACCTCTGGCGAAGAGGAGAAGGTGGGTAAAGCCGGTACGGTCTCTGCTCTCTCCTCTGAGTGGGGAACCTGCTTCAGTTGCTTGGTACTGGGACAGGCACCGGGATTCGGGGCTGGTGTCTCAGTGAGGTACCGGAGGGGCTCTACTCTCTGAGGCCACTGAGTAAGAGCGCATGGAGCCGGTGCCCTGAGCCGGGGGAAACCCCTGCGGGTTCCAGAAAGGCCCCTGCATGGCTGTCGGCCCCCCTGGTCCCAGTGTTCGGGGCCCCATCACACTAGATGTCCTTGCTGTGTAAAATGGCCACCGAGAACAGCGTGGATGGTCCTGACGGTGTGAATAATAGGTCCCCACGTCCAACTCCGAGGAAGAGGAGGAGCGAGGAGACCATGGCAGTGCCGACACTCCCGGTGCCATGGGGACACCCCGGGCGAAGTGACCAGAGTGGGTTTCCCCTGGAAAGCGGGCTCGGTGCCGTTCTATGGCCGGGTGAGGGCTCTTTGCCACCCAATGATGCTGGCGATGCCGAGTCCTGGACGTCCAGGGACCCTGGTACCGGCAGCGTCAGCAGGTCCCTAGCTGCCGCGTTCGCCCCCGGGGTAGATGGTACCACAAAGTGTCTGGTACTCTGCCTGCAGGAGGGCGGTGCGTCCCTTGGCAAGGTACACGGGGCCGGCTTGGGTGTCTTTAGCGGTGGGTGCAGCGGTGCTGGCGAGGAACTCGCACTGTCCCGGTCTCCTTGCCTGGCCCCTTTCGGTACCAGGGAGCAGCTCTTGACTCGGTGCCTGCGGTGCCTGTCCTGGGGCACCGGCGAAGACGGGCGGTGCCACAAGCCCCGACTGGCGGGAGGTGCGCGCCGCACCGACGCGGAGCTGCTCGGTGCCAAGTCCGATCTCGGCTCCAACGCCGGCCTCAATCCTGCCTCCATCAGGAGAACTTTGGGTCCCGCCGCCCGATCTGTCTGGGTGGGGGTTTCAATTCCCTGCAGATCTGACAGCGACTCTTCCTGTGAGCTGCCCCCAAGACCTGAGACAACTCAAGTGCGGGTCGCTCGTTGGCAGGGATTTGCTGCAGGAAGAGCAGGGCTTGAAGCCCGGTGAGCGAGGCGTGCCCCGGCCCGGGGAGTGCACAGCCTGTCCAGCCACTGGAGAGGTGTCCAAGTACTCGCACTACTAAAACCGACGTCCAACTAACGACATACACGATGAAACCAGAGAAAACCACTAGTAAAACTGGCTGAAGCGAGGAGGGAAGTTCCAGCAGCCACCACGGGTGGTAAGAAGGAACTGAAGGACGTGGGCTTTGCAGAGCCTCTATACTCGCGCTGTGAGCGCGCGGCACCAGGGGGTACCAGAGCCGACCTGACGGGTATCACTAGGGGAACAAATTCCAGCCGCGGTGCCCGGGCGCGCACACACCTACGTCAGAATGGACGTGTGCAGCACACCTTGAAGAACGTGCAGGCGAATCCTTAAGGGATAAGGCCGCAAGTTCCTACACCCCTGGGTGGAGGGGAGGGCAACCAGGGGAGGGGAGGGCTACGAGGGAGGCCTCCTTGCCAGAGAGGAAATTCTGGAATGTCGTCCCAAGGGGCTCAAAGGGGCCCTGAGTCAGGGTGAGAAGGTCCCATGCCGGCGCTCAACTAGCCCGAGGAGGATGAAGCAGGGATGCAGCTGGGAGGAAACGCTGGATACCCCAGTACAGAGACCCTCTGCCTGCCCGGGGAGAGCAGCCACTCGATGGGACACTGAGACTCCCAAGCCCCGGGTCCGACCCCCTGTAGGAATTCCCAGGGCTGCATTGGAGCCGGCGAAGAAGCAGAGAAGCTCCGTCTCCCGCAGCACGGCTGGGACAGCCCCCGGTTCTAGATCAGGCAGATCCTGTGGGAAGTTTCCTGGATGCCAGCGAAGAGGAGATGACGCCACATGAGCATCACACGAGGCCGCTCAAAGGCCAGGCTGTCAGTATGGTGTGTGCTGGCTCTGGGGAACAGAGCAGTCCCTGGGACAGCAGATTCTGTTCTAAAGGGGGACAATGGGGTCAGACTGAGCCACGCTGGGATCGGGGAACCAGGGCCCCCTTGGCCAAGAGGGAGCTGCTGACATCGCCGGTGCCCTCCCCCTCCAGATCCCCTGGAGAGACAGGACATGGGACGAGGGGAGCTCCTGGGTCCTGGAGTCCTGTCCCTGCCGTCACAGGCAGTCCCGCCATGATCCCATTCATAAACTGATCACCGTTAGCTCTGGGTCGCTGCGGGCAGGCGTACAGGGGCCGACTGACCACCCCAGGAGATGCCCTCTGTGCCTCTAGCCCTGGGACCCTCTTTCAGCTGGGAACGGAGGGGCCCCTGCAGCTTGGGTGAGAGGCAAACGGGTCTCTCAGTGAGACTGGAAATTCCCTTGCTAGGAACAGGAGCACGTCTGGGTGCAGGATCCCCGGCGCCTGAGCCAGCTCGTCCCTGTGTCGCTCGTCACGTCTCATTCCTCGACCACGCCGAGCTCGGACACGCTGGGGGCTTCGCTCCACACAGGACATCAGAGGGTCGGCTTCCTCCTGCTGGGGTGACGACCTCGCCCTGCCCTGTTCGCTGACACAGGGCACGGCACTGGGGTCGGGTCGGAGCAGGAAGAGAAAGCTGCTCACCCTGGGGACAGGGCCGGATCCGCAGCCAATCACCCTGCACTGCATCCAGGTTATGCCAGGTTCCCTCCCCTGCTCCATACTGAGCTCACCTCCACGCGAGCGCCCCCCCATCCCCCAGGCTGGCACTGCCCGTAGCACTCTCCTGCCCGGCCCGGCTACGGGAAACGACAGGCGCTGAGCCCCCATCCAAGAGGTGCTGCGGCTCCGGGGAAGCCGGACTCTCCTGGTCGGACGCAACGAGGTGTGAGCCGGCAGGGACAGCAGGAACGACTGGAGAGCTCTCGTGTGCACTCACTGCAGTGTGTCCACACACAACACACCCCAGCAGTGACACCGGGGCAGGCTGAGACTTCCCGCAGGCTGCTGGACGTCCTGAGCAAAGCAGGGAATTGTCCCATCTCTCCGGAGCAATAACCCCTGAGAGACTGTGGGTCACTCCCACGCCCAGGTGAGCTCTCCGCGGGGTGGGGCCCAGGCGTCTCTCTTCCCGGCGCAGAACGAACCCACGGTCCCAGGATCCGGAGTGCCTGGGACATTTGTCTGGGTTTCTCTGGCTGGAGCGTCGCTGAGGATGGCTAGAGGTGACCCCTTCCTGTCTGAGGGCAGCGACCCTGACAACGAACCCGTGGCAGGTCCCCTGGGGCTGCGGCGAGGCCGACGGGCGAGGAGCTGAACCGGACGCGCTGGGATGCAGAGGTGACACAGAGCTCTGTGGTGATGCTGACGAGGGGGGGGTGGGGAGAGCTGCATCTCTCAGCTCCATGGAGCACAGACAGGCCCTTTGCTGATCATTGCCAGGGTGGGACTTAAACGTCTGTCTTGAATCGGGGCTGCCTGGGGCTCTCCCGTAGATGTTTCACACGGAGCACGGCCCTATTGCCCCGATTTCTCCTGGAGCAGGGACAGGATGGAGTACACGCCCTGTCCCCTCTCTGGGGCTGGTCCTACGGCCCCGTCTGCAGGAGATGGGGGACAGCCGCCTGCATCCCCCCCTCCCGAGGAACCTTGGGAGAGGGAGAAGGGGCCAATCTGGGCAGAGCCAGTGCCCACGCTCTCTGGACAGCGCAGAACTCGCCTGGTGCGGTGATCAGAGAACAAAGATCCGCACACAGGAGAAGACGACCCCGTGTGCTGCTCCGTCCCCGTCTGCTCTGGCGGCGAGTCACACGGTGTCTGGGACCAGAGGCTGCCCTGTGGGTGTCCCCCCGGATCAGCCACCTCTGGGTGTCGACACTTTCCCTGCAGTGACCGGGATCGTCTCACCTGCTGCACGGCTGGTCTGGACGCTGGGAACGACGGCCTGGGTCTGGAGCAGGATTTACAGCCCCTCTGCAGCCTTGGCAGGAGCCAGGGGCGTCTTTGCCTTGTCTGAGGAGTCGCCCGATGCAGTGTTGGGAGGGGAGTGCGGGTCGCTACGGCCTGGCCAGCTGCCTTTGGCACCCAGCTGCCCACGCCGACAGGTAACCGCCCTGCAGCCCTGGCCCCTGCTGAGCCCCGCAGGGCGTCCAGAGGGGAGTCAGACGGACGGCTGCTGCCAGGGGAGTCGTTCTGAGCCCCCAGACCCAAGCATGGGCTGTATGTGAGAGGGCCAGATCCACACAGGCCGGCCGGTCCTGCTGGGCAGAGCGCGGGACGCAGCAGGACTCTGAGGGACGCGGGAGCTGCCTCGCGGTGTCTCCAGAGCGCCGTGTCCATCCTCCTGGTCAGGGGCCGTAGGATTTCAGTCTCCCTGCACAGGCCCTGCCGTGTCCTGAGCTAGGGGCGTCCGTGCTCCATTGACCTCAGGAGAGGAAATGAACTCTGGCTCTGGCTGGTTCTTAGCCCCCTGCTCCGTCTCTCGGGGGCGCACCCGCTCCTCCTGGATCCCGTCTGTCGAGGCCGCGCTGAGAGGAAGACGAGGTGGGTTTGGGAACCTCGGGGGTAACACTGCTGAGCGGGGTCACTGCTGTTCTGACCTGGCTCCGCGGGCGGTCGCTCTGAACTGGACACCGCCCGCTCACACGTGGCTTCGAAGAATCCCGCTGGAGGAGTTTCCTGCTCTCCCTCTCCTGTGGCCCCTGCTCCGAATCCGAGCGCTGTCCCTCCTCCCGGGGACACTGCAGGCTCCTGCACCTGCCAGACCTGGATTCCTGCTTCCTTCCCTCAGCGCCGCCCTCCCTGGAGAACCGGCAGCAGCAGACTGAACCGGACCGAGCTGCCGGACCCTGTGCCGGGGTTTAGCTCCCCGGAGCGGCTCTGCGTTTCCTGTGGCCTCGGGGAGGAGGAGGAGGCTGACGGCCGTGGGGACTGGGCCGCCTGCCCCGTGGATGCTCCCAGCGCAGTCTGAGGGTGACAGGGACGTCTCTCGCCAGCAGGGCTCAGAGGATGCCCTAAGAGGGGGAGGGTCCACCGGTCCCTGGGCCTGACCCCACTGTTCCCCCAGCACTGAGTTCCTGGCCTCTGTCCCCGGAGCAGGAGGCTCTGACCGAGTCTGCACAGTGCAGGCCACCCCGGGGAAAGGTCGCTACGGCGGGTCCGGGTCTATGATAGAAAATCCCAGGGTTCAACCCTCCTCCGACCCCTGTGCTGGACAGAGACTGGCAGGGACAAAAACCTCCCAAAGGTATCGGGCTCCAGCAGGGGAGGGAAATGCCCTGGGCCTGAGAGCAGGAGGGGAAGCCCTGGGAACACGTCTGACGAGGGCGAGGGGACGAGGTGCCCGGCCTGCAGGTTTGCTGCTCCAGACTCAGGAGAGGGGCTCTGTGATGCTCCCGGCCGGCCGAGCAGCTGGCACAGAACATGCAGAGACCCCCAGCCAGGTGCCCAAGGGGGGAGGGGGGAGTCAGGAAGCCCCACCCATTCCTCTTCTCCCCCTCACGCTCTCCACAGGGATGAGCTGGGGGGGGGCACCGACGGGGTCTCGGAGGGACCAGGCCTGTGGCTCCCCCGTGTGGGTGGGGCCCAGACCCAGCTAGAAAGGCAAACGCCGTCCTGCTCTGCAGCGGCACCTGGGGACCGTCCTGCAGCACTGGGGGCACAGCGGGAACCTGGGGCTCCTCCGGGCAGCGACTGGCAGGTCCGGCTCTGCCTGGGAGCTTCAGCCCCTGGGGACGGAGCCGGGGACGCGCAGACGGAAGGAAATTGTGGTGTAAAATCCCAGGCTCCTGAAGCCGATCTCACGAGGGATCTGGGCCTGACGAAGGACGTCTGAACACTCGGGGCTGGTGACGCTGATCTCCAGCCTCCCTCCCAGCCCCCAGGAACCATCCCCCTGGGGAACTGCCTCCCTGCAGGGCCCCTGCCCCAAATACACACCCACCTCTGCCCCCCCACAGGCCCTGCTCTAGCCCAGGTCCCTTCCCTGGGGTGTCCCGGCCAGGAGGCGCCTCCCAAGGCCCCACGGGGCTCTGCCCTAGGTGGGGGGGGGGGAGGGGGCAGCGCAGGGGGAGGCAGCAGGGCCAGGACCCCCCAGGGTGGGGAGCTTAAAGCTCAGTGCTGGGAGCTGTTCCCGGGATGGGGGGTGTGAGTGGGGAGACAGTGTCCCCCAGCACCCCCTTAGCGAGGGGCCTGGGACTGGAGAATGGGGAGCGGGAGGGCGGATGGGGGGACAGGAGAAAGCAGAGCCCCCCCCGCACCATATAGCAGCAGCAGGCGGTGAAGGCCACCCCTGCCCCTGCAGCCCCGATTGCTAAGGGGGGGGGGGGGGGCAGAGAGAAGAGCTGGCCTCATTCCCCCCCCCACCCCGATTGCTGGGGGGGGGGCAGATACACGCTGGGGCCTCTCCCCCTGCAGAGCCCTGTCTGCCTAGCGAGCTGACAGGGACACCCCTCTGCGTCCTGTCCCCACCCCCCTTGAGCAGCAGGGCTGGCACCAGGCCCAAGAGCACCCTGTGGGGCAGGTGCTGCAGGACCAGAGCCCGAGCTCCGGGACGCCTGGGTGCACACGAGAGGTGCCTGCCGGGGGGGAGTAAGGGGCTGCCTGCACTGAGCGTCACGGCTGGGGCTGCAGCCCCCTTGTTCAGCACCAGGGATTATCGCCTCTGCCTCACGCTCAGTCTCGCTCACTGGCCCCATGGTGCCGCCCCACTGCTAACGGCGGGGGTAGATCTGTATGTGGGAGACACCAACGGGGACCCTGCCACCCCCAGTTGTGGAGCAGGGGGCTGTGGGAGGGGGTAGGAGGGAACTGGGGGGGGGGGGGAGCACAGCACTGTGGGAGGGAGTAGCAGGGAATGGGGGGGGCAGAGGGCTGTGGGAGGGGGTAGGAGGGAAGGGGGGGGAAGCAGAGAGCTGTGGGAGGGGCTAGGAGGGAACGGGGGGGGAAGCAGAGGGCTGTGGGAGGGGGTAGGAAGGAACGGGGGGGGGGCAGAGGGCTGTGGGAGGGGGTAGGAGGGAATCTGGGGCGGGAGCAAAGGGCTGTGGGAGGGGGAAGGAGGGAAATAAGGGGGGGGGAGCACAGGGCTGTGGGAGGGGGGTAGGAAGGAACCGGGGGGGGGGGGCAGAGGGATGTGGGAGGAGGTAGGAGGGAATCTGGGGGGAGCAAATGGCTGTGGGAGGAGGTAGGAGGGAAGGGGGGGGGAGCACAGCACTGTGGGAGGGAGTAGCAGGGAATGGGGGGGGCAGAGGGCTGTGGGAGGGGGTAGGAGGGAACCGGGAGGGAGGATAGCGGGGGGGGGGGGGGGGAAGCAGGGGTAAGTAGGAAGCTGCAGTGTCACCACACTGACACCCCACCAACACTGCCCCCCATTGCGTCCATCCCCTTCCTTCCACGGGAACCCGGTGTTCACATCGAGCACTGGGACATTAACCCCCCCGTGGGTCCCCCCCCCAACATCCCCAGCCCCCACCCTGCTGTGAATCCCTCTGCCCCCCCCCCAATTCACACCAACTCCCCCTTCCGCGGGTCCCCCTCCGCCACACCGACCCCCCAGCCTCCCCCTGCTGCGAGTCCCTGTGCCCCCCCCAATTCACACCCTCTCTGCTCCCCACACCGACCCCCCCCCTGCTGTGAGCCCCTCTGCCCCCCCCGCAGCGCGAGCCCCGTGTCCGGTCCGGGCAGTGACCGGGCCCCGCACTCACCCCCGGTCTGGTTGTAGCGCCCGCGCAGCGTGTTCAGGTCCGCTCGGTACGTGGCCTGTGTGCCCTGGGAGATCTGCGCCTGCCGCTTCCAGTACTCCGGCCCCTCGCTCCGCGCCATCCACTCCGCGCGTGGCTCCGCGCTCCCCCGCTCGCTGTCGTAGTGATCGATGAGCTGATCGTCCACATACCCGACTGTGATGAACTCGGGCAGCCCCGGGCTGGGCTCCGACACCGCCGTGTAGAAATAGCGCAGCGAGTGCAGGCCTGGGCCTGGGTCTGCGGGGAGACGGGGGGGTCAGAGCCGGCCCCGGGACTCGGGAGCGGCCACGGGGGGGGGAGGCGGGACACACAGCAGCGAGGGGGCGGGGGGGGACGGAGAGCAGGGGGTGGGGAGGGGGGCTGGACACTCCCCTGGGCGGGGCCCATCGCCGCGGGACCAAGGGGGCGGGGGCGGGACTGGCTGCGGGAGGAGGAAGGTGGAGGACGGGCGGAGGGGGAGGGGCAGGACACTCCCCTGGGAGGAGGGGGCAGCAGGAGAGTGTGAAGAAGGAAAGGGGTCCAGGAAGGGGGCGGGGAGGGGCGAGGGGGGTCAGGGCAGGAGGGGGGCATGAGGGGGAGGGGAGCAGAGATAGGAGTGGGGGGGGACAGAACTGCAGGGGGGGGAGCAGGGCGGCAGGGAGGGAGGAAGGGGAGGTTAGGGGGGAGGTCAGCACAATGCCCAGGAGCCACCCCCAGGGGAGATGGGGCAGGAGAAGGGCGGGGGAGGGGCACCCAGAGCTTGGCAGGGCTGCGGGGGGGGGGGGGCAATGCTGGAGGGACCCATAAGGAGCAGGAAGGGAGCAGGGCTGCAGGGGGTGTGAGGAGGGGGATGTGCTCAATGGGGGGAAAGGGCTGGTGGGAGGAGGATGAGGAGGGCAGCCAAGAGGAGCCCCCAGGGGAGGGTGCAGCAGGACAAAGGCAGGCAGGGGGAGATGCAGGAGCTGAAGCTTGGGGGGTGGGGGCTCTGCAGGAGGGGATCTCTCCAAGCTGCAGGGGGGAGCCAGGGCCCCGGCTGTGCACACAATTGATCATTGATTCACGCTGTAGCTGCCCCCCGGGTCCCCTGTAGGGATTGGGCCCCTGTTGCGCCAGGCACTGCCTGAGCCCTGCCCCATGGAGCTCACAGGGTGATGCCCCATCCCTGTGCCGGGTTCTCCCCACAGGCTGGGTCGGGGGGGGGGGGGGGGGAGAGGGAAGGCTGCAGGTCCCAGACAAAGGGCCTGGTGCTGCAGAGACTGAACCCCCAAATCCCTTCATCCCTGTGAGTGTCCCCCCCTCCCACCATCAGACACTGCCCAGGGGAGTTACACGGCTGGGGATCAGGCTGATGCAGCTTGTTTGGTCCTCCCCCCGTAACGTTACACACTGTGTCTGCAGGATCGGGGTCTTGTTCGCTAGTTAGACCAGAGCCCCCCTGCGCTGGGCGCTGGACACGCACCAGGGACAGCCCTGCCCTGGCTTAGCTCTGTCTGGTCTCTCCCAGCTCAGACATAACCAGAGACAGGCTCCCCCTTTTCTTCCCCTCCGCTCCCCCGGCTGCTGATCGCCGCGTCCCCCCGTCAGCGCCAGCCACTTTCCCTCTCGGCCCTTCGTTCAGAGCCCAGGGGCCCGATCCAGCGAGCAGGGCTGCTGCTGCTCCTCCTCTCTGGCCGACTAGTTATCCAATCAGTGGAGCAGGAGGAATGGCCCCCCCGTCTCCCACCTCCTCGACGAGGGCTCCAACCACATACCAAAGGCCACACTGGGTCAGACCAAAGGTCCATCTAGCCCAGTGTCCTGTCTTCCGACAGTGGCCAGTGCCAGGTGCCCCAGAGGAAATGAACAGAACAGGGAATCATCAAGTGATCCATCCCCTGTCGCCCATTCCCAGCTTCTGGCAAACAGAGGTTAGGGACACTATCCCTGCCCATCCTGGATAACAGCCATTGATGGACCCGTCCTCCAGGAACTGATCTAGTTCTTTTTTTGACTTCTCTTATAGTCTTGGCCTTCACAACATCCTCTGGCAAGGAGTTCCACATGTTGACTGTGTTCTGTGAAGAAATACTTAAACCTGCTGCCTATTAATTTCATTTAGTGAGCCCTAGTTCTTGTGTTATGAGAAGGAGTAAATAACACTTGATTTTCTCCACACCCGTCATGATGTTATAGACCTCTATCATATTCCCCCTTTGTCATCTCTTTTCTAGGCTGAAAAGTGCCAGTCTTATTAACCTCTCCTCATACAGTAGCTATTCCAGACCCCTAATCATTTTTGTTCCCCTTTTGTGGAACTTTTTTCCAATTCCAATACACCTCTACCCAGCTATAACGTTGTCCTTGGGAGCCAAAAAAATCTTACCGCATTATAGGTGAAACTTGTATCGAACTTGCTTTGATCTGCTGGAGTGCACAGCCCCCCCCTCACCCCGAGCACTGCTTTACCACGTTATATCAAATTAGTGTTATATCAAGGTAGAGGTGTATATCTTTTTTGAGATGGGGCGACCACATCTGCACACAGTATTCAAGATGTAAGCGTGCCATGGATTTACATAGAATCAATAGGATATTTTCTGTCTTGTTATCTATCTCCTTAATGATTCCCAACATTGTTCGCTTTTTTGACTACCGCTGCACACTGAGTGGATGTTTTCAAAGAACTATCCACAATGACTCCAAGATCTCTTTCTTGAGTGGTAACAGCTAATTTAGACCCCATCATTATATGTATAGTTGTGAGGATGTTTTCCAGCATGCATTACTTTGCATTTATCAATATTAAATTTCATCTGCCATTTTGTTGCCCAGTCACCCAGTTTTGTGAGACCCCTTTGTAACTCTTCGCAGTCTGCTTTGGACTTGACTTAACTATCTTGAGTAGTTTTGTATTGTCACGGAGTATTGGGGGACTCAGGGCCCTGCACCCCCAGCTTCCTGCGATTCACCATGACTCTCAGCCAGCCAGTAAAGCAGAAGGTTTATTTGGATGACAGGAATACAGTCCAAGAAAGGTCTTGCAGGCACAGACAACAGGACCCCCTCAGTTAAGTCCAGCTTGGGGTCCCAGGGCATGCCAGCCCACCCCCCTTGGGGAGTCAGAGCCATCTCTGCCTCCCAGCCATCTCTCCAGCCTCCTTCCAGCACTCTCCTTTTAGCCACCCCTCCCACAGACTTTGTTCAGTTTCCCGGGCCCCGGAGTCACCTGACCTCCAACCCCTCTGGGTTCTCATGTTACAAGCTCAGGTATGTTCCCTTGGGCCGACTCCCATCCCCCGATGCAGACCATCCTAGTCACACTCCCCTGTCAGCATTCACACACCCCAGCAAGAACAGTCCCAGTTCGTCACATGTATCATCTGCAAATTTTGCCACCTCACTGTTTACTCCTTTTTTCAGATCATTTATGAATATGTTGAATAGGACTGGGCCCAGTACAGACCCCTGAGGGACACCACTATTTACCTCCCTCCATTCTGAAAACTGACCATTTATTCCTACCCTTTGTTTCCTCTTTTAACCAGTTACCAATCCATGAGAGGACCTTCTCCTCTTATCTCATGACAGCTTAAGACCCTTGGGGGAGGGAACCATCTCAAGGGCTTTCTGAAAATCTAAATACACTATATCCACTGGATCACATTGGTCAACATGCCTGTTGACCACCTCAAAGAATTCTAGATGATTAGTGAGGCATGATTTCCTTTTACAAAAACCATGTTGACTCTTCCCCAACAAATTGTGTTCATCTATGTGTCTGATAATTCTGTTCTTTACTATAGTTTCAACCAGTTTGCCTGGTACTGAAGTCAGGCTTACAGGCCTGTAATTGCCAGGATCATCTCTGGAGCCTTTTTAAAAACTTGGCATCACATTAGCTATCCTCCAGTCATGTGGTACAAAAGCAGATTTAAAGGATAGGCTACATACCACAGTTAGTAGTTCCGCAATTTAATATTTGAGTTCCTCCAGAACTCTTGGGTGAATACCATCTGGTCCCAGTGACTTATTACTGATGAATCAATTTGTTCCAAAGCCTCCTCTAATGACACCTCAATCTGGGACAGTTCCTCAGATGTGTCACCTAAAAAGAATGGCTCAGGTTTGGGAATCTCCTCCCCATCCTCAGCCGTGAAGACTGATGCAAAAAAATGCATTTAGTTTCTCTGCAATGGCCTTATCGTCCAGGAGTGCTCCTTGAGCACCTCCATCGTCCAGTAGCCCCATTGGCTGTTTAGCAGGCTTCCTGCTTCTGATGAACTTAAATTTTTTGCTATTACGTTTTGATTCGTTGGCTAGCTGTTCAAATTCATTTGTGGCCTTTCTAATTACATTTTCACACTTCACTTACCAGAGTTTATGCTCCTTTCTATTTTCCTCACTAGGATTTAACTTCCACTTTCTAAAGGATGCCTTTCTGTCTCTCACTGCTTCTTTTACTTTGTTCTTTAGCCAGGGTGGCACTTTTTTGGTTCTCTTAAATGTTTATCCCAAATTAAAAAACATAGTAAGTCGAGCCTCTATTACGGCATCTTTAAAAAGTTTCCATGCAGCTTTCAGGGATTTCACTTTTGGGACGCAAAAAGAAGAACAGGAGGACTTGTGGCACCTTAGAGACTAACAAATTTATTAGAGCATAAGCTTTCGTGGACTACAGCCCACTTCTTCGGATGCATATAGAATGGAACATATATTGAGGAGATATATATACACACATACAGAGAGCATGAACAGGTGGGAGTTGTCTTACCACCTCTGAGAGGCCAATTAATTAAGAGAAAAAAAAACTTTTGAAGTGATAATCAAGCTAGCCGAGTACAGACAGTTTGATAATAAGTGTGAGAGTACTTACAAGGGGAGATAGAGTCAATGTTTGTAATGGCTCAGCCATTCCAGTCCTTATTCAAACCGGAGTTGATTGTGTCTAGTTTGCATATCAATTCTAGCTCACCAATCTCTCTTTGGAGTCTGTTTTTGAAGTTTTTCTGTTGTAATATAGCCACCCGCAGGTCTGTCATTGAATGACCAGACAGGTTAAAGTGTTCTCCCACTGGTTTTTGAGTATTTTGATTCCTGATGTCAGGAATCAAAATACTTAGCTTCCTTAGCTCTCGTCCCCTAACGCCCCTACTCTACTTGCGCTACATTGATGACATCTTCATCATCTGGACCCATGGAAAAGAAGCCCTTGAGGAATTTCACCATGATTTCAATAATTTCCATCCCACCATCAACCTCAGCCTAGATCAATCCACACAAGCGGTCCATTTCCTGGACACTACTGTGCTAATAAGCGATGGTCACATCAATACCACCCTATACCGGAAACCTACTGACCGCTACACTTACCTACATGCCTCCAGCTTCCATCCAGGACACACCACACGATCCATTGTCTACAGCCAAGCTCTAAGATTAACCGCATTTGCTCCAATCCCTCGGATAGAGACAAGCACCTACAAGATCTCTATCAAGCATTCTTAAAACTACAATACCCACCTGCTGAAGTGAAAAAACAGATTGACAGAGCCAGACGAGTACCCAGAAGTCACCTCCTACAAGACAGGCCCAACAAAGAAAATAACAGAACACCACTAGCTATCACCTTCAGCCCCCAACTAAAACCTCTCCAGCGCATCATCAGAGATCTACAACCTATCCTGAAAGATGATCCTTTACTCTCACAGATCTTGGGAGACAGACCTATCCTCGCTTACAGACAACCCCCCAACCTAAAGCAAATACTCACCAGCAACCACACATCACTGAACAAAACCACTAACCCAGGAACCTATCCTTGTAACAAACCCCGATGCCAACTCTGTCCACATATCTATTCAAGTGACATCATCATAGGACCTAATCACATCAGCCATACCATCAGGGGCTCGTTCACCTGCACATCTACCAATGTGATATATGCCATCATGTGCCAGCAATGCCCCTCTGCCATGTACATTGGCCAAACCGGACAGTCTCTACGCAAAAGAATTAATGGACACAAATCTGACATCAGGAATCAAAAATACTCAAAAACCAGTGGGAGAACACTTTAACCTGTCTGGTCATTCAGTGACAGACCTGCGGGTGGCTATATTACAACAGAAAAACTTCAAAAACAGACTCCAAAGAGAGACTGGTGAGCTAGAATTGATATGCAAACTAGACACAATCAACTCCGGTTTGAATAAGGACTGGGAATGGCTGAGCCATTACAAACATTGACTCTATCTCCCCTTGTAAGTACTCTCACACTTATTATCAAACTGTCTGTACTCGGCTAGCTTGATTATCACTTCAAAAGTTTTTTTTCCTCTTAATTAATTGGCCTCTCAGAGTTGGTAAGAGAACTCCCACCTGTTTATGCTCTCTGTATGTGTGTGTATATATATCTCCTCAATGTATGTTCCATTCTATATGCATCCGAAGAAGTGGGCTGTAGTCCACGAAAGCTTATGCTCTAATAAATTTGTTAGTCTCTAAGGTGCCACAAGTACTCCTGTTCTTCTTTTTGCGGATACAGACTAACACGGCTGTTACTCTGAAACTTTTGGGACGGTACCTTTTAATTTCCGTTTAATGAGCGTCCTCATTTTTGTGTAGTTCCCCTTTCTGTAATTAAATGCACCTGGGGTGGCTGCTGTGGTGTTTTCCTCGCCACAGGGATGTTTAATTATATTATGGTCACTACTCCCAAGCAGTCCAGCTATATTCACCTCTCGGACCCGATCCTGCGCTCCACTTAGGACTAAATCAAGAATTGCCTCTGCCCTTGTCAGTTCTAGGACTAGCTGCTCCAAGAAGTCATTTAAGGCGTCAAGAAACTATCTCTGTATTCCTCAACGCTCTCCTCTGCCAGCTGCCTAAAAACCAGATAACAGTTGGGCCACTGGTGTGTCGAGCCCACAGCTGTCAGACTGGCCAGTGCTATCCCCTTGTTCCCTAGTAGTTCCCCGCTGGTCTATATTCATCTCTCCTCTCAGACTCAGACGGGACAGTCTGTGTATTCAGTGTCTGTCCAGCACCCGGCACAACAGGGGCCAGGACCAGGACTGAGGTTCCTGGGCACAAGACAATCACAAATAACGATGACGATGACAGCAGGGCAGGGAGCTTTACTTTTAAATTGGCTTATTTTCCCCATTAGAAAGGCCTGTTCTATTGACCCTGTTTTTCCTGAAAAACCCCGTGGGCAGTTGGAGAATTTGAGGGGAGGACGTGAAACCCGAGAAAACGAGAGGGAAAGGAATTATTATTTCAGGTTGTGGTAGCACAGATTGACTTTAATCATGCTGGGGCTCCACTGTACAGGGTGTTGTCCAGACAGCACGTGACAGCCCCTGCCCCAAACAGCTCACACTCTGAGGCCGGCTTTACACGTGGTTTCCGTTCCTATTTAACTATTTCAGTTAGGGATGAGGTTTATTTGTTTCTTTTTACCGAAATAGTTAAATCAGCACAACCCCTCGTGCAAGTGCAGTTACATCCGCACAGTCGTGCTTTACACAACCCTCGTGCGAGTGCAGTTACACCCACACAGCCAGGCTTTACACAACCCCTCGTGCGAGTGCAGTTACATCCGCACAGTCGTGCTTTACACAACCCCTCGTGCGAGTGCAGTTACACCCGCACAGTCGTGCTTTACACAACCCCTCGTGCGAGTGCAGTTACACCAGTACAGCCGGGCTTTACACAACCCCTCGTGCGAGTGCAGTTACACCCGCACAGCCGGGCTTTACGCCAGCACAGCTTATTGCTGTAAATGTTGGGGAATCATCTGCACCAGTGTAACTGTGGCCACACTGAGTGGTTGCACTGACTGAACTATGATGGTTTCAAACGGTGTGAAAAAGGTACAAACACTGCGTGCAGACCAGTCCTAAAAAGTTTATTCCAACTTTTAAACTTTGTTAACACCTTGGTCTTGTCTACACACAAGTTTACAGTACTAGTCAAAGTTAAGGTGTCAGTTAAAATTGATTTAAGTTAAATCAGTCCAAAAGGCTGTGTGGACACACCTATTCCAGTTTAAGAGTGGCTTTTTTCAGTTTAGCTGAACTTGGTTGGGCCTTGTCCACAGGGAGAGTCGCACCAGTATAATTAAATGTAAACTGGTGCAAAGCTCCATGTAGACACACTTATTCTGATATAAGAGCAGCTTTTTTCAGTTAAGCCACTATTATACCAAAATAAGGTGGTCCACAATCGGGTATGCACTGATTTCTCTAAACCAGTTTAAAGTTTGACGTGTAGCAAAGGTCCTACTTAACCAAAGCACCTGTCAAGCAGTAGGAAGAAAAGCTGTCCTCGGCGAAAATTCAACACCCTATGGCCCTTCAGCTGAGGACTGAGAATTCCCACCCCAGGTCTCTGGTGCTCCAAGGAGACCTCCAGCAAAACAGGGCAGACGACAGCTAGAATAAAACAAGCAGGAGAAAAACCCTTTTGGGCCTTCACTATTCATTAGGAAGCAGCAGAAATGGACACAAACCCTATTTCCCCCTTGTCAGGTCACCTTTGCCACTCAGGGGTGTGAAAACAAAAAAAAACCCACCCCCTGAATGACAAAAGTTTTAATGGTGAAAAGTGCCAGTGTGGGCAGTGCTTCGTTAGGGGGAAAAACGCTCTCCTGCCGACGAAGCTACTGCCCTCGTTGGGGGTAGTTTTCTTTTGTCGTCAGGAGAGCTCTCCCCTGGCACCAGAGAGCGGCTACTCTGCGTGCCTTAGAACAGCATGGCTGTGCCGCTGTACGGCGTACCTAGGGTGACCAGACAGCAAGTGTGAAAAATCAGGACAGGGGGTGGGGGGGTAATAGGCGCCTATATAAGACAAAGCCTTGAATATTGGGACTGTCCCTATAAAATCGGGACCTCTGGTCACCCTAGGAGTGCTGTGTAGACAGAGCTTCAGTGAAGAGGGCCTGGCCAGGCACGGATGGGAGCTGGTGCTGGATTCAACATCATTAAACAAAGTCAGACACACCCTGATCCTCACTAACATCCTTCTGTGCGCACACCCAGCCCTGCAGGGCCCAGGCCAAAGCTCTGTGCAGCTGGAGTTACACCAGTGCAGGCTGTGACCCCCGAGGGCCTCCTGTCTCTTTGCTCCAGGGGCACCCAACGCACAGATCCCCCCCTTCCATTCCTGGCCCCTAATGTTACTCGCCCCCATGGGGCCAGGCTGCACGGGGGCCTAACCCTGGTTACATCAAACCAGCCTGGCACTGAGTGACACGAGGGCAACAATGCACCTGAAACCACTTCACACAAAACCCCAAACCCACCCCACAGCCTCACCCAGCTGCCTACGGGCTGCGGAGCTCCCTGGGTCTGAGCTGCTGCCGCACAGGGAACTCGGGGGCCAGACTCGGGCCACGGGAGAGTCACATCCATGCCAGGAAAAGCGGGACGTGCCCCTGGCCCTCTCCCCACACCCCCATGGGGATCCCGAAGCTCCTACCCAGCAATCCCAGGAGATCCCAGGGGCACAAAGGCAGCCGCTGGTCTGTGCTCTGCAACGGGCGCTCACCCCCAAACCAAGCCCTGATTAACGCACAGATCCTGGGGCTCCACCGCTCCCCTGGCCTGGGCACACGGCCAGAGACGGGGCGGGGGGTGACACATCCCCCCCTAGGACCACACCTCTAAGGACTTGTCCCCACTCACAGACCCATCGCTGCCCTGGGGGCGGCTGGCCTGGTGCGGACACAGCTCAGCCTCGGCCGCACCTAGCCAGGGCCAAGCCCCCTCGGTGGGTCTGGACACGGGTTAAACCAGCGCCAAGAACCTGCCGGGAGCCACTTAGGGGCGGAGAGTCCGAGGAGCCTTTTCCTCCCCCACCCCCATGTCACTCTGGGGGGGGGGGGGGGGGAAGGGAGGTAAATTTACTCCCTGTGACTAAGGGCCTGGGATCTGCAGACAAGTATGGGCGGGGGGGGGGGGGGGAGCCCCATCCTGCCCCGAGCCCCAGGAACTACCCAGCCGGGCAGCGCCTGGTGCGGGGGATCCCCACAGCCCCGGGGCCGGGCGGGCAGCAGGGACCTGCCAGCCACAGCGGGACCCAGACCCCGAAATCTGGTTAGTCATTCACCGGCATTATTATTAGTATTATCAGTCTGGGCTGGTCTCTGGAGTTGGGACCTTGACCAAGAAATGTGACCCCTGAGCTAACAGAACTGACCCCCCCCCCCCGCCTGTGAGCCCCACGGGCCGCTCGGGGTGCGCAGCGCCGAGCACAGCGGGGCCACGAGCCTGGCTGGGCGCGAACACGCGACACACCCAGAACCAGCCCCCGCCGAGGGCGGTGAATCCCGACCCGGCACCGACCGGACCCCTCGGCTCCGGTCCGACAACCCCCGAGCTCCGGTCAAACCGCGGAGCCAGAACTGCTGAGACCCCCCCGCCCCCCATGTCCGGTCCGACCCCCCCCGCCCGGTCAGACCCCCCCGTACTCACTGGAGAAGCCCCCCTGGATGGCCGCAGCCCCCAGCAGCAAGAGCAGGGGCAGCATCGCCGCCCGGTCCGTGTCCCGCTCTCTGTCCTACAGGAATCGGTCCCTTTCCCGCACCGACCCGCCACCAGCCGAGCCCGACACCAGCTGCGCTGTGAGCCCCGCACCGCTGCCCGCTACTTATACCGCGCACCGCCCGCCCGCACGGATTGGCCGAGAGGGGAATGTGCCGGCCAATAGCCGCGCGCAGACCCGGCCGCGTCACCGGTCGCTGGGCAGGACCCGGTCGGGCAGGTTGGACCCGGGAAAGCGAAAGTCGGAGTGGGGATGAGCGCAGCGGGGATCCCCGGGCAGCGCCCCGCCCCCACCCCTGAGGCCCCGCCCACTGACCAGCGCACCCCGGGCAGCGCCCCGCCCCCCCTAGGCCCCGCCCACTGGCCCGTGCACCCCCCTCTCTGCCTTTCCCAGCCATCAGGGTGCTCTTGGGTCATGATTTCAAACTTTTCTCCACAACGGCAGGGGCTGGAAACATCCCTTTGACTAACACCGGCTAAGAGTCTTCCCTGCTCACATGACTCCAGGAGCTGGGGCTTTACGGAAACACCAATGATAGCGAGACCCACACTAGAGTCATGAGAGGGGGCAGCCCTGGCAGGGGGACGCTGGCACCCGCCTGGGAACAGCCAGAGCCCGGCCTCGGCCTTGCTATGGTCGCTGGGTGGGAGTTTGGCCCAGCTGAGAACTTGGCCCCAGGGCTTCAGTTACCAGAACAGCAATTAACTAACAACGAATTAATTCTCTGCCCACCACTAGCGCCTCCTCTGGAGATTTTTTTTCTTTAAATTTATTCTAAGACCAGACAGCACCGTTGGCTCATCTCGTCTGGCCTCCTGCAGCACCCAGGCCGGAGAACATCCAGGTACCTCGGTCTGGGGCCCAAGAATGTGTCTGTCACGCTGGGAACTTCAGGCACTTTATTAATGTAATGAATTAAACACCACAGCCCCCCCTTTGCGATGAGTGACAACACAACAATCCCCAGCGCGTCTAGACCATTACTGCCCCACTTCATGGGTGGGGAGAGGCACAAAGATGACATTACCATCATCTGGACCCATTGAAAAGAAGCCCTTGAGGAATTCCACCATTTCAACAATTTCCATCCCACCATCAACGTCAGCCTGGACCAGTCCACACAAGAGATCCACTTCCTGGACACTACAGTGCTAATAAGCAATGGTCACATAAATACCACCCTATACCGGAAACCTACTGACCGCTACACTTACCTACATGCCTCCAGCTTCCATCCAGGACACACCACACGATCCATTGTCTACAGCCAAGCTCTAAGATACAACCGAATTTGCTCCAACCCCTCAGACAGAGACAAACACCTACAAGATCTTTATCAAGCGTTCTTACAACTACAATACCCACCTGCTGAAGTGAAGAAACAGATTGACAGAGCCAGACGAGTACCCAGAAGTCACCTACTCCAGGACAGGCCCAACGAAGGTAACAGAATGCCACTAGCCGTCACCTTCAGCCCCCGACTAAAACCTCTCCAGCGCATCATCAGAGATCTACAACCTATCCTGAAGGACGATCCCTCACTCTCACAGATCTTGGGAGACAGGCCAGTCCTCGCTTACTGACAGCCCCCCAACCTGAAGCAAATACTCGCCAGCAACCACACACCAAAAACAGGTTTCAGAGTAGCAGCTGTGTTAGTCTGTATCCGCAAAAAGAACAGGAGTACTTGTGGCACCTTAGAGACTAACACATTTATTAGAGCATAAGCTTTCATGGGCTACAGCCCACTTCTTCGGATGCATATAGAGTGGCACATATATTGAGGAGATATATATGCACACATACAGAGAGCATGAACAGGTGGGAGTTGTCTTACCAACTCTGAGAGGCCAATTAAGTAAGAGAAAAAAATTTAACCTATCCTTGCAACAAAGCCCGTTGCCAACTCTGTCCACATATCTATTCAAGTGACATCATCGTAGGACCTAATCACATCAGCCATACCATCAGGGGCTCGTTCACCTGCACATCTACCAATGTGATATATGCCATCATGTGCCAGCAATGCCCCTCTGCCATGTACATTGGCCAAACCGGACAGTCTCTGCGTAAAAGAATAAATGGACACAAATCAGACGTTAAGAATTATAACATTCAAAAACCAGTCTGCGAACACTTCAACCTCCCTGGACACTCAATTACAGACCTCAAAGTCACAATACTCCAACAAAAAAACTTCAAAAACAGACTCCAACGAGAAACTGCAGAATTGAAATTCATTTGCAAACTGACAGGTTTCAGGGTAGCAGCCTTGTTAGTCTGTATCCTCAAAAAGAACAGGAGTACTTGTGGCACCTTAGAGACTAACAAATTTATTAGAGCATAAGCTTTCGTGGGCTACACGAAAGCTTATGCTCTAATAAATTTGTTAGTCTCTAAGGTGCCACAAGTACTCCTGTTCTATTTGCAAACTGGACACCATTAAATTAGGTTTGAATAAAGACTGGGAGTGGATGGGTCATTACACAAAGTAAAAACGATTTCCTCATGCTAATTTTGCCCCTACTGTTGCTCTCACCTTCTTGTCAACTGGGCCATCCTGATTATCACTACAGAAGTTTTTTTTCTCCTGCTGATAATAGCCCACCTTAATTGATTACCCTCGTTAGAATTAGTATGGCAACACCCATTTTTTCATGTCCTCTGTCTACATATCTCTTCCTACTGTATTTTCCACTACATGCATCCAATGAAGTGGGTTTTAGCCCACGAAAGCTTATGCTCAAATAAATCTGTTAGTCTTTAAGGTGCCACCAGACTCCTTGTTGTTTTTGTAGATACAGACTAACACGGCTACCCCCTGATACTTGTTAGTCTCTAAGGTGCCACAAGTACTCCTGTTCTTTTTACAAAGAGGAAAGTGACGGATTTGCTCTGTGACAACAGCAAAGATGGGAACAAACTCTAGGAGTCCTGGCTCCCAGCTCTAATCTACTGGACCCCACTCCCCTCACAGAGTTGGGATAGAACCCAGGAGTCCTGGCTCCTAGCCCCTGCTCTAAGCGCGGGCAGCTAACAGTGACCTAACCCCTGGGTTTTCTCTGTCTTTACAAGCACTTGGCTGTTTACATCATTTCTGGGAACTATTTGGGGTCAGTCTCCTCCCCTTGGGGGCGGGGGGTGGCTCTGGGCCATGTGAAGTTTGCCCCGTGCTGCAATACAGTCACTGTGGGCGTTGGGATCGGATCCTGCCCTGGGCCGGTCTCTCCTGGGCTGGGGAGCCAGGCTAAGGAGAGTCTCCCCCATCTGGGACCTCTCCCCACTCGGGCGGGTCAGTGGGGGGCGTTCACAGGGGCCGAGCCCCAATGCAGCTTCCTGTTTCCCGGCTCCCAGCGCTATCGGTGGAAACCCCACTTGCTTTCGGTTTCTGCTCTATCACAGCAGGGCAGTTTGGACAGAGACCAGCATCGCCCCCCCGCCATGCACTGCACGCCTCTCCCCCCCCGCCATGCACACCCCCTCCCCGCGCCATGCACGCCTCTTGCTCTCCCCACAGCCCCGCTCAGAGCCTCCCCCACACTGGCTGGGGGTGACGGTCTCCCTGAAGCCCAGAGCGACTCCCGGATTGTCTGTTTCCCGGGGGTGGCTCTGAGTTGCTGGCACCGACGCTACACCCAGGACATTTCTGGCCCCGTTCTGGGCCAGGCAGCCATTTTGTGTATCTGACGTGCGTGAGCGAACACAAGATGGCCGCCTCGATGGGACTCCCCGTTTCATCTGACGATCGCCCCAGTCAGTCTGTCCCGGGCCGTGGATTAGCAGCTCAGG
Organism: Chrysemys picta bellii; assembly: GCF_011386835.1. NCBI lineage: Eukaryota > Metazoa > Chordata > Testudines > Emydidae > Chrysemys > Chrysemys picta. The sequence continues at coordinate 926,126 of NC_088802.1, read as the reverse complement.
GCTGTGCGGCAGCCCCCCCCCCCAGTGCCGTTACAGAGCCTTACCCAATGGCCAACGTTTTCAAAATGGCCTCCACAGCTGGACGTTTACATTTTTAGGTGCCCAGCTGGAGACACCTGGGCCCTGACTCTCGAGGTGGGGCGCACCCCTGGCTCCTTGGGATTTCCCCCACCATTGTGGGTGCCCAGCACCCCGCAACATCAGCCTCAGGGTGGGGCTCAAATTGTGCACCCAGAATAGGCGGCACCCAGAATTAGGGGCCAGTTTTGAGAGTGTGGCCTTAAACCCCTCACCCCAGGGGCCTCTCGGCACAGAAAGGGGCTCAGCACCCAGCCCTGCTCTCCAGGGGGCACCCGCCGCCATTGGGAATCTAGGAGGGTGGTGAAGCACTGGAATGGGTTATCTAGGGCAGGGCCGCCCAGAGGGGGGGACAAGTGGGGCAATTTGCCGCGGGCCCCACAGGGGCCCCCACGAGAATATAGTATTCTATAGTATTGCAACTTTTTTTTATGGAAGGGGCCTCCAAAATTGCTTTGCCCGAGGCCCCCGGAATCCTCTGGACGGCCCTGACCTAGGGAGGTGGTGGAGTCTCCTTCCTTGGAGGTTTTTAAGGCCCGGCTTGATGAAGCCCTGGCTGGGATGATTTAGTTGGGGTTGGTTCTGCTTGGAGCAGGGGGTTGGACTAGATACCTCCTGAGGTCCCTTCCAACTCTGATATTCTGTGAGTCTATGATCTCCTCTCCCTCCCCCTGCTCCAGGGGCTCAGAGCTCAGGGGACGGGACGTGTCCGGGTGGGTTTCTTTGGGAATCTGGAGTAGTAAAAAACCCTCCCTGAGGCCGAGACGTGGGCTAATGGGGTGCGGGGAAGGAGGTGGATCCAGGACACTCCCAGGTTCCTCCAGCCAGGCCAGTAATTCACAGTAACCAAGCTGGGAAAGCGGGCTCCTTACCGGCCTCTGAGCCACGCTGGGGTGGGGGCTGTGATCAGAGAGACCCTCAGAGCCATGCAGAGAGCACCAGACCCTCCCGGGAGGGGGTGTCCTATGTTCCTTCCCCCCACTCTGGGGTTCACTGCTTTCCTGCCATGTCTGTAGTTCCTGTCACCCCCAAGGGCCTCACAGACTGTGCACAGCACCTGCAGCCACCTGGAGATGCCGCCACCTCTGGGGAAGAGCGCATCAGCCAGACACAGGGGAAATGTCAGCCAAGGGCTGTGGGGCAAACCCCTGCTCTTATGGAAAGAGCCCCATGAGGCCTGGGGGTTTAAGGGCTCCCCGAAGGCCCCCCCCCACATGATGACCTGTCAGGAGCTCAGTCTGAGGGGGAGGAAGCGGGGATTCCCTCCTGCAGTGCCCGTGTGTCACCCTGATACTCACAGCCCCGAATCGTCCCCCTGGCTGCTGTGAATACACGTCACTGCCTGACCCCAGCAGGGCCCAGCACCCATTTAAACAGCTGGCCCTGTCTTCAGCGCGGCTGTCTCCCCCCGTCTCTGTGGGGCTGATAGGGGGAGCCCAGGAGCAAAGATACAGGCTGAGCTGGGGGGATTTCACTCTAGTTCCTCTCTCTGGCTCACCCTGCCGGCCTTTTCTCCGTCGGTCTGGGCTCAGGTCCCCTTCCCCTGCAATGCAGTGGGGAGAACACGTCTGTCTCTGGGCCGGGGTCCTGTCCCCCATTCACCAGGGGACACTCTGTGTTTACGGGGAACGTTAACCTGGGCACCAGACTGCACCCCCGGCCCCAGCTCAGCCTCTTTGCTCCTGGCCTCCCCATGCCCAGCTAGGTGGGGTCTCCTCTGGGGGCAGATAATTCTCCCAGGACCAGCACAGCTCCAGCACTGCACACATCAGTGATCCCGTCCCCGCCCCATAGCCAGGTCCCCGCGCCCAGGGGACAGCGGGTCCCAGGCTGGGTCACACATTCTGTTCCCAGCCAGGGGATTTCCTCTCCCTGCCACCCCCGGATCCCAGCTCCTCCCCAGCTGCAGCCAAGTCTGTGCTGAGCCCGCAGTGCCCCCTGCAGCCCAGGCAGGGACATTTCTGCCTCTCACATGATTTCCCAGAAGTGGCAGCGTCTGACTCACTGGGGCTGGGATTAGACAGTGCAGCGTTTCCTTGTTCCCTGCCAGCGCGGGGCTTTCCCTGCACCTGGCCAAAGAGCTCACCTGGCAGCCGGGCCGGAGCGGGGCACAGGCAGGCCACAGGGCTGGGGCTGAACGGCCGGTCGGGCCGGTCCCAAGGGGAGTTTGCAAAGTGACCCAGCCCTGCCCTAATCAGTTCCAGGCTGCACCTGAGACACGCAGCATTGGTGTGAGCGACACACACACCCTGCTGGGGTCACTGCCCCGTGTGAGCTGGGGTTAGCCACGGAGAATGGTGTATACACGGCCTCGTACGAGCCAGTAACCCGAACGGGGTCGCTCGTCCCTAGTCTAACTGGGATTAGCCACCCAGATGCAATCGGATTAGGATTAGCTGGGGCTGGGAATCTCTTCACCCTGCACAGAGACAGACTAGCTGGGTTTGGGCACATCCTGGTCTGCTGTGTACCACCGAGTGTGTCTGTATTACTCTGGTCTGGATTCAATTGTTTGACTGTGTAGGACACAAGTTATAATCAATGTTACTGAACCTCGGACTAGTGGGAAACAAAGGGATTTACCTTCCCCCCGCCCCGCATGACGACGCCATTAAATCCACCCAATAGCTATTCCCTGAGACCCCCAGGACTGTACGAGCAGTGTCTGGGGCATGAGCTGATGCCTATTATGAAGTCAGATGCTGTTGGAGCACGGCCCAGCGAATAACGTGTGTGTGTGTGTGTGTGTGTGTGTGTGTGTGTAACCCACATGTGAGCACAACAGGGTGTATTCCACGGGTAGTGGGTTTAGATTGGGATTCTCCAAGGCACCTAAATCCCACTGGATTTCAATGGGATTTGGGCACCTGACTCCCTTGGCCCCTTTTTGAAAATCCCGCACTTCCCCCAATAGCCCCCACCTTGATAGGGGGCCACGCTTACCTCACTGGCCCAGGGCATGCTGGGATGTCCCACTGCAGTAGGCTGTGACCGCAGGGCACCTGGAAGAACCCAGAAGAGGGTCAATGACATACACTTCGCTGACATTCCCCGAATGGGTCCGAGCCCGAGGCCCAGCTCAGTGACTATCAAGGCAGATTAACACTCAGTCCCCTCTGGTTACCTGTATCCCCTCGCCCTGCCGGACAGCGCGCTGCCTCTCTGATTAGTGAGTGGGGGTAGGAAATCCACTCAGGTTGTCTCCTTCTTCCTCTCCCCTCCTCCAATAGTGATCTAACGCCCCCAGAGTCTGCCCTGCCCCCCCCTCACGGCTGCGCTATGCACAGATTTTGCACCGATTTAATGCTATGGATTTCTGAACTGAAAAGTTAAATTGGTGTCTCCCCTAGTGTGGACACAGTTATATTAACACAGCTGAGTTGGTACATTTGCCAAACAAGCTAACCCAACAGAAACCCTTTCACACTGACATCCCTGGGTCCACATTAAGGGAAGTGCATTCATCTAACCAGATCAGGTTAAAAAAACCCACCTAGTTAAACTGATACAAAAACTGGGTTCAGCCCAGCTCTAATTCTCAGATACGGGTCCAGTGCTGCCAGCTCTGGCTATTTTATTGCAAATCTCACAGTATTTGCCATTTTCCCAAGAGCCCCAGCTCCTGGAGTCATGGGATGATGAGAATTTAATCTTAAAAAAATGTAAATTTCTGGCCCCTACAGTCGAGGGGAAAAGCTTGGACATGTGACAGCCAGCGGTTCCAAACCCAGAAGGCAAATAAACTCCCCACTTCTGTGATTCAAAGTCCCATGATTTTTGAGCCAATGCTCTGACTTCTGGAGGGTGTAAGGGGCACCTGCCATCCGCACACGCCCCTGGCCACCAGGACCAGCTCTGCAAGTGTCCCAAGCCCAGCTGGGCCATCAGTTCGGTGACCGAGGCTTTTACGCATTGAACAGCCCCCCACCACAGACCCGAGCCTGCCCTTCCCCCAGCCCCTTGGCGTGGGGCAGACTCCATGTGAGTGTCTCAGCCCCAGGGCCAGGCCCTTCGCCCCCAGGGCACGGCCCCCATCCATTGCCTCCCTGGGACCAGGCCCTCACGGCCCCCTGCAGCGCCTCTCCCAGCCGCACACAGCTCCTGGCCGGCTGGGAGATACCCTCAGCTCCTTCCCCTGGAGTTCCCCTGCTCTGTTCCCTGGGCCTGTTTGCTCCTACTCCCCTCTGGGACCCTGTTCTCGGGGCCAGGGGCTCGTTAGCTAATTAGCTGCCAACCCCCGACCCAGAGTCAGACCCTGCTCCACGCGGGGATTTAGGCTCCTCACTTCCATTGCAATCCTTGGGGGAGCTGAGCTGTGGTCCCTGACAGCCGGCTACGTGGGGCTGGTTCTCCCTAGAGAAGCCGTTACAGACGGACCAGGCCCTGACTCCCCTGAACAGCTCAGCCAGCCCGTGAACGGCGCCTGACCGGGATCTGGGAATGATCTGGAGCTGGCCGTGCTCTGAGCTAAAATCCCCGCCGGTGTCACCCTTTTCCCTCCAACGCACCACTACAGACAGACAATCCCCCAGATCTGGGGCCTCCCGCAGGTTTAACCCCAGCCCCTTTCCCCGGGTTTGGAAGGAGAATTGTTGCCCCGATTCTTTGCCTGAGCTGGGGGGACCTCAGGGGTGGTTCAAACCCCACAGCTGTTAATCGTCCCCTCAGATATCGGAGTCAGATCTCTTCCCCGTCGCTGTCAGTAACACGCCGCCCATCCGGGGTGAGCAGAGCTTTCCCCTTCTCGGCAATCACAACTGGTGGGTTGGCGACGGATGTGACTCTCCCATGTTTGAGATTCACCTGGTTCCTGACGGGAGAGGCCGTTATTTCCCCACACCCCCACGCCCTCAGCCATTATTCCCCGCCCCGCCCCCGGCCGAGGTGTCCGTGCACCATGGACCGCACCCGGCTGTTCCCGTTGCTGTGTGGAAAATACCCAACCCGGCAACTGCCGCCCACTGGCCTCCTGCCCCCGGCATGGGCAGCACCAGCTACCGCTGACAGGCTGCAGGCTGGGAGCACCTGAGCCCGCCCGACAGGAGACCCGAGTAGGGCCTGGAATGGGGCATCCCCGTGCCCCCCAGGGAGGGGAGAGCTGGGATGTTGGGTCTCAAACCCGGAGCTTCACAGGGCTCCCAGGCGCCTTTTCAGTTTCCCAAGAGCTGCTCACAACACACGGCGTAATTATTGGTATTGCAAAGCAATACTTTGATAAATGCAAAGTAATGCACGTGGGAAAACATCATCCCAACTTTACGTACAGAATGATGGGGTCTAAATTAGCTGTTACCACTCAAGAAAGAGATCTTGGAGTTCTCTGAAAACATCCACTCAATGTGCAGCAGCAGCCAAAAAACTAACAGCATGCTGGGATCATTAAGAAAGGGATCGATAACAGGACAGAAAATATCATGTTGCCGCTATATAAATCCATGGTACGCCCACATCTTGAATACTGTGTGCAGATGTGGTCGCCCCATCTCAAAATGATATATTGGAATTGGAAAAGGTTCAGAAAAGGGCAACAAAAATGATGAGGGGTCTGGAACAGCTGCCGTCTGAGAAGAGATTAATAAGACGGGGACTTTCCAGCTTGGAAAAGAGATGACTAAGGGGGGGTATGATTGAGGTCTATAAAATCATGGCTGGAGTGAAGAAAGTAAATAAGGAAGTGTTATTTACTCCTTCACATAACACAAGAATTAGAGGTCACCAAATGAAATTAATAGGTAGCGGGTTTAAAACAAACAAAAGGAAGTATTTTTTCCCCACAGCACATAGTCAACCTGTGGAACTCCTTGCCAGAGGATGTTGTGAAGGCCAAGACTATAACAGGGCTAAAAAAAGAACTGGATAAGTTCCTGGAGGATCGGTCCATCAGTGGCTATTAGCCAGGATAGGGCTATCATAGATAGATAGAGAGCAATCATACACCCACCAGCCCGGGCTGTGAGCCCCATGGTAGCGCAGCTCAGCCGCTCCCTGTGGGGCAGGGGCACAGCAGCTCTGGACTGGTGCACAAACTAGGGAGGCCTGTCCCCCGGGAACAGCCGTGGGGGTGAGGGGCTTTGCCTGCCTTAGGAGCCCTTCCTCCCCCTCCCCCGCCCCCCGGGCTGTTTAAGGAGCTGGGCAGATACTGCAGCTCCCGTTGGCAGGTCTGAGCGACCCGCGGGGTGTCACGGAGTATTGGGGGACTCAGGGCCCTGCACCCCCGGCTTCCTGCAATCCACCATGACTCTCAGCCAGCCAGTAAAGCAGAAGGTTTATTTAGACGACAGGAACACAGTCCAAGACAGGTCTTGCAGGCACAGACAACAGGACCCCCCTCAGTTAGGTCCATCTTGGGGTCCCTGGACCCCACAGCCCCGTTGGGGGGTCAGAGCCCCGTCTGCCTCCCAGCTATGTCACTAGCCAGCTCCCGAAACTCTGCCTTCAGCGACCCCTCCCACAGCCTTTGTTCAGTATCCGGGGCCAAGGTGTCACCTGGCCTCCAACCCCTTCCTGGGTTCTCATGTTACATGCTCAGGTATTCTCTGTCCGTCAGTCTCCCATCCCCCAATGCAGACTATCCTAGCCACACTCCCCTGTCAGCATTCCCAGACCACAGTAAGAAGAGTCCCAGTTCGTCACATCTCTCCCCCCTTCGAGACCGAACTGAGCAGGGTCACTTTAGCCAGTGACCCGGGGAAGTTCGAACCTACCCCCGTTCCCATGGATGCCCCAGCATCCCTCCCATTCCTTGGTGAGAATTACATCAGGCCCCTCCAGTTTCACGCCCCCCCTTAGGTCGGGGGTGCTTGATGGCACTCGCAGTTCGCATGTGGGAAGGTTTATGCGGCCTGTGCCCTTTTCCCACCCCAATACCCCTGGGGTTCCAACTGGGCTGGGGTCTTCTCCCAGCGCTCCAGTCTGGAGGTCGGTGATTCGGGCTCTCTTGGTTCAGAGCCCCCACTTTTAACCTTGGCCACCCTCCGGAAAGGCTCCTCTATGCTGGGCAAGGGTCCTAAAGCCGTTTTCCCCTTGTCCCAGGCCTTCCTCCCCCTCTGACAGGGGTCACAGGATCGGCAGTACTGTCGGACAGTAACAAAGACCCCAGGCCAGTAAAAGCTCCGTAGCAGCCTCTGCTGGGTCCGCCAGGTTCCCTGGTGCCCTGAGAGGGGAATGTCATGGGCCCGGCACAGCAGCTGGCGGCGATACTTCTGGGGTACCACCAGCTGCCTCCTGATCCCCCCTGACTCCATTTTCCCTGGGGGAGCCCATTCTCGGTACAGGAACCCCTTCTCCCACAGGAACCTTTTCCGGCCACCTTGTCCCATGGTTTGTACCGCATTGAGGTCGGCCAGGTCCCTTATCTTCCGCAAGGAGGGATCTCTCTGCAACTCGGCCTGGAACTCAGCAGCTGGGACAGGGATGGCCACCTGCTCTTTCTCGCCCGCTGGGCCTGATGCTGCAGCCTCCCTGAGCCGTGTCCCTGGGCGTTCCCTCCCCACCAGGTTAGGGTCCTGCGCCTCAGGCAAGGCACCCCCCCCAAGGCCAGGGAGCAGTGCCCCTCGCCGGCTCTGACTGCGGGTCACAACCAGTGCCCTTTGGGGGTTGCCTGGCCAGTTCTCCAGGTCCCCCCCCATCAACACCTCAGTGGGCAAATACGGGTATACCCCCACATCCTTGGGGCCCTCCTTGGCCCCCCACTTCAGGTGTACCCTCGCCACGGGCACATTGACTGGTGTCCCGCCCACCCCCGTCAGGGTCAGGTAGGTGGTGGGCACCACCTGATCTGGGGCCACCACCTCGGGCCGGGCCAGCGTCACCTCTGCGCCCGTATCCCAGTATCCATTGACCTTCCTCCCATCCACCTCCAGGGGAACAAGGTACTCTCTCCGCAGGGACCGCCCCGTGCCCACCGTATAAACCAAAAACCCTGAGTCTGGAGCATCCAGCCCCCCAGAGGAGCTGGCCTGGAGCTCTCCTCCCTCCTTAGCAGGTGGTACTCTGCCAGCCCCCCTTCCCTGGGAATGCTGCCTCTTGCCCGGCTGGGTCTCTACCCAGTCAACCCTCTGTGGGTTCGGTCTACTCAGTCTGTCCCTGGGCCTGGGGCACTGGGCCCGTATGTGGCCTCTCTGGCCACAGTGATAGCAGCCCATGTCCCATGGGTCCGCTTGAGTGGGTCGGATGGTCCTGATGCCGGATGTTCCCCTTTGATGGGGTTTTTCTGTATTTTCCCACGGGGAGGTCCCATGGTGACTCTCTCTCTGCGTTGTGGTGGGACTGTTCCTTTGGGACTCCTCCCTGTTATCTCCTGACCGGCTCTTTACAAACTCATCGGCCAGCTGCCCTGCGTGTCCTCTGGCTTTCTGTCCACCAACGACAGCCTCAGGTCGGAGGGGCACTGCTCATACAGTTGCTCCAGTACCAGCAGTTTAACCAGGTCCTCCTTCGTCTGGGCCCCATCAGCCCACTTGCTGGCATATCTTTCCATGCGGACGGCTAGTTGCAGATATGAGATCTCAGAGGTTTTATCCTGACTCCGGAACCTTTCCCGGTACATCTCAGGAGTCAGCCCAAACTCACGTAGCAGGGACTTTTTGAATAGTTCGTAGTCCCCTTTCTCTGCCTCTTCCAGTTGGCGGTACAATGCCACGGCCTTGGGGTCCAGTAAGGGGGTTAGGACCCGGAGTCTGTCCACGGGATCAACCTGGTGCAGCTCGCAGGCCGTCTCAAAGGCATCCAGGAAGTCATCCATGTCCTCCCCCTCCTTGCGTGGGGCCAGGATGCACTTATCAAAGCTCCGTGCAGTCCTGGGTCCCCCCTCACTCACCGCAGCCGGGGGTTCGCTGCCCCTCAGTCTCGCCAGTTCCAGTTCATGCTGACGCTGTCTCTCTTTCTCCTCCCGTTCATGCTGACGCTGTCTCTCTTCATGCTGTCTCCGTTTCTCTTTCTCCTCCCGTTCATGCTGATGCTGTCTCTCTTCATGCTGTCTCTGTTGTTCACGATCCTCCAGCTCTCTCAGTTTTAGCTCTTTCTCCCATTCCAGCCAATTCCGCTCCACGGATGCCGAACGTCACCGGGAGGATCCTCTGCTGGCCGGCGAGCTTCGCCGGGAGGGTCCCCTGCTGGCCGGGGGGGTCACGGCGCCTTTGGTATTTGCTGGGCTCCTCCCCACCCTTCCCCTAGGCATAGGAAGGAGGGGTCTCGGGAAGCCCTCAGCAGCCGGCTGACCACTCCCAGCTGGGACAGACACTGGTGCCTGCGCTGCATTTGCCAGGCTGCTTCCCTGAGACACAGGGATCAGTTCATTCGCGCGATCTTCCGCCTCCAGCCGGGCAATGAGCTGTTCTTTGGTGAGCCTCCCACTGCGCAGCCCCCTCTGCTTGCACAGCTCCACCAGGTCGCTCTTAAGCCGCTTGGCATACATCTTCCTGCTGGCCACTCACCGGCCTGTGTGCTCACAGCTCCCCAGAGTTCCCAGGGGCCCCCTAGTGTGCCAGCCCTTCTCGAGGTCACCACCTCTCTGCCAGGGTCGAGCTGCAGACTCCTCCGCCCCTGGGACCACTCGCTGCTATCCCCCCGGGGGACCCTGTTACTGCAAAAGTCCTTCTCGCTGGTCACACACTCCCAGGGGTAATAACCGTCTCTCTCTGACTCTTCAGCACGCCTGGTCCCCGTCAATCCCCCTTCATTTTACTGCTCCCCAGTTCACTTACTGCAGGAAGCGCCGTCCACAGGGTGCAGTAGATCCCGCCTCTGCCACCAGTTGTCATAGAGTATTGGGGGACTCAGGGCCATGCACCCCCGGCTTCCTGCGATTCACCATGACTCTCAGCCAGCCAGTAAAGCAGAAGATTTATTTAGACGACAGTGACACAGTCCAAGACAGGACTTGCAGGCACAGACAACAGGACCCGCCTCAGTTAGGTCCATCTTGGGGTCCCCGGGCACCCTAGCCCCCCTGGGAGGTCAGAGCCCTGTCTGCCTCCCAGCCATGTCACTAGCCAGCTCCCGAAACTCTCCCTTCAGCGACCCCTCCCACAGCCTTTGTTCAGTATCCGGGGCCAAGGTGTCACCTGGCCTCTAACCCCTTCCTGGGTTCTCATGTTACACGCTCAGGTATTCTCCGTGGGTCAGTCTCCCATCCCCCAATGCAGACTATCCTAGCCACACTCCCCTGTCAGCATTCACAGACCACAGTAAGAACAGTCCCAGTTCGTCACACGGGGTAACCTCAGCTCCCCGCTGGCTGATACGCAGGGGAGCCGGGAACGTGCCCCGGTGTGTGTGTGTGGGGGCGTGAGATCCAGACGTGGGGCTGGGTGGGGCCGGCTGGAAAGTCCCGTCTCACGGCAGCGTCAGGGCTCAGCTCAGACCAGGCCACCTCCTTACGGAGTGTGGGGCACCCCACAGGTCAGCTGTGCCCCTCAGTACAACAAAAAACAGATGGCAACTCTGGGAGCAATGGGGCAGGGATCACACAGATTCCCAGCCTGGACGGAGCGGGAGATCAAGGAGGTATAGAGCTGGGGAGAGAACCCAGGCTCTATACCTGCTCTAACCACCAGTCCCCTCTCCCCTCCCCAAGCTGGGAGAGAACCCAGGCGTCCGGGCTCCCAGTGCCCGACAGGAAGGCTGGCAGGGCTCCAGCTACCCAGCTCCGTGGGTGGTGCCCGAAGCCCCGGCGAGGCCTTTGCCCCGCACATGCCGTGCTGCCCTGTGCCCGGTTCCACGGCCGCTCTCTGGCTGCTGGGTGAGTCACGGGAAAGTCCCTCGGTGCCCGGCTGGAGCTGGCACCGAGCCCGGCTCGTGGCACGAGGCTCCAGCGCCCCCTGCCGGCCACACGCCCCCCGCTGGGATCTCGGCTGGTTTCCGAGAAATCACCTGGGCCTGGGGGGACGGTTGGAGCCGGTCACGAGGGCGGAAGGAGCGTGACCCCGTGACCCACACTGGGGGGGACGACAAATAGCTCAAGTTTATAGGGCCAGGCCCGCGATTCGGGGCTTTTTGTGACCCTATCACCCCGCCCCCAAGCCCAAGTTTTCACACTTGCTGTCTGGTCCCCCTGCCTGCCAGCGACCCACACGAGCCACTGCGGGGTGATCCTATGGGAGCCGGTGGGCCAGAGAGAGAGAGAGAGAGAGACAGAGCACCCCCTACTGCCCAGCGCGGGCCATGCAGCAATCTCAGTCCCTCAGCCCCACAGCACAGACCTCACCCGACCCTATGTGTGTTACCCACCCGCAGGGACCTCCGGCCCCTCGCCCCATCAACGCATCCGGCCCATTCCCAGGGCCATGTGCCCTATTTATCCCTGCTGTAAATGTAGCTGGCTGGTGCAGGGCACCAATGACAGGGAGACCCGGCTAAAGGGGCCTGGTTATTGGGGCTGCAGGGGTGAGGGATACCAGGCTAGATGGGCCCATGGGTGGGACCCGGGGCAGCAGGGAGGGGGAGACTGAACGAGATGGACCCATTATCCAGTGTGTATCTGGGGGGTGGAGGTGGGGGGGTGTATCAGACTGGATGGGCCCCTGGGTCTGACCCAGGGCAGATGGGGGGACATCGGGATAGACGGGCGCCTGGGTCTGACCCAGGGCAGGTGGAGGAACACTGGGGCAGACGGGCCCCTGGGTCTGACCTGGCACAGCCAGTGCCCTGCCCCGCTGGCAGGGGGGGCGGCGAAGGGTGAGCGGCGTCTCAGGGGGTCTAGGAAGGCGAAGAGGGTTTTCCCGTCAGTCGAGGCACCGTGGCGGGGGCTGGTCCCGGGACAGGGGCCGGACACGCAGGGGGAGGTCAGAGCGTTTCCCAGCCCGGCGTTGGCTGGGGGAAGGGAGGAGCCCGCGGGCAGCCGTGCTCGGCGTCAGGGGATGGGCTCAGAGTGGCAGAGCCGGGGCCCGGGGCCCGGACCGCTCAGCACCCGGAGTTAACGCGCCGGGAGAGACCGACAGTGACAGCCACGGTCGGGACAGCAGGTTCTCGACGTCTCTCCCCTTGCTGGGAGCAGCCGAGGGCTTGGTTCTCCTTACACCCTGTGACGAACTGGGCCTGTTCTCACTGTGGTCTGTGAATGCTGACAGGGGAGTGTGGCTGGGATAGTCTGCATTGGGGGATGGGAGTCTGCCTGAAGGCGCATACCTGAGTGTGTAACATGAGAACCCAGGAAGGGGTTGAAGGCCAGGTGACTCCTTAGCCCGGGAAACTGGACAAAGGCTGTGGGAGGGGTCGCTGAAGGAAGAGTGCTGGAAGCGAGCTGGAGAGATGGCTGGGAGGCAGAGATGGCTCTGACCCCCCAAAGGGGGGTGGGCTGGGATGCCCTGGGACCCCAAGCTGGACTTAACTGAGGGGGTCCTGCTGCCTGTGCCTGCAAGCCCTGTCTTGGACTGTATTCCTGTCATCCAAATAAACCTTCTGCTTTACTGGCTGGCTGAGAGTCATGGTGAATCGCAGGAAGCCGGGGGTGCAGGGCCCTGAGTCCCCCAATACTCCGTGACAACTGGTGGCAGCGGTGGGATCTACTGCACCCCGTGGACGGCGCTTCCTGCAGTAAGTGACTGGGGAGCAGTAAAACGAAGGGGGATTGACGGGGACCAGGCGTGCTGAAGAGTGAGAGAGAGACGGTTATTACCCCTGGGAGTGTGTGACCAGCGAGAAGGACTTTTGCAGTAACAGGGTCCCCCGGAGGGATCGCAGCGAGTGGTCCCAGGGGCGGAGGAGTCTGCAGCTCGACCCTGGCAGAGAGGTGGTGACCTCGAGAAGGGCTGGCACACTAGGGGGCCCCCTGGGAACTGTGGGGAGCTGTGAGCACACAGGCCGATGAGTGGCCAGCAGGAAGATGTATGCCAAGCGGCTTAAGAGCGACCTGGTGGAGCTGTGCAAGCAGAGGCGGCTGCGCATTGGGAGGCTCACCAAAGAACAGCTCATTGCCCAGCTGGAGGCGGAAGATCGCGCGAATGAACTGATCCCTGTGTCTCAGGGAAGCAGCCTGGCAAATGCAGCGCAGGCACCAGTGTCTGTCCCAGCTGGGAGTGGTCAGCCGGCTGCTGAGGGCTTCCCGAGACCCCTCCTTCCCATGCCTAGGGGAAGGGTGGGGAGGAGCCCAGCAAATACCGAAGGCGCCGTGGCCCCCCCCCGGCCAGCAGGGGACCCTCCCGGCGAAGCTCGCCGGCCAGCAGAGGATCCTCCCGGCGACGTTCGGCATCCGTGGAGCGGAATTGGCTGGAATGGGAGAAAGAGCTAAAACTGAGAGAGCTGGAGGATCGTGAACAACAGAGACAGCATGAAGAGAGACAGCGTCAGCATGAACGGGAGGAGAAAGAGAGACAGAGACAGGAGAATGAGAGACAGCGTCAGCATGACCTGGAACTGGCGAGATTGAAGGGCAGCGAACCCCCGGCGGCGGTGAGTGAGGGGGGACCCAGGACTGCACGGAGCTTTGATAAGTGCATCCTGGCCCCACACAAGGAGGGGGAGGACATGGATGACTTCCTGGAGGCCTTTGAGACGGCCTGCGAGCTGCACCGGGTTGATCCCGCGGACAGACTTCGGGTCCTTACCCCCTTACTGGACCCCAAAGCCGTGGCATTGTACCGCCAACTGGAAGAGGCAGAGAAAGGGGACTACGAACTATTCAAAAAGGCCCTGCTACGTGAGTTTGGGCTGACTCCTGAGATGTACCGGGAAAGGTTCCGGAGTCAGGATAAAACCCCTGAGATCTCATATCTGCAACTAGCCGTCCGCATGGAAAGATACGCCAGCAAGTGGGCTGGTGGGGCCCAGACGAAGGAGGACCTGATTAAACTGCTGGTACTGGAGCAACTGTATGAGCGGTGCCCATCCGACCTGAGGCTGTGGTTGGTGGACAGAAAGCCAGAGAACCCGCGACACGCCGGGCAGCTGGCTGATGAGTTTGTAAAGAGCCGGTCAGGGGGTGGCAGGGAGGAGCCCCAAAGGAACAGGCCCGCCGCGATGCAGAGAGAGAGTCACCCTGGGACCTCCCAAAGGGGGAATATGGGGAATCCCCTCCCACGGGGAATGCCCAGCATCAGGGACAACCGACCGGCTCGAGGGGACCCACGGGACATGAGCTGCTATTACTGCGGCCGAAGAGGCCACGTTCGGGCCCAGTGCCCCAAGCTCCAGGACAGACTGAGCAGACCGAACCCGCACCGGGTTAACTTGGTAGAGGCCCAGACGGACGAGGGGCAGGCTTCTCATGCAAGAGGGGCTGGCAGCTTATCAACGGCTCAAGAGAGAGAAGGGCCCCAGGCCAGCTTCTCTGGGGGGCCAGATGCTCCGGATTCAAAGTTCGCCGTTTACAGGGTTGGCGCGGGGCTGTCCCTGCGGAGCGAGTGCCTTGTTCCCCTGGAGGTGGATGGGAAGAAAGTTTATGGATACTGGGACACGGGCGCAGAGGTGACACTGGCCCGGCCCGAGGTGGTGGCCCCAGATCGGGTGGTGCCCAACACCTTCCTGACCCTGACCGGGGTGGGCGGGACCCCATTCAAGGTTCCCGTAGCGAGGGTACACCTGAAATGGGGGGCCAAGGAGGGCCCCAAGGACGTGGGAGTGCACCACCATTTGCCCACTGAGGTGTTGATGGGGGGGGACCTAGAGGACTGGCCAAGCAGCCCCCAGACCGCCTTAGTTGTGACCCGCAGTCAGAGCCGGCGAGGGGCACTGCGCCCTGGCCTTGGGGGGGGTGCCTTGCCTGAGGCGCAGGACCCTAACCTGGTGGGGAGGGAACGCCCAGGGACACGGCTCAGGGAGGCTGCAGCTTCAGGCCCAGTGGGCGAGAAAGAGCAGGTGGCCATCCCTGTCCCAGCTGCTGAGTTCCAGGGCGAGTTACAGAGAGATCCCTCCTTGCGGAAGATAAGGGACCTGGCCGACCTCAATGCGGTACAGACCATGGGACGAGGTGGCCGGAAAAGGTTCCTGTGGGAGAAGGGGTTCCTGTACCGAGAATGGGCTCCCCCAGGGAAAATGGAGTCAGGGGGGATCAGGAGGCAGCTGGTGGTACCCCAGAAGTATCGCCGCCAGCTGCTGTGCCGGGCCCATGACAGTCCCCTCGCAGGGCACCAGGGAACCTGGCGTACCCAGCAGAGGCTGCTACGGAGCTTTCACTGGCCTGGGGTCTTTGTTACGGTCCGACAGTACTGCGGATCCTGTGACCCCTGTCAGAGGGGGAGGAAGGCCTGGGACAAGGGGAAAACAGCTTTAGGACCCTTGCCCAGCATAAAGGATCCTTTCCGGAGGGTGGCCAAGGTTAAAAGGACGGCTCTAAACCAAGAGAGCCCAAAGCACAGACCTCCAGACTGGAGCGCTGGGAGAAGACCACAGCCCAGTTGGAGCCCCAGAGGTATGGGGGTGGGGAAAGGGCACAGGCCGCATAAACCTTCACACATGCGAACGGCGAGTGCCATCAAGCACCCCCGACCTAAGGGGGGGCGTGAAACTGAAGGGGCCTGGTGTAATTCTCACCAAGGAATGGGAGGGATGCGGGGGCATCCATGGGAACGGGGGTAGGGTCGAACTTCCCCGGGTCACTGGCTAAAGTGACCCTGCTCAGTTCGGTCTCGAAGGGGGGAGATGTGACGAACTGGGACTGTTCTCACTGTGGTCTGTGAATGCTGACAGGGGAGTGTGGCTGGGATAGTCTGCATTGGAGGATGGGATCTGCCCGAGGGCGCATACCTGAGCGTGTAACATGAGAACCCAGGAAGGGGTTGGAGGCCAGGTGACTCCTTAGCCCGGGAAACTGGACAAAGGCTGTGGGAGGGGTCGCTGAAGGCAGAGTGCTGGAAGCGAGCTGGAGAGATGGCTGGGAGGCAGAGATGGCTCTGACCCCCCAAAGGGGGGTGGGCTGGGATGCCCTGGGACCCCAAGCTGGACTTAACTGAGGGGGTCCTGCTGTCTGTGCCTGCAAGACCTGTCTTGGACTGTATTCCTGTCATCCAAATAAACCTGCTTTACTGGCTGGCTGAGAGTCATGGTGAATCGCAGGAAGCCGGGGGTGCAGGGCCCTGAGTCCCCCAATACTCCGTGACACACCCCAACCAGTGACCGGTACCAGCTGCAGCCGGGAACCCCCCTCTCTGCGGGCCGGGGAGTGGTGGGGGCTCCCCAGTGTCCGGGGGCTGCTCCAAACCAGCATCGGGATTTACCGTCGCTGTATGGGGTGTCCCACGGTACCGTGCCCCACTGCTCCCTGGGACTGGCCCAGCGAGAGGCCCTGTGGCTGGCTGGACTCCCCGGCGGTGAAAGCCGCTCCGCCCCCATGCGTGACTGGTACCAGTGGGGCTGTGTCTGGTCTGAATTCACCAGGCAGTGGGGGGGGGGGGGGGGGGATGACGCGCCGTGCACACCCAGCCTGATGAAGTGGTGGGGGGGGAGAGATCCAGGGGAGGTGGACGCCAGCAGGGAGCCAGAGCCAGAGCCCACCTCTGACTGGGACGAGGGTTTGGGGGCTGATTCCCCCCTTGTGCCCCCAGGGTGAATCGGCAGGGGCGGCACTGGGGCGAGGGGGGGCTGGGCCAGGGAGAAGCTTGGCTGGGTGAGAGGAGAGCCAGGCCACATGGGGACAGGAGCGGGCGGGGTGGGTTGTTATGCTGATAAAACTACACAGGATCTTTTCAGGGGAGAAGGCAAGATGCCACGTTTATTATGAGAACACAATTTGATTTATAATCAACAGCTAATAGCTAATTCCTACGTACGTGCGTGTACACACACACACACACACACACACACACAGAGAGAGAGAGAGAGAATGTTCTGCAGCTGCTGTATATTTACCAGTCCCGAACGTAGTTTGACTCCTTGGCTTGATTTCGGAGCTCGTGGTGGTAACTGGCCAGGAAAGCCGGGCATGAGGAGGAGCTGGGTCTCTGTCTGCCGTGCACCGATGCCCTTCCATGTTCTTAGCAGAACGTTACCCAAAGTCTCCCATCTCCCCCGTCCTCTTTATCGGCTTTAGTTTGAACAGGAGTCTCTGGGTCTGGCTGTGTCACGCTGCCTCTGGGTTTGGTGATTGATCCCCCGTCCATTGCAGACGTGACTTTCAGCCTCGGACCTGACTTTGATCTTCCTTCTGTTGTACCTTTGTTCTTCTCTTTTTGGGGTGGGCTCTTCACTTGGTCAGGGCTGTTGTCTGCATCTTCAGCCCTTGGTGTTTGCACTTCACTTTATCAGGCCAGGCTGGGGCTGGAGGTTGATTCCATTATCCATACATCCCTCATTCACACACCTGAACTAAGTTAATAAGGTTACAGCAGGGTTTGCAAAGTGGAGTGAGCATTTCAAAGGGGAGTTTGAGTTACAATATGGAGCCTGATCAAAACAAGCGTAATGAAGAATTTACAATGCTGGGAGGCAAACAGTGAACAGGGGTTAGTTACAATGTTAAAACAGTGACCCGAACAGCAAGGACCAGCGATCCAAGCAGCAAATGAACTGAAACTGCAAGCGGACGGTAATTGCACCGAACAGCTGTGGACTTTCTCAATAAGCAGGAACTGCAGGGACTTAACGAGCGGCTTTATTGCCATTTAGCCGGTTATTGCAATAGCTGGTTTTATGAATGAACGCTGTTTCATTCATAAAACTTTACTCATGAAGTTCTGTTTGTTCATTTGATACAAAATAAAGTCATATTAATAAAATCTTAATAATAATAGTAATTAAGAAAAAAACCATTTCATAACCCTCCCAAAAACTTCTTCTGCCCATCCCAGGCCAGTCCCCCCCTTACCCCAGGGCACTCTCAGATCCTCCGCCAGGCTGGGGTGCTCCACACAGCAGGTATAATCGGTCTCACTGCTGGGGTCGATCTCGATGGTGGCCCGGGTCTGGTAGGTCCCGTCCCCGCTGGGAAGCACCCCCCACTGGAGCGTCTCCCATGGCACGGCCACCCCCTTCTTCAGCCACACGACGGCCACGTTCCGCGGGTAGAAGCCATGGACCCGGCAGGAGAGGGTGGTGAGCCCATCCCAGCTCGGCCGGTCGCTCACGTGCACCCGCAGTGGTTCTGGGGGGAAGGAGAGATGGCGTTAGAGGGAACTCCCCGAGCTGGATCCCCCAGGGCAGCAGCCGAGGGGGCTGGAACCCCCAGGGGAGGCACCGGCTCAGCCCCCTGCACTGGGAGACCCGACAGGTGATTCCCCCCCCGCCCCTATCAGCCCAGTGACCACAGACTGCTCTCCCTTCCAGCCAGAGCCGGCAGCGCCCTGACCCTGACAATGCATCGCAGGGGACAGCAATGCCCCGTCCCTGGCCAGAGGGACGGGACCTGGTGCAGCCGCGCTCTCGCGTCTAGTTCTGATACACGTGACCACGGCACAGGCACCCCGAGGGGCTCTGCTCGGCTGGGGGGATCTGAGCAGGGTGGGATCCTGCAGCAACGCTGGGGCCTCGCCCGATGGGGGAACAGAAACATCCTGCCAGGCGGGGCCGTCCCCACCCACACACAAAGTACGCAGCTGTGTAGGGCACCAGGGAATTTGGGGCACCACATTTTCTTGTGCCCTGTGCAGCGGCGTGCTGCTCCAGCCTCTGCCCCGCCTCTTCCCACCCCTGCTCTGCCGCAGCTCTACCCCCACGCCATCCCGCCCCCAAAGCTCCCCCTGCTCTGCCACGCCCCGGGGGGGCTGCGTAGGGCCCCAGAATAGCTAGGGACGGCCCTGCTGCCAGGGACAACGCTGACCATGATGGACATGAGGGAGCGATCTCTGCAGTGGGGATACACCCCATTCAGTGACCCCCGGGGTCTGACGTGCCCCCATCACCTCTCCTCTGCAGCGTCTCCTTCCCATACTCCAGGTACTTCCCCAGCCACTCAATGCAGGTCCCCTCCAGGTAGGCTCTCAGTCCCTGAGCGATGCTCCTGTCAGCATCCCATTTCTGTTTGGTGATCCGAGCTGCGTCATCTGCCGCTACCCAGGTCTCCTGGTCCTTATCGAAGCTGACGAAGTCGTTCCCATCGTATGCATACTGAAAATATCCCCCTTTGGAGCCGTCACTCCGGAGCTCACAGCCGTACATCACTTGGAGCGTGTGAAATCCTGAAACACACGGAGCCGGGGCCCAGGGCTGGGTCAAGGTTTAAGCCACAGGGAGCTGCTAGAGATTCTCTAACACCCCCATCCCCCTCTACTGCGAGCTGTCCACAGCCTGGGGTCCCCTCGGCCCTGTGCCCACCAGCCTCACAGAGCCCCACATGGACCCACCGGTGGTGGTGGGGTTTCCCAGTGCAGGGGGGGCTCTGGCTGTGGCAGGGGAAAGACCCCCCCGCCCCACTGGCATTGCTCCCATCCCTTAGCCCCTCACGCTGTGCTCACTGTCCCTCTGGCCAGCCTAGTGCCCCCCCTGCTCTGGGGGCCAGTCCCCCCATCCCCAGCCCAGCCCCTGCTCTCTGGAGGGAGCCCCCAACACACTCATGGCTGCAGCCAGAGGGGTTGTGATGGGAGCTGCCCCACAGGGAGAGAGGGAACAGGGCCTCACCCTTAACCCTGCTCTGACTGGAGCAACCGCACAGGGTCCCTCTGCCCCCTCCCTGTTCATACTGACCCCACCCAGCAGCGCCCCCAGAATGGACCCGGCTGAGGGGTCCAGTTCTCTGGACCTACAAGCTCTATTTTAGACCGTGTTCCTGTCGTCTAATAAACCTCTGTTTTACTGGCTGGTCAAGAGTCACGTCTGACTGCGAAGTGGGGGTGCAGGGACCTCTGGCTTCCCCAGGACCCCGCCGGGGCGGACTCGCTGTGGGAAGCGCACGGAGGGGCATATGCTGAATGCTCCAAGGAGAGACCCAGGAGGTGAAGCCGTGTGAGCTTCTTGCCCTGAAGACAGTCTGCTCCGAGGGAGAGGAGGCTCCCCAGAGTCCTGCCTGGCTTTGTGGGGAGCAGTTCCAGAGCATCGCCCGGGGACTCCGTGACAAATGTGCCTCGCTGAGTGGGAGAGGCTGGGGTCAGCCGGGGTCTGCAAGGGGGAGGCTTCCCAGCCCCATATCAATCCCCCCTCCCCCCAAACAACCTGTTCCATAATTCTCCCAGCCACCCCCA
Source organism: Chrysemys picta bellii (assembly GCF_011386835.1). Taxonomy (NCBI): domain Eukaryota; kingdom Metazoa; phylum Chordata; order Testudines; family Emydidae; genus Chrysemys; species Chrysemys picta. The sequence continues at coordinate 906,003 of NC_088802.1, read as the reverse complement.
AAACCCTCCAGGTTCACTCTCAGGCTCCTGACTAGCAATTACTTCCCTCTCCCTCAGCTCCGCCGTTACCCCGACTGCCCCCAGCCTTTACACCACTTCTGGGGGGGGGACGAGGGGGGACGGACGGAAATCCGTACTGTAGTTTAAATGAATTACTCAGTGCTCTGTATTTATATGCCTAGGAAGGAATCTACGTGTCAAAAAACATTTGCTGAATCGCTGTTGTCTGCACTGTTACAGACATACTTGCTGAAAGATATTTTGAACTAAATAAAAAAAAAATTGAAACTGGAAGGATTATATTGTGTTATGTTGACAAAAAATATGCAAAATTGTAAAATTGTGCGCAGAATTGTTAGTTGTTTGGCACAGAATTCCCCAGAACAGCACGCAGCAGGGAGCGGGGGATGAGCAGCACCCCCTGCTGGTGGGGAAAGCCGGAGCAGCAGCCGCTCCAGTCCTGAGCCGCCAGGAGCCGCGAGTAACGCTGCTAAGATGGAGGACTCAGGATAGTGTCCCACGAGCTGAGAGGAGGGAGGGGTCAATACGGGGGGAAAGGGGCAGGAGGGGGGAGGCAGGGTAGCAGCTGGGGAGGGGGGGGCAGGGACAGAACAGCAGCCCCCCAGCACAGGGTTCGGGGCGGGCGAGCAGAGCCCCTCTCTCAGCGCTGGGGAGGCCGGTGTCCGTGGGAGCAGGTCAGGCTGGACAGTCTCACAGCCGGGACCAATGGGCCAGACGTCAGGAGGGGGTTAAACCAGCCCCAGAGAGGGAGCGCTAAGGGGGCAGACACCCGGCAACCCTCCGCCCTGTCACTCAGTCAGGGGCACGGCCACAAGGAAACCAGGTGTCGGGGACAGGCAGGGAATTAGCTCTCACTGCTGCTATCTCAGTGCTGGGGGGGGGACCAGGAGGGGCTGGGGACGCTCCCGGGTGGGACCGATGCCACAGGCCGGTATCATGGTGTCAGGACTGAGATCCCCACTTTGAACTTTAGGGTACAAATGTAGGGGCCTGCATAAAAACTTCTAAGCTTAATTACCAGCTTAGCTCTGGTCCGGCTGCCACCATTTTCAATGGATTCCCTCCCTGGGAAACCTTGAAAAACCTTCACCAAATCCCTGGTGAAAACAAATCCAACCCCTTGGATTTAAAACAAGGGGAAATTAACCATTCCCCTCCTTCCTCCCACCAACTCCTGGTGAATCAAGATCCAAAACCCCTTTGGATCTAAAACAAGGAAAAAATCAATCAGGTTCTTAAAAAGAAGGTTTTTAATTAAAGAAAAAGGTAAAAATCATCTCTGTAAAATCAGTATGGAAATCAACCTTACAGGGTAATCAAACTTAAAGAGCTCAGAGGACTCCCCTCTAGTCTCAGGTTCAAAGTACAGCAAACAAAGAGAAACACTCTAGTAAAAGGTACATTTACAAGTTGAGAAAACAAAGGAAAACTAACACGCCTTGCCTGGCTATTTACTTACAAGTTTGAAATAGGAGAGGCTTGTTTAGAAAGATGTGGAGAACCTGGATTGATGTCTGGTCCCTCTCAGTCCCCGAGAACGAACACACTCCCAAACAAAGAACACAAACAAAAGCCTTCCCCCCCCCAAGATTTGAAAGTATCTTGTCCCCTTATTGGTCCTTTAGGTCAGATGCCAGCCAGGTTACCTGAGCTTCTTAACCCTTTACAGGGAAAAGGATTTTGGAGTCTCTGGCCAGGAGGGATTTATAGTACTGTACACAGAACAGCTATTACCCTTCCCTTTATAGTTATGACACGCCCCCCAAATCACAGATAGTGTTGGATGTTCGGTTCCACACTGGCTGTGATTTCTTCCTGGAGTTCTAGGAGAAAACAGAGTTAATAAGACACATGTACCTTTAGACATACTACTGATTATATAAAAACTAACAATATGTTTCATTCCAAGAACAATTGTTAACCAGTTAACTCTGGGAAACTTTCCCGGGAAAGTGCATCAGCCACTTTGTTAGAAGCTCCCGAAATGTGTTGTATTTCAAAATCAAAATCTTGGAGAGCTAAACTCCACCGAAGAAGTTTTTTGTTATTTCCCTTGGCGGTATGAAGCCACTGTAGCGCAGCATGGTCTGTTTGTAGTTGGAAACGCCGTCCCCAAACATATGGGCGTAGCTTTTCCAGCGCGTACACAATGGCGTAGCATTCCTTTTCACTGATTGACCAATGGCTTTCCCTCTCAGACAGTTTCTTACTGAGAAACACGACAGGATGGAATTCTTGATCCGGTCCTTCCTGCATTAAAACTGCTCCCACGCCTCGCTCGGACGCATCTGTGGTTACTAGGAACGGTTTGTCAAAGTCTGGGGCCCTTAGCACAGGGTCAGACATGAGTGTTGCCTTAAGCTGGTTAAAGGCCTTTTGACACTTATCAGTCCACTGAACTGCATTTGGCTGTTTCTTTCTGGTTAGGTCTGTCAGCGGGGCGGCGATTTGGCTGTAGTGGGGTACAAATCGCCTATAATATCCAGCCAACCCTAAGAAGGATTGGACCTGTTTCTTAGACTTTGGAACCGGCCACTTTTGGATAGCATCCACTTTGGCCTGTAGGGGATTTATAGTTCCTTGACCCACCTGGTGCCCCAGGTAAGTCACTCTGTTTTGGCCTATTTGACACTTTTTAGCCTTAACAGTTAGTCCTGCCTGCTGGATGCGCTCGAAAACTTTTTCCAGGTGCTCCATGTGCTCTGCCCATGAATCAGAAAAAATGGCCACATCATCGAGGTAGGCAACTGCAGATTCTCCCAATCCCGCTAGGAGACCATCTACAAGTCTTTGGAAGGTGGCAGGTGCATTTCGCAACCCGAAAGGAAGTACATTGAATTCATACACCCCTGCCTGGGTGACGAAGGCTGACCTTTCCTTAGCGGGTTCATCTAGTGGTACTTGCCAGTACCCCTTGGTTAAGTCTAAAGTAGAGATGAATTGGGCATGTCCCAATTTCTCCAATAGCTCATCTGTGCGTGGCATTGGATAGTTGTCAGGACGAGTTACAGCATTTAGCTTACGGTAGTCCACGCAAAAGCGTATTTCCCCATCTGGTTTGGGAACTAGAACCACTGGAGATGCCCATGCACTCTTAGAGGGGCGGATTATACCCATCTGTAGCATGTCCTGGATCTCCCTTTGTATAGCCGTTTTGGCATGAGGTGACTCCCGGTAGGGTGGGGTTCTAATAGGGTGAGCATTACCTGTGTCAATGGAGTGGTATGCCCGTTCGGTCCATCCTGGAGTGGCTGAGAAAATTGGTGCAAAGCTTGTGCACAGCTCCTTGATCTGCTGTCGCTGCAGACGTCCAAGGGTCGTGGAGAGGTTCACCTCTTCCACGCCACCATCCTTTTTTCCTTCATAGTAGACACCTTCAGGCCACTCCGCATCATCTGTTTCCTGGGCTGTAAACTGGCAAACGTTTAATTCTCTGGAATAAAAGGGCTTAAGAGAATTAACATGGTATACCTTAGGCTTTATGTTGGAGGTGGGGGAGGCTATGAGATAGTTAACAGCTCCTAGGCGCTCCTGGACCGTGAATGGTCCTTCCCACGACGCTTCCATTTTATGGGCCTGGAGCGCCTTTAAGACCATGACTTGGTCTCCTACCTTGAAGGACCGTTCTCTGGAATGTTTATCATACCAGGCCTTTTGCTCTTCCTGAGCATCCTTTAGGTTTTCTTTAGCAAGGGCCAAAGAATGTCGGAGGGTGTTTTGTAGGTTGCTTACAAAGTCTAGAATGTTTGTTCCTGGAGAAGGCGTAAACCCCTCCCATTGCTGCTTCACCAACTGTAATGGCCCCTTAACCTCACGGCCATACACAAGTTCAAATGGTGAAAACCCTAAACTGGGATGTGGTACAGCCCTGTAGGCGAAAAGCAACTGCTGCAACACGAGGTCCCAATCATTGGAGTGTTCATTTACAAATTTACGTATCATGGCCCCCAAAGTTCCATTAAACCTCTCCACCAGGCCATTGGTTTCATGGTGGTAAGGGGTGGCAACCAAGTGATTCACCCCATGAGCTTCCCACAGGCTTTCCATGGTTCCTGCCAGGAAGTTAGTTCCCGAATCTGTAAGGATGTCGGAGGGCCAACCTACCCTGGCAAAAATGTCTGTTAATGCCTGGCACACACTTTTAGCCCTGGTGTTGCTTAAGGGTACTGCTTCCGGCCATCGGGTAGCAAAATCCATGAAAGTCAGTACGTACTGCTTTCCTCTGGGTGTCTTCTTTGGGAAAGGACCCAGAATATCCACAGCTACGCGCTGAAATGGGACCTCAATTATGGGTAGTGGCTGGAGAGGGGCTTTAACCTGGTCTTGGGGTTTTCCCACTCGTTGGCACACCTCACAAGACCGGACATAATTAGCAACGTCCTTGCCCATTCCCTCCCAGTGGAAGGACTTCCCCAACCGGTCTTTGGTTCTGTTCACCCCAGAATGGCCACTGGGATGATCATGGGCTAAGCTCAAGAGCTTTACCCGATACTTAGTGGGAACTACCAACTGCCTTTGAGGATGCCAGTCTTCCTGGTGCCCACCCGAAAGAGTCTCCTTGTATAAAAGTCCTTGTTCTACAACAAACCGGGATCGGTTAGAAGAGCTGAGAGGCGGTGGGGTGCTCCGCGCCACCGCCCAAGCTTTCTGAAGGCTGTCATCTGCTTCCTGCTCGGCCTGGAACTGTTCCCTTGATGCTGGAGACATCAGTTCCTCCTTGGACTGTGGACTGGGGCTTGGTCCCTCTGGAAGCGATGCAGGTGCTGGGGCTGTTTCCATTGACTGTGAACCGCTGTCCGCTGGAGCACTATGTGGTAACTCAGGCTCTGGCTGAGCCTCTTGGGTAGGGTTATCTGCTGCTTCCGCCAGGTCAGGCTCGCTGGTGCCCTCTGGCATTGGAGTTGTAGACGGGTTTGCAAGCGCTGGACTCAGGGCTGGCAATAGTCCTGGTGCTGGTTGCGTTGCCAGTTCCGGTTCTGGGACTGGCTGTGGCTGGGTCTCTGGGATTGGATCCACTACGGCTGTTGCAGTCGTTGGCAGGGGATCCAGTTCCACCACCTTTGTCTGGGTCTCCGGTAACACAGACGGGGCCCTGGTGGACGGCTCAGGAACAGGGATGGGGGTGAAAGCTTGCTTAGCCTGGCTGCGGGTGACTATTCCCACCCTCTTGGCTACCTTCACATGGTTGGCCAAGTCTTCTCCCAGCAGCATGGGAATGGGATAATTGTCATAGACTGCAAAAGTCCACATTCCTGACCAGCCCTTGTACTGGACATGCAACGTGGCTGTAGGCAAGGTTACAGATTGTGACACGAAGGGTTGAATTGTCACTGTAGCCTCTGGGTTGATGAGTTTGGGGTCCACTAGGGATTGGTGGATAGTTGACACTTGAGCCCCAGTGTCCCTCCAAGCGGTAACCTTCTTTCCGCCCACTCTCAAGGTTTCCCTTCGCTCCGAGGGTATGAGAGAGGCATCTGGGTTTGGGGATCTTTGGTGTGATTGGGGTGTAATGAACTGTAATCGGTTGGGGTTCTTGGGGCAGTGAGCCTTTATATGTCCCAGTTCATTACATTTAAAACATCGCCCTGCTAAGGTATCACTGGGACGATGTTGGTTGGTGGATACTGCTGTGGTGGGGTGAGAAGGCGTCTGGGGTTTCCCTTGGGATGTGGGTGGGGCCTTGGGTTGTCCCCGGTGGTAAGGTTTTGTTTCGGCTTGCCCCTTCTGATATTCGCTCCAACTGCTACTAGTTTTTTTCTTTTCTGCCACCTCCACCCATTGGGCTCCAATCTCCCCCGCCTCAGTTACAGTTTTGGGCTTCCTATCTAGGATGTACCTTTCTATTTCCTCAGGAACACCCTCTAAAAACTGCTCCATTTTTACTAGGCAAAGCAGATCTTCCAGAGATTTAACATTTGCTCCTGATACCCAGGCATCACAATTTTTGTCAATGTGGTAGGCATGACGGGTAAATGACACATCCGGTTTCCACTTTAGGGCTCTGAACCGCCGACGGGCATGCTCGGGTGTTAGCCCCATTCGGAGTCTGGCCTTGTTTTTAAAAAGTTCATAACTGTTCATGTGTTCCTTAGGCATTTCAGCCGCCACCTCTGCTAAGGGTCCACTGAGCTGCGGCCTCAGCTCTACCATGTACTGGTCTGCAGTGATGCTGTATCCAAGGCAGGCCCTTTCAAAATTTTCTAAGAAGGCCTCAGTATCATCGCCTGCCTTGTAGATGGGGAATTTTCTGGGATGGGAAGTGGTACCGGGAGGGGGGGTTGTTAGCATTGGCTGGTGCATCCTGCTTAGCTTTTGCCACTTCCAGTTCATGCTTCCTTTCTTTTTCTCTCTCCTCCATCTCTTTTTCTTTCAGCTCCATAGTTCTCTTGTGAGCCTCCTCTTTGGCTTTTTCCAGCTCCATCTCTCTTTCATGGGCCTCCTTTTTGGCTTTTTTCTTCTCTTTCTCTCTGCTCTGTCTCGAGTTTTGCTAATTGAAGCAGTCTCTGATGTTTTCTTTCATTTTCTTCTGCTTCTAGTTTGGCCAGTTCTATTTTGTTAGCTACTTCTTTGGTAGTCATTTTCCTGTTTTCTTGTGCTGGGTAACCCCCTCTGCAGTGGGCTGAAACTGGGAAGCTCTCAGCTCTGGCTGCTGCAGAGTTAACAGTAACTTTCTAACTAGCTACTCCGAGGATGTAAAAAGAAAAAAAAACAATTCAGCTTGTAAATACCTTTTACCAGTCATTTGCTAATTGAACCCTTCTCTTAACAAAGGACCTGTAAAAAAAAAACTTAACACCTCTGCCTTCAGGCAAGGAGAGATAAGATATGCATCTATCTACTTCCAGCTCGGCTTTCCAAGCAGCTAGAAGGAAAAAAAAATCTCACTGGCTTTTGGGTTTAAAATGATCCCACCGCTGCCACCATGTCAGGACTGAGATCCCCACTTTGAACTTTAGGGTACAAATGTAGGGGCCTGCATAAAAACTTCTAAGCTTAATTACCAGCTTAGCTCTGGTCCGGCTGCCACCATTTTCAATGGATTCCCTCCCTGGGAAACCTTGAAAAACCTTCACCAAATCCCTGGTGAAAACAAATCCAACCCCTTGGATTTAAAACAAGGGGAAATTAACCATTCCCCTCCTTCCTCCCACCAACTCCTGGTGAATCAAGATCCAAAACCCCTTTGGATCTAAAACAAGGAAAAAATCAATCAGGTTCTTAAAAAGAAGGTTTTTAATTAAAGAAAAAGGTAAAAATCATCTCTGTAAAATCAGTATGGAAATCAACCTTACAGGGTAATCAAACTTAAAGAGCTCAGAGGACTCCCCTCTAGTCTCAGGTTCAAAGTACAGCAAACAAAGAGAAACACTCTAGTAAAAGGTACATTTACAAGTTGAGAAAACAAAGGAAAACTAACACGCCTTGCCTGGCTATTTACTTACAAGTTTGAAATAGGAGAGGCTTGTTTAGAAAGATGTGGAGAACCTGGATTGATGTCTGGTCCCTCTCAGTCCCCGAGAACGAACACACTCCCAAACAAAGAACACAAACAAAAGCCTTCCCCCCCCAAGATTTGAAAGTATCTTGTCCCCTTATTGGTCCTTTAGGTCAGATGCCAGCCAGGTTACCTGAGCTTCTTAACCCTTTACAGGGAAAAGGATTTTGGAGTCTCTGGCCAGGAGGGATTTATAGTACTGTACACAGGACAGCTATTACCCTTCCCTTTATAGTTATGACACATGGACATGGGGGTCATGGGACAGGGCAGTGACAGTCCCTGCTCAGGAAGGGCAGGGCAGGCCCAGGGGGAGAAAGCGCAGCAGGGACCCCCCCCCGGGACGGGTCAGCAGCGCCCGGCACTGAACGCTTACGGATCACAACGTGCGACGTGAGACAGCACAATCCCGGGGCCTGGTCAGGTGGCTAGCCCCCCCCCGGGGACCCAGCCGGAGGAACGGCTCTTTATCCCTCTATCGATAGCGTGTAGGGGAACCTGCCTCACCCGGGGGGTCCAATCGGGGGACACATGCTGGGGTTTGTGCTGCCAGGAGTCAGACAGCTGGGGAGTCTCTGCACGTTACAGGGGCTGATTCTCCACCCGCCAGCCCGAGCCGATGTGAGACCCTGGTTCTGAGCCGGGGAGAGGAACCGACTGTCGATAAACTCAGACTGGGAACAAGACAAAACTCCTCCTAGGGAGGCTCCCTGCCGAGCAGCTTCTCCCCAGGGCTGGGTGATTGCAGCGCTGCCGCTCGCCTGACTTTACTGTGCCTCTCATGCTACTGGGTGGGTTTGGTAAAGCCCCAGCGCCTGGACTCATGGGATTAGGGGGAGTCTCAGCTCTTCCTTACAGCTGTAAGTTCTAGCCCTCCTAGCGGCAGAGAAAAGCCTGGAAATTTGACTCCTGAAGGCACAAACCAGAGGCAAATAAAAAGACAGCAGAACCCCGTTTATCTGACCCACCGTTAGCAGCTCTCTGCATTAACCGGACACCCAGGACGCCAGGGTCAGAGCGGGAGCTCTCTCCTGTGGCCGCTAGCTGGCCCTGTGGCATTTCCCCATTCTCCGGGTTATCCTGATTTCTGATGATCTGATCTCGCTCCGGATCCCAGCTAAGATCGGATACACGGGGCTCTGCTGGAACCGCCAATAGAATCATCACAAAACTCTGGTATTTAAGCCGAACTCCGGATTTGTGGAGCCTGACTCGTGATTTCTGAACACTTGGGGCACAGGTGCTGGAACGAGGGGTGCTAGGGGGCTGCTGCACCTCCTGGCTTGAAGTGGATCCCACCATACCCAGGGGTCACAGTTTGGTTCAATGGCTCTCAGCCCCCCCTGTACAAACTGTCCCAGCGCCCGGCCTTGGGGCTGTCGATACTGGGATTCCCCATCACGCGGTGTCTGTGACTGGAGACCAGACGGCTCAGACCCTGCCCCAGCTCACCCACACGCTGGGGGTCGGATAGTGGCGCTGTCCCAGCAGGGAGGAACAGCCCCCGCAGGCAGGATCTGCAGGTGGGATTTTCTGGCCACGGTGACCAGAAGGCCGGACTAGCCGGGTCCCATGGGACCTTCTGGCCTTCGCACCTGTGAGGCTCTGCCTGGGACTGACCACAGCCGGACTGGGGGGGCAGGGGGCCCCGAAGGGGGGCAGAGGCAGCTGGAAGTGGGGCTGGTAGCAGACGTCTCAGGTGTTTTGTGAGGGGACAGTAAGAGATTCACACTTTGGAGGGTGTCAAACATGTTTTCACATGACTCCCCCCATCCTGCATCCCCCCCCATGAGTCCATCTGCCCCCCACGTTCACACTGACCCCCCATGAGAAAGTGCCCCCATGGGTCCTGTCTCTTTTCCCCAATTCACACTGCCCTCTGTGAGAGTCCCTTTGTCCCCTCCCCCCCATTCACACCAGCACCCACCTGTCAGTTGCCCTTGTTCACACTGACCCCACCCCGACGCTACCCCACCCACAGTTGCCTCCATCCCCTCCCCCATTCATACCACCCTCCCCACCCTTACCCCCATGGGAACCCTGTGTTCACACCGACCTGCCTGACCCTAACCCCCCCGTGAGTCCCTCTACTCCACTCCCCCACCCCACGACCCCCCCATCCCCTGCCCTGTGAGTCCCTCTGTCCCCTCCCTGCAATTCACACTGACCCCCCCTTGGGGGTCCCCCTCTTCCGATCCCCCCACACTGACCCCCCAGCCCCCACCCTGCAGTGAGTTCCTTTGTCCCCTCCCCCCCCTTCACACCGACCCCCCCTCCAGCGCAGCCTGAGCCCCGTGTCCGGTCTGGGGCAGTGGCCGGGCCCCGCACTCACCCGCGCTCTGGTTGTAGGTGCAGGGTGTTCAGGTCCACCCGGAACACGGCCTGCGCGCCCTGGGAGATCTGCGTGTTCTGGTCCCAGTACTGCGCGTCCAGGTTCCGCGCCATCCACGCCGCGCGTGGCACCGCGCTGCCCCGCTCGCTGTCGTAGTGATCGATGGGCTGATCGTCCACATACCCGACTGTGATGAACGGGGGCAGCCCCGTGTAGAAATAGCGCAGCGAGTGCGGGCCTGCGGGGAGACGGGGGGGGTCAGAGCTCCAGGTGTAGCGTATTAAATTGCTCCGCATAGGAATGTGCTACTTGGGGTGCACTGAGCATGCTCAGTACATCTGCTGAAGCCGCTGCCCTTCCCCCTGCCCTTATTTGCCCTAGGATTCTGCTGACTGCTTTTGACAGGGGTTAAAAAGTGGCAAAGGGGGTGAATCGGAGCAGGGGGGTGTCCGGGTCTGAGCAGGGGGTGGAAATTAACTGGTCGGGGGGGTCAGGCAACTGGAGGCAGCATTAGGAGAGGGGCTAACGGGAAAATCAGGGCTGGGGGGAGGAGCAGGAGTTAAGCTCAGGGTGAGGCGCTGGCAGAGGGTGACAGAGGCAAAACCCGGCACAGGCAGGGCACAGGGGTAGCAGTTACCCCAGTGGGACGGAGACACCAGTGTTTGCAAAAATGGTGGGGGGCTAAGGGGTTTTTTATTTCCCCTCTGACAAACAGCACCTCTCAGCATGGGCTTCTCAGGGCTGGGTTCTTAAAGGCACAGACATCTATCTCTCCCTTTCTTAATGATTCCCAACATTATTTGTTTTGACGGCCGCTGCACATGGAGTGGATGTTTTCAGAGAACTCTCCACACTGACGCCAAGATCTCTTTCTTGAGTGGTAACAGCTAATTCAGACTCCTTCATTTTGTATGTATTGTTGAGATTGTTTTCCAATGTGCATTACTTTGCACTTATCAACATTAAATTTCATCTGCCATTTTGTTGCCCAGGTACCCAGTTTTGTGAGATCCTTTTGTAGCTCTTCACAGTCTGCCTGGGTCTTAACTATCTTTAGTAACTGTGTATCATCTGCAAAATTTGCCACCTCACTGTTTACCCCTTTCTCCAGATCATTTATGAACATGTTGACTAGGACTGGTCCCAGTATAGATCCCTGGGGGACACCACTAGTTACCTCTCTCCAGTCTGAAAACTGACCATTTATTCCTACTCTTTGTTTCCTATCTTTCAACCAGTTACCAATCCATGAGAGAAACTTCCCTCTTATCCCATGACAGCTTACTTTGCTTAAGAGCTCTTGTCAAAGGCTTTCTGAAAGTCTAAATACACTATATCCACTGGATCCCCCTTGTCCACATGCTTGTTGACCCCCTCAAAGAACTCAAGTAGATTGGTGAGACATGATTTCCCTTTACAAAAACCATGTTGACTTTTCCTCAACAAATTATGTTCATCTCTGTGTCTGACAATATTGTTCTTTATTATAGTTTCAACCAGTTTTCCCAGTACTGAAGTCAGCGCCATGGGAGAGTCACATCCAGGCCAGGAAAAGCAGGACGTGCCCCTGCCCCTCTCCCCACACCCCCATGGGGATCCCGATGCTCCTACCCAGCAATCCCAGGAGATCCCAACGGCACAAAGGCAGCCGCTGGTCTGTGCTCTGCAACGGGCGCTCGCCCCCAAACCGAGCCCTGATTAACGCACAGATCCTGGGGCTCCACCGCTCCCCTGGCCTGGGCACACGGCCAGAGACGGGGCGGGGGTGACACATCCCCCCTAGGACGACACCTCTAAAGACTTGTCCCCACTCACAGACCCATCGCTGCCCTGGGGGCGGCTGGCCTGGTGCGGACACAGCTCAGCCTCGGCCGCACCTAGCCAGGGCCAAGCCCCTCGGTGGGTCTGGACACGGGTTAAACCAGCGCCAAGAACCTGCCGGGAGCCACGTAGGGGCGGAGAGTCCGAGGAGCCTTTTCCTCCCCCATCCCCATGTCACTCTTGTCTCTGGGGGGGGGGGGGGGATATACCCCCATCACTCACCCCCTGGGCTCTGCAGACGGGGGGGGGGGAAGCCCCGACCCCCCCCCCGGGAAGGACCCAGCCGGGCAGCGCCGGGCGCGGGGATCCCCACAGCCCCGGGGCAGGACGGGCACAGCGGGACCCGGACCCCAAATCCCGTTAGTCACCGACCGGCACCATCGGGCCGGGACCCGACAAACCAGAACCGACCCCCCCCCGCCCCGAGCCCCCCGGGCCGCGCCGGCTGATCGGGCTGCGCAGCGCCGGGCACAGCGGGGCCACGAGCCTGGGGGCCGCGAACAAGTGACACACCCAGAACCAGCCCCCGCCGGGGGATCCCGGACAGACACCGACCGGACACCCCCGCTCCGGTCCGGACGCAGAGCCCAGCACTGCTCACCCCCCCCATGTCCGGTCCGACCCCCCCGCACTGACCGGAGCAGCCCCCCGGGGGGGCCGCAGCCCCCAGGAGCAGCAGCAGCAGCATCGCCATCGCCGCCCGGTCCCTTTCCCCCGTCCCGGGCTCCCGCCGTCCCGTCCAATAGCCGCGCGCGGACCCGCCGCGTCACCGGTCGCTGGGCAGAACCCGGTCGAGCAGGTTGGACCCGGGAAAGCGAAACTCAACAGAGATGAGCCCAGAGGGGAATCCGGGAAGCGCCCCGCCCCCACCCCGAGTCCCCGCCCACTGGTCTGTGAATCCCGGGCAGCGCCCCGCCCCCACCCCGAGTCCCCGCCCACTGGGCTGTGAATCCCGGGCAGCGCCCCGCCCCTACCCTAGGCCCCGCCCCCTGGGCTGTGAATCCCAGACAGCGCCCCGTCCCCACCCCCAGTGCCCCGCCCCCTGGGCTGTGAATCCCGGGCAGCGCCCCGCCCCCACCCCGAATCCCCGCCCCCTGCGCCGTGAATCCCGGGCAGCGCCCCGTCCCCACCCCCAGTGCCCCGCCCCCTGGGCTGTGAATCCCAGACAGCGCCCCGCCCCCACCCGCACTGCCCCGCCCCCTGGGCCCACCCCATCTTTGCCTTTCCCAGCTGTCAGGGCGCTCTTGGGTCACGATTTCAAACTTTTCTCCACAATGACAAGGGCTGGAAATGTCCCTTTGACTAACGCCATCCGAGAGTCTCCCCCGCTCACGTGACTCCAGGAGCTGGGGCTTTACGGAAACACCAAAGATAGCGAGACTCACACTGGAGTCAGGAGAGGGGGCAGCCCTGGCAGGGGGATGCTGGCACCCGCCTGGGAACCACCAGGGCCCATCTCGGCCTTGCTACGGTCGCCCAGCTGAGAACTTGGCCCCAGGGCTTCAGTTACCAGAACAGCAATTAACTAACAACCAATTAATTCTCTGCCCATCACAACCTAGGGTGACCAGATGTCCCGATTTTATAGGGACAGTCCTGATATTTGGGGCTTTTTCTTATATAGGCTCCTATTACCCCCCACGCCCTGTCCTGATTTTTCACACTTGCCATCTGGTTACCCTATCGCTAGCACCGCCTCTAGAGATTTTTGTTTAAATTTATTCTATTTATTCTAAGGCCAGACGGCACCGTTGGCTCATCTCGTCTGACCTCCTGCAGCACCCAGGCCGGAGAACATCCAGGTACCTCGGTGTGGAGCGCAAGAACGTGTCTGTCATGCTGGGAACTTCAGGCACTTTATTAATGTAATGAATTAAACACCACAGCCCCCCCTGTGCGGTGAGTGACAACTCAACAATCCCCAGCGCGTCTAGACCATTACTGCCCCCACTGCAGGGGTGGGGAGAGTAGGGTTACCATTCGTCCGGATTCCCCCGGACATGTCCGGCTTTTTTGAGTTAAAAATAGCGTCCGGGGGGAATTTGTCAATGTCCGGATTTCCCCCTATGCAGAGCGCGCGCAGCTTACAGGGCAGCCGGACGGATCGTGCCACTCGCACGGGGCTCCGGCAGCCTGAGCCCCTCCTCCACTTCCCCCTCCTCTCCCCTGCAACTTGAGACCACTCCCCTCCTCTCCCTCCCTCTCCCCCCCCCCTGCATTCACAGATCGCCGGCCGTTCGCCTCGGGCCTCCGGCAGTCTGGAGCTCCGACCCTGCTCCCCTCCCCCTGCCGAGCGCGCCGCTCTGCAGCACGGTAAGGGGGCCGGGGGTCAGAGAAGCGGCAGGGAGGTTCTGCGGGGGGTGTAAGGTTTTGGGCAGTCAGAGTACAGGTGGGGGGGGTCTCAGGAGGGGGCAGTTAGGGGACAAGGAGCGGGGGGGGTGTTTGGGAGTTCGGGGGGGGCTGTCAGGGGGTTGGGGGTGTAAGGTTTTGGGCAGTCAGAGTACAGGTGGGGGGGGTCTCAGGAGGGGGCAGTTAGGGGACAAGGCACAGGGAGGCTTAGGTAGGGGGTGGGGTTCTGGAGGGCAGTTAGGAGCAGGGGTCCCAGGAGGGGGCAGTCAGGGGACAGGGAGCAGAGGAGTTTAGATGGGTCAGGAGTTCTGAGGGGGGGCTGTCAGGGGGTGGGGGTGTGGATAAGGGTTGGGGCAGTCAGGAGACAGGTAGGGGGTAGGGTCCTAGGGGGCCAGTTAGGATGGGGGGAGGGTCTCAGGAGGGGGCAGTCAGGGGACAAGGAGCAGGGAGGCTTAGGTAGGGGGTGGAGTCCTGGGGGGCAGTTAGGAGCAGGGGTCCCAGGAGGGGGCAGTCAGGGGACAAGGAGCGGGGGGGAGGGTTGGGAGTTTTGGGGGGGGGGCTGTCAGGGGGCAGGGGTGGGGAGAGGGATCGGAGCAGTCAGGGGACAGGGAGCAGAGGGGTTTAGATGGGTTGGGAGTTCTGGGGGGGGGCTGTCAGGGGGTGGGGAGTGGTTGGATGGGGCGTGGGAGTCCCAGGGGTCTGTCTGGGGGCGGGGGTGTGGATAAGGGTTGGGGCAGTCAGGGTACAGGTAGGGGGTAGGGTCCTAGGGGGCCAGTTAGGATGGGGGGAGGGTCTCAGGAGGGGGCAGTCAGGGGACAAGGAGCAGGGAGGCTTAGGTAGGGGGTGGAGTCCTGGGGGGCAGTTAGGGGCAGGGGTCCCAGGAGGGGGCAGTCAGGGGACAAGGAATGGGGGGGGAGGGTTGGGGGTTCTGAGGGGGCGGGAAGTGGGAGGGAGTGGAAGGGGCAGTGGCGGGGCTAGGGCGGGGCTCCTCCCGTCCTCTTTTTTGATTGTTGAAATATGGTAACCCTAGGGGAGAGGCACAGAGAGGAAAGGTTTCAGAGTAGCAGCCGTGTTAGTCTGTATCTGCAAAACGAACAGGAGTACTTGTGGCACCTTAGAGACTAACAAATTTATTTGAGCATAAGCTTTCGTGGGCTAAAACCCACTTCATTCTATGCATCCGATGAAGTGGTCTGTAGCCCATGAAAGCTTATGCTCAAATATATTTGTTAGTCTCTAAGGTGCCACAAGTACTCCTGTTCGTTTTACAAAGAGAAAAGTGACGGATTTGTTCTGTGACTACAGCAAAGATGGGAACAAAATCCAGGAGCCCAGTCTCGAACCTACTAGCCCCCATTCCCCTCCCAGAGCTGGGGAGAGAACCCAGGAGTCCTGGCTCCCAGCCCCCCCTGCTCTAACCCACCAGCCCCCACTCCTCTCCCAGAGCCGGGGAGAGAACCCAGGAGTCCTGGCTCCCAGCCCCTCCTGCTCTAACCACCAGCCCCCGCTGCCACCCTCCACAGCTGGGGAGAGAACCCAGGAGTCCTGGCTCCCGGTCCCTCCTGCTCTAACCCACCAGCCCCCACTCCCCTCCCAGAGCCGGGGAGAGAACCCAGGAGTCCTGGCTCCCAGCCCCCACTCCCCTCCCAGAGCCGGGGAGAGAACCCAGGAGTCCTGGCTCCCAGCCCCCCCACTCTAACTAGGGTGACCAGACGTCCCGATTTTATCAGGACAGTCCCGATTTTAGGGGAGTTGTCCCGCGTCCCGACCTTACATTGGTCGGGATGCACTTTGTCCCGATATCGGGAGGCCGCGGCAAGCCGGCGCCACTCACCTCTTCCTCCTGGGCCCTGGGGCAGCGCAGCTGAGCTCCCGGCGTGGCGGCACCAGCCCGCCGGCCGGCCGGAGCCTGCCGAGTTCAGCCCTGCCGCAGGCACACAGAGGCGGCAAGGAGATCTCCCGTCTCCGCTCCGCTGCGTGCTGCAGCGGGGTGGGGGCGGGCTTGTAGACGCCGGCAGTGGGCGCCGGGCAGAGAGCCCCCCCCCAGCCCATCCCCCTCGACCTGACCCACGCGAGCGACGCGACACGACGCAACCCTAGGAGCCAGAGGGAGGGACCTGCCTGCTGGATGCTTCCTGGGAGCCGCTCCAGCAGGAAAGCCCTGCTGGGACTCACCTGACCCCCTGGCAGGTCCCTCTGGGGGGGGCTCCTGGCAAAGCAGGTGTGAAACCTTACCTGGCGGCCAAAGCGGGGGACTCCCAGGGAGGGTTCGGGGCGAAGCTGCGGAGAAAGGACGGGGTGGGCTCGGGGAGGGGAAACCAGCACCAAGCCACTTGCCTTTCTCCCTGTCTGCACTGTAACAGATTTGGGTTTATCTTTATATTAAGGGACAAATTCACATGCAAATTCTCATTGAATTCAATAGGTGATCCATGCATATAATAACACCTGGAGATGGTCCATCATTTACACACTGACAGAGGCAGACATGGGGCTTTATTACGCTGCTGAAGAAGAAAGTTTATCTAATATTTGTGCATATCTCAGACACTTGAATGTGTGCCCATGTCTGTTGCAATAGATGACAATCTAGATAGGTTGTAATCTCTGCTCCTTGGTTTTCTTTCAGTTTATTTCAGCTATAACATTTTATTGTGCTCACACACGGAAAAAATATTGTAAATTTGATTTACAGCCTTATTAATGCTCCTTGTTGGACTTTGGTAAAGTGTCATGGGTATTTTTATGACCTTCATTACTGTGGTATCTGTGCACCTGACAATCATAGAACTGGAAGGGACCTCGAGAGGTCATCTAGTCCAGTCGCCTGAACTCAAGGCAGGACTAAGTATTATCTAGACAGGGGTAGGCAACCTATGGCACGCGTGCCAAAGGTGGCATGCGAGCTGATTTTCAGTGGCACTCACACTGCCCAGGTCCTGGCCACCGGTCCCGGGGAGCTCTGCATTTTAGTTTAATTTTAAATGAAGCTTCTTAAACATTTTAAAAACCTTATTTACTTTACCTATCTCATAGAACTGAAGGGGACCTTGAAAGGTCATCAAGTCCAGTCCCCTGCCTCTACTAGCAGGACCAATTTTTTTTGCCCCAGATCCCTAAATGGCCCCCTCAAGGACTGAACTCACAACCTTGGGTTTAGCAGGCTAATGCTCAAACCACTGAGCTATCCCTCCCCCCGTTTACTAAACTATTTACATACAATAATAGTTTAGTTATATATTAAAGACTTATAGAAAGAGACCTTCTGAAAACGTTAACATGTATTACTTGCACGCGAAACCTTAAATTAGAGTGAATAAATGAAGACTCGGCACACCACTTCCGAAAGGTTGCCGACCCCTGATCTAGACCATCCCTGACAGATGTTTGTCCAACCTGATCTTAAAAATCCACAATGATGGAGATTCCACAACAGCCGTAGGCAATTTATTCCAGTGCTTAACCACCCTGACAGTTAGGAAGTTTTTCCTAATGTCCGATCTAAACTGCCCTTGCTGCAATTTAAGCCCCTTGCTTCTTGTCCTCTCCTCAGAGGTTAAGAAGAACAATTCTTCTCCCTCCTTCTTGTAACAACCTTTTATGTACTTGAAAACTGCTATCATGTCCCCTCTCAGTCTTCTCTTCTCCAAACTAAACAAACCCATTTTTTTTTCAATCTTCCCTCTTAGGTCATGTTTTCTAGACCTTTAATCTTTTTTTTTGCTCTTCTCTGGACTTTCTCCACGATCTTTCACATATTTATCCTCACAACTCCCCTCTGAGGCAGGGAAGTGCTAATATCCCCATTTTACAGATAGCCTCTCTGTGCATCAGTTCCCTAAGGCCCAGATCCTCAAAGGTATTTAGGCACTTAGCTCCCATTAAAATCAATGGTAGTTAGGTGCTTATTTACCTTTGAGGATCTGAGCCTTAAGTGGCTTACCCAAGGTCTGTGATGGAGCAGGGAAGCTGGGTCTCCCAAGTCCTATGCTAGCACCTTAACCACTGCACCCTCGTCTCTCTTTTATGTTTCCTCCTAATCTGTGACTCTCCATACTTTCATTGTCTGTCATTAATGTAAGATTGTAGTAGCGCAGTGCACTGCAGTAATTGCCACCTGTTTTTTGAACAACACACTCTCCGCTAATGATTTCTACAGGCGCCATGTCACTCTTCTCGTCGAATGAAATGTTGCTCAGATTGATGAAAGGGCACCAGATATGTAATCTATTAATGTACAATACTTGGCTATGAAGGGCTAGATTGTGCCTTTATACCTCAGTCCTGAGTAGATACATAGAGCTGAAACACCCCTATGGGAGCTCAGCAAGGGATTTCACCATGGGGAGACACAATCCATCCGTGAACTTCCAGATAAGCCTGCTACCCCTAGTCCTGTGCTTAGCCTGCTCTAGTCCTTCTTCTTCTCTTCCTTTGAGGAGATTTATCTTCCTGGGGTGTGCACAGAGGGATCAGTCTCTGTGGTCCCTCAAATGCAGTGACTATGGCTGGCCATTGGCAGGGCTTCATTGGGGAAAGGTTTTGTGCCTCCACCAGCATCCCCCCACAAGGGCAAGTTGCAATCTGGTCTTAAGCAAAGCTGTTAATTGGACAAACTTGTGTTCAGTTACTGGTAATAGTTGAAGGCCTGATCCTGCAAATGCACATGTGAGTAACTTTACTCCTGTGAGTAGTCCCACTGAAAGTCAGTGGTCCCACTCACAGTACTAAGCACTCTGCCCCTAGGCTTTAGTCACTATAACGTCCTACATGGGCCATAAGCCTGAGCCTTCCAGAAAGTCACTCTAGGCTTTAGTGGCAAAAGGACTAGCTATTCTGTCTGGTTTTAGAACGAGAGGTCACCAAATTAAATTAATAGGAAGTATTTCTTCACACAATCAATCTGTGGAACTCTTTGCCAGAGGATGTTGTGAAGGTGAAGACTAAAGAAAGGAAAGAATGAGACCAGCAGAATAAGGACAGTGCACTTCAAAAAAAGCAGACTTCAACAAACTCAGAATTTGTAGGGAAGAAAATGGGGTGGGAGGAAATCTTAAGAGAAGTAGGAGTTCAGGAGAGCTGAGGGTTTCTCAAGGAGACAGTATTAAAGGCACACTGGCAAACTATCCTGATGCACACAACGCACAGTCAACCTGTGGAACTCTTTGCCAGAGGATGTTGTGAAGGCCAAGACTATAACAGAGTTCAAAAAAGAACTAGATCAGTTCCTGGAGGATTGGTCCATCAATGGCTATTAGCCAGGATGCGCGGGGATGGTGTCCCTAGACTCTGTTTGCCAGCAGCTGGGAATGGGCGACAGGGGCTGGATCACTTGATGATTCCCTGGTCTGTTCATTCCCTCGGGGGTACCTGGCATTGGCCACTGTCGGCAGACAGGACACTGGGCTGGATGGACCTTTGGTCTGACCCAGTATGGTCATTCTTATGTGACTTTCTCTGGCATAGCCCTGGTCTACATTTAAAATTTAGTTCGACTTAGATCTCTTAGAGGTGTGAATTTTTCACACCACATAGCGCTGTAATTAAGCCAACCTAGACCCTGGTGTAGACACGGCTAGGTCGACAGAAGAATTCTTCCGGTAACCTAGCTGCCACCACACTGGGAGGTGGTTGACTAGAGTGATGGAAAGCCCCCTTCCATTGATGTAGAAAGTGTCTACACTACGGTGCTGCAGCAGGACTCACTGATTCCAGACCTCTGTGACGTAGTTTGCTTCAGCTGTCCGTGGCTGAAGCTGCGGCTGAAGGCAGGACTGGGGTCTCCCCTCTGTGACTGCGGCTGGAGCCAGACCTAGAACCAGGACCCTTCACTCCTCTGCCCTGCAACTGGACCTGACTTTGCAACCAGGATCCTGCGCCCCTGTCCTGTGGCTTCAGCCGGGGCTGGAGCCGGAGCCCTGTGCCCCTGGCCCTGTGGCTTCTACTGGGGCTGGAGCTGGGGCCATGAGTCCTTGCCCTGTGGCTTGTGGTGTGGGCTGCAGCAGGGGCCGTACAACCCCCCTCGCAGCTTCCTAGGGTCCCCTCTCGTGGCTCTGTGCACCTGTGTCTGTCGTCGTCGTCCCCCCCGCTCGCCCAATGTGTCCTGATATTTCACTCTTACGATCTGGTCACCCTAACTCTAACCCACCAGCCCCCCCTCCCCTCCCAGAGCCAGGGAGAGAACCCAGGAGTCCTGCCTCCCAACCCCCCCACTCTAACCCACCAGCCCCCCTCCCCTCCCAGAGCTGGGGAGAGAACCCTGGAGTCCTGGCTCCCAGGCCCCCCTGCTCTGACCCACCCACCCCCACTCCCCTCCCCTCCCCTTCCAGAGCTGGGGAGAGAACCTAGGAGTCCTGGCTCCCAGCCCCCCCTGCTCTAACCCACTAGACCCCACCTCCCTCCCAGAGCCAGGGAGAGAACCCAGGAGTCCTGCCTCCCAACCCCCGCACTCTAACCCACCAGCCCCCCTCCCCTCCCAGAGCTCGGGAGAGAACCTAGGAGTCCTGGCTCCCAGCCCCCCCTGCTCTAACGCACCAGCCCCCACTCCCCTCCCAGAGCTGGGGAGAAAACCCAGGAGTCCTGGCTCCCAGCCCCCCCTGCTCTAACCCACTAGACCCCACCTCCCTCCCAGAGCCAGGGAGAGAACCCAGGAGTCCTGGCTCCCAGCCCCCCACCCCCCTGCTCTAACCCACCAGCCCCCACTCCCCTCCCAGAGCCAGGAGAGAACCCAGGCGTTCTGGCTCCCAGCGCCTGCTCTAAGCAGGGGGTGGGGGTGGGGGGCGGATAACAGTGACCCAACCCCTGGGTTTTCTCTGTCTTTACAAGCACTGGGCTGATGACACCATTTTGGGAGCTATTTGGGGTCAGTCTCTTCCCTGGTGGGGGGGGCGGCTCTGGGCCCTGGGCAGTTTGCCCCGGGCTGCAGCACAGTCCCTGTGGGCGTTGGGATCGGTGGGGATCGGGCCCTGCTTACGGCCCCTCCCTCCGCTCTTTGCCCCGGGCCGGTTGAGTCGCCTGCGTCCGCCCGCCCCGCTGCCGCCCCCTCCAGGCGCCATTCGAATCTCCACCCTCTCTCCCCATTGGTAGAGAGGGGACACGCCTCTAGTTGCCCGATTGGTAGGAGTGAGGCAAGACCCGCCTCTTAGAGCAGCTAGGCCACACCCCTGCCGCCCCTTGCCGGGATCTCGGCTGGTTTCCGAGAAATCACCGGGCGCCCGGTTGGAGCCGGTCACGAGGGCTGAAGGAGCATGACCCTGTGACCTCCGCTGGGGGGGCCAAATAGCCCAAGTTTAGAGGGCCTGGTCAGATGGGCTTGTTGGGCTGGGCTGGGCCGGGCCATATTGTGGGGGTGGAGGGGATACCAAGCCATAGGGGTGTATGGATCTGACTAGGATTGCCAACTCTCCAGGCTTTTCCTGGAGTCTCCAGAAATTAAAGATTGATCTTTCAGTAGAGATGAAACCTCCAGGAATATGTCCAGCCAAAATTGGCAACCCTAGATCTGATGCAAGGAGGCGAGGGACACTATGCTTTCCTGTCTGGAGAACTCTATAGCCATAAAACGTGGTGCCCGGAGTTCTGCAACAATTCTACTTTGCCACTGCAGTCTATTCTAGGATTTTAAAAACTGATACAGTATAATGGATTATCCTGTGGAACTTCCTGCCACATGATATAAAAGGCAAGAGCTAAGAAGGACACCAAACCAGTTGGAACATTTCTATCGAATGCTGCAATGTCTGAGCACTTCACAATCCTTTTATCTTCATGCCCCCTTGTCAGCAGAGAAAGGCTATTATCCTGATGGGGAAACTGAGGCTCAGAGAGACTAGGGTCACGCAGGAAATGTGTGTCAGAGCCAGGTCTCCCAGGCTGGCACTAACCACTGGAAGGCCACAGGCATACTCAGAACAACTAGCCGTACACTGGGATTCAAAGATATAACAGATATAAATCCTCTAGCCTCAGGGCACGAGCCAGTGACTAACCGAGGGGGTGGAGGTGTGAGGGGCACAGACTGATTCAGGGGGGACTGGTCGGCCTCTGGCTTGACCGGCTGGTATCCACCACCCCGGGCCCCCAACGCTCTGGATCCACGTTGCTGAGGGAAATAAATGATCGATGCACAGGTCAACTTTCCCTGGACAGCCGGCAGCTGCCAGGTCTGGTGCCCGTCACTGGGGGAGGCTGGGGCAGTTCTAGGGACCAGCCCTCGGTGTGGCTCAGTCTCTCCTCCGGAGCCCTGACGTCTGGGGAGCAAACAGCCGAGCCACCCACGGTTCCATGGTCTGTATTTTATTAGCTCAATGACCGAGCAAAAGCATCAAACAAAACACACGTAGCCAAAGATGGAAGAACATGAAATCATCCAGTAAGTTCCTTACTGTGCTCAGGCAGGTTCACTGAACCACCCCACACACATTCCCAACCCCTGCGAAGGGCTACGTAGCACCGGGAAGGCGGCGGATCTGGGTCGCTAGCAGCACCGCAGGCACAGCGCATCCCCAAGGCCAAGGCGGAAGTTTCGGTTCCAGCCCAAGAGCTGATAGAGGGAGGGTCCGATCGCTCCCTGGTGACGTGAACATCGGCAGCAGAGCTGTCGGTGCCGTTAAGGCACCTGCCCGAATTATGGCCGATTCGGTAACAGCCGATCTCTTCCCCACGTCACACAGAGTCACATTCCAATACTCCCGGTTACACTGAACGCTCAGACGAACGTAGTGAAAACAACAGGACTTCACAGGGTTAAACGTACAGGTGCTAACCCCTGAAGTACCTGCAGGTGTGATCTTTCCAGTAGCGAGGCTGTGACCTAGGGCTGGTGTAGGGATCTGAGCAGGTATTCTATAGGCGCTGTGCACATATAGATTCTGTGGGTCTCACACACAGACAGAGGCCAGAACGCTAAGCCAGAGGCGTCCGCGCCTACTAATGAGAACTAGAAAACACCCAGAGAGGCAGACGCTTTTGCAGGGTGTTTCAGCGCGACTCTCGGGGGTCCATTCAGCCGGCTGGGGTGTGATTAGCCGGAGGCCTTGTCAGCTCCCGTGTGTGAAGGTCGATGGCTTTGCAGGCCAGCTAGCGGTGACTCGCTTGTAGGTGTCAGATTGTCGACACCCCACGTGCTGGATATCACCCCTCGGCGGCCAGCTGGGGGTGAATGAGGCACTGAGCACGGTGTCAGGGGTGGCGACATGGTACGGCCAGAGGCCAGCAGCCAGTGCAGGCCAGGCCGGCCTGAGAAGTGACGGCCAAACCTCAGGCTCCCGTGGCCAATCAGAACGGGGCACTCGCTTTCTGAGGTCACCGGCATCACCCAATGGGGTCTGATTAGGACCCCTTTATGCAAATAAAGGACCACCTCATTCCCATAATTTTGGGCTCAGAAAGCCCTCGGATCCAAACATATATGCAGTCCGTAGGTCTGTAGGTACCTGAGACAATGGAGGACGTGGGTCAGCCCCAGACAATATTTGACCCTGTCTGTGAAAGTCCTGGCCTTATTTAAAATGATTTTAAAAAATGCAAAGCCAGCACAAAGTTGGAACTGAAAAGGAAACCCCCCCAGTGTTGTACTTAAAGTCCTGCACAGGATCTTTTCAGGGGGAATAAGACAAAACGCCACATTTATTAGTGATACATGTATTCATTAACACTGTATCATATGCATATAATATATTACACTTACACTCACACACACACACAAACACACTCCGTCTTGTTGTTACCAATTAGTTGCTCCCCTTAACTTCACTGGCCAGGTGAGTTAGATGGGGGAGGGGGTGGAGCCGGGCTTCTGCCGATCCGGATCGATGCTCCCATGTTGACAAGACGAGACCCGGGGTTCTCTGCAAGACACCTCACTTTTATAGCAGCTTTCCTCTTATGCAAATCTAGACCAGATTCAAACTCTGTGTCTGTGTCCATTGGTCCTTTGTGCTGCTTTCTTTTGAGTGTTGTCCCAATGCTGCAAAGAGGGTGTTTCCAAAAGAAGGTGCTTGCTTCTAACCCCCGAGGCCCTCGGTATGTCTGCTTGTCTTTAATGAGCCCACTTGACACGTTTTATTGTCCTTGGGTCTGGCTCCCAGCCCCTCTCCAACAGTTGAGGCTGTCTGGAGGTGCTGCCTTCCATGCCTTGCTCATCCACACCTCATTCATTCAACAGGGCAATTGATTAAAAGTGTGGGGGGGGAGGAGCTCTTGTTCTACTGCTAGCAAAAAGAAATTTGTCTTCTATCTTATTCTATCCTTAGGGGCTATAATATTATACCAAGAGCAATGCAAAGTTTCTAAATGAGGCTTTGATACAAAGTCCCATGAAAACAGAGGTCACACGTGGGTAGACCCACCACAAGGTTATATGAAGAGGCATAATGTAAAGTCATATGAAAATTATCAGCGATTGATCTACACCAGTTCTGCATTCCCGGAGCCAGGGCCGGAGAAGGATGGGTCCTTCCGCTGTTCCTGCTCCACAGAGACGCTCCCGTATTACACACGTGGTGAGAGTCTGAGACTCAGCTGCTCAGCTTTGTGCAGAATTTGGGGGGTTGGTGGGGGAGGGGGGTTGACACACAACATTCAGGGCAAAGCTCGGACCTGAGCTCGACCAGAGCACGGAGTTTTTTTCCTCTGAAAATCACCATTTTGGGATTTGCTTTTTCCAAGCAGGCCCATTTGCCTCTCAGATGGGGGTGGAGAAGCCCATCATTTCCCGCTGTGGGGCTCCCCTGCCCCCGTCTTTGCCTGCTCGTCGGGCTCTGTGCCAGTTCCTGGTGCTGGACAAGGGGAACTGCCCGTCCCTGATGCAGGCAGTGCGGCCCCCGCAGAGGCGAGACACTGGAGCGTGTCGGCCCTTTGGGGAGAAGTTGAGGCAAAGTCCCGGCTGCAGAAGCAGAGACACAAACGCTGCAATCGGAGAGCCTGAGGCCCAACACCCCCAGGAGGAAACTGCTCTAACGACCAGGGCAGGAATCTCCCCCGGGGCAGGGGGGAGTCAGAGGACAGAGATCGCCCAGCAGCTGGGCAGGGTCACTGTCCCTAGCTCCGGGGTCCCACGCTCCGGGGGTCTGTTCCCGATGACGAGCTGAAGGCAGAATCTTCCCCGCTCTTTGCTGTGGAGAGAGAAGAAAATCGTTTAGAGGCAGCGTTACCTGTGGGGAGCCCAGCTAGGGAAGGGAGAAGGGAATTCAGCTCCGGGCGTCCCCCACACGGCACCCCCCACTAACTCCTCTCTATGGAGTGACCTGCCCCAGGCTGGGAATGGACATGGGTTCTATAATAGGTCTGTGCCGGGGCTCGACCCTTCCGGGCAGGAGGGGAGCCACACCGACTCACTACTGTGGGGACAAGCAGTCCGTTAGTCCCGAAGCTCCGGCCCTCTGGTACAGGGGCAGAGCAAAGCCAACAGGTAACTCAGGGCTCAGGCCCTCAGGGAGGGGCTGAGCGGACAATCGGGAGTCCGGGGGTCAGGCCCTCTGGTGCAGGGGCTGAGCAGTCAAGCAGCTAGGGAGCCCAGGCCCTGGAGCAGGGCGGGGCAAAACACAGGTAAAGCTCAGGCTCTTGGTTGCAGGGGCTGAGCGAATAAGCAGGTGAGGCACGCCTAGGCTCCTGTAGCCGAGCGTTGGGCGAGGGGGAAGCCTGCCACCCATGAGCGGGGTGGCAGGGGGGAACGCAGGCCCACCCACTCCACTGCGTTCCAGCCCGGGGCCCTAACAGCGGTTGCTGCCGCTGCTGGTCAGTGGGGTATCCAGACCGCAACACACTGACATAGGCTCACATTCGTCTGCAGCCGGACCGGGGTCGGCTACCCCCGGGCTACTTCCACGATCCCCCTCAGAGCCTACCTCGTTCGTCGCGCCGGGCTCGGGCCAGTCCATCTGCATGGGCTCCTCGCGGCCAGGGCTCGGTGGCAGGTCCGGCAGCTCTGCCGGGAAGTCAGGCCAACGGTCCTCGGGCGGCTCCTCTGGGTAGCAGCAGGGGCGGAGGGGTTCGGGTGCGGTCTCACCCTCAGGGTTGGTGGGGTGCGGTTCCCAGGGATTCTCCCAGCGACGGGAGCGGATGGGCTCCGGCGGCTCCTCCTCGTAGCGGGCCCGGGGTAGCTCAGGCCAGCTAGGGTCCAGGCCTCGGTCTTCGGCGGTCTCCTGGCCGGGAGCTCCCGGCCGCACGTCTGCTCCCTGTGGTGGCTGGCCGCCGACTGAGCTCTGGCGGCCGGCCTTTATACTTCCTGTCCCGCCCCTTGACTTCCGGGGGGCGGGGACAGGCGGTGGTGGTCCCACCCACTCTGGTGCCTGCACGTGGGCTCCCTCTTCTGGGCAGGAGGGGAGCCACACCGACTCACTACAGGTTCGAACCCCAAACGCAGCGCGTGACCCCGGTCGTACCCGCCCCCGACAGACACCGCCGGGCTCCGGCTTTTCCCTCACACTCGGAAGCTCTCGGACGGCTGGTCTGTCCTGCAACAGGCCACTGGAGTGACCCTGGGACTCACGCAGCCCAGCCCCATCAGTGCCCGCATCCCTTCTCCCCTCATGGAGACCCCCTGCACCCATAATGCACTGGGGCGCTGGGCCCCGTACCCTGGATTTACTCACTGGCAGCCAGAGCGTAGCCGGGATTCATGGGGCCTGAAACACAAGCAGAGAATGAGGGTCAGTGCAGGGGAGCAGGGTAACCCCTCCCCCACGGTGACCCCAACCCCCTGACCCCTCTGACACAGGGCTCCCCGTGACCCTAACTGCACCTTGCCCAGGCCAGTCCCACCCCAGCGCCCCCCCCCAGCAGGGCACACGGCGCCCAGCCAACAACAGAGCCCACTCTCCCCCCAGCAGGGCCGGGTTACAGTGATCAGCCCTGCCCCATGGCCCTGCCCCACCTCTCCTTGGGGGGCAGTGCTAGGAGCCATTCCCCCTTGGGCTGGCTGGGCCGCCCCACTCCCCAGACCTCCCCACATCCCGGCTCCATGGGGACTGGCTCTTACCTGCTGATTTTCTCCTCCACAGGATGACGCCGGCCCCTACGGCTCCACCAGCCAGAACCAGCACGGCCAGGACGATGGTGGCGAGGACCCCAGGGTGCAGGGGGCCCTTCTTCCCAGGGGCTGTGGGATGGAGAAGGGCCCAGGTCACCGAGGGGAGCAGCCGCTGGGGCATCCTACTGGGGCAGCCATAAGCCTTTGCCTTGAACGTCTCCCCGAGGGTGTCTGCAGAGACCTGGCCCCAGGGGAGGGGAAAGGCTGAGCCGGGAGGGGGACGGGGATGGGGCACAGAGGGCGGGTGCTCTGCTGGGAACTGCCAGACACACACGCCACACAGCAACCAGGTCCTTCCCTCATAACGACATCAGCCTGTGGAACTCACTGTCACTGGATGCCACCACGGCCAGAAAATCAGATTCTCTGAGGGATCGGCCATTTCTGTAGGTCACACGAACACCCAGAGCTAGACGAGTTCACACTGACGGTGGGCAGGGATATTGACCTTCCTGTGGCCCAGCCGCACCCCATCTCTGTACTCCCATGGGGCTGTGCCCCCAACCCCTGGGCCCTGCCATTCACCCCCCCTTACCCCAGACGAGCGTGGGCTCTGGCAGGCTGCTGTGCTCCACTCGGCAGGCGTAGCGGTGCCCGTCCTGCTGCGGGGAGATCTCCAGGGACGACTGCGTGTAGTAGGTGCCGTCGGTGTTGGGCAGAATCCCGCTGGAGTACTTCTCCGGCACGATGTCTTCTCCGTCCCGCACCCAGGAGACATGGATGGGACGTGGGTAAAAGCCCCTGGCGCGGCAGGAGAGGGTGATGGAGCTGTCTGGGGCGTCTCTGCGGGAAACTGAGACCGTGGGGGGTGCTGGGGGGGGAGACACAGCACATAAGCCACTTGCCAGGGGCCGGTACCAGTAACAGACAAGAGATAAAAGCCCCTCAGCGGGTCGAACATTCACATGGGTGTGAGACCTGGTCTGCACCCGTTACACTGATTTGTAAATGGAGCTAGTTAATCGGGTGTAAATCCCCTTGTGATGCTGTATGGAATTGTGAGACACTTTATATTATTAATAATACCAATATTATAAAATTGCAATAAATCATGTCAGATGTGCCGTGTAAGGTGCCATTGATTTGCGAAGGATGATCATCTCGTTTAGATGTTTGTATCACCTTTGTGCTGTGAGTTATAGATACAGTAACTCCTCACTTAACGTTGTCCCAGTTAACATTGTTTCCTTGTTACGTTGCTGATCAATTAGGGAACATGCTCGTTTAAAGTTGTGTAATGTTCCCTTCTAACGTTTTGGCAGCCGCCTGCTTTGTCCACTGCTTGCAGGAAGAGCAGCCCGTTGCAGCTAGCTGGTGGGGGCTTGGAACCAGGGTGGACCGGCAGCCCCAGATCAGCTCCCCCCATCAGCTCCTCACTCCCCTAAGTTCCCACTTCCCAGTGCAGCAGCTGCCTGCAGTTCAGGTGTGTCTCTCCTTGCACTTCCATGTGCTGCTCCTGCCCTCTGCCTTGGAGCTGCTCCCCGAGACTCCTGCTTGCTGTGCGGGGGGTAGGGGTGGGGGGGGGCTAATGTCAGGGTGTCCCCCTCCCACTGCTCCTGCCCCCTGCTTACCCATCTTCCATAGAGCAGGGGGGACACATCCGGGCTCAGGACAGAGGGAGCTTGCAGCAGCTGCAGTCTCAGCAAACTGATCTAATTAACAAGGCCGTGTACTTAAAGGGGAAATGCTCATCTCTCCCTCCATTCCTGCTGCCTTGCAGAGTGAGAGAGTTAACCCTGGAGGGCGCAGTCAATTGCTAGTTCATCATTTAGCAGTAAGGGAAATATCCCACCCTCTGACTCCTCCACCTCAACCAAGCTTCACAATCATCATCACTGTGTACTAGTATTAAATTGTTTGTTTAAAACTTAGACTGTGTGTGTGTGTATATATATAATATACTCTTTTGTCTGGTGAAAAAAAAAATTTCCCTGGAACCTAACCTGCTCATTTACATGAATTCTTATGGGGAAATTGGATTTGCTTAATATCCTTTCGCTTAAAGTTGCATTTTTCAGGAATATAACTACAATATTAAGTGAGGAGTTACTGTACATATGGTTTCAAAACCTGGTATATCAAAACTTGTGCTGTGTTTCGGGGTGACGCCCCCAGACAGATTGGCATCAGCACTAAGCCTGCTAGATGGCCCACCCAGGGACATCAGCTGTACAATGAACCCATTGAAAACCAGGGACTGCACCGTATGAGTCAGCGGGACATGTCGGGGCTGCCTATGGACACAACCCTAAGGCTTTTCCCTGCCACGTGCTGGGAGCTTGTGTTTGGGACACAGGAAGTACAAGCCCCATGGCAAGGGATATAAAAAGGCAGCTGCATCATCTCCATTTTGTCTTCAGTCCTGCTTCTCACCTCTGGAGTCACTTCTCTACAAACTGAAGCTCTGAACAAAGCACTGAATGACCCATCCAAGCTGGGGATGTTCCAGAGGGACTTTCAAGCCAGCAAACTCACCAACACTGCTAGAACCTGATATATGGACTCTGAAGTCCTAGGTGTGTATCTGATTGCTTTACTGTTCAACAACTTTCTTCTTTTCTTTTCTTTTCTTTTCTTTTCTAATACACCTTTAGTTTTTGACACTAAAGGACTGGCTGGCAGCGTGGGATTTTGGGTAAGATCCAACCTAATACTGACCTGGTAACGTGGCTGGCCCTTTGGGGTCAGAAGAACATTTTGTATAGTGAAGTCTTTAAATAATTTCTCGCTTTACTGGACCTAGATGCTGATTGGGAGCCAGAGAACTGGAATGCAATAAAGGGGGCTGTTTGATTTCTTTTTTAAAGCTTCTTGATAACCAGTGCGTGGAATCAGAAGCACAGTTTGTAACTGGTTAGTGAATCTAACTTCAGTGTTAACGGCCAGTTTTGGGAGAATCTGCTCGTCTTTTTGCAGCCTGCGCTGAGTTTGGCATTTTCAGTGAGGGCTGCCCCAGGAACCCGGCTCACACCTCTCTGCAGACTCACTCAAACTGCTCACATCGCTGTAGCTGAACTGGGTCGTTACCAGAACAGGCCTGGGCCCGGTTCTCCTTGGTGGCGCGCGATCCCGCGCTATAACACTGCTACGCCCCGGCAGGTTGTCACTGGGCCACCCAAACACGCGTGTGCGATTTAGGGGCTAAGGGCCAGATTTCCAAAAGTCCCTTGGTGCCTCACCCCGGTGATTTCATGGGGGGCCAGGCGCCTCCGTTCAGAAATCCTAGCTGGCCCGTCTGCATCGTCAGGCGCTTAAATCCCTTTGTCAGATGGCCACGAGTCCCTGTCCCCATCCATGTCTCTGCCCTCAGCTGCTGGAGTGCCAGCGCTGGGCACAAGAACCTCAAAACAAGTTTTTCTTTGTATAGAGACAACATGCATCCCTCTCCCCCGCCCCGCCTCCTTCACACTCACAAAGGGCTGAGCCTTTTGTGGCTCAAACATGCCAAAAAAATCAACTCACAGCCCAGAGCTGGAACGTTTCAGCTCAAAAAGGGAAGGTTGAGGCAGTTAGAAGCCAATGGGAGAGGCCCTGCAGAAAGGAGACATCCAGGCAGCCAGAACAGGCTTAATCTGTCTGCACCAAAAGCAGACCACAGTGCTTTACATAGGAGCAGGGCCGGTTTTAGGCCGATTCAGCCGATTTGGCTGAATCGGGCGCCGTGCCTAAGAGCCACTCTGGCCGAGCACCCCCAGACCTGACCCCAGTGGCTCCAGCCCGCACCCAAACCCCGCAACCCCGGCCAGAGCACGGCCTGATTCCTGGGGGCGGGGCTTGCCAGCTTTCCAGGAATCGGGCCCCACTCTTGCTAAGGCCGGCCCTGCATAGGAGGTCAGTGTCATTATCCCCATGGGGATGGGGAAGCTGAGGCACACAGAGGGGGAGTGACCAGCTCAAGATCCCACAGCAGGCTAATGGCAGAACAGGGAACAAAACCCAAATGTCCCAAGTCCCAACCGAGTGCACTATCCACTGAGCTACACTGCCCCGTCTGGGCATTCCCAAATCCCTTTGGTGTCACTGTGCCCTGTCACCCACTCTCCATGATAGTTCACACTGCTCACTCACCCTGCTGCCGCAGGACTCCACTCCCCCGCTGCACGAGGCTCCGCAGGGTCCCCAGACACTCGTACTGCAGGAAATGCTGGACGTACTGAGTCCAGGTCTTGCCCGTCTCCCAGCTCTGCTTCTGGAGGAAGGCCGGCTGCACGGCTGCGACCCACGTCCTCGTCTGGGCATCAAAGCTGATGAAGTCCCTCCCGTCGTAGGCGAACTGGAACCTCGGGTCCATGGGGACCTGGTTGCTCAGGGCACAGGTCACGTGAACCTGTCCAGTGTGAAACCCTGTGCGGGAGGGAGAGAGCTGAGACCGTGTACTGAGAGCTGGGAAATGTGTCGGGGGGGAGAGCGGTCGGGGGGGGGCTCGGGCGGACGGTGACACCAGGACACTGAGCGCTGGGAAATGTGTCTGTGGGGCGGTGAGGTCAGACGGGGGCTCGGTCGGACAGTGACACCAGCACTTTACTGTCTCTGACCGTGTTGCGGCCTTATGCTGAGCTAGTGAACAATCCCAGAGGACGCGGAGAAGCAGGAGGGGTCAGAGCAGACCCACGGGAAGGACTGAGGGGTTGGGATCCTACCAGACAGTTACTGGGCTCCTGGAGTCTCTCCAGCAGTGAACATGAGAGGTGCCATACGGGGTGAGACCAAGGTCTGACAGTGGCCAACACCAGAGATTCAGGAGGAGTTCACAGAACAGGGCAATTCTGGAATGATCCACCCCTGTCTTCCCCTCCCGGCTTCTGGCAGTTAGAGGTTTAGGGACACTCACAGCATGGGGTTGTGGCCCTGCCCATCCTGGCTAATAGCCATCGATGGACCTGTCCTCCAGGAACTGATCTAGTTCTTTTTTGAACCCAGTTATACTTTGGGCCTTCACAACATCCCCTAGCAATGAGTTCCACAGGTTGAATGTGTGTTGTGTGGAAAAAGTACTTCCTTTGGTTTGTATTAGACCTGCTGCCTATTGATTTCATCAGGTGCCCCCTAGTTCTTGTGTTGTGTGAAAGGACAACCGGTTCTAAAAAGGCTTTATTTAACAAAGGCTCGGGCAGCTGTCCACCCTGCCCCCGGCCCCAGCTCACGTCCCCCTCTTCCCCTGAACACTCCGCCCCCCTTCTCCTCCCCTTTTCCTGCTTCCCGCGAATCAGATGTTCGCGGGAAGCCTGAAAGAAGCAGCAGGCAGGCAGGCAAGCTGGGGCATGAGGAGGGCTGCAAGGAGGCAGGGCGAGGCCCAGCCCAGCCTGGCTGAACGGCTCCCTCCAGCCCGGCCCCGGCCAAGCGGCTCCCTCTGGCCTGGCTCCCCCGGTCCCGACCGAGCGCCCCAGCCCGGTCCCAGCCTGGCCCCGGGAGAGCGCCCCAACCTGATCCCGACCCCAGCCATGTGCCCCCAGCTTGGGCCCCGCGGCTCCGGCACGGCCCAGCTCGGGCCCTGCGGCACCAGTGCCGGCCGGCCCGAACCCGGTCCTGGCCGAGCAGCTCCGGCTCCGGTCCCGGCCCGGTCCTGACTGAGCTCCCCAGTCCCGGCCGAGCATCCCAGGCCCTAGCCCCAGCCGAGCGCCCCAGCCCGGCCCCGGCCTGGCTTCGGCCCCTCCGCCCCGGTCCCAGCCGAGCG
Organism: Chrysemys picta bellii; assembly: GCF_011386835.1. Lineage (NCBI taxonomy): Eukaryota > Metazoa > Chordata > Testudines > Emydidae > Chrysemys > Chrysemys picta. The sequence goes on along the minus strand of NC_088802.1, from coordinate 873,281 downwards.
GCTCCAGGCAGCGTGGTAAGGGGGCAGGGAGGGGGTGTTGTAAGAGGGCAGGAGAGTTCAGGGGGGTTGTGGGAGGGGTAGATAGGGGTTGGGGCGGTCAGAGGGCAGGAAACAGGGGGATTGAATGGGGGCAGGGATCCTGGGGGGCGGGGCAAGTCAGGGGCAGGGGTTCCAGGGGCACTTGGGGACAGGGAGAAGGGGTCGTTGGATGGGCAGGGGTCCCGGGGGGCCATCAGGAATGAGAGGAGGGGTTGGATGGGGCGGCAGGGGGCAGTCAGGGGACAGGGAAAGGGGATGGATGGGGCAGGGTTCCGGGGGGGGGGACATCAAGGAATGTGGGGGGTTGGATGGGGCAGCAGTCCCGGGGGGAGGCCACAACCCCCTCGTGGGATGAGGAGGAGGGAACCTGTTGTTAATATTTTGGCAGCTCATCACTGACTGTGTCCAGTTTTGGGCCCCACACTACAAGAAGGATGTGGAGAAATTGGAGAGAGTCCAGGGGAGGGCAACAGAAATGATCAGGGGTCTGGAGCACACGAGTTATGAGGAGAGGCTGAGGGAACTGGGATTGTTTAGTCTGCAGAAGAGAAGAGTGAGGGGGGATTTGATAGCTGCTTTCAACTACCTGAAAGGGGGTTCCAAAGAGGATGGAGCTCGGCTGTTCTCAGTGGTGGCAGATGACAGAACAAGGAGCAATGGTCTCAAGTTGCAGTGGTGGAGGTCCAGGTTGGATATTAGGAAAAACTATTTCACTAGGAGGGTGATGAAGCACTGGAATGGGTTCCCTAGGGAGGTGGTGGAATCTCCTTCCTTAGAGGTTTTTAAGACCCGGCTTGACAAAGCCCTGGCTGGGATGATTTAGTTGGGGTTGGTCCTGCTTTGAGCAGGGGGTTGGACTAGATACCTCCTGAGGTCCCTTCCAACCCTGATAGTCTATGATTCTATGATCCACTATGGCCCTTTTGAGATGGGGCAATCACATCTGTACGCAGTATTCAAGGTGTGGGCGCACCATAGATGATATAGTGGCATTATGATATTTTCTCTCTTATTTCCTATCCCTTTCCTAACGGTTCCTAACATTCTGTTGGCCTTGGGAAAGGCTGTTTCTGCAGAATTATAATTTTTTGTGAGAAAATTTCAATTTGGTCAGAAAACATTGATTTTCTGTTGGAGAAATTGAAAGGGAAGATCCCGGGGCTGCCCAGCTCCCTGCCTGGGATTCTCCTGAGATAGAATTTCTGAAAAATTTCCTTCCCATGGAAACCTCCCATTTCTGACTTCCCTTCCGATCGGGAATGAAACCACTTCTGGGAATGTGAAATTTTCTGTGGGAAGAAAACTCCATTTTCCAGCCAGCTCTGGTTTGGCAGCACCTGGCCCAGCGAGGCCCCGATCCCCAATGGGAGTGATTCTGAGCGGGCAGTTCTTGTGTGTCCATTAATAATAACAACTCCCAGACACTCACCACCCGTCTGGTTGTGCAGCTGCATCCACCACCTGATACCTCCTTTGGAGACCTCCTCGTGCAGCCAGAATTCCTGGGTCTTTTCCTGGAGATACTCAGTGCCCAGGGCCTGTTCTGGCCACTCCTGGGTGGGTCTGACCTCTCGCGTGTCGCTGCTGTAGTGCGCGATCTTAACATCATCCAGCCGGGCGATCATGATGAAGTGATTGGTCCCATCTTCGTTGATGACGGCTGTGACGAGGACGGCCAGGCTGTGGTGCCCTAAAGCAACAGGAGCAAGGTCAAGTTAACCAGCAGCTTCCTCCCTTGCTCAGGGGACACCAGGGTCACCCAGTGGGGCCCAGCAGAAACCTCCCACCCCCAGCCACGTCCCCCTGCCCTCAGCCCCATCCTGGGCGAGGGACAAGCTGGGGTCTGTCAGTGACTCGCAATGCGCAGAGCCAAAGGGGAATCAGGAAGGACGATCTCTCAGCCTGTGCCTCTGAAAGCCCACGGCTTGTTTACGGGGGTCAGACATTGGTGTGTGTGGGGGTTAACTGCCCCCTAAAGAACTGCCCCCCATGGTGAAATGCCCTGCAGATAGGAGGAATGGTTGGGCAAACTACCTATAGTGGAACTGGTGGGTTTGTGGCCTGTGTGTTCTGTGTGTGTGGGGTGTGTGCGTGTGATGTCTGCACAGGTATACATGTGGGGAGAGGGGGCATGTGTATGTGCAAGGCCCTTCGGTGTAAGTTTTTACTGATTTTTACCAACAAATTCCCAGGTTTAACAGAAGCCGTTATTTGGTGTTTACTCAATTTTCACCCCAGTTTTGGCTCACTCAGGCACAGGGAAATACTGATTGTGTTAAAAGAACAGGAGTACTTGTGGCACCTTAGAGACTAACAAATTTATTAGAGCATAAGCTTTCGTGGACTACAGCCCACTTCTTCAGTGCCACAAGGACTCCTGTTCTTTTTACGGATACAGACTAACACGGCTGCTACTCTGAAACCTGTGATTGTGTTAAGAAAATCCAACCCGTGACAGCGGGTCGATGTGTTGTGTGAATAATAAATTAGTCTAAGTGCGAGGCTGCCTGTTAACGGTAAGGCAATGGACAGAGACTGACAGACAGACACACACATGCATGCACACACGCACACCCCCCCGTTACTGCGCAGTCCATGAAATAAACCACAGCATTAAACACATTTGACTTTCAATATTCAGACTTTTCCCTCTTTATTGCTTTTTTCCTGCCCTCCTGTCCCCCAGGTGTAACCCCAACTTATGTAACTTATGTAACCCCAACCTGCTGAGCCTGGTGCCCCCCATTCCTCCCCCCTGCAGCCGGGTTACTGCACAGCCCTGCCAGAGCCGGGGTATGAGGGGTAACCGGAGCTCACCCGCTTCTCACTGGGAGCAGGGAGTTTCACTGAGGTGAGGTGCCCCACTGCTGTATTTACCACGACAACACTGCCCGCGAGGGTCGCTGGGCCAGTTCCCCTCTGCTCCATCTTACCCCTATGGTGGGGGATCTTGGGCTGGGGGTTGGGGATTTCTGGCAGGCCCCCAAAGAAGGACAGGGATTGTGGGGGGCTCAGGCCCATGGAGGAGAACGGAGCCGAGGGGCTGGAGGGTTAAGGAGCAGAGCCCTTGGCAGCAGGCCCTGCAGAAAGTTCTCGCTGGCAGGTCATCACCGCCCCCCCAGTGTTTCCAGCTGATTTTCCCTGGTCTGCCTCCCCCCAGCCCCCCAGGTGCTGCTAGTGCGGCTAGTGCCTGACCCCCTTTGCCCCGGCTCTACTCACCATCTGCCCCTGCTGCCCCCAGCACAGCCCCAGGGCGACACCCAGGGCCATGGCTCCTGTGCTGGGTCAGGGGTTTCCCCCACTCTGAAGAGGAACAAACCCCCCAGCTCCAGCCCCGGGAATCTGCACCCCCCCTTGTCACTTTCACTTTCCCAAGTGTTGCCAATCACAAGCCCAGCCGGCCAATCAGAATGCGGGAAGGGAACTTGCTGGCAGTATCCAGGCAGAACTGGTCTCAGAGGTTTCCATTCACACGGGCAGGGCCTGGCGAAGAGCCATTAACTTAGGGTGACCAGACAGCACTGGTCACCCTACAGTAACTCCGCTCCTGAGCAGGTGTCAGGAGGGACGGACTCCAGCGCCTCGGCGGCGGGGGGGAGGGCAGAAGAGTATCTCGGGGGGGGGTGTGTGGAAAGAAACTGGGATCCTGTGGGTCCCCCAGGACCTGGTGCCATGATAGCGGCGCAGGATAAAAACAGAGCAGGAATTGTGGGCAGCAGCAGCTCCAGGCACCAGTGCAGCAAGCGTGTGCCTGGGGTGGCAAGCCGCGGCGGGGGGGGCGTAGGGTTACCATATTTTGTGCCTCCAAAAGGAGGACACTCCACGGGGCCCTGGCCCCACCCCAACTCCGCCCCCTCCCCAAAGTCTCCGCCCCCTCCCCTGCTTCCCGCGAACATTTAATTCGCGGGAAGCCTGGGCAGGTAAGGGGGGGTGTGGGGGGAGGAGGTGCGGCCCAGGCTGGCCCCCCCGGCGGCTCCAGCCTGGGTCGGCTCGGGCCCTGGGGTGCCGGCCCTGGCCCCCGGCCGACCACCCCCGGCCCGCCCAGCACTGCCGGCCGGCCCCCGGCGGCCCAGCGCACCCCCCCGGCTCCCGGCCCCGGCGGCCCAGCGCACCCCTCGGATCCCGGCCCCGGCGGCCCAGCGCACCCCCCCGGCGGCCCGGCTCCCGGCCCGACCCCCCGGCTCCCGGCCCCGCGGCCCAGCGCACCCCCCCGGCCCCGCGCACCCCCCCGGCGGCCCGGCCCCGCGGCCCCGGCCCGGCTCCCGGCCCGGCCCAGCGCACCCCCCCGGCCCCGCGCACCCCCCCGGCGGCCCGGCTCCCGGCCCGACCCCCCGGCTCCCGGCCCCGCGGCCCAGCGCACCCCCCCGGCGGCCCGGCTCCCGGCCCAACCCCCCGGCTCCCGGCCCCGCGGCCCAGCGCACCCCCTCGGCGGCCCGACCCCGCGGCCCCGGCCAGGCACTGCGCCCCTGGACCCCGGCCCGGCACCGCGCGCCCGGCCCCACGACCCCGGCCCAGCCCTCCCTCCCGATTTTCCCGGACATGCCCGGCTTTTGGGGATTTCCCCCCGGACGGGGATTTGAGCCCCCAAAAGCCGGACATGTCCGGGAAAATCCGGACGTATGGTAACCCTAGGGGGGGGCCCTGCCGGTTGCTCTGAGGGCGGCAGTCAGGCAGCCTTTGGCGGCGCGCTTGCGGGAGCTCTGCCAGTCCCACGGCTTCGGCCTGACGGCCGTGCTTGGGGCAGTAAAACACATAGAGCCACCTCTGATTGCGGGGCAGGATGGGATTAAAGAACTAGTCTTCCCGCACCGCCCCGGCCAGCAGCCTCCACTCTCCAGCTGTCCAGCTCTGAAGGCAGCGCCGCGGCCGGCAGCAGCACCGATAGACGGCTTAATGCTGATTATCAGTAATGGGGGGGCGGGCAGGAGCGGCACCAGGGTTTTTGCCGCCCTAGGCAGCAGCGCTCCTCCTCTGTGCATTCAGCGGCGGGGGTCCTTTCGCTCCGCGTCTTTGAGGCACTTTGGCGGTGGGTCCCGGAGCGAGTGAAGGACCTGCCGCCGAATTTCCACCGAGGATGGCAAAATGCCGGCCCCCAAATTCTGCCACCCTAGGTGGCCTAGTGGAAGTGCGGGCCCTGGGGGAGGGGGGGGGCTGACATATGGGGGTGGGGCATGAGTGGAGCAGTTTGCACACCACTGGCTGAGGCAGCTAATCCAAAGCCAGGGAATGAACCCACATCACCCTAAGGACTTTCCCTAGACCCCATGGCCAGCAGTTGCCATGGACATTTCCAGGAGTGATGTGAACCAGTGCTTGCAGGGCTAGGCTGGCGCTATCAATATCACCGAAGCTTGGTCCCTGTGGATCTTGAGGAGTACCTCGTGAATGAGAGGGGCAGGCGGGAACGTGTATAGGAGACGGCCTCCCCATGGGAAGAGGAACGCAGATGCGATGGAGCCCGGGCTGTGACTCAGGCGCAGAACTGCTGGCATTTCCTGTTGCACTGTTTGGTGAACAGGTCTATCTGCAGAAAATCCCAGAGCTGGAAGATTGAGCTCACTACATCCAGGCGAAGGGACCACTCGTGGCCATGGAACAACCTGTTGAGACTGTTCGCCAGCTCGTTCTGTATTCCAGGGAGGTACAATGCTTGCAGGTGTATTGAGAGCTCTACACAGAAGTCCCACAGCCTGCGGGCTTCCTGGCAAAGGGGAGAGGAGCGTGCACCTCCCCATTTGTTGATATAAAACATCGCCGTGGTGTGGTCTGTCAGGACTGAGACACATCTCCATGGGAGGTGGGCTCAGAAAGCCTGGCACGCCTGGCGCAGCGCTCTCAGCTCCCTGACATTGATGTGTAGAGCGAGAGCCGCCTGAGCCCAGAGGCCTTGTGTCCTGAGGGCTCCCAAACATGCCCCCCAGCCCAAGTCTCACGCGTCTGTCACTAGCAAGAGGGACGGCTGGGGGCTGGTGAAGGGGACCCCCCTACACATACTATCTGTGGGTTGAGCCACCACAGGAGGGAGTCGAGTACTGGGCGAGGCAGGGTTACAATCCTGTCCAAATATCAGGGGGTAGCCGTGTTAGTCTGTATCTACAAAAACAACAAGGAGTCTGGTGGCACCTTAAAGACTAACAGATTTATTTGGGCATAAGCTTTCGTGAGTTAAAACCTCACTTCTTCGGATGCATAACCCTGTCCAAACTGTCCCAGACTGGCCAATACGTCAGCCATGACTGAAGAAGTCAAAGTCTGAGTCTGGTGTGCTGTACTACATAGGTACATGCATCCATGTGTCCTAGAAATTTCAGTCAGTTCTGTGCTGTGGTGGTGGGGAACAGCCTGAGACCTCGAATGATGTCACCCAGGGCTCGGAATCTCGCTTTGGGAAAGAACACCCTGGCCTGTGTCGAGTCCAGCACCGCCCCTACAAACCCTATCCTCTGAACCGGAGACAGGGTTGATTTCCCCTCGTTCAGTAGCAGGCCCCATTCGTTGAAAGACGCTCTGATGAAGGCGACTTGTGTCTCTACTTGAGCCCTGGATCGGCCCTTGATAAGCCAGGTGTCAAGGTATGGGAACACCTGTACCTGTCACCTGCGCAGGAACACAGAGACAACTGCCAGGCACTTGGTGAATGCTCGAAGTGCCCCCGACAGGCCAAACGGGAGGACTGTGAACTGACAGTGGGTGTTGTTCACGACAAACCTGAGGTATTTTCTGTGCGATGGAGTTATTGCTATGTGAAAATACGCGTCCTTCAAGTCGAGGACTTCAAAGAGACCATGCGGAATTTGACGATTTCTTCACAAACTTGTTGAGTTCTCGCAGATCTAGGATGGCCCTGAGCCCTCCTTTGGTTTTTGGAAATACCGGGAATAAAAACCATTGTCCTTGTGCTCCTGAGGAACCTCTTCCACTGCGCCTAGTGAGAGGAGCAACTGCAACTCCTGGATAAGGAGTCACTTGTGAGAGGGGGCCTTGAAGAGGGACTGGGAAGGGGGATGGAAGGGCGAGAGGGCACAGTATTGGGTAGAGTATCCCCTCTCTACCATGCAGAGCACCCAGCGGTCCGAAGTGATACGGGACCATGAACTGTAGAAAGGCTGGTAAAACCACAGAGGAGGTTTTGGCCTGAAATGCCTGCGTTGTTTGCAAGGGGTGTGTATGCCCAGGAACTTGAGGGTAGCCCTCGAGTCTTTTAAACTGTGCAGTCTTCTGTCTGTCTTTTCAGAAAATAATGCCTGACCTTCAAAGGGTAGGTCCTGGATGGTCTATTGGGCTTCATAAGGTAGTCCAGAGACCTGGAGCCAAGAGGACCTCCTCATGGCCACCCCCGTAGCCATGGTACGGGTGGCCACATCCGCGCCATGAAGAGCCGCCTGCAAGGAGGCCCTAGACATGAGTTTGCCTTCCTCCACCAAGGCATTAAATTCGGAACAGGAGTCTGGCGGCAGCAGCTCGGCAAACTTGTCCATCACTCCGCAGGAGTTAAAGGAGTATCTGCTAATGATGGCCTGCTGGTTTGCAATCTGGAACTGCAGACCATTGGTGGAGTGGACTTTCCTCCTGAATAAGTCAAGCTTTTGGACCTTCCGGTTTTTAGGGGAGGGTCCCTGGAACTCCTGGTGCTTCCTTTGGTTCGTAGTATCCACCACCAGGGAGTTGAGTGGCGGGTGAGTGTAAAAGTGCTCGTACCCGTTGGAGGGGACGAAATAGCGTCTTTCCTTTCTCCTTGCTGTGGGGGACAAGGAGGCCGGAGTCTGCCACCAAGTTTTTGTGGTTTAACTTATAGTTTTAATAAGCAGCAGCGTGATACGCGAGGGCCCAGAGGGGGTGAAGACGTCCACCATGGGATCTGCATCCTCTACCACCTCCTCTGCCTGGATCCCCAGGTTCTGGGTCACCCTGCGCAAGGACTCCCGGCACTGACACGGCTCCAAACTTAAGACTTCTGGTAGGCGCCGATCTGTATCCCCAGTGCCCCAGAAGAAAAAGAGGCAGGAGAGAGGGCGCTCTCCCCCTCCTAAGCCTAAGGAGGCAGCGGCAGGGAGACCTCAGACCACCCAGCCCACTTTGGGCCCAGCAGCTCCCAGGGGCTTGTTGACTCCTGCCATGCAAGGTCCCCAGTCACGTGCTCTCCGGACCGTCATGGCTGGGACATTCAACTCCCCTCCACTCTGGAGACGTTTGAGGCGGCACAGGACCTTATTCGCCTGACAGCTCTGCCTTCCCCAAGGAGAGATGAGGCACCAGTGTCAGTCAGGCCGCCTATTCCATCTAGGAGCAAGCCAGCGATGATGTTACGCCACTCCCCAGCGCCGGCTGCCCACGGGGGGAACCGCACCAGTCCCTGGAGGCCCGGCACCGCTCTTCGGCACCACCCAGTACCGCTCCTCCGTGGTCTTTTTCAGAGTCCGAGGCGGAGTCCTATCGTTCAGACAGGTCCGAACCAGGAGGTCTAGATCTCGGTGACACCACCAGCCTCCTCCGGTGCCGTGGCCACCTCAATGGCAACCACCAACTCAGTGGCTCTTTTGAACTCCCTGGGCTCACCACCAGGCCCAGGGTCAGAACCAGGCAACAGATGCCCCTTCACAGCAACTGGCACCGGGTCCATCTCTGGCGATGACTTCTGCGCCCCCACCTGCCGCTTTGAGCTCCACACCGACGATCCCGGCACCATCAGCACGCCAGCCCCCTTTCTAGGAACTGACTTGCACACCGCTGGTGCCGGTGCGCTGCACATGGAGGAGGCGATCGGCACGGGCTCCGCCGACCTGGGGTCAGATAGTAGGTGGAGGGCTGCCTCCATGAGGATAACCCTGAGTCTCTGTTCGCGATCCTTAAGGGTCCTCGGCCTTGTGCTTTTGGTGACTCTCCCAAGGCACTTCAAAGAAGAAGTGTGCGGGTCACTTTTTGGCATCAACTTTTCACAGACTTCACATGGTTTGAACCCCAGCGACTAAGGCATGCCCCGGTGGTGGGGGAGAACCCCCACAACAAAAACTTAGCCTATTACTACTATTAACTTAAGACAAAACTACTAACTATATACAAAATGATAAGATAAGTGGGTGCTGGAAGAGGAGGCCCCTTGTACCCAGGCTGGGGGTTGCTTTGTTAGCAACACTGGACAGACCCCCATGGGCCCATCCAGCCCAGGGTCCAGATCAGACCAATGGACTCATCTAGCCTGGTACCTTGGCACCAGCCCTTGCAGAAGAACACCATGCTTTCCTGTCTAGAGAACTCTGCAGCCATTAAACATGGTGCCCGCAGTTCTGAAACAAATCTACTTTGCCATTAAAGTCTATTGTAGGATTTTTAAAAAATGATATAATGGATTATCCTATGGAACTCTCTGCCACATGATATAAAAGACAAGAGCTAGGAAGGATACCAAACAAGTTGGGACATTTCTATCTAATACTGCAATGTCTGAGCACCTCACAATCCTTTTATCCTCATGTCCCCTTGGCAGCAGGGAAAGGCTATTATCCTGATGGGGAAACTGAGGCCCAGAGAGACTCTGGTCACCGAGGAAGTGTGTGGCAGTGCCAGGTCTCCCAGGCTAGCACCCTAACCACTGGAACACCACAGGCATACTCAGAACAACGAGCTGTACACTGGGATTCAAAGATATAACAGATATAAATCCCCTAGCCTCAGGGCACGAGCCAGTGACTAACCGAGGGGGTGGAGGTGTGAGGGGCACAGACTGATTCAGGGGGGACTGGTTGGCCTCAGCTTGACCGGCTGGTATTCACCACCCTGGGCCCCCAACACTCTGGATCCACGTTGCTGAGGGAAATAAATGATCATGCCAAGGGTCAACTTTCCCTCGACAGCCAGCAGCTGCCAGGTCTGGTGCCCGTCACTGGGGGACACTGGGGCAGTTCTAGGGACCAGCCCTCGGTGTGGCTCAGTCTCTCCTCCGGAGCCCTGACGTCTGAGGAGCAAACAGCCGAGCCAACCACGGTTCCATGGTCTGTATTTTATTAGCTCAGTAACCGAGCAAAAACATCTAACAAAACACGTAGCCAAAGATGGAAGAACATGAAATCATTCAGTAAGTTCCTTACTGTGCTCAGGCAGGTTCACTGCACCACCCCACACACATTCCCAACCCCTGCCAAGGGCTACGTAGCACTGGGAAGGCGGCGGAGCTGGGTCGCTAGCAGCACCGCAGGCACAGCGCATCCCCAAGGCCAAGCCGGAAGTTTCGGTACCAGCCCAAGAGCTGACAGAGGGAGGGTCCGATCGCTCCCTGGCGACGTGAACATCGGCAGCAGAGCTGTCGGTGCCATTAAGGCGCCTGCCCGAATTATGGCTGATTCGGTAACAGCCGATCTCTTCCCCACGTCACACCGAGTCACATTCCGCTATGCCCGGTTACACTGAACGCTCAGACGAACGTAGCGAAAACAACAGGACTTGGCAGGGTTAAACGTACAGGTGCTAACCCCTGACATCCCTGCAGGTGTGATCTTTCCAGTAGCGAGGCTGTGACCTAGGGCTGGTGTAGGGATCTGAGCAGGTATTCTATAGGCTCTGTGCACATATAGATTCTGTGGGTCACTCACACTCTCTCTCCCTCTCCCTCTCCCCCTCTCTCCCTACCTACCTACCTACTAATGAGAACTAGAAAACACCCAGAGAGGTGGAGGCTTTTGCAGGGTGTTTCAGCGCGACTCTCGGGGGTCCATTCAGCCGGCTGGGGTGTGATTAGCCGGAGGCCTTGTCAGCTCACGTGTGTGAAGGTCGATGGCTTTACAGGCCAGCTACTGGTGACTCGCTTGTAGGTGTCAGATTGTCGACACCCCACGTGCTGGATATCACCCCTCGGCGGCCAGCTGGGGGTGAATGAGGCACAGGGCGCGGTGTCAGGGGTGGCGACACGGCATGGCCAGAGGCCAGCAGCCAGTGCAGGCCAGGCCGGCCTGACAAGTGACGGCCAAACCTCAGGCTCCCGTGGCCAATCTGAATGGGGCACTCGCTTTCTGAGGTCACTGGCATCACCCGATGGGGTCTGATTAGGACCCCTTTATGCAAATAAAGCGCCACCTCATTTCCATAATTTTGGGCTCAGAAAGCCCTCGGATATATGCAGTCTGTAGGTACCTGAGACAATGGTGGTCCTGGGTCAGCCCCAGACAATATTTGACCCTGTCTGCGAAAGTCCTGGCCTTACTGAAAATGATTTAAAAAAATGCAAAGCCAGCACAAAGTTGGAACTGAAAAGGAAAACCCCCCAGTTCTGCATTCCCGGAGCCAGGGCCGGAGAAGGATGGGTCCTTCCGCTGTTCCTGCGCCACAGAGACGCTCACGTATTACACACGTGGTGAGAGGCTGAGACTCAGCGGCTCAGCTTTGCGCAGAATAAGGGGGGTTGGTGGGGGGGGGGGGTTGGCACACAACATTCAGGGCAAAGCTCGGACCTGAGCTCGACCAGAGCACGGAGTCTTTTCCTCTGAAAATCACCATTTTGGGATTCGGTTTTTCCAAGCAGGCCCATTTGCCTTTCAGATGGGGGTGGGGTAGCCCATAATTCCCCGCTGTGGGGCTCCCCCGCCCCCGTCTTTGCCTGCTCATCGGGCTCTGTGCCGGTTCCTGCTGCTGGACAAGGGGAACCGCCCGTCCCTGATGCAGGCAGCGCGGCCCCCGCAGAGACGAGACACTGGAGCGAGTCGGCCCTTTGGGGAGAAGTTGAGGCAAAGTCCCGGCTGCAGAAGCAGAGACCAAACCCTGCAATCGGAAAGCCTGAGGCCCAACACCCCCAGGAGGAAACTGCTCTAACGACCAAGTGGGAATCTGCCCCGGGGCAGGGGGGAGTCAGAGGACAGAGATCGCCAGCCAGCGGGGTCAGCGTCACTCTGCCCCTAGCACTGGGGTCCCACGCTCCGGGGGTCTGTTCCCGATGACGAGCTGGAGGCAGAATCTTCCCCGCTCTTTGCTGTGGAGAGAGAAGAAAATCGTTCAGAGGCAGCGTTACCTGTGGGGAGCCCAGCTAGGGAAGGGGGAGGGGAATTCAGCTCCGGGCTTCCCCCACACGGCACCCCCCACTAACTCCTCTCTATGGAGCGACCTGCCCCAGGCTGGGAACAGACACAGGTTCAAACCCCAAGCGCAGCGCGTGACCCCGGTCGTACCCACCCCCGACAGACACCGCTGGGCTCCGGCTTTTCCCTCACACTCGGAAGCTCCCGGACGGCTGGTCTGTCCTGCAACAGGCCGCTGGAGTGACCCTGGGACTCACGCAGCCCAGCACCATCAGTGCCCGCATCCCTTCTCCCCTCATGGGGACCCCCCCCATGCCCATAATGCACTGGGGCGCTGAGCCCCATACCCTGGATTTACTCACTGGCAGCCAGAGCATAGCCGGGATTCATGGGGCCTGAAACACAAGCAGAGAATGAGGGTCAGTGCAGGGGAGCAGGGTAACCCCTCCCCCACGGTGATCCCTACCCCCCTCCCCCAGACACAGGGCTCCCCGTGACCCCAACTGCACCTCGCCCAGGCCAGCCCCCCCCCAGCCCCCCCCCCCCCCCCCCCCCAGCAGGGCACACGGCGCCCAGCCAACAACAGAACCCACTCTGCCCCCAGCAGGGCTGGGCTATGATGACTGGCCCTGCCCCATGGCCCTGCCCCATCCCTCCTTGGGGGCAGTGGGAGGAGCCATTTCCCCTTGGGCTGGCTGGGCTGCCCCACTCCCCAGACCCTCCCCACATCCTGGCTCCATGGGACCGGCTCTTACCTGCTGATTTTCTCCTCCACAGGATGACGCCGACCCCTACGGCTCCAGCCAGAACCAGCGTGGCCAGGACGATGGCGGCCAGGACCCCAGGGTGCAGGGAGCCCTTCTTCCCAGGGGCTGTGGGATGGAGAAGGGCCCAGGTCACCGAGGGGAGCAGCCGCTGGGGCATCCTCCGGGGCAGCCACAGGTCTTTGCCTTGAACGTCTCCCCGAGGGCGTCTGCAGAGACCTGGCCCCAGGGGAGGGGAAAGGCTGAGCCGGGAGGGGGATGGGGCACAGAGGGTGGGTGCTCTGCCGGGCACTGCCAGACACACACACACGCCACACAGCAACCAGGCCCTTCCCACGTAATGACATCAGCCTGTGGAACTCACTGTCACTGGATGCCACCACGGCCAGAAAAATCAGATTCTCTGAGGGATCGGCCATTTCTGTGGGTCACACGAACACCCAGAGCTAGACGAGTTCACACTGATGTTGGGCAGGGATATTGACCTTCCTGTGGCCCAGCCGCACCCCATCTCTGTAACTCCCCTGGGGCTGTGCCCCCAACCCCTGGGCCCTGCCATTCACCCCCCCCTTACCCCAGACAAACACAGGCTCCCCCAGGCTGCTGTGCTCCACCCGGCAGGCGTAGCGGTGCCCGTCCTGCTGCTGCGGGGAGATCTCCAGGGACGACTGCGTGTAGTAGGTGCCGTCGGCATTGTGCAGGATCCCGCTGGAGTCCTTCTCCGCCAGGATGTCTTCTCTGTCCCGCACCCAGGAGACGTGGATGGGACGCGGGTAAAAGCCCCTGGCGTGGCAGGAGAGCGTGATGGAGCTGTCGGGAGAGTCTGTGCGGGAAACCAAGACCTCGGGGGGCACTGGGGGGGGGAGACACAGCACATGAGCCACATGCCAGGGGCCGGGATCATGCAACAGACAACAGGTAAAGGCCCCGCAGTGTCTCATGGACTTTAACCTGAGAAGGGACCATTGTGATCATCTAGTCTGACCCCCCTGCACATCGCAGGCCACAGCCCCTCACCCACCCACTCCTGTAACAGACCCTGAACCTCTGGCTGAGTCACTGACACCCTCAAACCGTGGGTTAAAGACGTCAAGTGACAGAAACTTTCTCCATTCACTCTAGTTTAAACCTGCAAGTGACCCGTTCCCCATGCTGTAGAGGAAGCGAAAAAACCCCAGGATCTCTGCCAATGTAACCCAAGGGGAAATTCCTTCCCAACCCCATATCTGGTGATTGGTGAGACCGCTGAGCATGTGGGTGAGACCCAGCAGCCAGACACCTGGGAGAGAATTCCCTGCAGTAACTCAGAGCCCTCCCCAGCTAGTGCCCCATCACCGGCTGTTGGGGAGTTATGCTATTAGCAGTCGCCAATGGGCCACGTGCCACCGTAGGCATCTCATCAAACCATCTCCTCCATAAACTCACCAAGCTCAGTCCTGAAGGCAGTTCGGTGTTTTGCCCCCACTGCTCCCCTTGGGAGGCTGCTCCAGAACTTCACCCCTCTGACGGTTAGAAACCTTCGCCTAATTTCTAGCCTAAACTGGTTGATGGCCAGTTTGTATCCATTTGTTCTGGTGCCCACATTGGTGCTTAATTTAAATATCTCCCTCAGCCTTTGTTAAATCAGATTTCCCCTCAGCCTGCGTTTGGTCAGGCTAAACGAGCCAAGCCCTTTGAGTCTCCTCTCGTAAGGCAGGTTTTCCATTCCTCGGATCACACTAGCAGCCCTTCTCTGTTCCAGTTTGAATTCAAGTAGTCAGGTGTGAGAGAGACCTGGTCTGCACCTGTTTACACGGATTTGTAAATGGAGCCAGTTAATCTGGTGAAAAGCCCCTCTGCAGACTCAAACGGCTCACATCGCTGTAGCTGAACTGGGTAGTTACCAGAACAGGCCTGGGCCCGGCTCTCCTTCGCTGCGCGTGATCCCGCGCTATAACACGACTACGCCCAGGCAGGTTGTCACTCGGCCACCCAAACACGTGTGTGCGATTTAGGGGCTAAGGGCCAGATTTCCAAACGTCCCTCGGTGCCTCACCCTGGTGATTTCATGGGGAGCCAGGCGCCTCCGTTCGGAAATCCCAGCTGGCCCGTCCGCATTGTCAGGGGTTAAATCCCTTTGTTACATGGTCCCTGTCCCCATCCACATCTCTGCCCTCGGCTGCGGAGGTGCCAGCGCTGGGCACAAGAACCTCAAAACAAGTTTTTCTTTGTATAATGACAGCGTGCATCCCCCTCCCCCGCCCCGCCTCCTTCACACTCACAAGGGGCTGGGCCTTTTCCAGACCAAAGTTGGCAAAATTAATCAACTCACAGCCCAGAGCTGGGATGTTTCAGCCCGAAAAGGGAAGGTTGAGGGAGCTGGAAGCCAACGGGAAAGGCCCTGCGGATCGGAGACGCCCAGGCAGCCAGAACCAACTAATAACCCATTCTGCACCAATAACAACCCGTAGCTCTCGTCTAGCGCTTGTCATCGGTCGATCTCAAAGAGCTTTGTGTCATTATCCCCATTGTACAGATAGGGAAACTGAGGCACAGAGAGGGGGCATGACTGGACCCATGTCACCCAGCAGGCCAGTGGCAGAGCTGGGATTAAAACCCAGGTGTCCTGAGTCCCAGTCTGGTGCATTATCCACTAGGCCACACTGCCCCTTCTGGACATGCCCATGTCCCATTGGTGTCAGTGCACCTCATCACCCACTCCTCAAGACAGATCCCCGCTGCTCACTCACCCTGCTGCTCCAGCACTGCCCGCCCCTGCTGCACCAGGCTCTGCAGGGTCCCCAGGCACTCGGACTGCAGGTACTGCTGGACGAAATGAGTCCAAGCCTTGCTCCCCGTCTCCCAGAGCTGCTTTGTGGGGACAGCCGGCTGCACGGCTGCGACCCACGTCCCCGTCTGGTTGTCAAAGCTGATGAAGTCCCTCCCATCGTAGGCGTACTGGAACCTCGGGTCCACGGGGGCCTGGTCGCTCAGCGCACAACCCACGTGAAGCTGCTCAGTGTGAACCCCTGTGGAGGAGGGAGAGAGTTCAGACCCTGCACTGAGAGCTGGGAAATGTGTCAGGGGGGAGGGAGTTCGGGGGGGCTCGGCTGGACGGTGACACCAGGGCAGTGAGAGCTGGGAAATGTGTCGGAGGGGGATGGGGGGTGAGAGGGACACTAGACTGGTCAGTGACACTGGCACTTTACCATCTCTGACCGTGTGGCGGCCTTACGCTGAGCTAGGGAACAATCCCAGAGGACGCCAAGGAGCAGGAGGGGTCAGAGCAGACCCACGGGAAGGACTGAGGGGTTGGGATCCTGCTGGACAGGTACTGGGCTCCTGGGATCTCTCCAGCGGTGAACATGAGAGGTGCCACACGGGGTGAGACCATGGTCTGACACTGACCAACACCAGAGATTCAGAGGGAGTGCACAGAACAGGGCAATTCTGGAGTGATCCACCCCTGTCTTCCCCTCCCGGCTTCTGGTGGGCGGAGGTTTAGAGACACCCAGAGCATGGGGTTGTCTCCTGGACCATCCTGGCTAATAGCCATCGATGGACCTGTCCTCCAGGAACTTATCTAGTTCTTTTTGACCCCAGTTATATTTTTGGTCTTCACAACATCCCCTAGCAATGAGTTCCACAGGTTGAATGTGCATAGCGTGAAAAAGTATTTACAAACAAGAGGAACAGACCTGGTGCTATTCATTTCATCAGGTGACCCCGGGTTTTTTATTGTGGGAAAGTGTAAAGAACTCTTCTCTATTCACTTTCTCTACTGCAGTCATCATTTTATAGACTGTCATATCCCCCCCTTAGTCGTCTCTTTTCTCAGCTCAACAGCCCTCATCTTTCTAGTCTCTCCTCATACGGAAGCCGTTCCATACCCGTGATCATCTTTGTTACCCTTTTCTCAGAACCTTTTCCAGTTCTACTCTGCCCTTTTGGAGATCGGTGACCAGCTCCGCACACAGTACTCAAGGTGTGGGTGCACCATGGATTTATATAGAAGCATTATGATATTTTCTCTTCTATTTTCTATCCCTTTCCTAATGGTTCCTGACATTCTGTTAGCCTTGCGAAAGGCTGTTTCTGCAAAACTGTTATTTTTCATGAGAAAATTTAAGTTTTGCCAGAAAACATTGATTTTCTGTTAGGGAAACTGAAAGGGAAGATCCCGGGGCTGCCCGGCTCCCTGCCTGGGATACTCCTGAAATGGAATTTCTGAAAAATTTCCTTCTCACAGAAACCTCCCATTTCCGACTTTCCTGCTGATCGGGAATGAAACCAGTTCTGGGAATGTGAAATTTTCTGCGGGAAGAAAACTCCATTTTCCAGGCAGCTCTGGTTTGGGCAGCACCTGGCCCAGCGAGGCCCCGATCCCCAGTGGGAGTGATTCTGAGCAGGCAGCTCTCGCGTGTCCATTAATAACAACAACTCTCAGACACTCACCGCCCGTCTGGTTGTGCAGCTGCATCCACCATCTGCTCTCGGCTTTAGCCTCCTCCTCATACCCCCAGAAATCCCGGGTCTTTTCCTGGAGATACTCAGCACCCACAGCCTGTGCTGCCCACGTCTGTGTGGGTCTGAGCTCTCGCGTGTCACTGCTGTAGTACGCGATCTGAATGTCATCCAGCTTGGAGATCATGAAGTAGTGATGAGTCCCATCTTCGTGGGTGACGGCTGTGACTAGCACAGCCAGGCTGTGGCGCCCTAAAGCAACAGAAGCGAGGTCGAGTTAATCACAGACTTCTTCCTTTGCCCAGGGGACACCAGGGTCACCCAGTGGGGACCAGCGGAGACCTCCCACCCCCAGCCACGTCCCCCTGCCCTCAGCCCCATCCTGGGTGAGGGACAAGCTGGGATCTGTCAGTGACTCACTGCGCGGAGCCGAGGGGGAATCAGGAAGGACGATGTCTCAGCCTGCGCCTCTGAAAGCCAGTGACTTGTTTGATGAAAGGGGCAGACATTGATGGGGGGCGTAGCTACCCCCAAACAACTGACCCCTGCCCAGGCAAATGCCCTCAAGCCGGAAGGGGTGGATGTGCAAAGTGCCTACAGCGGAATCTGGGGTGTTTGTGGTGTGTGTGCATTTCTGTGGTGTTTGGTGAGCATGTGGGGTGCATTCATATGATTTGTGTGGTCTGCGTGTGTCTACACCTGTGCAGAGGGTGTATGCAGGTGGAGGGTGTTTTCAGTTTTAACTGACTTTTTACTGAATAATTCCCGGGTTTGACAGATGTCATTATTTGATGTATACTCATTTTTCATCCCAATTTTGGGTCACTCAGGCACAGGGAAATACTGATTGTGGTAAGAAAATCCAATCCGTGACAACAGGTCGATGTGTTTGTGTGAATGATAAATTAGTCTAAGTGCCTGTTAACATAAGGTAATGGAGAGGAAGTCTCACACACACACACACACACACACACACACACACACACACACACACACACACACACACACACACACACACACACACACACACACACACACCTCTCTATCTTGGTGGGTCCTGCACTTATTGCCTCAGAGATTCACCATGTGGGTTGGGGAACAGCCCAGAGACCTTCCCCTCTGGGAGAACCCACAGTCCAGGTCAATTGGGAGGTTTGGGGGGAACCCGGGCCCGCCCTCTACTCCGGGTTCCAGCCCAGGGCCCTGTGGACGGCAGCTGTCTATAGTGCCTCCTGTAACAGCTGCATGACAGCTACAACTCCCCGGGCTACTTCCCCATGTCCTCCTCCAAACACCTTCCTTATTCTCACCACAGGACCTTCCTCCTGGTGTCTGATAACGCTTGTGCTCCTCAGTCCTCCAGCAGCACACCCTCTCACTCTCCTTGCACCTCTTGCTCCCAGCTCCTCACACTCACACCACAAACTGAAGTGAGCTCCTTTTAAAACCCAGGTGCCCTGATTAGCCTGCCTTAATTGATTCTAGCAGGTTCCTGATTACTCTAGTGCAGCCCCTGCTCTGGTCACTCAGGGAACAGAAAACTACTCATCCAGTGACCAGTATATTTGCCCTCTACCAGACTCCTGTACCCCACTGGTCTGGGTCTGTCACAACACTCCCCCTCCCCGTTAAATGCAGTTGCTGAAATAAACCACAACATTAAACTGCTTTCACTTTCAATACTCAGACCTTTCCCTCTTTGTTGCTTTTTCTCTGCCCTCCCGTCCCCCAGGGCAAACCCTGAGATTGCCCCAGAAAATGGGGCAGTTAAGAGCTGCTGCTGGTTTTCACCCACTTGTTAAAAGTTTTGTAATTAGCACTGAGCAATTCCCAGGAAAATGTAAACAAAATAAAATCTGAAAACAAAGGACCTGGGGCGTGTGGGGTGCATGTGGGTGTGCAGAGACGACACACTGGGGGCGGGGCACAGGGTCACATGCCCCCCAGATTTCTGCCAGGATTTATGTGCCTGGCCCTGAACCCCACTACATAGCCCCAGAACCTTTAAATTGTGCCCCCCCCCCACTACCAACAGTTATGTGTCATGGCGGGTGGGGTTCACACGCCCCTTCCTACGAACTCAACAGGCCAGTCCTGCAGGGAGGTGGGGTTCTCAGGGGGCCAGTCAAGCAGTCCCCCCTTTCTGTGCCAGAGGCAGGGAACAACAAGCCCCCACCCTGCAGGGAAAGCAGCCCCCAGAGTTTCCCTGAGGGGGTCTGCCATGCAGCATGGCCTGGGCCCATGAGATGGCTGGTGCAGACAGGCTGCAGGAGCGGGCAGGACTGGCCTTTGCTCCTGGAAATGTTCGTTGCTTCTTTTGTTTGCACTTTACCTGAGCCCGGTGCCCCCTGCCCCCCAGCCGGGTTACTGCACAGCGGTGCCGGAGCCGGGGTACCAGGGGTAACCGGAGCTCACCCACTTCTCCTCGGGGAACATGGAGTTTCGCTGAGGTTAGGTGCCCCACTGCTGTATTTACCACTACACCACTGCCCGTGAGGGTCGCTGGGCCGGTCCCCCTCTGCTCCCGTAGCGCGGGCCGGCTCCTCTCCCTGCACTCACTAGCTACAGACTAGGGACCGAATGGCTAGGTAGCAGTTCTGCAGAAAAGGGGTCACAGTGGACGAGAAGCTGGATATGAGTCGACAATGTGCCCTTGTTGCCAAGAAGGCTAACGGCATTTTGGGCTGTATAAGTAGGGGCATTGCCAGCAGATCGAGGGACGTGATCGTTCCCCTAGGGTTACCATATTTCAACGCTGAAAAAAGAGGACACTCCACGGGGGCCCTGCCCCCGCCCCAGCTCCGCCCCCCCATCCCTGCCCCCGCCCCAACTCCGCCCCCTCCCCACCCCCATTCCAACCCCTTCCCCAAAGTCCCCGCCCCAACTCTGCCCACTCCTCTGAGCACCCCGCATTCCCCCTTCTCCCTCCTGCTCTGTTCTTGGTTGGGGGTTGCTAAGTGCTTCATATACTGTAAAACGTTTGTAAAACCTACAAAGTGAGGGTGAAACAGAGAAAAGTCTGTGAGCAAAACAAGCTGCTAGTGAGGGAGACATGGTTATCTATATGAGATGTTTTTATTTAAGAATCCATGGTAATACAAATAGTAATGATGATGATGGTGGTAATGCTACAATTAAGCAGTTAAGATTGGGACCTTATTCTAAACAAGAAAATAAATCTAAACCATGGAGAATGCAGTGAAAATTAATATTGATTATTAGGAATAATGGTGAGGTAGGAATAGCATCATGATGGTCAAGGAGAAGGGATTCCACTAGGGCCAGGTAGTAACCATGGTTCTATTTAGTATTTGTTCTCTGGTTTAGTTATTTCATACAGTAACTTGCAAACCGTGAAGCCGGTAGCGCTCCGGCAAAAGACGCTCGGGGGACCCCGAGTGCGAGTGGCTGCAGCAAAACTAACAACTTGCACCGAGATGATGTCACAGCGGGCGACCCCCCTCCCACACACAAATTCGGAGAGCCTTAATATAGTTGAAATACACTGAATAGCAGATTTTTGGATGGACAGAATGGAAAAAATAGTAGCTCTTTTGCTAAAACTGAAGGACAGCTGTTAGTGTACAGGACTTCTGGCACTGCATTTCTGACTATCCCACTGCCTCATTCGGTGACCCTGGGCCAGTCACTAAGGCCTGCTCTACACACAGATTTTGTGCCAGGGTAACTATTTTGGTTAGGGGTATAGGTTTTTTTTTTTAAACCAATTTAGTTATCCCAGTACAATCCCAAGTGTGGATGTAATTCTATACTGGTACAAGCACTTTGATCCCAAGTCCATGCCAGGAAGTTGTCCCACTTTCATTATACTGGTACTGTTAAAATGAGAGAATTTTCCTGCACCACCAAGGCCTTACACTCCATCTGTTTCCACCTATTTATGATTTTCCACTTGCCGCTTTGTGATGCTCACGCTGAAGGAGCTCTACAAGCATACAGTATTTTTATGGCTGTGTATCACGAGTGGGGTGCGTGGCTAGGAGCCTGACCTTTGCCTCGCCTCACAAGATATGGAGGTGCAAGACCTGGGTAACGTTTCCCCTGGGTCATGGTTTACGGACAGGACTCACAGGGCACGCAGCAGCCCGATGGATTTTCACCAGTTCCATTCAGGAAAGTAAACGGAGACACGGGGGAGGGGAAGGGCGGGATCCTGCCCCGCAGACACACCCCAACAACATCCTCCAGGCAGCTCAACCCGACTAGCGGCTCCTCTCATGCCCCAGGCTCACCAGCCACCCCAGCCCCTCCAGCTTGCCCCATGACTGGTGCCCGGGGCCGGGGGCGCAGCTCCAGCCCCAGGGGGACGCAAATCCGGACAGTGCCGGCTCCCCGCAATGTGCTGGCGTCCACAACCCCCCCGGGGGCGCCCCCCAGCCCTGCAATGGCTGCCAAGCGGCGCCCAGAGACACCCCCCACCCAAAGGACAGGGTAGGGTGACCAGACGTCCCGATTTTATCGGGACTGTCCCGATATTTGCTTCTTTGTCCCGCGTCCCGACCAATGTTTGGTCGGGACACTGGACAAAGAAGAAATTTTCCCTTCCGCTCTGGCGCTCGGCCCCCCCCCACACACTCCGGCTCCGCCCCCTCCTTCCCCCATTGGCTCCCTCCCCAAATCCCCGCCCGGCCCCGCCTCTTCCCCAGCATTCCTCCTCCCTCCCAGGCTTGCAGCATGGCGGCGCAAGCCTGGAGGGAGGGGGTGGCGGCGGCGGTGCCTGGATCCTGGAGCTGGTGAGTCAGCTCCAGCACCCGGGCACCGGGCGGGTGAGCGGGCAAAGGGGGCCTGGCAAGGGAGGGAGACAGGGAGGCTCAGCTGTGAGCCTCCCCCTCCCCCCCCGCCGCGCCAGAGGGCTTCTTCCCGGGCTGTCTCACCCGGGGCAGGGAGTGCAGCCTGGAGGCTGCTCCAGCCCTGCAGCCCGCGGGGCAGCGTGGTGGGTCTGGGCGGGGGCAGCGTGGGTGGCGCGGGCCGAATCCCCGCTGCTGCTGGGGAGCCCTGCGCCTCTCCGTCCCGCTCGCAGCTGCGGCTCCTTCCCGGCCGGACGCGCCCCCTGGCTTGCCCCGCGCACATGCGGCACACGTCCAGCTGCTCCTTCCTGGCGGGAGGGAGACTAGGCGCAAGGGACGGGCGCCGCATGTGCCCGGGGCCGCGTCGCGTCGGGAAGGAGCCACAGCCGCGAGCGGGAGGGAGAGGCGCGGGGCTCCCTGGCAGCAGCGGGGATTCGGCCCCTGCCACCCACCCGGCTCCTGCCCGCTCCGCGCTGCCCCCGCCCGGACCCACTGCGCCCCGCATATGCCCGTGGTGGGCCAAGGGGTGGGAGGCTCCGCGGGGACTCGGGGAGGGCAGCGCGGGGCCTGCTAATGCCCCAGGCCCCTTAAAACTTTTTTTTTTTTTGCTCCGCCCCCCCTTTTTTGGCTCCGCCCCCATCCCGATATTTTACACTGGTAATCTGGTCACCCTAGGACAGGGGCCTGCGCCCCCCCTCCCTCTCCCGACGGCTTGCTGCCTCACAGGGGCAGGTTGGTCGCGTCGCAGGGGCTGCTGGGAGTTGTAGTTCTCGGCCGCTCCCCTCTCCCGGCTCTCCCTGGAGCGTGAGGCCCGGCCGGACTACAGCCCACAGCATGCCCTGGGCAGGAGCCAAATGTCACACCGAGATGATGTCACAGCGGCCGACCCACACACACAGATTCGGAGATCCTAGCCTCCCTATTTCCCCGGACATGTCCGGCTTTTTGGCAATTCGCCCCGGACGGGGATTTGGGGACCAAAAAGCCGGACATGTCCGGGGAAATCCGGACGTATGGTAACCCTAGTTCCCCTTTATTCGACATTGGTGAGACCTCATCTGGAATACTGTGTCCGGTTTTGGGCCCCACACTACAAGAAGGATGTGGAAAAATTGGAAAGCGTCCAGCGGAGGGCAACAAAAATGATCAGGGGGCTGGAGCACATGACTTATGACGAGAGGCTGAGGGAACTGGGATTGTTTAGTCTCCAGAAGAGAACAATGAGGGGGGATTTGATAGCAGCCTTCAACTACCTGAAGGGGGGATCCAAAGATGATGGATCTAGACTGTTCTCAGTGGTGGCAGATGACAGAACAAGGAGCAATGGTCTCAAGTTGCAGTGGGGGAGGTCTAGGTTGGATATTAGGAAACACTATTTCACTAGCAGGGTGGTGAAGCACTGGAATGGGTCGGGAGCGCAGAGGGGTGTGAGATCCTTGGGTTGTTCTGCGTTTGTACAGAATATCAGGGTTGGAAGGGACCTCAGGAGGTATCTAGTCCAACCCCCTGCTCAAAGCAGGACCAACCCCAACTAAATCATCCCAGCCAGGGCTTTGTCAAGCCTGACCTTAAAAACCTCTAAGGAAGGAGATTCCACCACCTCCCTAAGGAACCCATTCAGTACTGGGTTTACAATGGCGCCCCACAGGGGTCTGCCTGCCCCACTTCCCAGTGCGGCTCCAGCTCTGGGTGGTCTTGCTCTGCCTGCCACCTCCTGGGCTGAGCCGCCTGGGACCAGTGCAGGGGCCCGGTCATTCTCGGGTAGGATGGGGGGGGGGGACTCGTCTGGGCCCCAGGCAAGGGGGTTCTGAGGGAGCCCGGCCCGGGCAGGCCCTTCCCACTCTGACCCACCACCCACCCCAGCTGTGACGCTGGCTCAGCCCAGGCAAGGCCAATAGCCCCCACCCAGCGGGCTGGTGAGTGTGGCTGGGGGCAGTCAGGGGCAGTGGGTCTCCGGGGATGGCGCTGGGCAGTGGGGGTCTGTGTGGGATACTCCTGGGCCCCAGGGGGAATGAAAACAGTCCAGGTCCCCCTCCTGCAACATTCTTTGCTTCCCTGCAGAAAGTGAAGGAGGAACAGGGGGGTGCGATTGGGAATGTTCATGGCACAGTTTGGGGCATTGCCCCCCAAATAGAGGAGAGGGGTGGAGGCCACAAGGGGTGCAAGGTCACATGCCACTGCCCCCCCCCCCCCCCCCGCCACCACCACCACCATTTCTGTGACTACAGAGCTGCGCAGCCAGGCTGAAAAAATAAGGTGCTGCTCAGCTCCCTGGACTTTGCAGCTGGACACCCCCTTCTGGGTCCTAGTGCTGGTTGAGCTCCCGTCTGTGTGCTGGGAGCCATCCTTCATCTTGTACAAAAGTGAGTTGTGGGGCAGGGCGGGGCAAGGCAGGGGGAAAGAGGCACTGGGGAAAGAAGGGGATGGGATGCGGAAGAGATGGAATGGTGGGGAAGGGACATGGGATGAGGAAGAGATGGAATGGTGGGGAAGGGGCGTGGGATGAGGAAGAGAAGGGGATAGGGGAAGCGGGGGCAGGGGGAAAGAGGCAGTGGGGAAGGAAGGAGGTCGGTTGGGGAGGAGATGGAGCCATGGGGAAGGGGCATGGGATGGGGAAGAGCAGGGGATGGGGGAAGCAGGGGCAGGGGGAAGGAAGAGGGTGGGATGCGGAAGAGATGGAGCGGTGGGGAAGGGGCATGGGATGGGGAAGAGAAGGGGATGGGGGAAGCGGGGGCAGGGGGGAAGGAAGGGGGTGGGATGCAGAAGAGATGGAGCGGTGGGGAAGGGGCATGGGATGGGGAAGAGAAGGGGATGGGGGAAGCGGGGGCAGGGGGGAAGGAAGGGGGTGGGATGCAGAAGAGATGGAGCGGTGGGGAAGGGGCATGGGATGGGGAAGAGAAGATGATGTGGGAAGCTGGAGCCCAGGATGCGGATCCCCTTGGCAGCAGCTGGGGCTCCTCTGTTAGACAGGCCCATCAAACCCTCACCCTGACAAGCCCCACCGCCCCTGCATCTGTACTACCGGATCAGGGCCAGCTCTAGGCACCAGCAAAGCAAGCAGTTGCTTGGGGCGGCACATTTGCAGGGGTGCAAGAATCCAGCCTGGGAGCTGAGAACCAACAGGGGCCCCTGGGAGCTGTAGTTCCTTGGTTAGCTCCCTGCCTATAGAGCCAGCCCTGGAGCAGGGAAAGAACTACATTTCCCAGCATTCCCTCGGCTGCAATTAACAGGAAAGGGAGGGGGAAGGAGTGTGGAACTGAAACCTCATGCTGCAGCTTGCTGTGAATGGTAGGGACAGAGCCAGCTCTAGGTTTTTTGCTGCCCCCCTTCCCTCCCCGCCCTGGGCTCCCCCCACACCCCGTATTGCTCCAGCCCTGGACTCTCCCCTGCCCACACCCCCTGCTGCCCCAGCTCTGGCCCTCACCTGCACCCCCTGCCGCCCCAGCCCTGGGCTCTCCCCCGACCCGCATCTCCTGCCGCCCCAGCCCTGGGCTCTCCCCCACACCCCGTATTGCTCCAGCCCTGGACTCTCCCCTGCCCACACCCCCTGCTGCCCCAGCTCTGGCCCTCACCTGCACCCCCTGCTGCCCCGGCCTGGGCTCTTCCCTCCCCCGCACTCGCACCTCCTGCCGCCCCAGCCCTGGGCTCTCCCCCGACCCGCATCTCCTGCCGCCCCAGCCCTGGGCTCTCCCCCAAAGAAGGAATTGGGGGGACTAAATGGACAGTGCCCCTCTCTATCTGAAGCCTAGCAAGGGAGGTACGTGGCTCCCACTAGAATTTAAAATGGAAAGTAAGGGAGGGGAGGCTGTGGACCTGGGCAGCTTTAGAAACAGTACCAGGCACTTAGGATGATTTCCACTTCTGAGCCATGGAAGCAGAAATTGACGTTTCCTTTCCAGATTTAGCTAATATTCAGAAAGGGAATCTAGCACCTGCCTTCCGGATTTGAACACCCTCAAAATTCAGGAGTGCTCAAGCTCCATTTGGGCAGCTGTTACTTCATTTCTCCCAAATCAACTATACTGATCCGCTGTAACTTGCTGTAGAAAAAGTAGAATAAATTGAGCAAGAAATGCTTCCCAGTGGTTATTAGGACTGGAATTGCTATTTTCAACAGCCATTGCCTTTTGTTTGTTTGTTTGTTTGTTTGTTTAAAAGGAAGACAGTGATATTGCATTGGCAAATTCCCCATAGAAACAAAGAGTGGAACAAAAGAATAATAAAGGCACCTCAACTTTTTCTCATTTATGTAGGACAGTCTTATAATATGCATCCAGATATCCTCCAATCACACAAGCTGAAAATTGTTCCACTTTACTGCAGTTCTGTAACCATATGGGAACCAATCCTGTCTGTGTTCTGTGCACATCCAAAATTCCTGCGGAATGACCCGTCCTGGGAGCGAGTTACCAGTGACCCAGGGCTGGGGCGGCAGGAGGGTGCAGTTGGGGAGGGGAGAGCCCAGGGGTGGGGTGGGGGGCAGCCAAAAATTGTTTTGCTTGGGGCAGCAAAAAACCTAGAGCCGGCCCTGACCCCGATGAGCCCCCCCCCAGACACCCTCCCCACTGAGCCCCAACCACCTGCACCTAGACCCCCACCGAAATGAACCCCACCTCCCCTGCACCCAGACCCCCCCCACCGCTGAGCTCTAACCACTTTCACTTGGTCCCCCCTGTAGACTCCCATTGCCCCTGCACCTGGCACCTCCCTGTGCATCCAGTTCCCCACTGAGCTGCCGGCACCCAGACCCCCCCCCACAGAACCTCTTACCCCCCCCACAGAACCCTCTTACCCCCATCTGGATCCCCCCACACTAAGTCCCTCTGCACTCGGATCCTGCTGCCGGGCTGAGCCTCCCTGCCCACATCTGGGGAGCCTGGCCCAAAAGGGGCAGGGCCCCAGGGTGGTTCTGTGGCAGGCCTGGCCCTTGTGCTGTGTCAGGGTCAGGTTCAGTCTCACTGCCAAGTCCCTGTCCCAGGGGGGTGGGGGAAGGGTGACCAGATGTCCCGATTTTATAGGGACAGTCCTGATATTTGGGGCTTTTTCTTATATAGGCACCTATTACCCCCCACCCCCGTCCTGATTTTTCACACTTGCTATCTGGTCACCCTAGGTGGGGGAGGCTGCAGGGTGATCTCCCACCTCCATGCAGCCAGTGGCCTGTGCTCCCCACTGCCATGGTGGAGCTTCCACATTTATTTATTATAAAAAACACGGCAGAAATTTAAAATATTATGCATGGAATTTGATGCAGAATTCCCTTCGGAATACAGGGCGCTGTACAGCTGTGATGGTGGTACTGTGAAGGGGGTGCTGGACAGTAGGGGATCTGTGGGTGGGGGAGCTGGGCAGGGGGTATAGTGTGCAGGGTGCTGTGCAGTTGTGGTGGAAGGTCAGTGGGAGGGGTCTCTGGGCGAGGGGGCACCGGGCATGGGGATCTGTGGGGAAGGTCTCTGGGTGAGGGGGCGCTGGCATAAGGGCAGGGCACTGGGCGGTGTGGAAGGGGCACGCTGGCAGTGCAGGGCTGGGCGGGCCAGTGTCTGTCTAGCAATTTTGGGTTTGTAAACAGTGCCCTTGTGCTGGGCTGAGTCGGGCCACTCCCACTGTGCTTCATTGCCCCCAACCGGCCCCTGGCTCTGTGGGCCGCCCCCCATCACATGCCCTATTTCCCCAATGGGGACCCACAAATATATTTGGTGCCAGGCCCACAAAAGTTAATCCGGCCCTGCACTACTGTATGGCCACCCCATAGAGTGCCCCCCCGCCATCTCTGCACCCAGCTGGTAACTAGCCGTTGTAGTGCCCGAGGCCAGCAAGCATCTTTGTGCCCCCTACCCGGTTTTTGTCGTATTTCCACACTGTTTTTCCACCCCTGCAGCTTTGCGCCCTGAGCGGCTGCCCGCCGCCCCCCCCCCTTGGTTACAGCCGTTCAAGCCGTGGTATGTAAACTGCTCCAGTCGTTCCCCCCCCCCATCATTCACGGAATGTATCGCCCCCCCCCCCATTACTGATAATCGGCATTAATCCGTCTATCGGTGCTGCTGCTGGCCGCGGCGCTGCCTTCAGAGCTGGGCGGCCGGAGAGCGGCGGCTGCTGGCCGGGGTGGGGCGGGAGGACTAGTTATTTAATCCCACTCCCACCCCACCATTCCCCGGATCTGTTTTTATCCTGCGCCGCTACCACGGCAGCGGGTCCTGCAGGACTCCCGGGATCCCAGTTTGTTCCCCCCCCCCAAGAACCCCTTGCGCCCCCGGAGGGTCGCGCCCCCCAGTTTGCCCCCCCCCGTGTCAGAGGGCGCTGCCCGGCCTGTTACGGTGACACCCCCCGCTGGGGTCACCCTGCCCCCCCCCAGCCCCCCCGTACTCACCGCCCGCCGCGGGTGGGGCCAGGAGCCCCCCGCAGAGCGCCAGGAGCAGCCCCCAGGCCATGGGTATAAGACAAAGCCCCGAATATCCGGACGTGGGGTCACTCTGCTCGCGGGAGACAGGGGAGCCGGGCAGCCTGGCACACACCTGCTGTGTCACTAGCACTACAACTCACTAGCACTTTCACTTTCCAAGGGTCGCAGCTGCCTGTGACCGTCCAATCAGGACGCAGGCAGAGGCGGTTCGTCATCGGTATCCGGGCAGACTGGGCTGTGTGAGGTTACTGCACACAAACCTCCCATGGCTGCGGGCCCATGGGGCTCCCCCAGCCTGGCCTGCCCCGTGCCCGGGGTGCGAAGGGCCAGGGCAGCGCTGCGGGCGGGGCGGGGGCTGCAGGGCCTGGCGGAGCCCGGGGGGCTGGACCCGCTCTGGGGCAGGGCACCGGGCACCATAGGGCACGGGCACAAAGGGGGCGAAGGGGCCAGGAGCGAATCCCGGCTGGAGGAGAAGGAGGTTTCGGACCCTGCGAGGGGCGAGGCTGGAGCAGCCCCCACAGGACCTGGGGGGGGGCACAAACCATCCCTCCATTGCCAGAGGGAGCTGGCGACTGGACTGCGGGACTGTCTGGCGGGCGATGGGGATGGTGGGTCCAGGCTCAGCGGCTCTGGGGCTCATGTCCCGGTTACAGGTTATGTTCCTAACGCTCATGCTTCAGGGCCTCAGCCAGCCACGGGCAGGGGTCAGGAAGGGATCCCCTCCCAGCAACAAAATAATGTGTTGTGGGGTTTGTTTGTGTTTTCTCTCCTCCCCCCTGCAGTGTCAGGGCCGCCCCCGGCTAGAGATGGGACCTGGGGGGCCGGGCGCTGAGGGGGCACCCAGCATTATCTCACCCACGGGCGTGGCTGGCTTAGGGTTACCATACGTCCTCTTTTTCCCGGACATGTCCAGCTTTTCAGCACTCAAACCCCCCGAAGAAGTGGGCTGTAGTCCACGAAAGCTTATGCTCTAATAAATTTGTTAGTCTCTAAGGTGCCACAAGTACTCCTGTTCTTCTTTTTTCTAGGGGTCACAGTGGACGAGAAGCTGGATATGAGTCAACAGTGTGCCCTTGTTGCCAAGAAGGCTAACGGCATTTTGAGCTGTATAAGTAGGGGCATTGCCAGCAGACTGAGGAACGTGATCGTTCCCCTTTATTCAACATTGGTGAGGCCTCATCTGGAGTACTGTGTCCAGTTTTGGGGGCCCCCCACTACAGAAAGGATGTGGACAAATTGGAGAGAGTCCAGCGGAGGGCAACAAAAATGATTAGGGGGCTGGAACACATGACTTATGAGGAGAGGCTGAGGGAACTGGGATTGTTTAGTCTGCAGAAGAGAAGAATGAGGGGGGATTTGATAGCTGCTTTCAACTACCTGAAGGGGGGTTCCAAAGGGGATGGAGCTCGGCTGTTCTCAGTGGTACAGATGACAGAACAAGGAGTAATGGTCTCAAGTGGCAGTGGGGGAGGTTTAGGTTGGATATTAGGAAAAACTATTTCACTAGGAGGGTGGTGAAGCACTGGAATTGTAGATCAATCTCTGATAATTTTCATATGACTTTACATTGTGCCTCTTCATATAACCTTGTGGTGGGTCTACCCACGTGTGACCTCTGTTTTCATGGGACTTTGTATCAAAGCCTCATTTAGAAACTTTGCATTGCCCTTGGTATAATACTATAGCCCCTAAGGATAGAATAAGATAGAAGAAAAATTTCTGTTTGCTAGCAGTAGAACAAGAGCTCTCCCCCCCCCCCCCCTTAATCAATTACCCTGTTGAATGAATGAGGTGTGGATGAGCAAGGCATGGAAAGCAGCACCTCCAGACAGCCTCAACTGTTGGAGAGGGGCTGGGAGCCAGACCCAAGGACAATAAAACGTGTCAAGTGGGCTCATTAAACACAAGCAGACATACCAAAGGCCTCGGGGGTTAGAAGCAAGCACCTTCTTTTGGAAACACCCTCTTTGCAGCATTGGGACAACACTCAAAAGAAAGCAGCACAAAGGATCAATGGACACAGACACAGAGTTTGAATCTGGTCTAGATTTGCATAAGAGGAAAGCTGCTATAAAAGTGAGGTGTCTTGCAGAGGACCCCGGGTCTCGTCTTGTCAACATGGGAGCATCGATCCGGATCGGCAGAAGCCCGGCTCCACCCCCTCCCCCATCTAACTCACCTGGCCAGTGCAGTTAAGGGGAGCAACTAATTGGTAACAACAAGACGGAGTGTGTTTGTGTGTGTGTGTGTGTAAGTGTAATATATATTATATGCATATGATACAGTGTTAATGAATACATGTATTACTAATAAATGTGGCGTTTTGCCTTATTCCCCCTGAAAAGATCCTGTGCAGTACTTTAAGTACAACAGAATGGGTTATCTAGTGAGGTGGTGGAATCTACTTCCTTATGAGTTTTTAAGGTCACACTTGACAAAGCCTTGGCTGGGATGATTTAGTTGGGGTTGGTCCTGTTTTGAGAAGAGGGTTGACCTCCTGAGGTCCCTTCCAACCCTGAAATTCTATGATTCTCCCTCCCCTCCAGCGAGCTGGGCCAGGCTGGGCTTGTTGGGGTTTATTTAATGAATACACAGAGCTGAGAGCGAGGGGGCTAGCGGGGAAAGCGCAGAGCGGAGAGTGAGGGGGCTAGCGGGGAAAGCGCAGAGCTGAGAGCGAGGGGGCTAGCGTAGGGTTACCATATTTCAACAATCAAAAAAGAGGTCAGGAGGAGCCCCGCCCTAGCCCCGCCCCTGCCCTAGCCCCGCCCCCGTCCTGTCCTAGCCCCGCCCCTGCCCCTTCCACTCCCTCCCACTTCCTGCCCCCTCAGAACCCTCAACCTTCCCCCCCACTCCTTGTCCCCTGACTGCCCCCTCCTGGGACCCCTGCCCCTAACTGCCCTCCAGAACCCCACCCCCTACCTAAGCCTCCCTGTGCCTTGTCCCCTAACTGCCCCCTCCTGAGACCCCCCCACCTGTACCCTGACTGCCCAAAACCTTACACCCCCAACCCCCAGACAGCCCCCCCCGAACTCCTGACCCATCCAACCCTCCCCCCTGCTCCCTGTCTCTTGACTACCCCCCCCCCCGAACCTCCCTGCCGCTTCTCTGACCCCCGGCCCCCTTACTGTGCTGCAGAGCGGCGGGCTCGACAGCGGGGGAGGGCAGCAGGGTCGGAGCTCCAGACAAACAGCCGGCCATCTGTGAATGCAGGGAGGGGGAGAGGAGGGGAGTGGTGTCAAGTTTCAGGAGAGAGGGGGGGGGGAAGTGACGGAAGGGGGGAGGGAGGGGGAGGGAGAGGGTGTCAAGTTTCAGGAGGGAGGAGGGGGAAGTGCAGAAAGGGCTCTGGCTCTGGCTGTCGGAGCCCCGGCTGGTCTGTAAGCCACGCGCACGCTCTGCATGGGGGGGGGGGGGAGGAGGGGAAGTCCGGACATTGACAGATTCCCCCCGGACGCTATTTTTAACCCGAAAAAGCCGGACATGTCCGGGGGAATCCGGACGAATGGTAACCCTAGGCTAGCGGGGGAAGCACAGAGCTGAGAGTGAGGGGGCTAGCAGGGGAAGTGTTGTACTTAAAGTACTGCACAGGATCTTTTCAGGGGGAATAAGGCAAAACGCCACATTTATTAGTAATACATGTATTCATTAACACTGTATTATATGCATATAATATATTACACTTACACTCACACACACACACAAACACACTCCGTCTTGTTGTTACCAATTAGTTGCTCCCCTTAACTTCACTGGCCAGGTGAGTTAGATGGGGGAGGGGGTGGAGCCGGGCTTCTGCCGATCCGGATCGATGCTCCCATGTTGACAAGACGAGACCCGGGGTCCTCTGCAAGACACTTAACTTTTATAGCAGCTTTCCTCTTATGCAAATCTATACCAGATTCAAACTCTGTGTCTGTGTCCATTGGTCCTTTGTGCTGCTTTCTTTTGAGTGTTGTCCCAATGCTGCAAAGAGGGTGTTTCCAAAAGAAGGTGCTTGCTTCTAACCCCCGAGGCCATCAGTATGTCTGCTTGTGTTTAATGAGCCCACTTGACACGTTTTATTGTCCTTGGGTCTGGCTCCCAGCCCCTCTCCAACAGTTGAGGCTGTCTGGAGGTGCTGCCTTCCATGCCTTGCTCATCCACACCTCATTCATTCAACAGGGCAATTGATTAAGAGGGGGAGGGGAGAGAGCTCTTGTTCTACTGCTAGCAAAAAGAAATTTTTCTTCTATCTTATTCTATCCTTAGGGGCTATAATATTATACCAAGGGCAATGCAAAGTTTCTAAATGAGGCTTTGATACAAAGTCCCATGAAAACAGAGGTCACACGTGGGTAGACCCACCACAAGGTTATATGAAGAGGCACAATGTAACGTCATATGAAAATTATCAGAGATTTATCTACAGAAGCAGAGAGATGGGGTTTGCGTTTAGCTCAGAATATAAGGAGTTTAGTGATCATCCTCGTCAGGGCCGTCCCTGGGGGCAGGCGGGACAAATCAGCCTCCCCGCTAGTCTCCTCACCGTCCGCCCGGCACGCCCGCCCATCCAGATGCCGCTTGACTTCTTACCCCCCCAGCACACCGCTCTCCTCCTCACCCCCATCCCGCCTGCCCACCTGCCACTCGCCTCCGTGTTCGCCTCCTTGCGGTTTTATCGAAGCGCAGGGCCCAGAGCGGTTTCCCCGATTCGCCGTTGTGTTGTGTAAAGAAATACTGCCATCAGGGTCTAGGGAATGTGTTGGGTGTCTGCTCAGCAACAGGCACCTTCCCGCATCTGCGTGCTGAAGGGCAGCTCTCTTCCTTTCATAGAATCATAGAATATCAGAGTTGGAAGGGACCTCAAGAGGTCATCTAGTCCAACCCCCTGCTCAAAGCAGGACCAACCCCAACTAAATCATCCCAGCCAGGGCTTTGTCAAGCCGGGCCTTAAAAACCTCTAAGGAAGGAGACTCCACCACCTCCCCAGGTAACGCATTCCAGTGTTTCACCACCCTCCTAGTGAAATAGTGTTTCCTAATATCCAACCTAAACCTCCCCCACTGCAACTTGAGACCATTGCTCCTTGTTCTGTCATCTGTCATCTGCCACCACTGAGAACAGCCGAGCTCCATCCTCTTTGGAACCCCCCTTCAGGTAGTTGAAGGCTGCTATCAAATCCCCCCTCATTCTTCTCTTCTGCAGACTAAACAATCCCAGTTCCCTCAGCCTCTCCTCATAAGTCATGTGCCCCAGACCCCTAATCATTTTTGTTGCCCTCCACTAGACTCTTTGCAATTTTTCCACATCCTTTTTGTAGTGTGGGGACCAAAACTGGACACAGTATTCCAGATGAGGCCTCACCAATGTCGAATAAAGGGGAACGATCACGTTCCTCGATCTGCTGGCAATGCCCCTACTTATACAGCCCAAAATGCCATTAGCCTTCTTGGCAACAAGAGCACACTGTTGACTCATATCCAGCTTCTCGTCCACTGTGACCCCTAGGTCCTTTTCTGCAGAACTGCTACCTAGCCATTCGGTCCCTTGTCTGTAGCAGTGCATGGGATTCTTCCGTCCTAAGTGCAGGACTCTGCACTTGTCCTTGTTGAACCTCATCAGGTTTTTTTCGGCCCAATCCTCTAATTTGTCTAGCAAAAAGAAGAACAGGAGTACTTGTGGCACCTTAGAGACTAACAAATTTATTAGAGCATAAGCTTTCGTGGACTACAGCCCACTTCTTCGGATGCATACCAGTGGGCTGTAGTCCACGAAAGCTTATGCTCTAATAAATTTGTTAGTCTCTAAGGTGCCACAAGTACTCCTGTTCTTCTTTTTGCGGATACAGACTAACACGGCTGTTACTCTGAAACCTGTAATTTGTCTAGGTCCCTCTGTATCCGATCCCTACCCTCTAGTGTATCTACCACGCCTCCTAGTTTAGTGTCATCTGCAAACTTGCTGAGAGTGCAGTCCACACCATCCTCCAGATCATTAATAAAGATATTAAACAAAACCGGCCCCAGGACCGACCCTTGGGGCACTCCACTTGAAACCGGCTGCCAACTAGACATGGAGCCATTGATCACTACCCGTTGAGCCCGATGATCTAGTCAGCTTTCTATCCACCTTACAGTCCATTCATCCAGCCCATACTTCTTTAACTTGGCGGCAAGAATACTGTGGGAGACCGTATCAAAAGCTTTGCAAAAGTCAAAGAATAACAGATCCACTGCTTTCCCCTCATCCACAGAGCCAGTTATCTCCTCATAGAAGGCAATTAGGTTAGTCAGGCACGACTTCCCCTTTGTGAATCCATGATGACTGTTCCTGATCACTTTCCTCTCCTCTAAATGTTTCATAATTGATTCCTTGAGGACCTGCTCCATGATTTTTCCAGGGACTGAGGTGAGGCTGACTGGCCTGTAGTTCCCCGGATCCTCCTTCTTCCCTTTTTTAAAGATGGGCACTACATTAGCCTTTTTCCAGTCATCTGGGACCTCCCCCGATTGCCATGAGTTTTCAAAAATAATGGCTAATGGCTCTGCAATCTCACCCGCCAACTCCTTTAGCACCCTCGGATGCAGCGCATCTGGCCCCATGGACTTGTGCACGTCCAGTTTTTCTAAATAGTCCTGAACCACTTCTTTCTTCACAGAGGGCTGGTCACCTTCTCCCCATGCTGTACTGCCCAGTGCAGCAATCTGGGAGCTGACCTTGTGCGTGAAGACAGAGGCAAAAAAATCATTGAGTACATTAGCTTTTTCCACATCCTCGGTCACTAGGTTGCCTCCCTCATTCAGTAAGGGGCCCACACTTTCCTTGATTTTCTTCTTCTTGCTAACATACCTGTAGAAACCCTTTTTGTTACTCTTAACATCTCTTGCTAACTGCAACTCCAAGTGTGATTTGGCCTTCCTGATTTCACTCCTGCATGCCTGAGCAATATTTTTATACTCCTCCCTGGTCATTTGTCCAATCTTCCACTTCTTGTAAGCTTCTTTTTTGCGTTTAAGATCAGCAAGGATTTCACTGTTTAGCCAAGCTGGTCACCTGCCATATTTACTATTCTTTCTACACATCGGGATGGTTTGTTCCTGCAACCTCAATAAGGATTCTTTAAAATACAGCCAGCTCTCCTGGACCCCTTTGCCCTTCATGTTATTCTCCCAGGGGATCCTGCCCATCTGTTCCCTGAGGGAGTCAAAGTCTGCTTTTCTGAAGTCCAGGGTCCGTATTCTGCTGCTCTCCTTTCTTCCTTGTGTCAGGATCCTGAACTCGACCATCTCATGGTCACTGCCTCCCAGGTTCCCATCCACTTTTGCTTCCCCTACTAATTCTTCCCTGTTTGTGAGCAGTAGGTCAAGAAAAGCTCTGCCCCTAGTTGGTTCCTCCAGCACTTGCACCAGGAAATTGTCCCCTACACGTTCCAAAAATTTCCTGGATTGTCTGTGCACCGCTGTATTGCTCTCCTAGCAGATATCAGGGTGATTAAAGTCTCCCATGAGAACCAGGGCCTGCGATCTAGCAACTTCTGCTAGTTGCCAGAAGAAAGCCTCGTCCACCTCATCCCCCTGGTCTGGTGGTCTATAGCAGACTCCAACCATGACATCACCCTTGTTGCTCACACTTCTCAACTTTATCCAGAGACTCTCAGGTTTTTCTGCAGTTTCATACCGGAGCTCTGAGCAGTCATACTCCTCTCTTACATACAATGCAACTCCCCCACCTTTTCTGCCCTGCCTGTCCTTCCTGAACAGTTTATATCCATCCATGACAGTACTCCAGTCATGTGAGTTATCCCACCAAGTCTCTGTTATTCCAATCACATCATAGTTCCCTGACTGTGCCAGGACTTCCAGTTCTCCCTGCTTGTTTCCCAGGCTTCTTGCATTTGTGTATAGGCACTTAAGATAACTCATCGATCGTCCCTCTTTCTCAGCATGAGACAGGAGTCCTCCCCTCTTGCGCTCTCCTGCTTGTGCTTCCTCCCAGGATCCCATTTCCCCACTTACCTCAGGGCTTTGTGGCCAGGCCACCATCTCCTCCCACAGGACGACCTCCTGGGCCAGCTCTGTCCTAGGCCTTTCCCCCCTGGGGCAGTCCACAGTACAGGGGAATGAACAACACTCAGAGTCCAGATAAGCGGGAGAGGGGGACGTGTCCCTTTCAGGCTGTATCTGTGGTGGGCCCTCCCTTCCCTCAGCTGTCATGAGCAGAGATTCTGCCTTTCCCTCCGCTCTCCTCTCCTGGAGCTGCAGGTCACAGGCTGCTCTCTTCCCTAGGCTGCCCCCAAACCAGCCGCTGCCTTTGAACGCCTCCTGCAGCTGGTGCATTTCCTGCAGGTGTGGCGGGGCAGGGCTGGCTGGGCCCAGAGCAGCTCCGTAACCCCTGCCTGCCCACTGTGGGGTTTGTACACCCCATCGCATCCCCAGTGGTCGTCTCCTGTCTAAGGTGAACAGTCCCAGTCTTTTGAATCTCTCCTCATAAGGCAGCCGTTCCATACGCCTCATCATTTCTCTTGTCCTTCTCTGCCGCTTTTCCAGTTCTAATATATATTTTTAAGATGGGGCGACCAGAATTGCACTCAGTATTCAAGGTGTGGGTGCACCATGGATTTATAGAGCATTGTGATATTTTCTGTCTGATTATCCCTTTCCTAATGGCTCCTTTGGTGAGAGACCTTGTCAAAGACTTTCTGAAAGGCCAAGTACACTCTAGCCACTGGATCCCCCTTGTCCACATGTTCGTTGACCCCCACAAAGAATTCTACTAGATTGGTGAGCCGGGCTTTCCCTTTACAAAAGCCTGCTGACTTGTCCCCCAAATACTGTGTTCATGGATGTGTCTGATCATTCTGGTCTTTACGACAGTTTCAACCAATTTCCTGGTACTGAAGTTCGGCTCCCCGGCCTGTCGTTGCCAGGATCACCTCTGGAGCCTTTTTAAAAAATCTGCATTACATTTGCTACCCGCCAGTTATCTGCTCCAGGGGCTGAGAAGTGACAGGTTACAAGCCATATTTAATAGTTCTGCAATTTCATAGCGGAGTTCCTGCAGAACTCCTGTCTGAGTCCCACTGATACCAGAGAAACTCCATCTTGTGTCCCTGGCGTCCATCTTAAATAAGTCAGAGTCCCTCCCCTATTAAATGGCGGGTACAGGGCACTCAGCGCTCCAGACCAAATTGGCAGGAAAAGTGGGTAAACGGACGTAACGCTATGAGCAGGGCCGGATTAACTTTTTGTGGGCCCGGCACCAAACATATTTGTGGGCCCCCATTGGGGAAATAGGGCATGTGACAGGGGGTGGTCCGCAGAGCAAGGGGCTGGTTGGGGGCAATGAGACGCAGCACAGCAGGAGTGGCCCCACTCAGCCCAGCACAAGGGAGGGCGGGAAGGGAACAAGCTGTGAGAAGAGGCAGGGGAGGGAGAGCTTGGCTGCCTACTGCAGCAGGAGCCTCAGTGCCAGGAGCACCAAGCTTCTGCCCCCCCACAGGAGAGAGCGGGGGGCGGAGAAGAGTGGGCCTGGTCAGGGCCCCCCTGGAGTGTGGGCCCGGCTCCATGGCACCAGTGGCTCCATGGTAAATCCGCTACTGGCTATGAGGTAAATCGAATGTGGCTAATGGGCATGGAGGAGAATTGGTGGGAAAAGGGGGTACACAGACATAATGCTGTGAGGTAAATCGAATGTGGGCTAATGGGCATGGGGGAGAATTGGCGGGAAAAGGGGGTATAGGGACGTAACGCTGTGAGGTAAATGGAATGTGGGCTAACAGGCACGGGGAAGAATTGGCGGGAAGAAGAAGATGGTAAACAACAACGATTGACAGATAACGGATGTAAGGGTCCCACGGCGTGATTGACAGGGCAGCAGGAGCAGAAGCCAGAGGGGGGCCGAAGGAGGCGAGGGGGGGACGGAGGCGAAGAAGACGTGAGCGGAGGGGAAGCGACGGACGCAGCAGAGGAGGGAGGGAGGGAAAAGAGAAGCAGATACTGGCAGGCAGCTGAGTGTGTCAGGGACAGGGACAGGGACAGCGCAGGGCAGTGTCTGGGTGGGCGTGGTGGGTAACATGGATGTAGCTACGTGTGTGATTGCAAGACAGATTTATCGGTGTAAAGCCGAATGAATCGCTGCCCCTTGCTGTCACCTCCCTGTGAGCGCCTGGTCCCCGGCCGCAGGGAGCAGCCACATGGCGTCATTTCAAACTCTCCGGCAGGGCCGTGTGAGGGGCTGTAGGGCTCCGGGTCTGGACTGTGACTGTGCCGGGGCCGTTATTACTGGTGTCAAGAAAAGGGGCCTGGCTTTGGAAAGAATCCGGCTTGTGTCAGTCATTGATTGGAAGGCTGGATCCGCGTCCTCCATGTATTTCCTCAGCCACCCCAGAGACCCCCACACTGAAGGAAGAACAGATTGCGGGGGCAATCAGTGGGCTATGTGGGGGGGCACCCCAAAACCAGTTTTTTTGGGTAACACCCTCTGGTTCTGGTGGCTGATTACTGTTTAATTGATCAATTTGTTCCAAACCCTCCTCTACCGACACCTGAATCTGGGACAGCTCCTCAGATCTGCCACCTAAACAGAACGGCTCAGGTGTGGGAATCTCCCTCCCATCCTCGGCCGTGAAAATCAATGCAGAGAATTCATTCAGCTTCTCCACAATGGCCTTGTCGTCCTTGAGTGCTCCTTTTGCACTTCGCTCATCCCTTGGCCCCACTGGTTGGTTGCCTCGCTTCCTGCCTCTCATGTACTTAAAAAAACAATTTGCTGTTCGGTTTTGTGCCTTTGCTGGTTGCTCTTCAAATTCTTTTTCGGCCTGCCTTGTTATATTTTCACACTTGACTAGCCCGCAGTTATGATCTGTTCTGATTTCCTCAGTAGGATTTGACGACCAGTTTTTAAAAGATGCTTTTTTACTTCTAACAGCCTGTTTTACTCTGCTGGTTAGCCAAGCTGGTATTTTTTTGGTCCTCTAATATTTTTTTATTTGGGTACACATTTAGTTTATGCTTCGATGACGATGATTTTTAAAGGATTTCATGCAGCTTGCAGGCGTTTCACTCTTGTGACTGTTCCGTTTTATTTCCATTTAACTAGCTTCCTCGTGTTTGTGTCGTTCCCCTTTTTGAAGTTAAATGGTGGGTGGTTGTGGAGAAATACCACAGGCTCCCCCCCAAAACACACACACACTAAATACCACACCCTAGCGCTGGTGCAGGGCTGGAACCCTGGATCCCAGCAAAGGGGAACTGTACAATTGGCAATTCCCAAACAGGGCCAGAGGTATCCTTGTCCTGCTGAGAACTGCTCCCAGGTGCACACAGCTTTATCCCCACCCTTCTATGGGCACAATTTATCCCTGGTGTAAATTCAGGTGGCTGGTGCAGGGCAGCAGGGAACACCAGGCCAGACGGGTGTATGGGTCTGACACAGGGAGGCCAGGGACACCGGGTTAGACAGGCCAATGGGTCTGATCCAGCGTGGCAGGGACAGGCCCCAGGTCACACGGGGCAGCTGTTTCCTCTTGGGTTCTGCAGGAGCCATGGGATGAAATTAACAAAGGGAGCCCCAGGTTGGGGGTCTGTGAGCCGGGATTCCCCTACCCAAGGGAAGGGCCAGGGTTTGGGGGGTGAGCCGGGGATCCCCTCCCCAGGGGATGGGCAGTAGCCCTTGGGACTGGCGCATCTTTGGCCCAGGGATCCCCTCCCCAAGAGAAGGGCTGTGAGCCCCCAAGACCAGCGCTGACCCCCCAACACCCGCCAGTCATTTAACGCCCCCAGGCGTGGGCACATGGTAGCTGTGAGGCGGATACAAACTGACACTTTGCACAGCATCCCCGCACCGCGGCTCCTGTACAATGCACGGCCCTTGTGAGCACTTAGAATGAACCAAAGCAGGTGTGTTGAAAAACAAGAGAGACGCCCCTAGAAAGCAGAACGGTAGAAACAAGTGGTTACAATATTAAACCAAATCATAAAACAGGAGCTAGGGCCTGCCCTTATTAGCAGTTACCTTTGTTAGCTACTAAGGTAGGTTCCCCCCACAGGCCAGTCGGGTGCAGAGCTGGCCGGTTCCCCGGGATCCAGCCTTTGGTGAAACCCTCTCGCTCCACGAGATGTCTCCGCAGTGAACAGATACAGAGGGTCTTTCCCCACCCTGGGACGCACCGACTCAGTCTTTTGTCTATTCCCAGCCAGGGCGATCCCCGCTCTGCTAGAACGTTCCCTTTTTACCTCTAAGTGGTTCCAGTTGTTTGCAATTGTCTTTGATGGTTTTCCATTGACTGTTTGGAGATGGGACTCGGGTAGACGACTGAGCCTTGCGACACATCACCAGCGGACCAGGGAGGGGTAACACCTTCCCTCAGAGTCCCGCACGAATGGGCATCACCCAGACATATCCCCAGTGACTAACTTTTATATCAAAGCCCACAAGTTAGAGTATCCCTTCCATCTTACCCACACACCCATCTCCCAGTGAGCAGGGACAGGTTATGAGCTTTCAGTGCAGCCCTCACATGCTGCCCTTCCTGGCTCAGTACCATGGAAGTGCTGTGGGAGGTGCAGTGAGTTTGTCAGGTCTGGGACGGGGCTTGCTCGTAAAGAACAGTGACCCCTTTGCCAGCTGGCACCAATGGGCCTGGCTCACAGGCAGCCCTTTGGAAGAGACCCTGAGCAAAGCCCTGGCTGGAGAAGGGCCCAGTGATCAGTGACTTGGAACGAACACACTGCAGGAGAGACGCAAACCCTGCAATACAACAGCCTAAAACCCAACACCCAGAGGAGAAAACTGTTATAACGACCTAGCTAGAATCTCCCCAGGGCAGACAGGATCCATGGGCGGGAGCTCTCCTAGTCAGTGGGGTCAGCAGCTGGGGCAGGGTCACTCTGCCCCACGCCCTGGGGTCCCACACGCCGGGGGTCTGCTCCTGATGCAGATGGCGGCAGAATCTTCTCCAACCCCTGCTGTGGAGAGAGAAGAAAATTGTTCAGAGGTGACTTCAACTTGTGGGGATCCCAGTCAGGGGGATGGGAATTCAGCTCTGGGCTTCCACCGCTGTGCCCTAATGGGGCCCAAACTCTGCACGGGGGCATCTGGACGCTGTATGTACTCACTGGCTGCCGGAGCGTAGCCGGGTATGTGGGGCCCTGAAACACAAGCAGAGAATGAGCGTCAGTGCAGGGGAGCAGGGTAACCCCTCCCCCACGGAGACCCTGACTCCCCTCCCCCAGGCACTGGGCTCCCCGTGACCCCGACTGCATCTCGCCCAGGCCAGTGTAGATCAATCTCTGATAATTTTCATATGACTTTACATTGTGCCTCTTCATATAACCTTGTGGTGGGTCTACCCACGTGTGACCTCTGTTT
This sequence comes from Chrysemys picta bellii, assembly GCF_011386835.1. NCBI lineage: Eukaryota > Metazoa > Chordata > Testudines > Emydidae > Chrysemys > Chrysemys picta. Next base: position 831,481 of record NC_088802.1, on the reverse strand, counting down.
TCATGGAACTTTGTATCAAAGCCTCATTTAGAAACTTTGCATTGCCCTTGGTATAATATTATAGCCCCTAAGGATAGAATAAGATAGAAGAAAAATTTCTTTTTGCTAGCAGTAGAACAAGAGCTCTCCCCCCCCCCTTAATCAATTGCCCTGTTGAATGAGTGAGGTGTGGATGAGCAAGGCATGGAAGGCAGCACCTCCAGACAGCCTCAACTGTTGGAGAGGGGCTGGGAGCCAGACCCAAGGACAATAAAACGTGTCAAGTGGGCTCATTAAAGACAAGCAGACATACTGACGGCCTCGGGGGTTAGAAGCAAGCACCTTCTTTTGGAAACACCCTCTTTGCAGCATTGGGACAACACTCAAAAGAAAGCAGCACAAAGAACCAATGAACACAGACACAAAGTTTAAATCTGGTATAAATTTGCATAAGAGGAAAGCTGCTATAAAAGTGAGGTGTCTTGCAGAGGACCCCGGGTCTCGTCTTGTCAACATGGGAGCATCGATCCGGATCGGCAGAAGCCCGGCTCCACCCCCTCCCCCATCTAACTCACCTGGCCAGTAAAGTTACGGGGAGCAACTAATTGGTAACAACAAGACAAAGTGTGTTTGTGTGTGAGAGTAAGTGTAATATATTATATGCATATGATACAGTGTTAGTGAATACATGTACTACTAATAAATGTGGCGTTTTGCCTTATTCCCCCTGAAAAAATCCTGTGCAGTACTTTAAGTACAACACCAGCCCCACCCCAGTGCCCCCCCCCCTCAGGGCACACAGTGCCCAGCCAACGACAGAGCCAACTGTGCCCCCAAGCAGGGCTGGGCTACGGTGATCAGCCCTGCCCCAATTCTCCTTGGGGGGCAGTGTTAGGAGTCATTCCCCCGTGGGCTGGCTGGGCCACCCCACTCCCCAGACCTCCCCACATCCCGGCTCCATGGGACCGGCTCTTACCTGCTGATTTTCTCCTCCACAGGATGACGCTGGCCCCTACGGCTCCAGCCAGAACCAGCCCGGCCAGGACGATGGCGGCCAGGACCCCGGGGGGCAGGGGGCCCTTCTTCCCAGGGGCTGTGGGATGGAGAAGGGCCCAGGTCACCGAGGGGAGCAGCCGCTGGGGCATCCTCCTGGGGCAGCCACAGGCCTTTGCCTTGAACGTCTCCCCGAGGGCGTCTGCAGAGACCTGGCCCCAGGGGAGGGGAAAGGCTGAGCTGGGATGGGGACGGGGATGGGGCACAGAGGGTAGGTGCTCTGCCGGGCACTGCCAGACACACACGCCACACAGCAACCAGGCCGTTCCCTCGTAACGACATCAGCCTGTGGAACTCACTGTCACTGGATGCCACCACGGCCAGAAAATCAGATTCTCTGAGGGATCGGCCATTTCTGTGGGTCACACGAACCCCCAGAGCTAGACGAGTTCACACTGACGATGGGCAGGGATATTGACCTTCCTGCTGCAGTGCTGCCCCCCATCTCTGTAATTCCCATGGGTTATTTATTAACCTCTGTGTCCTGCCATTCACCCCCCCACACCTCTTACCCCAGACGAGCGCGGGCTCTGGCAGGCTGCTGTGCTCCACCCGGCAGGCGTAGCGGTGCCCGTCCTCCTGCTGTGGGGAGATCTCCAGGGATGACTGAGTGTAGTACGAGTGAATGTCGTTGGGCAGAATCCCGCTGGAATACTTCTCCGGCACAATGTCTTCTCCGTCCCGCACCCAGGAGATGTGGATGGGACGTGGGTAAAAGCCCCTGGCGCGGCAGGAGAGGGTGATGGAGCTGTCTGGGGCGTCTCTGCGGGAAACTGAGACCGTGGGGGATGCTGGGGGGGAGACACAGCACATAAGCCACTTGCCAGGGGCCGGTACCAGTAACAGACAAGAGATAAAAGCCCCCCAGCGGGTCGAACATTCACATGTGTGTGAGACCTGGTCTGCACCCGTTTACACTGATTTGTAAATGGAGCTAGTTAATCTGGTGTAAATCCCCTTGTGACGCTGTATGGAATTGTGAGACGCTTTATATTATTAATAATACCAGTATTATAAAATTGCAATAAATCATGTCAGATATGCCGTGTAAGGTGTCATTGATTTGCGAAGGATGATCATCTCGTTTAGATGTTTGTATCACCTTTGTACTGTGAGTTATAGATTTGTATGGTTTCAAAACCTGGTATATCTAAACTTGTGCTGTGTTTCGGGGTGACGCCCCCAGACAGATTGGCATCAGCACTAAGCCTGCTAGATGGCCCACCCAGGGACATCAGCTCTACAATGAACCCATTGAAAACCAGGGACTGCACCGTATGAGTCAGCGGGACATGTCGGGGCTGCCCATGGACACAACCCTAAGGCTTTTCCCTGCCATGTGCTGGGAGCTTGTGTTTGGGACACAGGAAGTACAAGCCACATGGCAAGGGATATAAAAAGGCAGCTGCATCATCTCCATTTTGTCTTCAGTCCTGCTTCTCACCTCTGGAGTCACTTCTCTACACACTGAAGCGCTGAACAAAGGACTGAATGACCCATCCAAGCTGGGGATGTTCCAGAGGGACTTTCAAGCCAGCAAACTCACCAACACTGCTAGAACCTGATATATGGACTCTGAAGTCCTATGTGTGTATCTGATTGCTTTACTGTTCAACAACTTTCTTCTTTTCTTTTCTTTTCTTTTCTTATACACCTTTAGTTTTTGACACTAAAGGACTGTCTGGCAGTGTGGGATTTGGGGTAAGATCCAACCTAATACTGACCTGGTAACGTGGCTGGCCCTTTGGGGTCAGAAGAACATTTTGTATAGTGAGCAGAGTTTTTAAAGAACTTCTCGCTTTACTGGACCTAGGTGCTGATTGGGAGCCTGTAACGAGGCTGCCTCTGGTGGGACACGACTGAGAGTATCAAATCAGGACAAATTGCTTAGAGCAGGGCAGTTACAGCCCTAAGCCAAGCCAGCCCAACAGAAAGGACTTTGGTCTCACCCCACTGGCTAACCACAAGTCACACAAGCAATTCCCTTAGACACTCCAGTTTCCCAGTATCACCACCAGTACCACTCGTTATGGGGACAAATGGTTATGAAAACCAATACCCCAGTAAAAGAAAAAGGTTCTCCCGATCCAAAGGACCAAGCCCCAGACCCAGGTCAATATACAAATCAGATCTTACCCACAAATCACGCTGTTGCCAATCCTCTAGAATCTAAAATCTAAAGGTTTATTCATAAAAGGAAAAAGATACAGATGAGAGTTAGAATTGGTTAAATGGAATCAGTTACATTCAGTCCTTTGTTCAGAGCTTCAGTTTGTAGCAAAGTTCCTCCAGAGGTAAGAAGCCGGATTGAAGACAAAATGGAGATGCTGCTGCTGCCTTTTCTAGTCCTTTTGCCATGTGGCTTGTGCTTTCTTTGTTCCAACTACAAGCCACCCAGCACATGGCCTGGAAAAACCTGAGTTCTGTCCATAGGCATGTCCCTGCCTGCCTTGCTTCTCTCAATGGGTCAGTTGTGTACTTGAAATACACAGACAGCATAATCATAACCAGCCAATCATAACCGTGGTTGCACCAATGATCTATACGGTTACCATTCATGTCAATAACGTCACAGAGCCAGAGAACTGGAATGCAGTGAAGGGGGCTTTGTGGTTTCTTTTTTCAGCTTATTGATAACCAGTGTGGGGACCCGCTGCTCACTCACCCTGCTGCTCCAGGACCTCTCTCCCCCGATGCACCAGGCTCTGCAGGGTCTCCAGGCACTCGTGCTGCAGGTACCACCGGACATACTGAGTCCAAAACTTGTCCATCTCCCAGAGCTGCTTCTGGAGGACAGCCGGCTGAGCAGCCGCGACCCACGTCCCCGTCTGGTTGTCAAAGCTGATGAAGTCCCCCCCCATCGTAGGCGTACTGGAACCTCGGGCCCATGGGGGCCTGGTCACTCAGCGCACAACCCACGTGAACCTGATCAGTGTGAATCCCTGCAGGGGAGGGAGAGAGCTCAGACCCTGCACTGAGAGCTGGGAAATGTGTCGGGGGGGGTGGGGTCAGAGGGGGGCTCGGCCGGCCGGTGACACCAGGGCACTGAGAGCTGGGAAATGGTTCTGGGGGGGAGGGCTTGGGGGGGAGGCTCGGCCGGACAGTGACACCAGGGCACTGAGAACTGGGAAATGTGTCTGTCTGTGTGTGTGTGTGTGTGTGTGTGTGTGTGGGGGGGGGGGGGGGGGGGGGGGGGTTGGGGTCAGAGAACACTCGGCCGGATGGTGACACCTGCACTTTACCGTCTCTGACCTTGTGGCGGCCTTACGCTGAGCTAGCAAACAATCCCAGAGGACGTCGAGGAGCAGAAGGGGTCAGAGCAGACCCACGGGAAGGACTGAGGGGTTGGGATCCTGTCGGACAGTTACTAGCTCCTGGAGTCTCTCCAGCGGTGAACATGAGAGGTGCTATACGGGGTGAGACCAAGGTCTGACACTTACCAACACCAGGGATTCCGGGGGAGTGCACAGAACAGGGCAATTCTGGAGTGATCCACCCCTGTCTTCCCCTCCCGGCTTCTGGCTGGTGGAGGTTTAGGGGTGCCCCAGGCATGGGGTTCCATCCCTGGCTATCCTGGCTCATAGCCATCAATGGGCCGATCTTCTAGGAACTTCTCTAGTTCTTCTTTGAACCCAGTTACACTTTTGGCTTTAGAACATCCCCCAGCAACGCGTTTCTCAGGGTGACTGTGCGTTGTGTGAAAAAGTACTTCCTCTTGTTTGTATTAGACCTTCTGCCTATTGATTAGGTGACCCCTGGTTTTTTATTGTGGGAAAGAGTAAAGAACTCTTCTCTATTCACTTTTTCTCCACACCATTTTTCATAGGAAAATTTCAATTTGGCCAGAAAACATTGATTTTCTGTTGGAGAAATTGAAAGGGAAGATCCCGGGGCTGCCCGGCTCCCTGCCTGGGATTGAATTTCTGAAATATTTTCTTCCCACAGGAAACCTCCCATTTCCGACTTTCCTTCCGATCGGGAATGAAACCACTTCCGGGAATAACACATTTTCTGCGGGAAGAAAACTCCATTTTCCAGCCAGCTCTGGTTTGGGCAGCACCTGGCCCAGCGAGGCCCCGATCCCCAGTGGGAGTGATTCTGAGCGGGCAGCTCTCGCGTGTCCATTAATAACAACAACTCTCAGGCACTCACCGCCCGTCTGGTTGTGCAGCTGCATCCACCATCTGGTATCGCCTCTAGCGCCCTCCTCGTGTCCCCAGAACTGCTGGGTCTTTTCCTGGAGATACTCAGCGCCCAGGGCCTGTTCTGCCCACTCCTGGGTGGGTCTGACCTTTTGCGTATCACTGCTGTAGTGCGCGATCTTAACATCATCCACCCGGGCGATCATGATGAAGTGATAGGTCCCGTCTTCGTGGGTGACGGCTGTGACGAGCACGGCCAGGCTGTGGCGCCCTAAAGCAAGAGGAGCGAGGTTGAGTTAACAAGTGGCTTCCTCCCTTGCTCAGGGGACACCGGGGTCACCCAGTGGGGCCCAGCAGAAACCTCCCACCCCCGGCCACGTCCCGCTGCCCTCAGCCCCATCCTGGGCGAGGGACAAGCTGGGGTCTGTCAGTGACTCCCAGGAATCAGGAAGGACGAGTTCTCAGCCTGAGCCTCTGAACGGTGGTGGCTTCTTTAGGGGGCTCAGACATTGGCGGGGGGAAGAGGTGTAGGCCAAAAGCCTAACGCGGCAGACATTGGTTAGAGGGTAGCTTCTGTGTGTGTGTGTGTGTGTGTGTGGTCTGCATGTTTATACATGTGTGTGCCGGGGGTGTGTACATGTGGGGTGTGTAAGGCGCTTTGTTTTCGGTTTTAACTGACTTTTTACTGAATAATTCCCGGGTTTGACAGAAGCTGTTATTTGGTGTTTACTCATTTTTCATGCCAATTGTGGCTCACTCAGGCACAGGGAAATACTGACTGTGGTAAGAAATCCCCGTGACAGCAGGTCGATGTGTTTGTGTGAATAATAAATTAGTCTAAGTGTCAATGCAAGGCCTGTTAACATGAGGCAATGGAGAGGAAGTTGCAAACACCCCCCCACACACACGTTACAGTGCAGCCCATGAAATAAACCACCCCTCTGCGCTCCCGTATGGCCGCCCCATGGGGTGCCCCCCCGCCATCCCCGTGCCCAGCTGGTAACTAGCCGTTGTAGTGCCCGGGCCAGCAAGCATCTTTATGCCCCCTACCCGTTTTTTTCCGTCATATTTCCACTCCGTTTTCCACATCTGTAGCTTTGCGCCCTGGGTGTCTCCCTCCTTCACCCCGCCCTGGTTACAGCCGTTCACGCCGTGGTGTGTAAACTGCTCCAGTCGCTCCCCCCCCCCACCCCGAATCATTCACGGAATGTGTCGCCCCCCCCCCACTGATAATCGGCATTAATCCGTCTATGGGTGCTGCTGCTGGCCGCGGCGCTGCCTTCAGAGCTGGGCGGCCGGAGAGCGGCGGCTGCTGGCCGGGGTGGGGCGGGAGGACTAGTTATTTAATCCCACTCCCACCCCACCCTGCAATTCCCGCTGTTTTTATCCTGCGCCGCTACCACGGCAGCGGGTCCTGCGGGACTCCCGGGATCCCAGTTTGTTCCCCCCCCCAAGAACCCCTTGCGCCCCGGAGGGTTGCGGCCCCCCCCCCAGTTTGCCCCCCCCCGTGTCAGAGGGCGCTGCCCGGCCTGTCCCGGTGACACCCCCCGCTGGGGTCACCCTGCCCCCCCAGCCCCCCCCGTACTCACCGCCCGCCGCGGGTGGGGCCAGGAGCCCCCCGCAGAGCGCCAGGAGCAGCCCCCAGGCCATGGGGCCGGGGGGGGGGGGGCAATAGGCGCCTGTATAAGACACAGCCCCGAATATCCGGACGTGCCCCCCCCCCGCTGTGTCACGCGCACTAACTAGCACGAGCGCGATCACTATCACTGGCCCTAGCACTAGCTCGTTCACTTCCCGAAGGGGCGCAGCTGCCTGTGGCCGTCCAATCAGGTCGCAGGCCGCGGCGTTTCGTCATCGGTATCCGGGCAGAGGTGCGAGGTGGAGCCGCAGGGTCCTGCCCCGTGCCCGGGGTGCGAAGGGCCGGGGCGGGGCCGCGCTGCGGGCGGGGCGGGGGCTGCAGGGCCTGGCGGAGCCGGGGGGGCTGGACCCGCTCTGGGGCAGAAAGGGGGCGAAGGGGCCAGGAGCGAATCCCGGCTGGAGGAGAAGGAGGTTTCGGACCCTCCAAGGGGCGAGGCTGGAGCAGCCCCCATAGGACCTGGGGGGGCACAAACCATCCCTCCATTGCCAGAGCGAGCTGGCGACTGGACCGCGGGACTGTCTGGCGGGCGATGGGGATGGTGGGTCCAGGCTCAGCAGCTCTGGGGCTCATGTCCCGGTGACAGCTCATGTTCCTAACGCTCATGCTTCAGGGCCTCAGCCAGCCACGGGCAGGGGTCAGGAAGAGATCCCCGCCCCCACCTCGCCCGCAACAAAATAATGCGTGTGGGGTTTGTTTGTGTTTTCTCTCCTCCCCCTGCAGTGGCAGAGCTGACCCCGGCTAGAGATGGGACCTGGGCGGGGAGAGCACTGAGGGGGCACCCAGCATTATCTCACCCATGCTGTAATAAAAAAATACAAAATGTAAAAAACCAGTGCCCCTCTGGAGCAACACAAGGGGTGAGGTGCACAGAGAAGCAATGTTAAAAACACCGAGCCTTAAGACGGCTCTGTGTAATCAAACTGTCACTTTGATGGGGTACATAAAACCTCTGTAGGCACAAAAAAAACAGTTACACCTTATGGAAAAATTAAAATGGCTAAAACAATGTTATAAAAGTTAAACTCTGGAAGGAATGTGCATTTCCCCCAGGACATGTGCAGTGTAGATTGGAGAAGGGGTAAAAGAAATGCAAACAAACATGCTACATAATTAAAATCTTATTAGGGCTCCAAAAGGAGCCACCCTAGGTTGGGGTTTCTTTTTCAGATCGCCGTGTGTTTTAAAAGCAGGAGTTCAAAGTGAAAAGGAATCAGAACTCGGGTGGAAGTTGATTGTGTCCCTTTAAGACAGAGTCTCTGAGCTGCTGATGGCTTTGAATCCAAAAGCAAGTCAGAAAGCATCTCTGTCGATGCAAATTACCTCACTGATAAAACAATAAAAAAACCCTGCCCATAAGTGGCAGCCCAAAGGAGCTGCAGATAAAGGACAGACCCGGTCAGCAAACAGACCGCCTGAACCCAAACGGCTCCAATTAGAACTGTCCAAAAACAACAACATCATCAAACGTCAAACCTAGGGGAAAAAAAAGTTAACCCTAAGTAAAAAAAAAAACAAAAAAACGTGTGTGTGTGTGTGTGTGTGTGTGTGTACGTACGTACGTACGCAGTGCTAAAATCTAAAAACAGGTACAAAAGGGATCTGCTTATATGCATGACACTCCGACCTTTTAATTCATCAAAACTCCCAAAAATATAATTCATAATATAGCAAAATACTTTTAATAAATGTAATGTTAATATTAAACATTGAAATAAATGTGATGTTAATAAGTGCCCCTGTAACAATGTATAGTGGGTATAATTAAAAAAAAACAAAAACCTAAAAAAAACCCCACTTTAAGGTCATATGGTAATGATGCTTCTCCGCTATCACCTGTAAAAAACCGTAAAGCTTAGCACAGCAGAAACACGATTACAAACTTGGTCTGCTGTATAAAAACCACAACGGAGGTGCACCGCCTCATACATTCAATAACTGAACAGGGGATAATTTCCCCTAAACCCTTAAAAAGTAAAAGCCATTAAAACCTGGCCTGCCTATAAAACAAAAAACACAATAAAGTCTGGGGGTAATTCCTCTGTTTTGCCTGCAATCCGCAAAAATATTTGTAAAAAAAAAAAAAGTTTTAAACAATAATCTGCCACCCCAAAAGGGGTAAAAAAATGTTATTTTTGTCTTTCAGAACTTCAAAAAAAGCTGGTACCAGTGAAAAAGAAACCCAGAATACCATAAATCTACTGTCACGACAAAAATTGTGTTTTATGTTTTGTCTTGTGTTGTTTGTCTTGTTGCTAGCATTGTTATATATTATGTTACAAAAAAATTGCATTAAGCAAAAAAATTAATAAGCATTTAAACTGTATTTACAAATACAAATGTTGCAAAAGGGCAAAGGGCAAAAACCACCAATCTGTTAACAAAAAAAATCCACAAAGACCCACAAAGGCAGCCTTGTGGGAAACAGGGAACCAAGTCATGTACCTTAAAATAAAAAACAAACAAACCACTCACTAAAATCAAAGTAAATAGGCCCTTACTCCAGGGTGGACTGCCTTAGCCCATTGGTACACCGCACTGAAATGGATGGACCCATTTCAGTTTTCTATGTTCACAAATTAAACTGTTTACATAAATAATGATGTTTAAATTCTTTGCAAAAAAGAACTTCCTGGAACCTGAGCACGAGGCGCTGCGTAACCACCACAATTTTAATCCACAAAAAATTAGACGCCAGTGTAAGGTTTGGCTTTCCCTGCTTCTGGGAACGTTCAGTGCCCAAATAATTAGAGCGATCCTGGGAGAAAATGCAGCCCTCCTCATAAGCCAATATTTAAGAAATAATTCACTCCGCACCAGCCAATCATGGATTCCTACCCGTCATCCAGTGATCCTCATGAAATGGTATAATAAAAACACCAGCCAACTCTTAAAACCCTTAGGAAATACCAGTGTATATGCCCGGGAAGGGAAAATGGGACTTAAAGTTCACCTTATAAACACCACAAAAATACCAACCCACTAAAAAATAAGGGTTAAAATAAAAGGACCCCATGGGAATACCACCTGGAGTTCCAGCTACCCACGATTACCATATCAATAAAATAAGCCTATTAAGACAGGAACAACACTAACAGTTATTGTGGGGTACTGCCCAATACCCCGTAGTGAATGGAACCTCTGGTTCCCGGCACATGCACCAGAACCTGGCCCAGGAACTATGCATTCGAAAGAGGTATCCAATTAAAATAAAAAAACAGAATTGTTTGTAACCCCAAGTGATCCAGTAAAAGTTTTGTTAAACCCACTATTAGTAAAAATAAAAATTGGTATAAATTAAACTCAGCTAAACGTGTCTAAATTGGAACTTAAATGTTCACCCAACACCCTTCCTATTATAACGGCCTAAATAAAAACATATCAACACCCCAATGGCCGAGCAACACAAAATGTAGTAAACACCATCTTAAAAAAAAATTGGTTTTAAAACAAAAATGATAAATACTATCAACCGAAAGGTAATTAAAAATAAGTTAAGTTCCTTGTCACAACTTCAAAATAGTCTCATTCACAAGCAGGCAGATACTACTATAAACTGGGTACAAACTAATCTAAAAAACCTAAAAACCACATGGAATATGTGGCGGTCGCTAAACACCACCTCCGGGCCGCTGTATAAACCACAAATAAAGTTAAAAAATAAAACTGCCTTGGCCATAGGATGTACTGAGATGCAAATTCTTATTAAACAGGAAATGTTTTGGGTAATATCTGGGACTGTTCGGGTATTAACGCATCTTTTAAAACAACAAAAAAGGTCCTTGTTCAATACCTACAAACATAAACGAATGCAATATGCTCCCAGCATGATTCAGCCTAATTTGTTATTAGGTAAAATTATAGTTAAAATTGCTCACCAACAGTCTATAAACACAAAAATATAAAAAGTAAGTCCGCTCCCAAAATTGACCATGGGATCCTTTTGGCTACACCAAGTTATGGGCCAGTGGGCTGGGAAAGAGGAGAAATTATTGGACACCCGAGGGTGTATGGAGTGGAGCCCTCAGAAATGCGTGTGCTTGTCCCTACCCCAAACCATGTAGCAAAAATACCTCATTGGGAACACGGGAGTGGGACAAATTAGAAAATGCAACGCGTGTTTTGCACAACGGACAATGTGTATGTGTTACATCCTGGGAAACAGTATTTGGGGAAAATGCAAGTCTCAGCCACCCCCCAGTGGATGAATGTAGATGCAATGCCAATGTATTATATACTAGCAATCACACGTACTATTTACCAAAAATAAAAAAAGCACAGAGCATTGTAACCGCTACTCCGGTTAATTTCTCTGTTACCCTTGCCCTGGATTGGCACAATCTAACTAATCACTTATTGTCAAAAACCAAGATGACTCTGTTTTTACAACAAACACAAAAAAATATTAAAAAGCGTCATTCAAACATTATGTGCAAATGGAGACATGCTAAAAATTGCTAGGTTTAAAAAACAACTGACAGCCTATCACTGGTATGACGTTTTTACAGGCTGGTCCCTGACCTCTAAGAGCAGATTGTCTACTAGGTTTCAGAGTGGGAGCCGTGTTCGCCTTATCAGCAAAAAGAACGAGGAGTCTTGTGGCATCTTAGAGACTAACAAATTTGAGCATAAGCTTTCGTGGGCTAAAACCCACTTCATAGGAGCCTAGAATATCAGGGTTGGAAGGGACTTCAGGAGTCATCTAGTCCAATCCCCTGCTCAAAGCAGGACCAACCCCAACTAAATCATCCCAGCCAGGGCTTTGTCAACCAGGCCTTAAAAACCACTAAGGATGGAGATTCCACCACCTCCCTAGGGAACCCATTCCAGTGCTTCACCACCCTCCTAGTGAAATAGTGTTTCCTAATATCCAACCTAGACCTCCCCCACTGCAACTTGAGACCATTGCTCCTTGTTCTGTCATCTGCCACCACTGAGAACAGCCGAGCTCCATCCTCTTTGGAACCCCCCTTCAGGTAGTTGAAAGCAGCTATCAAATCCCCCCTCATTCTTCTCTTCTGGAGACTAAACAATCCCAGTTCCCTCAGCCTCTCCTCATAAGTCATGGGCTCCAGCCCCCTAATAATTTCTGTTGCCCTCCGCTGAACTCTTTCATCAGATGTACGCAGTGGAAAATACAGTAGAAAGAGATATATACAGAGAACATTACTAGTTGTGTTAACATTGTCCTCTGTTTGCTTGCTAGGAATGTGTTGTATGTGCGGTTAAACAAAAAAAAAATGTTTATTAAATTACAACCACAAGCTCAAATTGCCTCTCAGTATATTGCTATGAAACAGTTGTATAAAATATGACCCACTCAAGAATTGTTCTTGAGGGGGTCAAAGGGGGACATGTAATAGTAACATTGTATGTTTGTATTTTGTATAATTTAAAATAAATTCTAATATAACATCTATTAAACATATGAATGTAGGATTTCACCATATCCTGCCAGCCACCCTTTTTAAGTAGCAGAAAAAAATGGACTAATGGGCCATTGGTAGAGATGCATCAGCCGGAATCTGTGTCCGAAGCGGATTTCAAGGCCGTGACAGACCTTTAGGGTCCCCGCTCTGTTGTAGGTTTAGCATTTTAAAATAAGTAAAAGAATGTGGGGATTGTTTTTCTTTTGCACTGCAACTTGATGTTCCTGTTTAAAATGTTCTGTGTAAATCAATCCTGTTTTGTGTGTGAATAAAAAATATGTGTATTAAAAAATAGGTGCAAAGGCCATCACCGGACCAAATGTTCTAAAAAACCCCCCAAAACAAACACAAAGCGCCAAAAAATTACAACACGCCGCTATTAAAATTGCATCCAGGCTGATCGCTAGCCAGAGCCACTGCTGGCCAGGCCGGGTGCCCCTGGCTGGAACCCGAGCTGCTGGAGTCAGGGTGCAGCCACTGCTGGGGGGGCAGAAGGGACCGGCCCAGGGAGAGGAGGCATGGGGGGGGGATTCAGGGCTGGGCTCCCCCAGTGCACTACCCCACCCCCACACTGCTCTGCTCAGGGGAACCCCAACACCCCCCACGGCACACAGGACCCGGCCCGGTCTCCCTGGGCTGCGGGGCTCTGGCTTAGCATGGGGGGGGTCCCTCAGATTCCAGGGAATGATGGGGGCTCACAGGGGGCTGGGGCAGAGGGAGGGTCATTCAGTCTCATCCCCCCCCCACCGTGGCACTCACCCCGGGTGCCTCCTGCCCCCAGCAGCCCCATGCCCCCCATGCTGTGGCTGAGCCTTGGGGGGGGGGGCTGAAAACGGGGGGAACTGACGTGAGCTGCCAGCAGAGCAGAGATGCTGCCCCCATCCCCCACTACCCCCATTACCCCCAGCAGGGGACAGAGGGTGGCTAGCCTGGGGGGCGCAGGGCAGGGGCCGGCTGCGTCACAGCAAAGGGGCTACGGGCTGCATGCGGGGTCCAGCCAGCCACGACCAGGGTCCTTCCCTCCCATCGACCACCCCAGGGCCACCAGGCCCAGCATGGACCCAGTGCTCTGAACCAAGCCATAAACCCCCCCCCCCCCAGTGCCCAGGACGAGTCTCACCCACGGCAGGTGCAGGGTTAAATGCCCAGCAGACTGGCACCCTCGCCCGGCCGGCTCCGAAGACCGGGCACCACGGGAGCGGAGACCACTGCCGGGCCGGAGGGCTGAGAGCAATTTGTAACCGGGGAGAGGGGTCAGGATGGGGCCCCCACGCCTGCGAGGCAGCCAGCTCCGCCAGGGGGCCATCGCAGACAGGGCCCAGTGGGTCCAGCCAACCCGGTACTCCCCCTCCCCCATCAGCCCCACCCCGCCTGGATCAGACCCACAGCCCCATCCAGACCAGCAGACACCCCTGCCCCCAGCTCTGGGAGGGGAGTGGGGGCTGGTGAGTTAGAGCTGGGGGGAGGGGTCTGGGAGCTAGGACTCCTGGGTTCTCTCCCACCTCTGGGAGGGGAGTGGGGGCTGGTGGGTTAGAGCAGGGGGGGCTGGGAGCCAGGACTCCTGGGTTCTCTCCCCAGCTCTGGGAGGGGAGTGGGGGCTGGTGGGTTAGAGCAGGGGGGGCTGGGAGCCAGGACTCCTGGGTTCTCTCCCCAGCTCTGGGAGGGGAGTGGGGGCTGGTGGGTTAGAGCAGGGGGGGCTGGGAGCCAGGACTCCTGGGTTCTCTCCCCAGCTCTGGGAGGGGAGTGGGGGCTGGTGGGTTAGAGCAGGGGGGGCTGGGAGCCAGGACTCCTGGGTTCTCTCCCCGGCTCTGGGAGCAGAGTGGGGTGCAGGGGGTTAGCTCTGAGGCAACAAGGATGGAGCGGGCAAGGGGCCTGGTGGGCAGCTAAGCCCCTTGGTCGGAACTCGTGCCGCATCCTCCTTCCCCACAGGCGCGGGCAGCACCAGCGCAGGGATAATTACGTATTTCCCACGCTGCTTCCAGGACATGAACTGCCGCTTTACCGTGATTCCCAGAGCCCCGCGGGCTGGGACAGAGCGGGGGGGGCAGCCCCCTCCTCACCCGTGTAGTGACCGAGGCTGCTCAGTGCCGGAGCCCCCCAAGCCCTGGGGTGCCGCAGCGCCCGCAGCATCGCGCCCAGCCCCGGAGGTCCCAGTAACACTCAGACACGCGGCTCGGGGGAGGGGTATTTACTGGGGTGGGGGCAGATCCCCGCGGCCCAGAGGCAGCTGCAGTCCCAGCGGAGCGATAGCAGCTCCGGTTCGGGCCCCTGGGGCAGCCCAGTGGAGAGTCCGGGCCCGTCAGCCGCGTGCCGGGGCTCCCGCTCCAGCCCGGACTCCAGCCCAGCCAATCGGTGTCTGTGGGTTTCCGGGCCGGGTTCGGGGAGTGTTTCGCCCTGGGCCCCCAGCTCCGGGTCTCTGCCGCTCCCCAAGTCCCCCCACAGTCCTGCCCCAGCTGGGACATCCGGCACTCACAGCATGTTCCCCGCCCGGCTCTGGCACCGTTCCTGGGCTTCTCTCCAGCTGCCCCATGGGCGGCTCCCGGCCCTCAACCGGAGCCCAGTCCCCCCGGCTCAGCCCCCGCCCCGCGGCCGGCCAGCAGGAAGAGGACGGGCCGTGGGGAGGGGGCTGCTTGGCAGACCCAGCCCATCCGATCCCCAGGGCTCCGCACGCCCGGCTGGGAGCCGGAACCGCACCGCTCGCAGGACGATCCAGCCCCCTGAGCTCTCCGGGAGCCGCACAGACCCAGCGAGCTGCGCGGGGAGTTTGTCCCCTGAGCTGGTGTGAGAGCCGCAGGGCCTGGGCAGCCGGAGCCTCTCGCGGCTGGGGAGCTGCTGTGTCTGGTGAGGAGCCATGCGCACGGTGTCAGGCACAGGGTCTCTGCGCTGGGCGACTCCTGGCAGTCAGGGGCTGTGGGTGGTGGGTCACCGGGCGCGTGGCCCGTCACAGAGGCAGGGTCCGACGCTGGCCAGCGGGGTCCTGGCAGGCAGGCAGGGCTGTGGGTTCATAGAGTCACAGATCTCAAGGCCAAAAGGGATCACTGCGATCATCGGGTCTGATCCCCTGCACAGCAGGGGCCGGAGACCTGCCCCAATAATCCCCAGAGCAGATCCTGGAGAGAACCAGCCAATTGTGAGTTAAACACGCCGGGCTGGAGAATCCACCAGGACCCTTGGAAAATAGCTCCAGGGGTTCATTCCCCTCACTGGTAAAACCTGGCGCCCCCTCTCCAGCCCGGCTGAGCAGCGCCCGGCGTCTCACACGGGTGGGGTCTGACGCTGGCCAGTGGGCTCCGGGCTGGCAGGGGCTGTGGGGTCAGCGGGCGCCCGGCCTGTCACACCGGTGTGGTCTGATGCGGGCCAGCGGGGTCCTGGCAGGCAGGCAGGGCTGTGGGTGGTGGGTCACCGGGCGCCCGGCCCGTCACACACCCGTGGGGTCCAACGCTGGCCAGCGGGGTCCTGGCTGGCAGGGGCTGTGGGATCAGCAGGCGCCCAGCCCGTCAAACAGGCGTGGTCTGACGCTGGCCAGCAGGGTCCGGGCCGGGCGCAGGATCCTCTCCTGGGGAGACAGAGGAAGGTTTATTCCATGTTCCTGATTTCACAGTGTGACCCCCCTTCTCCTCCCCCCACCCTTGGCTTTTCCCAGGTCCCAGAGCCCCAGACGAGTCTCTGGGGGCCCTGCCCAATGGACAGCAGCTCCGGCGGCTGCTAACCCCGAGCCTGGCGTCGGGTGGGCACAGAGGGACTGGTCATCCCTGCTGGGCGCTAGGGAGGCGGCTGCGTGGGGTGTGTGACCTGGACTGGCAGCCCGGGGGCAGGGCCAGCCAGCGAGGGACCCCCACCCCGGTGTACCCACAATGCACTGGGGCAGGGCAGTCCCAGGGGCAGGGATCGGGCCCGGTGTCCCCGGGGTCACTCACTGGCAGTCAGGGCGAAGCTGCTTCTGCCGGAGTCTGAAATGGAGCAGAGAGCGAGCGTGTCACGACTGGGCACTGGGGCGGGAGGGGCTGAACTGGTTGGGGTCCCCCTGCCCCTCCAGCAATCCCTGCCCCACCTGAACACCCCACTTCCCAGTGACCCCTTCCCCACACACACCCCCAGCCAGCCAAGGACACCCCCAGCAATCCCTGCCCCACCTGAACACCCCCCTTCCCTGTGACCCCATCTCCACCCCCCAGCCAGACAAGGATCCCCCCTAGCAATCCCTGCCCCTCTGAACACCCCACTTCCCTGTGACCCCATCTCCACACACACCCCCAGCCAGCCAAGGACACCCCCACCCCACGGTGATCCTGACCCCACCTACCCCAGCCCAGCTCATCACCCGTCTCTGCCAAGGCACGAACCCGCCCCACCCCACCCCATGGCCCCGTGCCATGGGGCTGCCCCGCACTGTCCCACCCCACGGCCCCGTGCCATGGGGCCGCCCCACCCTCCCAGAGGAGATTGTCGCCCTCTCTCTGCCCCTCCCCCCGGCTCTGCCCCCAGCCCTGCCTGATGGGGATTCCCCCACCCCCCGTCGCTCCCTTACCCGGGCGCTTCCTCCTCCACACCACGATGCCAGCCAGTGCGGCGCCGGCCCCAATCAGCGCAGCGAGGCCGAGGGCGGCCAGGATCCCGGGGGCCAGGCCCCCCATCTCCCCGGGTGCTGCGGGGACGAGGAGAGATGGTCACTGGGGCGAATGGGGGATTTACCGAGCGTCTGACTCAGGGCCCTCCCTGCTCTGTGTCACTGCCCGGGGGGCCGAGTGACCCCCTGCCCTGGGCAGGGTCTGGGTCATGCTGGGACCAGCCAGCTTGGCCTGGGATCCCCACCCGGGGCTGGCAGGGCCCTGAGCTGGCACCGGGAGAGCCAGGATGGGCCGTTAGTCCCGGGCAGCCCCGGCTTGTCCCTAAAGCAGGGAACATCCCCGCAGAGTCCCATTGCAGCCGGCCCCCCGCACACAGTGACCATGGGAGCCGGGGGCTGAACTCACAGGCCCCGTCGGGGGGAGCTGCTCCAAGGGTGCTTGGGGGTCAGCACGGCAACGGGGTCACTGGGGGACAGGCTGGGGCAGAGCCCAGCTGGGAACCCGGGACAGTCCCTGAAGGCTGGACTGGACCCAGTCCCTGCTGCTCCAGTCGTGTGTGTTACAGGGACACCGGGAGAGCCCCTGGGCCGTGTGACGGGTTCCGTCTCCCGCCGCTGAAAGGCGCTGATGGGAACCGCTTGGACCGTTTCCATCCTACAGCGTCACCCCTGCGAAACGGGGCCAGGGCCAGGCCGGGTCGGTTTTAACCCATTTCCCCTTTTGGAAAAGTTGTGAAATGGTCAGACATCCTGTTCCAGCGTTTTCGATGTGAAATCCCCTTTCTCAGCTCAAAGCAACTTTTCAGTGAGAAAAGTCAGTGAATTTATGGGAAATAAATGTTTAAAAAAAATCAAAGGTCAAAACTGAAACCAAACATTTCAAATTTCTCAAATCAAAGTGTTTTTTCATTGACCTGAAGAGAAATAGCTTTTGGGTTTTAAGTTTGTGAAAGTTTGAGATTCCAACTTTTCATCCTGCTGCGGGATGGGAGGGTGTTTGGAAATCTCAGCGCTTTTCCCAGGCTGGGAGAATGGTTTCCTGCTCGGCTCTCGTCTGACCCCAGAGAGGAGCAGCCGTGGGGACAGAGGAGAGACTGAGACAGACTCGTTCTATGCCAGGTGTGGAATACGAGAGATTCCCTCAAACCACCAGGAACCTTAAACATCTCATCAAAAAGCGACGCAGAAAATCGGCCCCTGATTGGTGGAGATGCACAGAGCTGGCCCCGCGCTGCAGAGACCTGCCCCAGCTCAGGAACGGACACGGGGATTGAGCCCCAAATGCAGCATGTGACCCCATCCTGGGCGGAGAAGGGGGGTTGTATGTGCCCCTGACAGACACCGCGGGCTCTGGCTTCTCCTCACGCCTGGCAGCTCCTGGCCGCTGGGTCCAGCCAGCGAAGTGTCCGTGGGGTGAAGGGGCTGAGCCCGGATTGGTAACGGTATCAAAGGCAATGGGAGTTGGGCCCCTAAATCCTATAGCACCCAGGCCTGGAGCCCCAGCTGTGCCGGCCGTGGGGAGCGGGAACCCAGCCAGCGCCCGGCAGAGCCTCCTGCAGCTTCCCTCCTTCCTGGCTAACCCCATAACGCCACGCTCCAGTGTCCACCAGGCCGGAGGCAAAAGCCTGCCCCCGGGGGTAACGAGAGACGGGGTACCCGCCAAGCCTTGCCCAGTGGGGGCTGAGCTTGGAGATCTTGGGGTGAAAGGCTCCTGTTCATTGGGTACGAGCCCGCCCAGCCCCCCGCAGCCCGAGGGGCCGAGCCGGGGAGCGCTGGACCCTGCTTGCTACAGGCTGGTCGCGGGGGCACCGACCGGAGCGGTCTGGGGCAGGCCCCTTTCGGGGGACGGGGGGGAGACGTGTCTCATTCCCCCAGCTGGGAGCAAAGCCAGCCGGTGTCTGAGTCCTCGAGAGGCCCAGCTGTCGGGGGCCTGCAATGGGGCTAGGTGGGTGGGCACAGCGTGGGGGCCGTGGGTGATGGGTCACCTGGCTCCGGCTGCCATGTCCATGGGCATCAGTTCGGTCCCCGCCCCGGGCAGGAGATGCAGCCGGACGTGCTCGGCAATAGCGGACGCTGGAGACCCGCTCGGGACGGTGCCAGTGGGGGTCCCACCCCTCCCCCTGCCCCGAGAGAGCCCATTACCCGGGGTCGCCAGCACCTCCTGCAGGCCGCGGTGCTGCACGCGGCAGGAGTAGCTGTGCCCGTCCCCGCCCTGCTGCGGGATCCCCACGGATCTCTGGAGCTGGGACGCATCGCCAATGGGGGGCGCCGGGGTCTCCTTCCCGTCCCACACCCAGGAGACGCGGATGGGACGCGGGTCAAAGCCCCTGGCGCGGCAGGAGAGGGTGGCGGAGCCGTCGGGGGCGTCTCTGCGGGAAACTGAGACCTCGGGCAGGGCTATGGGGGGAGAGAAAAGGAGACACAGTAAATTTGTTCTGCTCTGAACGTTAAGTTCTTGTTGTGGTGTCTGGACCTAGGGGGAAGCGCGGCCTCCAACCCCCCCGTTTCATACAGGACACGGACGTGTTTGCACCGAAGGCTTAGAGAGCGACACGTCCCGGCGGCCTCACACTGAGCCAAACGGCCTGCGAAGGGGGGAACAGACTTAACTCCACTCCCAGACCCCGAGCGAGATTCAGCCCTGAACTGCCCCGCTCCTCTGGGGCCCTCGCGGCCCCGCTGCCCCCAGAACCGGCGCTCGGGCCGTGACTGCCCCACGGTTTTAGCACCACGAGCTGCACGGTCAGCCCTGCGGAGTGGAAGCAGAGAAAGGGAACATCACAGCTGCTAACACCGCCCCGGGCGCTGCCCAGATGAGAGCGTTACTGCTAGTTACATGTGGTACAATTATCGACTCCATCCATGCGTCGGATGTTTGTCCTCACCGTGTGACTGCCCCCCAGGGGACTAATCGAGAAGAGGCACCTTAGGCCTGGCCTGGCTCTGAGATGCCCCGCGGGAGCGACGGGCTTCCCGGCCGGGTTAGCCCTCGGCTACAGTCCCAAAGGGGGGCAGCGGTGGGGAGCCCCGTCTCAGGACATCCACGCTAGGGGCGCCCGGAGCTGCTTTTCGAAGGGCACTACTCACACGGTGCAAGGCGCTGTCTGGTGCAGACCAGGACACAGACAGCACTGCCGAGCGCCCGCTCCTGGGGGGCACTGCCCCCCCCCAGGTTCCACCATTCGCCCCCCTTACCCATGGTGAGCGCCGGCTCCCCCAGGCTGCTGTGGTTCACCCGGCAGGCGTAGCCGTGGCCCCACCGCGGGGGGATCTCCAGGGACTGCCGGATCTGGTAGGTGCCGTCGGCGTGGGGCAGGATCCCGCTGGCGTTCATGGGCGGCAGGATCTCCGTCCCGTCCCGCACCCAGGAGACGCGAATGGGACGCGGGTAAAAGCCCCTGGCGTGGCAGGAGAGGGTGGCGGCGCCGTGGGGGGCGTCTCTGTAGGTCACCGAGATCCCTGGGGGGACTGGAGGGGAGGGGAACACGTCAGCGGGGTGCAATCAGCCCTGAGCCAGTGTGGAGCGGTTGGCAAAGCCCTGAGGCCTAGCGGTCACGGGAATGAGAGGGGGGCGCTCTGTGGTTCCCTCCGGGCCGTGCCGCCGGCTGCTCGGACTCACCCTGCCGTCCCAGAGCCTCCATCCCACCCCGCAGCAGGCTCCTCAGGGTGTCCACGCACTCCTCCTGCAGGAACTCCTTTGCAAACAGGGTCCAGGTGTGGCCAGCGTTCCAGAAGTGCGTCTCGTTGGAGGCTCCCGGCGCCAGCGGCACCCACGCGGATTGGTTTCTCTCCAGGATGAGGAAATCCTGCCCGTCGAAAGCAAAGTGAAACTGCCCTCGCACGGGGGTGTCCCTGTCCAGTGCACAGTTCACGTGCAGCTGCAGGGTGTGGGTTCCTGGGGGAGAGACAGGGAGGAAAAACGATGCAGGATATTGTCTAAGTGTCAGTCCATCTACAGCCCCTGCCCGTCCCAATCACTGCAGTGCCCGAGCCCCTCCCCAGCCCTAACACATGTATCCCATCACCCTTTGCCACAGGGCTGGGCCATTGTCCCTGGGTCACAGATGGGGAAACTGAGGCCCAGAGCTCCAGAGTGACTGGGCCCAGCTCACACAGGGCATCGGGTGCACCCGGCATTCCCTCAGACAGCTCCTGATTTAACTCCAGAACGGGGCGTCTGGCCTCCACGGAGAATCCCCCGCAACCCTGGCTGAGCTGATCCCAGCGGGAGTTACCCCCGGTTCAAATTTGCCCCTTTGAGTTTGTCTCGCTGCAGCCGCCAGCCCCTGGCTCTCACTTGGCAGCGTCTGGGATTAAAGCACCGTCTGCGCTCAGAAATCACCGCCCACGCGAGTACTTACCGAGCGGGATAAGTCACTGCACGGACACCCCCCCGGGGCCTGGTTCCCAGCCAGCCTGGGGCCACGGAGACCTGACTCTAGGGAGCAAGAACTCAGCCATGCTCCTGCAGCTGCCCTGATTGGCTGCTCTACCCCCGGAGGTGGGGCAGAGGGGAAGGGCAGCCAATCAGGGCTGGAAATCTCGTGCAGGTTCCCGCGGCCTGGGGCTGCCGCCGGTGAGGTTGCGGGCGCTGGGAGCTCGGCACGGGGGCAGCACTCACCGCCGGTCTGATTTTGCTGCGCCATCCACCGGTGAGTCACCACTCGGGAGATGGCCTCATAGAGCCTGAACTCCTGCGTCTTCTTCCTTAAATAGCTCGCGCCAACGGCCTGCGCTGCCCACTCCCTGAGGGGTTTCACCTCGCGGGTGTCGCTGCTGTAGGAGGCGAGCGCCAGCCCGTCCAGCCGGGCGAGCATGAAGAACCTGTGAGTCCCGTCCGGCTCGTTCAGCCCGGTGATCAGGATGTCCAAGCTGTGGGGCTCTGGACCAACGGGAAAGACAAGATAAAGAGCCTCTTATCCCTTTACTCCGGGGAGGAGGGTTTGCCCCCATGGGTCGGGCTGAGCCCCCATCTCCAATCACACCCCTATTCTTAACCCCCCTCTGCTACCCCTAGCGATAGGCCTTGCAGAGAGTCAGTGGAAAAGGGGATGCAGCAGCCATGGGGGTCAGAGCAGTGGGGCAGGGCTGTCCCCAAGCCTCACCCACAATGCCAGAGAAACCAGAGGCTTCTGCTAAAATGTTCAGCGGTGACATACTGAGCAAGGTTAATGTGTGCCATCACCATCATTAGGGTTCAGAGTTAACACACCCTTTGAGATAAATGGGGCAGCTCAGCCCCCGCAGGGCTGTCGTCTCAGGGTGGTTGTAGCCAGTGAGAACTCTCCCCCACCCTGTTAAGGTCACATCTGGGAGGTTTTCATGGCCACTTGAAGGGCCAGGAGTTTTACTGTAGTTTGAGATGGGAGCGGAGATTGTGCAGAACCTGTGGGAGCTGTCAGGGAAGGGCTGTCACTGCCAGTGCCCCCATGGCCCCGCTCAGTCCGGATCCCCTGGGGAAAAGGGGGCATTAGGGGCAGAGGAGCAGAGCCCCTGGGAGAGAGAAAGCCCCTGGGCTGAGGGGGAGTTGGGCGACCACAGGTGCCCTACGGCACGTGGGGGTCGAAGATGCCCTCTGCGGAGTGGCACAAAGCCGCCTCCGGTGGGCCAGAGAACACAGCCGGGGCAGCCGACAGGGGCTGACGTAGATGAGGGACAGTTTGGTGGTTAGGGGGCCAGGCTGGGACTCCGAAGGGTGCCAATGCCCTTAACTCTGCCCCCTCTGTGGATGCCAGGTGCTACGGGCACTAACTGCAGGAGCACCGGCTGCTTTTCACCATGTGTGAAAGGTGTGGGCGGCGGGAGGGGGAGCAGGAGTTCCTGTCTGAAGAGGGAAGGATTTTCTCCCGACTCTGTGACATGAGCAGCGTTATCCTGCGGTTCACAGCTCGGCCACCTCTTCCCGGGGTGTCACCAGGCCGGCACACGGCACCTCCCTGACCCCAGGGCCACCCCCAAACCACACGTCGGGGTCCTTCTCCGAGCGTCTCTGGCGCTAGGCACAGCCCCCACCCCAGGGTGCCCTCCAGCGGCCGTCCGCACCCCAACGGGACACGAGTTAGGGGCAGCAGCTCCCTGGGTCCGTCCTCCCTCTGCCGGCCCCCTGCCCGAGAGCTCCCAGTCCTGGGCCCCGATGCCTGGGCCTGTCCCGCCGGCCAGTCTCCACAGCGTCTCACGGCTGCGTCCCCAGCACAACCCGCACCCCAGGGCTGCCCCGAGCGGGGTCCCCGCAGCCCATCACCCCCATCCCCCTTCGTCCGCCGGCCCTGCCCCTGCCGAGCGCCCCAGACACACCCCCTGCCCTGGGTGCAGCCTGCCCCGGCTCCGCTGGACGCCCCCTTAGCTAGGGAGTGCCGGAGACTGGGGGGTCCCAGCCAGTCCCGTCCCCCCGGCTCCCCCCACCTCAGCCAGTCCAGCTCCCCCCACCCTAGCCATGCGCCCCCCGGCTCCCCCCACCTCAACCATGCACCCCCAGCTCCCCCCACCCCAGCCAGTCCAGCTCCCCCCACCCCAGCCATGCGCCCCCCAGCTCCCCCCACCCCAGCCCAGCCATGCGCCCCCAGCCCCGCTGCGGCTCTCGGCTGCTCCCTATAGAGCCCGGACCCCCTGGCCCCGTTCCCCCGCCATGGGCCAGCACCCGGGCCGCGCCCTGCGGGGGGTGGGGGAACCCCAGCGTCCCGGGCCAGCCGGGCCCCAGGGCAGCATCCCCCGCTCTGAGCCCCGGCCTGACCCGCCTCCCGCCCGGCCCGGCCCGGCCCCGCTGGGTGTTTCTCTCCCGGTTTCCTGCGCATCCTCCCGGTTCTGCGGGTCCCCCAGCGCCCTTCGCTCCAGCGCCCCCCCAGCCCCACTTACCCCCCCCGCCTCCCAACGCCCCCCCGCTGCCCCCAGCCTCCCGTTCCCCAGCGCCCCCCCAGCCCCACTTACCCCCCTTATCCCCCAGCGCCCTGCTCTACTTACCCCCCGCCTCACTCCTGCCCCACTCACCCGCCGCTGCTGCCGCCAGCGCCCCCCAGCACAGCCCCAGGGCGAGGGGCAGCGCCATGGCTCCGGGCTGGGTCTCCCCACGCCGGCAGGGCAGAGCCCACGAGCCCAGCGGGGCGCCCACCCCGCCCCGGCCACACGTGGGGCCGGCCCCGGCCAATGGGGCCGCGGGGCGGGATCTCTGGGCGGAGCCGCGGACCTCGGGGTGGCCGGCGGAACCGCCTGCTGCAGGGCTGTGCGGGGCCGGACCCAGCGCCGGGGGAGGGGGCTGATCCCCCCGCCCTCCAACAGCCAACTCGGGGGAACACGGCCCCCTTCCCCCACCTCCCCAGGGGTTCCCGGTATCCCCCCTCCTCCTCAGTTCTCATTCCCCGGGGCCAGGGCCCCCCATTCCCCTCCCGGGTCCCCCCTTCTCCCCCACCAGGGATTCTGGGTCCCCCATTCCCCCTATACAAGGGTCCCCCATTTCCCCCCCACACCAGAGGGTCTGTGTGCCCAATTCTCCCACCCACCAGGGGTTCTGTGTGCCCCCATTCCCCCTATACAAGGGTCCCCCATTTCCCTCCCACACCAGAGGATCTGTGTGCCCAATTCTCCCACCCACCAGGGGTTCTGTGTGCCCCATTCCCCCTATACCAGGGTCCCTCATTCTCCCCCCCACAAGGGGTTCTGTGTGCCCCATTCCCCCCAGGCAGCGTCCCCTAATTCCCCTCCCCACACAGATAGATGGGCCTGTGGGTTTGATCCAGGGCAATGGGACAGGGCAGGATACCGGGGTAGATGGGCCCGTGGGTTCGATCCGGGGCAGTGGGACGGGGCAGGATACCGGGATTGATGGGCCCGTGGGTTCGATCCCGGGGCAGCCGGGACGGGGCGGGATACCGGGGGAGATGGGCCCGTGGGTTCGATCCGGGGCAGCGGGACGGGGCGGGATACCGGGGGAGATGGGCCCCTGGGTTCGATCCGGGGCAGCGGGGACGGGGTGGGATACCGGGGGAGATGGGCCCCTGGGTTCGATCCGGGGCAGCGGGGACGGGGTGGGATACCGGGGGAGATGGGCCCATGGGTTCGATCCGGGGCAGCGGGGACGAGGCGGGATACCGGGGGAGATGGGCCCATGGGTTCGATCCGGGGCAGCGGGGACGGGGCGGGATACCGGGGGAGAAGGGTCCATGGGTTTGATCCAGGGCAGCAGGGACGGGGCGGGATACTGGGGGAGATGGGCCCGTGGGTTCGATCCAGGGCAGCGGGGACGGGGCGGGATACCAGGGGAGATGGGCCCATGGGTTCGATCCGGGGCAGTGGGGACGGGGCGGGATACCGGGGGAGAAGGGTCTGTGGGTTTGATCCAGGGCAGCGGGGACGGGGCGGGATACTGGGGGAGATGGGCCCGTGGGTTCGATCCAGGGCAGCGGGGACGAGGCGGGATACTGGGGGAGATGGGCCCGTGGGTTCGATCCAGGGCAGCGGGGACGGGGCGGGATACCGGGGGAGATGGGCCCGTGGGATACATTCCCGTACACCGCAGCTTATGGTCTTAGCAGCAGCCCTCCCCCCCCCCCCCCCCCCCAGCTTCCTGCCTTCCTGAGGGGTCCGACACCTGCTTGTCTCCTGATCGCAATCAGGCCTCCAGCCAATCCGTGGCCTCCACCCCCCTCGGGTGGCAAAGGCCCTGGTCCCTGATTGGCTGGACTCCCTGTGTGGGGCAGAGGCTGCTGTTGGAACAGAGGGGCTGAGAAAACCACCAGGGTTTCCCCCCCGCGCCAACCACACGGGCGTCCCGCGGCACCTCTGCCCTGCACCTGGCCGGGGGCTCCGAGCAGGGCCTGGGGTCACAGAGCCGCCTCTGAGCTGTCTGCCCCCAGCACCCCCGGTACCTTCTAACCAGAGCGGGGCAAGAATTTGTCATCCAACATTTTTTTTTCAGCAAAAAATGCAGCTTTGGCTACACAAACATTTGGTGAATTTGTGTCGATTTGGCCAAATGCTCCCTCCAGAAATGCAACATTTTTGGGGCGGGGGGGGGGGGGGGAGGGTTGTTTCAAAATTACTTTTTGTTTTGAAATGTCCCAAAAACCTGAAAAACATTTTTAAAAGTTCAGAATCTAAACAAAACGTTCAGTTTGGGACTGAATAAAACCTTTGTGTCACTTGGAATTCATTTTTTTCCTCATCTTTGACTCACTGAAAAATTTCAGTTTTGGTTCAACCCTAGACACATTTTTTTTTACGTTTCAGAGAACCAGAAACTCCTTTATTCACACAGCTGAACTGATGACCCGGGCAAGCTGTCACCTTCCAGACCCACCACTTCCCGGCTCGGTTTCTGTCTCAGTTTGACGGTTGACTTGGGAGCGTGAGAAAACTCCGTCAAGAGCAACCCCGCTGCTCCGGAGAACAGAGTTCATGTCAAACACACCCAGCTCCAGCGCGGGACATGGGCACATGGCTGGTGACCTCAGAGGTGACTGGCCTGTTGAGGGAGCAGGGCCAGTTCCTCTGTGACTAACAGTAATTAGCTGCGTCCCGCTGGAGCAGGGGTCGGCAACCTTTGGCACGCGGCTCGCCAGGGCCGGGCGGGTTTGTTTACCTGCCGCGTTGGCAGGTTTGGCCGATCGCGGCTCCCAGTGGCCGTGGTTCGCTGGTCCAGTGCAATGGGGGCGTTGGGAAGCGGCGGCCAGTACGTCCCTCGGCCCGCGCCGCTTCCCGCAGCCCCCGTTGGCCTGGAGCGGCGAACCGCGGCCAGTGGGAACTGAGATCAGCCGAACCTGCGGACGCGGCAGGTAAACAAACCGGCCCAGGGTGCTTGCCCCGGTGGGCCGGGTGCCAGAGGTTGCCGACCCCTGCACTGGAGGTTGGCAGCGGGCACCTGGGGTCTCTGAAGAGCCAGGCAGGAGTTGAGGAGAGGGAGGAGCAGAGAGACACAGCTGGAGTTGATGGACCTGCAGGTGCAATGCTGCGGTCGAGAGATGGTTTAGAGACGGAGCCGGCGAGAGCTGGGGGGACAGGACTGGCTGGGACCCACCAGCAGCCCCTAGGTAAGGGGGCAGCCAGAGGACCCGGGGCAGGCTGCACCCAGGGCAGAGGGTGGGTCTGGGGCGCTCGACAGGGGCAGGGCTGGCGGGCGAAGGGGGCTGGGGGTGACCGGCTGCGGGGACCCCGCTCAGGGCAGCCCTGGGGTGCAGGATGTGGTGGAGCCGTGGTGAGGAGGTGCGGAGTCTGGCTGGCGGGGGCCCAGGGACTGGGAGCTCTCGGGGACCGGCAGAGGGAGGACGGACCTGGGGAGCTGCTGCCTCGAACTCGTGTCCCGTTGGGGTGCGTGACCCATGTCACTGCGAGGAACCTGCCGGGGGATGTGGTTAAAAGCTGCCCGGACACAGGGCTCTTCCTGGACTCTGCCAGGGGCCTGGGTCCGTTCCTGAGAGCGGGCAGGACAGATGGGGTCTGGCCTGGGGCAGGATGGATGGGCTCCGGGGACTGAAGGAGGCCCCACCTGTCTCGCTGTGGCTGGCTCCTGGAGGGCATGGGGGTGGGGGGGCTGTGCCTAGCGCTAGAGATGCTCGGAGAAGGACCCCGACATGTGGTTTGCGGGTGGCCCTGGGGTCAGGGAGGTGCCGTGTGCCGGTCTCGTGACACCCCGGGCAGAGGTTCAGGTCACACCACCCCCCCCACGCGGCCGCCTCCCTAGTGCCCAGCGGTGGGGCTGGTCCCTCTGTGCCCACCCGATGCCACCATTGGCCATTGGGACCTGTAGCGGGGCGTGAAGGAACGTGGGGGGGGGCAGGAGTGGCACCCCTGCGCTGGAGGGAGGGCGAGGGAGAGCGGCTCGGGCCAGCCCGCCCTGCGTGCAGGGGTGATGGGAGGGTCTTGGGTGGCTGGGTGTGGGCTTGCGGCAGGGGGGCTCAGACGACCAGCCCCGTGCGCAGAGGGGGGTCCCAGGGAGGAAGGGCAGCGGAGGGGGTTGGAGGACCAGCCCCACGAACAGGCAGGCAGCGGGGGGATCGGAGCAGCCCCATGCACAGGGGAGGGGGAGCAAAGGCGGCTGTGAGCGGGGGGCCGGGGCGCTTGGGCCGGCCCTGTGTGTGGTGGGGGGGTGAGGGTGGCCTCAGGGGGCCCCGCGGGGAGGGTCTCTGGGTCTCCCTCCCCAAACCTGTGGATCACGACCTGCTCTGGGGGTCGCTCCCTAGGCCACACGGGGGGTGTCTGGGGCCGGGGACAGGCCCCGCTGAGGCCGAGGATTCACGTGCTGCTGCGTTGGCTGGGCGGCGATGGGACAGCCCGTCACTCCGGAGACGCTGCAGCCGAACCAGCAGTCCTGGCGGATGCAGAAATGAGTGAGCGCGATTCCCTGCCCCGGGCTCTGCAGGCGCTCAGACCAGCCGACCAGACCCGTCCCTTCTGGCCTTGACCTCTGTGAAGCTGCTTAAAGTTAAAGTCACGGGTCTGGGCTTTGCTGGCTCGGGGCCTGGGTCTGCCAAGGCCTGGCACCCGCTCCAGAGTCTCAGCACTGCCTGGCTTTAGCACTGTGGCTGGTGTCTCTCTCCAAGCCCCAGCTCCTGGAGTCCTGGGACTATGGAAGCATCAAATGTGAGTTTCTGGGTCTCGTGGGCAGAGGAGACACGACCAAAAACTGTGACCCCAGAAGGTGCAAACCCCAAACGTGGTAATAACCAGACCTCAGATGTAGCGATCGTGGGTTGGGGGGGGCCCGGCTGCCTCGTGATCTCCGAGCGCTTGTGGCTGCTGATTTAGTTCTGTTCCTCTTCCCCCCCCCCCCCAAGGCCCCACGTGATGCAGGTTCTCGTGGGCTGTGCTCTGGCTGGGGACGCCCCTGTGAGGGCGAAGTTCCAGTACGCCTACGATGGGGGGGGCTTCATCCACTTCGACGCAGCGCGGTGCCCGTGGGTGGGGGCCGTGCCGCTAGCCGGGGCCCCGGAGTAGCGGTGGGAACCCAGCCTGCACTAGGGCCGCTTTGCCCAGTGGTCCCCGCAGAACGAGTGTCTGGAGCCCGCCCGGAGCCTGGCGCGGGTGGGGACGGGGTCCCTGGAGCGGCGGGTGAGTCTGGGCTGCGGGCCGGCGGGAGCTGCCGGTCCCTGGGAACTGTCCCAGCCTCGTCTGTACCGGAGCGTCAGGTCAGGCAGGTCAGAGCCTTCGATCCCCCCGAGCTCTGCGCCGACCAAGTGGTGAGGAACTGAAAGGGATTGAAGCGCTATTTTTTTTGGCGGGGGGGGGGGAGGGCTGCATCTTGGGAACCCCTGGGCCAAATGTCCCCAAATTTGCACCACCTTCTCTACACCAGACCCTATTGCTGCGCTCCCGTTCCTCACCCCAGTCTCCCCGTGGGCTCCCGCGTTAGAGCAATGGGATCGTTACAATTAGTGTCTCCGGAGAGTGCCTCTATCTGGGGTATCCCTGGATCAAACACCCCCAGACCTGCCCCTTAACTCTGCCCCGGCTCTGATGTGTCGTAGCAGCTCTCAGACCAGTCCACGTCTGGCTGTGACCCCAGCGCTCTCTGCGGTACCAGCTCGGAAACCCCAAGCGTTGAGCTGCTGAGAACAAAACGCCCCAAAGCCGCCCCAGGCCACGAGCGACGGGCACGGCTGACAGTCTCCGCGCTGCTGGGAGAACCTCGAACTCAGAGCCCGCGGGAGCTGCTCACCGTCAGCATGTCCCCTCGGGCGGGGCCCGGCTGCCTGCAAAAAAAAGCGGGACATTCCCATCATGGCCCCGCTGCATCCCGGGCCCGTCTCTGCCACGAGGGCGACGTTCCCAGGTCACACCCAGACCTTCGCGCCGCGCACGGAGCTGGGCACTCTGGCCTCGCTCCGTCCCAGCCAAACACCAACACAGACAGCGTGAGGATGGGGGCTGGGATTCATGGGGGCGCAGCAGGGGAAGCCCGGAGCTGAATTCCTTCAGAGACAGACCCTGCCCCAGCTGCTGACCCCACGGACTCCATCCTGCCCTGGGGGGAGAGTCCGGTTTGCTCACTACAGCAAATTCCTCCTCTGGGTGTTGGGTTTTAGACTGTTGTATTGCAGGGTTTGCATCTCTCCTGCAGCGTGTTCATTCCAAGTCACTGATCACTGGGCCCTTCTCCAGCCAGGGCTTCGCTTCCACTTCTCTCCTTGGGATTTTTGTGTCTGTCTAAATACTGCGGAGATGGCCACCGTAGAATCTGGGCCCCTCCCAGGAGCGTAAGAAGCTTGGTTTTGGTCTGGACATCCGTACAAGTGTGAAAGCGAGAGGCTGTCCCCGGAGAAGCCAGGCGAGGAGGAGGGGTGTGAATGCAGTGAGGTTAGTGCTCATTTTCATTTCATGTGGCTGGGAGTTCCACAGGCTGGGTCCAGCCCATGGGACGCGTCGGCCTCCCAGGGTCACGGGACTCCCCCTGCTGGGTGACAGCTGCATGGTTCCCGTGGAGCGTGGCAGTCTGATGGCAGGGAAGGAGGCGTCTCTTCCGTCCATCGCCTTTAAGGCCAGAAGGGACCTTTAGCTCATCTCTGACTCCTGGCAATCGCAGGCCACCCTGTTGCTGTGACGAAGTGGGACTATTCTTAATGTTTTCCTCAGTTTCCCCTATGCAGTTCTTAAGTGTCTAGGTGGTGGGATAAGGGTGTATGGTTGCTGCAGAGCAAAGGGCCAGTGTACATAAATGCCCGACACTCTGTCTCCTAGGAACTGATGGCCTGGGCCCCTCCTCTGCAAAGGTGCCAACTGAAGGTGTTGGAGACAAAGGGATCAGGTGACCTCCTGGCGGGGGGGGGGGGGGGGGGGGGGGGGGGGGGAGACAAAGCCCAGAGAAGGAGGGGCTGGACGGGGGTTGGAGTTTGGAGCTAGCTGGGGACTGGAAGGGAGGGCAGACAGGGGTCTGCCTCGCTGGGCCCCAGAATGGACCCAGCGGAGGGGTCCCGTTCACTGGACCGACAAGCTCTGTTTTAGACCGTGTTCCTGTCGTCTAATAAACCTCTGTGTTACTGGCTGGCTGAGAGTCACGTCTGACTGCGAAGTGGGGGGCAGGACCCTCTGGCTGCCCCAGGACCCCGCCTGGGCGGACTCGCTGTGGGAAGCGCACGGAGGGGCAGATGCTGAATGCTCCCAGGAGAGACCCAGGAGGTGAAGCCGTGTGAGCTTCTTGCCCTGAAGACAGTCTGCTCCGAGGGAGAGGAGGCTCCCCAGAGTCCTGACTGGCTTTGTGGGGAGCAGTTCCAGAGCATCGCCCGGGGACTCCGTGACAGTTGCACCCAGTTACCCTGCCGCGAGCCCAGTAGCGTGGGCTAGCCCGAAGCATGTCAGTCCTCAGGAGACTGTGCCAGGCAGAGACCAGACGGGACCAAGGCCCCTGCGACGGCCGGGCGCCGGGCAGGTGGGATCCGCCCGGTATCTCTCAGGGCTGTGAATGTCACGACTCTGCCGGTGTCGGGAGCCGGGTCCCGGGGGATCTGTCGCTGACCAGGCAGCTGCTGCTGGTACCGATGCCGCAGCCTGTCTCTGGACACGGGGCTTTGTCCATAGGCAGGGAGAGGGGCCCCGATCCGACCTGCCCCTCGCCCAGCCTGGGTCTGAGCCCTGCGCTCGTCAGGCCAGGCACCGACGGGGGGTGACCGGATTCTGCCTCCCCGGCGCTGTGTGTCCCCCACAGGGCAGTGTGGGGGACAGGGCCCCCGCGCTCTGCTGGCCTGGCGGAGGTTACCCTGTGGGGCCCCTGCGCTCTGCTGGCCGGAGCTCATTGTGGAGGAGAGCGTCAGAGCGCTGCCCTCTTCCCACCAGCGTCACCTGAGCCGGGGAGAGCCTAAAGAGTCAGTGACTACAGGCCCCAAGGGAGGGCCTCGCCGCCTTGGCCCCAGGGGCCCATCGAGCCCAGTCTCTGGGCGCCGCAGCAGCCAGCACCAGCCGCACGAGCGGCAGAGACTGCTAATAAATAATTGTATTATGGGAGCACAGAGGAGCCCCAGCCATGGCCCAGACCCCCAGCGTGCCAGGCGCTGTACGTTATATAGTAGGTGTATATGGTCGTGCCCGGCAGCCCAGCCATTGCCCTGGTCCCCAGCGTGCCAGGCGCTGTACGTTATGGATTAGGTGTATATTGTAGTGCCCGGCAGTCTCAGCGGCCCAGGCCCCCAGCGTGCCAGGAGCTGTACGTTATGGATTAGGTGTATATTGTAGTGCCCGGCAGTCCCAGCGGCCCAGGCCCCCAGCGTGCCAGGCGCTGTACGTTATGGATTAGGTGTATTATGGTAGCACCTGGCAGCCACAGCCGTGGCCCAGGCCCCCAGTGTGCCAGGCGCTGGACAGACACAGACCAGACGGACCCTGCCCCAGTAGCCCTGGCCAGGACGTCTCCCCCCACCCCCCATCAGTCAGTCACCGACGCCCGCCCTGGAGCACGGGGATGCCTAGCATGACACTCGATGGTCTCTCTGCCCACACCCTGCCCCGGTTGGCACCAAGTACGTCCCAGGTGTCAGTGGCAGCGGGTAGGGCACTGGGCTGGCACTCAGGAGCCCCAGGTGCTATTCCCAGCTCGGCCAGCTGGGTCAAGTTGGGCCACTTGTGTCCCCTCCCTCTGCCTCAGTTTCCCCATCTGTATGATGGGGGGCCGAGCCTGCCCACCTTTGCAGCGTGCGTTGCGATCTCTGGGGGCAGCGCTGGGGACGGTTGTTTCCGGAGGATGCCTTTGTTGGCAGGGTGGGGTGCAGCCATGGTGCCGGAGTCGCCCTCCTGTAAGCGCAGGTGCTGGGATCCCGCACTGAGGGAGGGGTGTCCCTCCTGGGGGGGTCACCCAGGTTGTGTCAGATAAAGGTGCTGGGAATTAACGCTCTGTGGTGTCCTGCATTATCGCAGTGAACTCGCTGCAGGGCCCCCTCCGCGGGAAAACGCCCACAGCCCTGGTCACATCACCAGGCGGGTCCCCAGCCCGGAGCAGGATCGAACCAGCAGAGCCACTACCCCGGCGCTAACAGACCCACCTCTGGACTGGCCCAGCAGCCCCTGTGTGTCCCAGCCACCAGGAGCCGGGCCAGGGCCAGGATGGGCTGCAAACACATGCGCCTTACGGGACCCTGGAGAGGGAAATGGCTCTGGGAGGGGAGTGGGAGCTGGTGGGTTAGAGCGGGGGGGGGGGGGGGGAGACTGGGAGCCAGGACTCCTGGGTTCTCTCCCAGCTCTGGGAGGGAAGTGGGATCTGGTGGGTTAGAGCGGGGGCTGGGAGCCAGGACTCCTGGGTTCTTGCCCCAGCTCTGGCAGGGGAGTGGGGACTGGTGGGGTAGAGCCGGGGGGGGCTCAGAGCCAGGACTCCTGGGTTCTCTCCCCGGCTCTGGGAGGGAAGTGGGGGCTGATGGGTTAGAGCGGGGGGGGCTGGGAACCAGGACTCCTGGGTTCGATCTCTGGGTGGGGAGGAACCAGTGCTACATTCCTATCCCTCTGTTCAAATTCCAGCCCCCCCTCTGCCCCCGCCCCTTGTGGCTGAGGACATGGGCGCCATCCACAGAGCATTCCCTGCTGCACCAGAGAGGATCTTTAATGGGGGGGGGGGGGGGGAGATTACAACAGCCACCCTCTCCATACAACCCGCACACGGTCAGCACCCCGAATTGGGAACCCGCTCCCCATAGCCCTGCCCCCACCCCACCTCAGTGTGGAGAGTGCCAGGCGGGGGTGTGTGTGTGAGGATGCTGTGCCTGCCTGGGAGGGGGGGGGGAACAGGTGGGAAGGGGGGGGTTGGCTGCCAGGCTTGAGGGGTGGCTGGGTGAGTAATGGGGGAATCGTATGATGACCCGGGAGGGAGCCCTGGTCTAGGATGACCCCTGGTGGGGGAAGTGGGATTGTACCAGGGCTGGGATTGTACTAGGGGGTGGAGAATTGGACACATCCCCCGGTGCTGAGGGATCGGGGGGGCTGGGGAGAAGCTAGGGGTCTGATCGGGTCATTATATCCCTGTATCGCCCTGCTGAAGTGTACAGGGCAGAGGGCTCCAAGTCTGTGGGGATGGGGGTCTATACTGGGGTTCCTCTAGCCCTTTATGGGCCCTGCTATACACAGCGGGGTGTATGGGGGGCAGTCCTTGTGGGCTCAGGGGCTCTCTGTCTGGAGGGGGGCTGGTCCCTATATCCATCTATAGCCCCAGTATACAAGTGTGGGGGGGCAGTCTGTATGGGCTCCAGGGCTCTGAGTTGGGGAGAAGTTGAGGATGGGTGTGTGTAGGGGATCTGTATTCAGGTCGTTATAGCTCTGTATTGGCCCGCCGGTCTATATAGGGTAGCCGGCTCTAATTTGGGGCTCGAGGCCAGCAATCTGGTCATTATATCGTTATTTTATCCTACTTGCATCAGGCGCTTGGAGTTGGGAAGGGGAGGACTCTATAGCCATCTATAGGCCCCAGTATATACAGCCCCAGTGTGGGGAGGGGTGCAGGAGGTGCTGGTCCGTACGGGCTCCATGGGGGATCTGGTCTGAGCCGTCCTCGCTGCGGTGCCCGGCTGGCAGGGAGACATGTCCCGTCTCTGTCCCACGGATCCCAACTCCGTGGGGAGGGCTGGCTAAGCTAGGGGCGACAGACAGGACGAGCCGGGATCCTCCGCTGGGGTGGGGGGACTGGAGCCAGGGGTCTCGGTGCCCAGGGGCGTTAGGTGCTGCCTGCGGAGTAAACACAGCGAGAGACGTGTCAATGAACCGGGACAGACAGACAGAGACAGACAGACGGAGAGACAGAGACAGAGGGGGGCACACGGACGGATGGACAGTCAGAGACGTGGCGGGGACAGATGGACGGACGGGGACAGAGACAGAGGTGGATGGGGGGATGGTCGGAGGGAGGGGTCTGCGTGGGGACGGGAGGATGAGGGGAGGGATGGGGGTCTGTGTGGGGACGGGGGGCGTGGGGAGGACGCAGGGAGGCAGGGGAGGTGTGGGGGGGCGTGGGGAGGACGCAGGGAGGCAGGGGAGGTGTGGGAGGGCGTGGGGAGGATGCAGGGACACTCAGCCAGCCAGGCAGCTGTTACCTCCAGCATAGTTGTGCCCTGCGAGGGGAGAATAACCTGGAAGGGGGAAGGAAACAGAGTTAGTCAGAGGTGATGCTGCCCCCCCTCCTGCACATGCTCCCTCCCCAACCAGCAGGGGGCAGCAGGGCACAAGTGTGCACACACACACACACACACACACACACACACACACATACTCTCGTTCTCTCTCACCAGCAGGGGGCAGCGGGGCACAAGCACACACACACACACACACCAGCAGGGGGCAGTGGGAGACACACACACACACACACACACACACACACACACACAATCAACCCCCAGCACCCGGGAAGTGCGCCTCACATTGTCCCCGTCTCTTGCAGGGACCCCGGTACCCCCCCCCCGTTGGGAATTGGGTTGGGGGCTCAGGACCCCAGGCGAGGGTGACACGTGGTCCCAACCCCCCCACTCCTCACCCGGGGCGGGCGCCCGCCGCCAGAACACCAGGCCGGTGCCCAGGAAGATGAGGCCGAGGATCAGCACCACGACAGCCACGCTGACCTTGACCGTCAGCCCCGGGGACAGGCCGGGCCCTGGGGGGGACAGCAGGGGAGGGGTTAATGGGGGTAGACTGGGGAGCCCCCCACAGCACCCCTGCACCCCCAGCCAGAGTCCTACCCAGATCCCCTTCACCCCGTGCCTCTGTCCCCGCTCCCTCCCCCATTCCCCGTCCTGCACCCCACTCCTGCTGCCCCCAACACGCCCTTCTGCCACCCTGTACCCCTGCCCCCAAATCCCCTTCCCCCACTCCATAACCTGCCCTGCCCCCCAGCTCCCCATTCCCCTGCCCTGCACCCCACTCCTGCTGCCCCCAACCCCCAGCATGCCCTTCCCCCACCTTGTACCCCTTCCCCCCACTCCATGCCCTGCCCCCCGCATGCCCTTCCCCTGCTCTGTACCCCTCTCCTGCTTCCCCCCATCACCCCAACCACCCAGCACTCTATTCCCCCCACCCTATGCCCCTGCCCTCCAACCCCTACCCCGCCCTGCCTGGGCTCACCCCACTCCTCCTGGTGGGGCTCTGCCAGGCTGACGTGCTGCACATGGCAGGTGTAGGTGTCCCCGGGCTTGGGGGTGGTGAGCAGGCTGACGTGGGTCTGGTAGGTCCAGTCGCCGTTGGCCAGCGCCGGGCTCAGGCCGTCCTCGGTGGGCTCCAGGGGGCTCCCGTTCCGCAGCCAGGTGACCCCCACGTCCGCCGGGTAGAAGCCCCAGACGTGGCAGGTGAGGCGCACGGTCCCCGCGGGGTTCGAGAGGGCCGTGGAGACGATGCGGACACTAGGGGGCGCTGTTGGGGGGGAGTCACTGTATGGACCAGCTCCTGGTACACCCACCGCCCCCACCACACGTGGGTCAGACCCATGGTCCCCCAGCCCAGTATCCCCCCGCATCAAACCTGTCCCCCACCCCGGCTCAGCGCCAGGGGCCCCGCAGCCCCTCCCCGGCTCAGCGCCAGGGGCCCCACACACCCCTCCCTCAACCCAACTCTGTGCCAGGGGCCCCACAGTCCCTCCCCCACCCCGCTCGGTGCCCTGCGCCCCCCACTCACTCTTCCTTTGCCCCGTGCGGCTCCAGAGGCGCTGGCTCTGGCTCTGGCAGGCCTGGCGCCCCCCTGCCATGCGCTGGCGCCAACCGGCGTCCTTGTTGAGCTGGGCGGCCATGCCTGCGGCCACAGGGTTGAGCAGGCCCATGTCACAGGCCTCGAAGAGCTGGTCGTGGTCGTTGTAACACACCAGCGGGTTCTTGTTGAAGACGAAGGCGAAGTTGAACGAGAGCACGGAGCCATTGGCTGCCAGGGGGCACTCGCTGGCCAAGTGTATCAGGAACCCGCCTGTGGGGACGGGGCCGTCAGGAGCGGGTTCGGGGCGGGGCAGCTGGGCAGGACAATGGGGGTCGGGAGTGGGGTGAGGGAGGGATGGGTCAGGGAGGGCAGGATATTGGGAGGATGGGGATCAGGGAGGTGATGGGGACAGATGGGGACTGTTTCCACACTAGGCCGTGCCCCCGAGGTGTAGACCGGGGATGTTGGATTTAAACCCCATCCAGATGGTTCCTCTGCGGCTGTAATGCCGTACTGTGGGTGTGTACGCTGGGAACGACGGGGGTTAACCACCCCCTACACACACACACAGCCCCTAGGGGTACAGAGTGGGGTTATACCCCCATCCACATAGCCCCAGCCCCTAGGGGTACAGATGGAGGCTACCCCCCACACACACAGACAAAGCCCCTAGAGGTACAGACTGGGGTTATACCCCCCCCACACACAGACACAGCCCCCTAGGGGTACAGACTGGGGTTATACCCCCATTCACACACAGGCACAACCCCCTAGGGGTACAGACTGGGGTTATACCCCCATTCACACACAGACACAGCCCCTAGGGGTACAGATGGAGGCTACCCACACACACACACAGAGACAAGCCCCCCCCCCCCCCACACACACACACAGGCACAGCCCCCTAGGAGTACAGACTGGGGTTATACCCCCATTCACACACAGACACAGCCCCTAGGGGTACAGATGGAGGCTACCCACACACACACACAGGCACAGCCCCCTAGGAGTACAGACTGGGGTTATACCCCCACATACACGCAGACACAGCCCAGCAGTCGCTGGGAGGAGGGGTACAGATGGGTTAAGACCCATCCACACACAGGCACTGTCCCCTAAGGTTAGACGTGGGGTTAAGCCCTATCCTGACATCTCCAGCAAGGGTCCTGATCCCGGGGCACAGCTCTGGGGAACAGGTGGTCGGACGCTCGCTAGGCTGGTCCCTGAAGCGGGGACCCCCGGAGAGGATTATAGGGGGCAGGGACCCCAAGCTCCCCCCAGGCCTGTGGCACCGACAGGCGCCCTCACCTGCTCCGTGGTGGCCCAGAGCCACAGACAGCAACCACAGCAGCAGCTTCATGGCGGCCCCTCGGTCCCAGGGCAGGGCAGGTCTGTCGGGGTCCCCGGCTCGGCGCGGGGGTCTCGGGCCTCTGCTCCTTGTAGCGAGTTTCCAGCTCCCTGGCTCTGCTGCGGGCGCGCTCTGGGATCTCTGGCTGGGGGATCTCTGGGGATCCCACACGCCCGTCTGCCTGCTCCGGGATCCCCGGCTCTGCGGGGGAGATCGCTGGATCCCAGGGGCGCCGGGAGAAGATCTCTCTGGAGCCCGGCGTCGGACTTCTCTGCTGCGGGATCCCAGTGGCTTTGGGGTGATCCACTGGATCCCTGGGTCTGGGGGGCAGATCTCTCCCTGGATCCCTGGGTCTGGGGGGGGGCAGATCTCTCTTGGGAACCCTGGGTCTGGGGGGGGGCAGATCTCTCCCTGGACTCCTGGGTCTGGGGGGGGCAGATCTCTCCTGGGAACCCTGGGTCGGGGGGGGGGGGCAGATCTCTCCCTGGACTCCTGGGTCTGGGGGGGGCAGATCTCTCCTGGGAACCCTGGGTCTGGGGGGGGCAGATCTCTCCTGGGAACCCTGGGTCTGGGGGGGGGGGCAGATCTCTCCCTGGATCCCTGGGTCTGGGGGGGGGGCAGATCTCTCCCTGGATCGGGGGGGGGGCAGATCTCGTCCTGGACCCCTGGGCTCTGCGGGGGACTCTCTCTCTCTGGGTCCCGGTTCCGGACCCGCAGGCAGGTCCCGCTGTCCTGACCCCCCCGCCCCCGGCCCTGGCCAATGGCAGCCGGCTCCGCTGCCGGCATCACCCGTCGCTGGGTGGAGGCGACCGGGCCGGGAACCCGAGCGGGAGATGTCCCGCCGCGCCGGGGGGCCGGGCCCAGCCTCGGGGCAGCCCGCGGTCCGGGGTGGGTTTATCTCCCCGGATCTCCCGCGGCATCAGGGGATCCTGACATCCCTCCCCCCGCCCCCATTACAGATGGGGAAACTGAGGCACGGAGCAGCCACGGGCGTGCGGCGGGGGAAAGGGACGAGTGATGGGGGGTGGGGATCCCGGCAGAGGGGCCCCCTGAGGAGGGGATCCCAGCAGAGGGGGCAGCTGGGGGGGAGGGGACGGGATTGGGGAGGGGATCCCGGCAGAGGGGCAGCTTGGCGGGGGACGGGGTTGGGGGGGGGAAAGGGATTCCCGGTAGAGGGGGGCAGCTGGGGGGGACGGGGTTGGGGCGGGGAAGGGGATCCCGGCAGAGGGGCGGCTGCCCTAGCCAGAACAGGGGATGGGCCCCATGTCTCCCAACCTGGGGATTTCACTTCCCCCGTGGGCAGGGCTGGCCCAGGCGTGTCTGAAACCCCCGTCCTGCTGCTTCCCCTATTCCGGGCCCAGCTTCCCCTATTTCAGGGTTCACAACCTTTTCCTTTCTGAGCGTTCCCCGCCCCCCCGCTATAAATACTCCACGGCCCACCTGTGCCCCAACCCCTGTGTTTCTGCGTATAAAGCCAGGGCCGGTGTCAGGGGGCAGCCAGCCAGGCCGTTCCCCGGGCCCCACGGAGCTAAGCTGCCCATGCTCCGGCTGCAGCCCCAGGTGGTGGGGCCTCGGCTTTCTGCCCTGCCCCCTGAGAGTCTAACGCCAGCCCTGCTTGGAGCACCCCTGAAACCTGGTCCAGGCCCCCAGGGGCCCCTGGTTGAGAACCCCCCCCCCCCCCCCGATTTCCTCACAGTGCACCAGGCGCTTCCCCTCGGCCCGGTGCCAACGGCAAAGCTAACGCCCCCCCGAGTACCCCCTCCCCCAGCCCCCTCATGGGGAAGTGGAGCCTGGCACTTCACAGGCATCTGGGCTGCGGCTGGCCCCGGATCTCGCTCCCGGCTGCATGGGGACGTGAAACCAACCGGGCTCAGCCTGAGACACTTTCACTTCCTCTCTGACGGAGACAGAGCCTTTGATTATCCAGAGGGACTGGCCGGTTCGGGAACGGGCAGCGAGGAATGGGACACGGGCCCTTTCCCTTCCCGGGGGCGCTGGTTCCGATACCGCTCCAGGCCAGGGACTGGCTGGCTCAGGGGGGCGGGGAATGGGACACGGGCCCTTTCCCTTCCCGGGGGCGCTGGTTCCGATACCGCTCCAGGCCAGGGACTGGCTGGCTCAGGGGGGCGGGGAATGGGACACGGGGCCTTTCCCTTCCGGGGGGCGCTGGTACCGATACGGCCCCAGCCAGGGACTGGCTGGCTCAGGGGGGCGGGGAATGGGACACGGGCCCTTTCCCTTCCGGGGGGCGCTGGTTCCGATACCGCTCCAGGCCAGGGACTGGCTGGCTCAGGGGGGCGGGGAATGGGACACAGGCCCTTTCCCTTCCGGGGGGCGCTGGTTCCGATACCGCTCCAGGCCAGGGACTGGCTGGCTCAGGGGGGCGGGGAATGGGACACGGGCCCTTTCCCTTCCCGGGGGCGCTGGTTCCGATACCGCTCCAGGCCAGGGACTGGCTGGCTCAGGGGGGCGGGGAATGGGACACGGGGCCTTTCCCTTCCCGGGGGCGCTGGTTCCGATACCGCTCCAGGCCAGGGACTGGCTGGCTCAGGGGGGCGGGGAATGGGACACGGGGCCTTTCCCTTCGGGGGGGCGCTGGTTCCGATACCGCTCCAGGCCAGGGACTGGCTGGCTCAGGGGGCCGGGGAATGGGAGACAGGTTCTGATCAGTGTCACGAATTTGGTGGGGCTCAGCCGAGATCCTAGCAGGGCAGGTGCC
This sequence comes from Chrysemys picta bellii, assembly GCF_011386835.1. Classification (NCBI taxonomy): domain Eukaryota; kingdom Metazoa; phylum Chordata; order Testudines; family Emydidae; genus Chrysemys; species Chrysemys picta. Next base: position 791,045 of record NC_088802.1, on the reverse strand, counting down.
CCCGGCACAGGCAGTAACCGGCCCCTTCGCCGAGGGCTGAACTGGATGCAGGTTGTGAGCTCCCCTCCGCCCCCCAGCGGGGTCCCTGCAGGACAGGAGAGGGGGTAGAGGTGGCCTGGGGGGAGGGCTATGGGGCCCATGGGGAGAGGTCCGGATATAGACGGGCAGAGGCACGACAGCTCCAGGAAATAGACCTTTATTAGAAGGAGGCTGGATAAGGCACCAATACTCCGGAGTGGGGCGACCCCGGCACAGGCCGGGGGTCGGAGTCTGCCCCAGGCACGCTGCACGGCTGGAATGCTGGAGGGGGCAGAGCGGGGTACCCTGGAGGAGAGGCACCAGGTTCCCATGGACGTGGCCCGTGTGTAGTGAGTGTGTCCGGTCTCAACACCATGCTGACTGCAGCTGGTCCAGGAACTGCCTTTCCCACAGTTCCCAAGGGCTGGGGAGGCTGGAACAGGGAGGGGTTCGGGGGACACGGGGCATCTCCTCATAGTTCTTCGGGCGTTTCCAGCCACTCGGAGTTCACTCTGAGGGTGAAAACACAGAACAAGGAGATTCAATGGCACGGATAGAATCCAGGAGTCCTGGTGCCCAGACCCCCCAGCTCTAACCCACTAGACCCCACTCGTCTCCCAGAGCTGGGGAGAGAACCCAGGAGTCCTGGCCCCCAGCCCTCGCTGCTCTACCCCAATAGACCCCAATCCCCTCCCAGTCCTGCCGCTCTAACCCACTAGACTCCCCCCATCCCCAGCTGGGGCAGCGCCCTGGCGTACCTGTGAGGCTGGGCCTGCGGGATTTGAGGAGGACGACGATCCCGGTGACCATGAAGAAGATGCCCAGGGCGATGGCCAGGCCGCACAGCGCGTTCTCCAGCAGCTCCGACGGGATGGGGTTCTGGGGCACTAGAGACACAGCAGGGGGGGGGGGGGGGGAATACAGGGTGAGGCCAGGGCTACCGGGGAGATTGGGGGGGGGCTCCCGGCAGCTGGGGAGGCGGGAGGTGTGGGGCGCATAGGCCAAGGGCGGGGAATCAGGGAGGGATCCCAGAAGCAGGGGGAAGCTGGAGAGATGCAGGGTCAGGTGGAGGAGGAATGGGTATGGAGGGGATTGAGTTGGGGGGGGCTCAAATCAAGTGCAGGGGGAAAATCTCTCACCGCAGTGGGCCACGGTGGAGGAGCAGTCCCCAGGCTGCATGATGGTGCAGGTGGGGAGACGTGGGGGAGGGACAGAAGGATGGGGAGGATCAGGGGGGAACGGGGAGGAACGGGGTGCAGCAGGGAGGAACAGGGTGCAGGGGGAGGATTGGGGAGGAACGGGGTGCAGTGGGGAGGAACGGGGGGATCTCTCACCCCAGTAGGCCACGGTGGAGAAGCGGTCCCTGGGCCGCGTGATGGTGCTGGTGGGGAGATGTGGGGGAGGGATAGAAGGATGGGGGCGGATCGGGGTGCAGGGGGCGGATCAGGGGGGGATCAGGGGGATCTCTCACCCCAGTAGGCCACGGTGGAGAAGCGGTCCCTGGGCCGCGTGATGGTGCAGGTGTAGATGTCCCCGTCCTGCGGGGTGAACTCCAGGTAGGAATAGAGCAGGAAGCCCAGGTCCTCGGTGGGGTAATACCGTGTGGTGTTGACGCCCTGGCTCACCAGCTCCCCCTGCCGCTGCCACGACACGGTCACCGAGGCCGGGAAGAGGTTGCCCACCTGGCAGATCAGGGTGTTGGGTTTTCCCAGCTCCAGGGGCTGGGCTGTGAACACGTTGGCCATGGGGGTGCCTGCGGGGAGAGGGGAGATGGTAAGGGGGGGCCGCGGGCACTGGAGGAGACACAGGCACTGGGGGCCGGGTATCTTTGGGCAGGGGCAGGGCAGTATCAGTGATCCCTTGGGGGGGCTGTGGGGAGCGGCCGCGGGCGCTGGGGGAGACCAGGGGCCTGGTACCTCTGGCCTCATGCAGGGGCAGGGCAGTATCAGTGATCGCTGGGCGCTGGGAGTGCCAAGGGGAGGGGACGCGGGCGCTGGGGGAGACATGGGCACCAGGGGCCAGATACCTCTGGCCTCGGGCAGGGACAGGGCAGTATCAGTGATCGCTGGGCGCTGGGAGTGCCATGGGGAGGAGACGCGGGCGCTGGGGAGACATGGGCACCAGGGGCCAGATACCTCTGGCCTCGGGCAGGGACAAGGCAGTATCAGTGATCGCTGGGCGCTGGGGGTGACATGGGGGGGGGGGCGCGGGTGCTGGGGGAGACACGGGGGCCTTGGGCAGGGGCAGGGCAGTATCAGTGATCACTGGGCGCTAGGGGTGCCGTGGGGAGGTGCCGCGGGCGCTGGGGGAGACACGGGCACCAGGGGCCAGATACCTCTGGCCTCGGGCAGGGGCATAGCAGTATCAGTGATCGCTGGGCACTGTGGGTGCCATGGGGAGGGCCTGTGGGCACTGGGGGGAGACACGGGCACCGGGGGCCGGGTACCTCTGGCCTTGGGCAATATCAGTGATTGTTGGGCGCTGGGGGAGACCAGGGGCCTGGTACCTCTGGCCTCGGGCAGGGGCAGGGCAGTATCAGTGATCACTGGGCGCTGGGGGTGCCGTGGGGAGGGGCCGCGGGCGCTGGGGGAGACACGGGCACCGGGGGCCGGGTACCTCTGGCCTCGGGCAGGGGCAGAGCAGTATCAGTGATCACTGGGCACTGGGGGTGCCGTGGGGCGGGGACGAGGGCGCTGGGGGAGACCGGGGGCCGGGTACCTCTGGCCTCGGGCAGGGGCAGGGCAGTATCAGTGATCACTGGGCGCTGGGGGTGCCATGGGGAGGGGCTGCGGGCGCTGGGGGAGACACGGGCACCGGGGGCCGGGTACCTCTGGCCTCGGGCAGGGGCAGAGCAGTATCAGTGATCACTGGGCACTGCGGGTGCCGTGGGGCGGGGACGAGGGCGCTGGGGGAGACCGGGGGCCGGGTACCTCTGGCCTCAGGCAGCACGCCCGTGGTGATGTTGGTGAGCACCGAGAGCAGTTGCCGGCACAGACTGGAGTCGTTGATGATCTGCTCCTTGCTCTCCTGGGTGCTCAGCCAGGGCTGGAAGTCGGGCAGCCGGGGCTCCCAGTGCCCCCCCGGGAAGTCGAACGAGAACAGCTGGTCCCCGTCGAAGGTGTCGGCCAGGCCCAGCGAGGGGCGGTCGGACTGGCAGAACATCACGCGGGACAGGACATGGGCCGTGGGCGCTGCGGGAGAGACACACCGACCGGGGTCAGCAACGGGGCATGCACGCTCTGTGTGCACACACACACACGCTGTGTATACACAACCCTACACAAACAACCCCACACACTACACACTCATCATCCCCCGTACACACACTGTCACACACACAATTCACACACACTGCGCACACAGTGGCCCCCGTTTTCTGTGCACACACAAGTTCACACACTCCTCATGCACACAGGCACACCCACCCTATACACACAGTCCTCATGCACACATGTTCACACACACGACTGTCATTTACATGCAAGCACACATAGTCACACACCCACAGAATCACGACAGTCCCTAAACACACACATTCCTTTGCATACACAGTCCATTCACCCACACACACTCACCCTCATACGACAGTCCCCAGGCACACACACAGCCCCCCACCACACAATGCTGCTATCCCTCACACACAAATACACATTACAACCCATGTATAAGCACACTTTTCCCATACACCCACACTCACCCACACTACACACCCTGTACACACAGCCACACACATGCATTAAATACCCTATATACACACACAGTCTGCATGTGCACATAGTGACAAAACACACCACAAGCCCCCCAACTGCACACCTACACAATCACACACAATCCCTCCCCACACTCTGCACTCCCCTGTGTGCACAATCACACACACACACAAAATCTGCTGCCACGCCACCCTCCCATTTACACGGTTACACACCCTGCAAACCCATACACACCCAGCAATACCCATGAACACAACATCCGACACGGACACACACTGACAGAGCCGGGATAACTTCCTCCCCACACACACTCAGGCAGTGCCTGGCTAACCCCTGGGAAGTGCTTGCTCTCACGCACACACAGTATAGCACACCCTGTTTACACACAATCTCCATGCACGCCCAATTCCACACACACTTACACAACCCCGACACACATTCACCCCCCTACAAAAACAAACACTCCCCCGAGATGCACCTGTACACACACAATCCCACACACTGTCCCCATGTGCACACACAATCATTCTCAGACACAGTCCCCCTGTACATACACACAGTCTCCTTCTACTCAGACACACAATTTTTATGTGCACACAATCCCCTCGTAAACACACACAACCACATACACAATCCCGGACCATGGCCACACAACCCCCGTGTGCACACACACAACCACACATACAATCCCCGAGCATGCACACCCAACCATACAATCCCCGTGTGCACATACACAATCCCCTTGTGTACACACACAACCCCCGTGTGCACACACACACACACACAATCCCCTTGTGCACACACACACAATCCCCTTGTGCACAGAACACACACACACACACACAGGCCGTGCAATGGTCCCCCCGCCAGTAACGCCCGTGGGCAGCTCCTACCCTCTGTCGCGGCGGTGGCCGCCGCCCCCCGCAGCAGGCCCAGGGCCAGCAGCAGCGCCCAGCAACCGGGCGCCTCCATCCCCGCCGGGCTGCCTCTGCTCCCGGCCCGGGCTCCCGGGGCATCCCCGGCCGGCTGCCGGCCAATCCGCGCGCGCCCCGCCGCCTCCTGGCCAATGGCTGGGCCCCGCCACCGCTTGTCACCTGTTACCGGGGAGACTTCCGCAAAGGAGGGCCGGGGAGCGCAGATGGGCGGCCGGGAGGCCGGGCTGGGGGCACGTGGGAGGGTCCGAGGCCAGGAAGGACCATGGTGAGCATCTGGTCTGACTCCTGTCTAGACAGGCCAGAGCCCTGCTCCGGATTCACCCCTGTACAGCACAGGCCAGAGCCCTGCTCCAGATTCACCCCAGATAGCCCCTGCTCCGGATTCACTCCTGTCTACACAGGCCAGGGCCCTGCTCCGGATTCATCCCTGGCTGAACCAGAGCTGATCTCTTTGGGTTGTCCACACAGCAAAACAAAGCCCAGGGCCGTGCAGAGCCAGGGTCTGCAGACGTGGTTGGCAATGCCAGTGTTTCCCCCAGGAATTGAACGCGGAGGGGAGAGGGTGTTGGAATTTCCAGGGGGTGAAGGGCGAGGCCGTGGGGGCGAAGGTGCACTGTACGGTTTCACCAGGAAGGCCATTCGGCGCTAAGTCTCGGCCCCACGTTCTAGACAGGATAAGACACCAATAAACAGCAGCCTTGGGGCTGAGGATGATTTATTGTTGTTTATAAAGCAGAATGTGACCTGATCAGATCAGCCAATGTGGCCGAAAGGAACGCGCCGGGCGCCGGCCGCTGGCATTGCCAGCACAAACACAGCGACGTGAGGAGACGAGTCGTCATTCCTCCTTTCAAACCTGGTGTGTGTTTTCAGGGACGCCCATGTGCTTTGAACGGGACTGTTCGGGTTTCCGTTTCAATTCAAATTTCCAACCAGCCTAAACGGAACGGTTTTCAAACTAGAACATTTGGGGGAAAAACGGATCTAGTTGGAAAATGACTAAAGTGGCAACTCTGCATAGAACGAGTTGACCACTAGGGGATATGGGGGCGCTCGAGGGGGTGCCAGGGACGGAGAACCCACCGCTGCCCTGGGCATCTTGTCCCGGTCTTAGTTCCACTGGGGCAGAAATTCGCAACTTATTTCCAGTCAGAATTTGTCCAGCTTCAACTTCCAGCCATAGGAGCTTGTTAGACCTTTGTCGGGGCTGGGCCAGTGGGCGCCTGGCCAGTGGGGTGCCCCCAACGCAAAGCCTCACTGCATCCTTGTGCCCCCTCCCCCCATCCGTCTGTCTGTCCCACTGCACAGCCCGGAGCCAGGACTGCAGCCTGTCGGCACCCCAGCGAGGGAGAGAATAATTAATAATAGGAGGCGAATAAGAGGGGACTTGAAAACAATACTGGCTAGCTCGTCTCATCAGCAGCTCTCAACGCATTGTACAAGGATCATTATTCCCCTCATACGGAGGGGGAAACTGAGGCACAGAGCGGGGTCTGACTGGCTAATGTCACCCAGCAGAGCCAGATATAGAAGCCAGGTTTCCTGAGTCCCACTCCAGTGCTCTAGCCACTAGGGAACACTGTCTCTCCTATAGTTAGACTGTGGAACTCATGACCACAAGACCTCACTGGGGCCAAGAGCTCAGCGGGACCCCCAAAGGGTGGGAGATTTCTATGGACAGTGCGACAATCCAGAGTGACACTAGACAGGATCAAACATCAATTGATTGGGGATGTAAACTCTCAGCCCCAATCTGATATGGCTGGGGCGTGGGGACTCATCCCCTGAGGGCAGGTCAGACCATCCGTGTAGGGCTTTTGCCCCGTCTCTGGAGTAGCTGGTGCTGGCCGCTCTCAGAGACGGGATGCCGGGGTAGATGGGCCCGTTGATCTGATCCAGCGCAGGAATTCCACGGTTCCATAGCTAGAAAAATTAGTGACATGATAAATACAATGCTAATTCTGCTTTGCTCTCCAGCCCCTGCATCTGCATCCCGTTAGAAGTATTTCCTCTGGAGCCACTCTGGGTTCCTTCTGCCGAGTGTCTTCATTTCAAGCCATGACCTTTATGCTTCATCAATGGAGTTACAGTGCCTCTATTTAATTTACTTCATAGAATGGCCTGTTTTGAATGACTCTTCCGGGCGCTGAGAGACTCAAGGCTTTCAGCTGAATAGGTTACAGAATTCACCTTTCATTGGGCAGGTCTGCACTGGAGGCTTTATGAACTGAAGTTAATTGCCTGCCAATTAACCTGCCTTTACCAATGCTAGTCAGGGCACCCAGTGGGCCTGGCACAATGAAATCCAAGGGAGTTGAAGCTAGATACGTTCAGAGTAGAAGCGAGGGGCAATTCTTTAAACAGTGCAGGGAACTAACCTGGGCTCTGGTGGATTCTCCATCACCTGGAGTCTTTACATCAAGATTACAGTTCTTTCTAAATAGGGTGCCCAGACAGCAAGTATGAAAAATCGGGACAGAGTGCGTGTGTGTGTGGGGGTAATAGGCACCTATATAAGAAAAAACCCTGAATATCGGGACTGTCCCTATAAAATCGGGACATCTGGTCACCCTATTTCTAAAGGACAAGCTGGAGCTCTCAGTGCCGTGGGCTTGATGCTGGACTGAGTGGCTGAGATCCTCTGCCTGTGATGTAGAGGGGGTCAGACTACAGGGGACCCTTCTGGCCTTTATCTATTAATCAAACTTCATGTGGGATACAAAACATTTGCAACTTGTCTCGTGGAACAGAGGCTGTGTGGCCAGCTCTCTTGCGGCAGGTAAGTGACGTCTCAGCTCCTGGGGTCGTGAGATTGCGTAAGAACCTCGGTGCTCGTCTTTTAAAAAGTAAGTTGTTAACCCTAACGGTTGTGGAGAAAATCTTGAAGTGATGATCCCAAACGGCTCAAAAAACCAAACAAGAATAGGAGGCGAGTAGAAAGAACCCAGCCGTTATTACTTTCTTTACATTGCATGATTTCTGCGGTTCTGGCTCCCGATGGGTTCTCCGTCAGGGGCAATTTTTACATCAAGCGGGGCGGTTTTTCTAGCTCAAACCGGGGTTAATTCGGGGTACCTCTGTGGCCTGGGTGCTGCTAGCCTGGATGGTCACAGTGGTCCCTTCTGGTCCTGGCCTCACTGAGCTTTGAATGCAGGGGTGTGTGAAAGTAGAATGAATTATATTGTAAAAATAGAATGGATTAAAGAAATGCTGTATGTTCCTTTAAGCAGGAATAAGGAATGTTGAAATATAGTGGTCAGGAAGAGAAACATTAAGGTATGAAACAATGGGTCCACTTAAGCTAATGGTGGGACATTAACAGGAGATCAATAAGAGTTAGTAAGGAAATAAGATATGTAGGTCTAGCCCCAGGTAAACGTATCAATTCTGCTTCCTTTTGTTATCTTGTTAAGTTCGTGCCCTTTTATCTGTATAAATAAGATGGTTTGAGTCTTGCCTGGTGCTCACATTATCTGGGTGAATTAGCAGAGCGCTTTGCTAATAAACAGAGTGGTTTGACAAATTGTGAGTCCTGAATCTGACTTTGATAGGTGCCACCACTTGCCCCCCAATGATCTGGATTGCATCCCAGGATGTGACCAGGGGGGTTGAGGAGATGCTGGAACTATTTATCCCTGACCCTTGCAGAGGAGTTAATGTCACTTTTTACCATCATTCCTCCTGAGTTAATTGCATGCAAATCACAACCTTCAGGTCCTGTCCCTGGGGTCATTGTTCAAATGGTTGGGATGTGTCTCTGGACTAACCTTTCCAAACTACTTCACACCACTGAGTTAAACTGCAAGTTAATAATGCCAGTGGAACCTTTTTACCTTTAATTTCAGCTGTGATTTTAACTGTGTGAACGGTTTGCACAGCGCAGATCTGAGCCCTGGAAGATTCACAGCTGGGCTGAATTAACACCTCATTGAGCTGAATGGGGTTTTGCTGAAGCCATTATTTATTTCCTGCAACACTGTCTGGCTGACAGGGTAAGAAGTGACAGAGTTCACTCCATCTTTGCTGCAAAATTAAATAGAAATCTATTTTTTTAAATCAAATCTTAAACTCTGCAGAAGACGGCACTAAGACTAAAATCTTGCAAACTGCCCCAGGGCCTGAAGTCAGTTTCGGCAGCAGCTAGATCCCAATATCTATTTGCTTTTAAATTCCTTTCTGCTCAATTTTAGGCTTGATCCTCTCATGCCCTAGAGGCAGTATGGAGTGAGCGTTCAGTGCTTTACAGCACTGGTCTGTCTTCTCGGAGAGGGACCTGCATGTATTTTGCAATATGTGATTTCATATTGCATTGCCCACCACTCTTTTACTTAGCATAATTGGCGATAATATTTCACCGAGTGCTGCCCTGTTTTATGCTGTAATATGCTGTCGTGCATCGCATTGCATTTTCTCTTGTATTGCCTAGAATGATTTCTTAGGTATATTTTTCCATTTTTATAGTGCATTGTATTAGTGACTATCATATGGTTTTATTTCACTTGACATCAAACTGCATTGCATTATTTCAGTGCAGGATTGTGCATTGTATAGTCACACTGCACAGGCCCGGAACCTACGCAGTCACGAGCTAGAGTTCCTATATCTAAACCCCAGTACTGCGATGTACATGTGTGACCGGGCTAGGGTGACCAGACAGCAAGTATGAAAAATAGGGACTGGCGGTAGGGGGTAATAGGAGCCTATATAAGAAAAAGACCCCAAAATCGGGACTGTCCCTATAAAATTGGGACATCTGGTCACCCTAGACCAGGCTCCCAGGGGGCCACACTGCAGTTACTCAATGAGGGTGAACTGCAAAGAATGGGGCAGACAATCCCCAAAGCTGGTGGATATTCCAACACTTGGATTCACCAAGCCAGCACAACAGAGTTCCCTTAAAGCAACCCGGCCTTGGGCTCCCACCCAGCCAGGCAAGTCACATATGCTGACGATTACTGAAAATCATATAAGAAAGTTCTACCGATCCCCCAAGAATCAGACAAATTACCTCCCGGTTTAATGAATATTCCAGATCTTACCCAAATACACACGACAGCCAATTCTTATGAACTAAACTAACATTTATTTAAAAAGAAAAGAGAATATTGGTTAAAAGATCAGTATACATGCATACATGAGTACAGTTCTGAGATCAGATTCATGGTAGAGATGGGGAGCTTTGCAGTTGCAAAGAGTTCTTTCAGAATCAGTCCATACGTGACAGTCCAATGTTCATACTCAGGGTGATCGATGGGACTGGAGATCTCAGCCTTACGACTTAAGCTTCCCCTGCATCAAACATCAAGCAGGACTGAAATAAAAAGGATCAGGACTCAAGGTTTTTTTATACAGTTCCAGGCCTTCTCTTGACAGCTTGGAGTCCTTAAGTGAACAATAGGCCATCATGGAGACTTTGAAGTAGACCTATTTCCTAAGCATCACCGGTAATTAGCTACACAGATTAATATACAGCAATTGCCAGTTTCTCAAACATTTGCAGATGATTTGCTGTACATTTCAAAGAGAGATGAATACAGTGATATCATAAAAAGAAGAACAGGAGTACTTGTGGCACCTTAGAGACTAACAAATTTATTAGAGCATAAGCTTTCGTGGACTACAGCCCACTTCTTCGGAGGCATATCATAGAACGGTTGGAAGAGACCTCAGGAGGTCATCTAGTCCAACCCCCTGCTCAAAGCAGGGCCAATCCCCAACTAAATCATCCCAGCCAGGGCTTCGTCAAGCCGGGCCTTAAAAACCTCTACAGATGGAGATTCCACCACCTCCCTAGGGAACCCATTCCAGTGCTTCGCCACCCTCCTAGTGAAATAGTGTTTCCTAATATCCAACCTGGACCTCCCCCACTGCAACTTGAGACCATTGCTCCTTGTTCTGTCATCTGCCACCACTGAGAACAGCCGAGCTCCATCCTCTTTGGAACCCCCCCTTCAGGTAGTTGAAAGCAGCTATCAAATCCCCCCTCATTCTTCTCTTCTGCAGACTAAACAATCCCAGTTCCCTCAGCCTCTCCTCATAAGTCATGTGCTCCAGACCCCTAATCATTTCCGTTGCCCTCCCCTGGACTCTCTCCAATTTGTCCCTATCCCTTCTGTATTGGGGGCCCCCAAAACTGGACGCAATACTCCAGATGAGGCCTCACCAGTGCCGAATAGAGGGGAATAATCACTTCCCTTGATTTGCTGGCAACACTCCTACTAATGCAGCCCAATATGCCGTTAGCCTTCTTGGCAACAAGAGCACACTGTTGACTCATATCCAGCTTCTCATCCACTGTGACCCCTAGGTCCTTTTCTGCAGAACTGCTGCCTAGCCATTCGGTCCCTAGTCTGTAACAGTGAATGGGATTCTTCCGTCCTAAGTGCAGGACGCTGCACTTGTCCTTGTTGAACCTCATCAGGTTTCTTTTGGCCCAATCCTCTAATTTGTCTCCGTCCCTCTGTATCCGATCCCTACCCTCCAGCGTATCTACCACACCTCCCAGTTTAGTGTCAGCCGCAAACTTGCTGAGGGTGCAATCCACGCCATCCTCCAGATCATTAATGAAGATATTGAACAAAACCAGCCCCAGGACCGACCCTTGGGACACTCCACTTGATACCGGCTGCCAACTAGACATGGAGCCATTGATCACTACCCGTTGAGCCCGACGATCTAGCCAGCTTTCTATCCACCTTACAGTCCATTCATCCAGCCCATACTTCTTTAACTTGCCAGCAAGAATACTGTGAGAGACCGTAAAGTCAAGATATATCACGTCCACTGCTTTCCCCATATCCACAGACCCAGTTATCTCCTCACAGAAGGCAATCAGGTTGGTCAAGCATGACTTGCCCTTGGTGAATCCATGCTGACTGTTCCTGATCACTTTCCTCTCCTCTAAGTGCTTCAGAATTGATTCCTTGAGGACCTGCTCCATGATTTTTCCAGGGACTGAGGTGAGGCTGTGTGACGCAGCAGGGAGCGGAGCGGATTAGCCTGGGAATGTCGTCTAGTTTTACTGGGACTGTCTGCATTGGGAATGGGAGAGCAGGGGGTGACTTTACTTGAGGGACCATACCTGAGCCTGTAACCTGAGCCCGGAGGGGGGTGGAGCCAGGTGAAAACTGGACAAAGGCTGGAGGAAGAGCCAGGGGCAGGCTGGAAGGAGAAAGCTGCAGTGGAGTTTCAGTTTGAAGCTGCCTGGGGAAACGGAGGGAACCCCCAGGGTTGGGGTCTAAGCTCCCTGCCCCCCAGAGGGACCTGACTGAGGGGCCCTGGTTGTACCTACAAGCCCTGCTTGGGACTGTGTTCCTGTCGTCTAATAAACCTTCTGTGTTACTGGCTGGCTGAGAGTCCTGGTGAATCACAGGAAGACGGGGGTGCAGGACCCTGACCCCCCCCCCAACATGTTGACTGTTTCTGATCACCTTCCTCTCCTCCAAGTGCTTCAAAATTGATTCCTTGAGTACCTGCTCCATGATTTTTCCAGGGACTGAGGTGAGGCTGTCCAGTCTGTAGTTCCCCGGGTCCTCCTTCTTCCCTTTTTAAAAGATGGGCACTAGATTTGCCCTTTTCCAATCATCCGGGACCTCCCCCGATTGTCACGAGTTTTAAAAGATAATGGCCAATGGCTCTGCAATCACATCAGCCAAGTCCCTCAGCGCCCTTGGATGCATTAGATCCGGCCCCATGGCCTTGTGCATGTCCAGTTTTTCTAAATAGTCCTTAACCTGTTCTTTCACCACTGAGGGCTGCTCACATCCTCCCCATACTGTGTTGCCCACTGCAGCTGTCTGGGAACTGACCTTGTCTGTGAAGACCGAGGCAAAAAAGGCATTGAGTACTTCAGCTTTTTCCACATCGTCTGTCACTAGGTTGCCTCCCTCATTCAGTAAGGGGCCCACACTTTCCTTGACCTTCTTCTTGTTGCTAACATACCTACAGAAACGTTCTTGTTACCCTTCACATCCCTTGCTGGCTGCAAGTCCAATTGTGCCTTGGCCTTCCTGATTACACCCCTGCATACTCTAGCAATATTTTTATACTCCTCCCTGGTCATCTGTCCAAGTTTCCACTTCTTGTAAGCTTCCTTTTTGTGTTTAAGATCACCAAAGATTTCTCTGTTTAGCCAAGCTGGTCGCCTGCCATATTTACTATTCTTTCTGCACATCGGGATGGTTTGCTCCTGCAACCTCAATAAGGATTCTTTAAAATACAGCCAGCTCTCCTGGACCCCTTTGCCCTTCATGTTATTCTCCCAGGGGATCCTGCCCATCTGTTCCCTGAGGGAATCAAAGTCTGCTTTTCTGAAGTCCAGGGTCCGTATTCTGCTGCTCTCCTTTCTTCCTTGTGTCAGGATCCTGAACTCGACCATCTCATGGTCACTGCCTCCCAGGTTCCCATCCACTTTTGCTTCCCCTACTAATTCTTCCCTGTTTGTGAGCAGCAGGTCAAGAAAAGCTCTGCCCCTAGTTGGTTCCTCCAGCACTTGCACCAGGAAATTGTCCCCTACACTTTCCATAAACTTTCTGGATTGTCTGTGCCCTGCTGTATTGCTCTCCCAGCAGATGTCACTATGTGTACAGTGGATTTAAATGTGAATATTTCGTTTGCTCTCTGATTTAAGAGAATACAGCGTAGACAGGGACTGTCTGATTACATTGTTAACCTCTAACAAGATACATGGAATCACACAAAACACAAACATATCTACCAAAACGTCTCTAAGGGTTGAATTTGGGTCATGTATCCTGCAGGATGCTTAACCGTTTCTGGCCTTGCATCACAACATGTTTAACTCTAAGCACTAGAATCATTCCACTGTACTACCTGTGTGAGTAAAACCATCCGCTTGCTTAAGTGTTGGCAGGACTAGGACCATGTAAAATTCCTTCTAAGTTTGCCTTCCACCACTTCATGCCGTATTCTTCTTGCTTTGCACGTGCTGAATTTCCAACTCCATAGCATCAGTGCTTTGCACTATTAATTAGTGTGCAAATGGAAATCCTGCAATGCATTGTCCTGCTTTGCACTTTTCAATGGTGTAGCGCAAATGCTGCATGCCCGCTGCACTATTTTCCTGCGCACTGCTGCACGCAGCGCGGGGTTATTGCTGTCGGTAGCCTGCCAGTCCGTAGTGTGGGTGTCTGCCGCACACTGCATGCTCCCTCACTTCCTCGCACGCGCCCCCCTGCAGGGGTGTCCCGTTGCACACTGCAGGCGGTTGCCTGCACCGCTTCCTTCGCACTGCCCAATTCCCACTGCCTCGTGACTGTAGCTGCCCGTGCAGTGCCAAACGCGCCCTTGCTCGCGTTGCTCGCCCCAGGGACACTGCACCCCTGTCAGCACTGCAGTCACGTGCACGAGACGCTGCACGCTCCCCCGGGCGCTGCAGAGCGGTGCCGCCCCTCCCCCGCCCGCAGCAGCTCGCGGCCGGCCCTGCCCAGCCCTGGAGGGGGTGTCGGGTCTGCAGCGAGAGGCCAACGCGCGTGCGCCCCTCCCCGCGCATGCGCACTGGGCTCATTGTGCCGCCGCCATGCTGACATTAACCCAAAGCAGGAGCCCGGGGGGGCCTGGCGGGAAGGGCCCCCCCCCGCGGGCTCTGGTTCTCGTGCCCGGCCGGCGCGCGGACCCCCAGCGGCTTTCCCGGCACCGAGCGGGGGGGATCGGCCCCCGAGGGGGGGGGAAGAGCGAGTTGGCGCATCACGTGAGGGCGGGGAGCCAATCAGCGCGGCGGTGACGTAGGCGGCGGCTCCCTCCGCCCCGGGATGTGTTGGGCCCCCGCCCGGGCGGGGCGCCGCGGGGATTACGGCCGGGCTCCGCCGGGGGCCGAGGAGATGGGACCCCGCACCCCGGGCCGGGGCTTTGCCGCCCCCCCGGCAGCCCATGCGGTGAGTGCTTCGTGTGCCTTTAACGGCGGGGGGGGGGAGAGCCACGTGGCGTGCGGAGCTGTCAATCAATTGTGTGCCCGCCTTCTTGCTGGTCACCCGCCAATCGGGGCCGAGGATGGCGGAGGTTGACGAGCGCAGAGGGCCTCGCGCCGATCGATGGGTCACGTGGTCTGCTAGTGGGGGTGGGGGACGCCACCATTGTGTGGGGCCGAACTGGGGGGGGGGGGTGTAAGGTTCTGTAACGAACAGTCTAGAGGGGTAATTAGCAAAAATTAGCATATGTCTTAATAATTGGGGGAAACTGGGGTGGGGCTGAGGACAGGCACTTGGGGGGCTGGGGATTCCTGGGGCCAGGTATGACAGGGGTGGGGGTCACTGGGGGGAAGGGGGCAGCGAGAGCCTGGGGGGGCGGTCAGGGCAAGGGGGTGGGGAGAGGTCCCTGGGGTGGGGGTCACTGGGGGGAAAGGGGCAGCGAAAGCCTAGGGGTGTGGTCAGGGCAAGGGGGTGGGGAGAGGTCCCTGGGGTGGGGGTCACTGGGGGGAAGGGGGCAGCGAGAGCCTGGGGGGGCGGTCAGGGCAAGGGGGTGGGGAGAGGTCCCTGGGGTGGGGGTCACTGGGGGGGGGAGTGAAAGCCTGGGGGGGCGGCTGGTCAGGGCCTAGAGGTTGTTGGCTGGGGAGAGCTCCCTGGAGTGGGGGTCACTGGGGGGAAGGGGGAAGTGAGAGCCAGTGTCAGTCAGGGCGAGGAGGGCTGAGGGGTCGCTGTGGAGAGGAGGCTGAAGGAGCTAAGGGTGGGGATCCCTATGGGGAAGGGGGGCAATGGGACCCTGGGTAGGATCCCTGGAGTGGGGGTCACTAGGAGTAGGGGAGTCCTTGCGGGGAAGGCGAATGGGGTGTCCCTGTAGCTCAGGATTTGCGGCAGGGGTTCTGTGGGACCGGCGTTCTCTTAGCTTGGGATCTGGGTTTCACCCGGGGTAGGGGCAGCGCAGTTACCAGAGGGGGGCTGGTTTCACCTTGGCCCAGGGTCTGTTGCTGACCTTGGGCAAAGGGGGTATTTGCCCCTCGGATAAGCAGCCATGGGGGTGACCCAGACAGGATTTGCTGTGAGTGAGAGACGGGCGGAGAGCTGGTGCCAACTATCAGAGATACTTAAAACCAAATATTAGCACAAAGCACCCGTATGAAATCACTGGGTTGAATGAAAACAACCAGGAAAAATGAGGTTCAAATCTGCCTGGGCCTTCCCAGCTCTTCACCCCCTGCAGAGCAAGGGGGGTGTTTAGAGGGGATAGTAATGGGGTTAAACACCCCCAAATCCCTAGGATCACCCCCCCAATCCACGTCTATCCCTGCAGGAGTGCTCACTGCAGTTAAGGCGGCAAAGCAGTTTCCAGTATAATATATCTCACTTATTTCCTGGTGCGAATCATGCGGCAGCAGGAGCGAGGCAGTGAAAATGCTGTGTCACGGCTGTAGGAGGGAGCGGGCCCTGCACCAGGGGGTGGGACCGCCTAGCACAAAGACCTGGTGACTTCAGGGGCTGAAATGACTCATGTACCTCACTGTCTGCCTCTGTTACCACCCTGGAGGGGAGCGCCTGATCCTTTCAGGGGGTTATTAGGGCATCAGGCCTGGGATCTGCGCTAACGCAACTAGGGCTTTCCATCTAAAATGGCTGCTGCAGACAGACCTGAAGGGTGGGATCCGCCTCCCCACCATGTGTGGCACTAACTCCCCGTTCTGAGATCACTGATCCCCCTTCCCCCCCACGCCACCACCTTCCCTTCTGGGGGGTCAGCTCTGGACCGAGGCGTGAGCGGGGAATTTCCATCTCACTGAATCAGGGAGGATGAAATGTGGAGAGACAGGGAGGGGCGGGGACGGACGGGCAGAGAAGAGGGAGGGAGCCCACGCCCGCCTTGAGGAAAAGGGGGGTGAAAAACCACCAGACGCCCCCTCAAGTTACCCCGTAATCGTTCTCCTTTCCCCGCCCTCCGGAGAGCTTTCGGGAGGAGATTTGCTGCCTATATTAAAGGGGAGGCGGAGGGAGGGGGGAGCTGCCAAGATGGCGGCTGCCTGCACCTTGGAGACAGCCTGACAACAGAGGGGAGAGAGAGAACGAAACATGTTTCTAGGCCGAAACCCTTTAGTTCCATCGGCGTTCCTTTGTGTTTTGGGAGAAGCCCTGTTCACTTACTTTTGCTAGTCACTTTAGGGGGGGGTTTCAGAATAGCAGCCGTGTTAGTCTGTATCCGCAAAAAGAACAGGAGTCCTTGTGGCACCTTAGAGACTAACACATTTATTTGCGGGGGGATGACTCTAGAAACCCCACATCTGCCCCCTGTGTGGGGACGTTTAACCCTTTTGGGGAGCCAAGCCCGCTCCCTAACGGGGTTCCGTGTCCCTGAGCTGAGCTGGTCCTACGGTGTGAAAGGTGCTGTAGCATAAGGTGGTGGTCGTTGTGTGTGTGGGGGGGAATGGCGCCATTAGCATCCACGCTGTGGGGGGCTCAGCTCAGAAGGGGTGTCGGGTGTGGAGACAGGAATTCCTGTGGGGTTTCTGTTTGCGTTCTGTGGTACACGGGAACGGTGGTGGTGTCTGTGCTCGGGGGGCGGGGGGGGGGGCGTTGTAGGCGAGGGTTGCCGTGAGTGCCGGGCGGGAGGTGGAGGTGGTAGTGCCACAGGGGGATTGGAGTAGTTTTCTGACAGTATTTTTGGTGACGTCCGTGTTTTATCGGGGTTTGGTGGGATTGAAGGGGACGGTGCTATTGACATCTGTGCTGATGGAGAGGCTGGAGAGGGGTTGGCGTGAAGGCAGGATGGGGGAGGGAGTTAAATGTTAGCATTGTGGGGAGGATAGGGATGCGTTTCTGGCGGGAATTTGGGTACCCCCCATTTCTGCGGGGGATTAACTGCGTATGTGGGGTATGGCTGGGATTGGAGGGGATGATGCTGTTGACTTGCGTTGTGGGGGCTGGAGAGGGGTTGACGTGAGTGAGGAGGGTTGTGTGAGAATGGGCGGGGGCATAGGGATGCGTTTCTGGTGGGAAGTTGGGTACCCCCATGTTTGGGGGGGATTAACTGTGTATGTGGGGTATGGCTGGGATTGGAGGGGACGGTGCTGTTGACGTCTGTGCCGATGGGGTTGGTATGAGAGCAGGATGGGGGGGGAGATGTTGGCATTGTGGGGGGCATAGGGATGCGTTTCTGGCGGGATTTCGGGTACCCATGTTTGGGGTACGGCTGGGATTGGAGGGGACGGTGCTGTTGACGTCTGTGCCGATGGGGTTGGTATGAGAGCAGGATGGGGGGGAGATGTTGGCATTGTGGGGGGCATAGGGATGCGTTTCTGGCGGGATTTCGGGTACCCATGTTTGGGGTATGGCTGGGATTGGAGGGGACGGTGCTGTTGACGTCTGTGCCGATGGGGTTGGTATGGGGGTTGGTATGAGAGCAGGATGGGGGGGAGATGTTGGCATTGTGGGGGGCATAGGGATGCGTTTCTGGCGGGATTTCGGGTACCCATGTTTGCGGTACGGCTGGGATGGGGGGACGGTGGTGTTAGGGTCTGAGCAGAGGCTGGACTGAGCGCCAGGAGTTGGCACAAGTGCCAGGTTAGTTTTGGGGGGCGCCAGGCAGGTTTCTGGCAGGTCGGTGGGGCCTTTCCCCGTCTCTTGCGGCGAGGGGCGCTGGGGATGTCCGTGTCTGGGCCCAGGCTGGGGGGTGGCGTGAGTTGGGGGGCACTTTGTGACAGGACTTTTGGAGCGGTTCGCTGTGCCTGTGGGGCGCACTGGCGGCAGCGCGGGGGCCTTGCAGGCAGTGGGGCGGCGCAGGGGCCGTCTGAAGGGAGCAGCCGCTTTATTGTCCGCCCTCTTCCCTGCTGCAGCTCAAAATGGCGCTTCCCTCCTCTCCCCCTCCCCCGCGGGGAGCAGAACAACAACATCCAACTGCCAGTTCCAACGGTCGCCCCGCCCCCACGTGACTCGGCAGCCAGTTAGTCTGCAACGAATGGCAGCGCTGGCCAATGGCAGCGCGCGCCGCCTAGGCTGGCGGCTCGAGCGCCTCACGAGGGGGCGGGGAAGAGGGGGTATGTGACTGATGGTTATGGAGGCCCATCAGAACGCGGCGTCTGGCAAGGTTCCGCCCAATGAGCCGGCGAAGGGGCGAGCCCGGATGGCGGGGTGATGTCACATCTGTCGCCATCCAATCAGAGGTAAGCCGCTGTCTATATAAGGCCGACCGGGGACAGGCCGAGAGGCGCCATTTCGCCGAAGCGGAGGAAGGAGCTGGTCGAGGCCTGGTCTGTGAAGGGGGCGGACTCAATCCGGATCCATCCTCCGCCGGGCAGCCCCCAACCCCCGCCTCCGCTTTACCGACGGGCTCGCAGGACCTCACCGGCTTCCGTAGAGACCCCTGCCTGCGGCCTCGAGGGCCCTCGCAGAACGCCCCATCCCCCTGGCGGCCAAGATGGAGCCGGGCCAGTGATCCCAGTACAATCCAGTGCCATCCGCCTCCCTGACGGGGACCATCCTTCCGGGGACCGGCCTCTACGGGCAGAGGAGGCGCCGGGGGACCCAGCGAGCCCTATATTGACCGGAGCCCGGCAGGATTTGGAGCCCGTCGGGGGCTCCGAAGAGGGGGCCCCCCACCCGGCATCCCCCCGCCCTTCAGCCGCCGCCGCCATTTTCTTTGCTTCCATTCATGTAAACCCGGTGAATGGTGCTGGGGTCCGCGCGCGCCTCGCTGGAGACCATCGGCCCCGCTGCTGTGCATGGGCCCGGCCCCCGGCCGCTGCTAGCCTGAGCCCCTGCGCCTGGTTCTAGCCCGCTGGCGGGGAGGGGAGGGGGTGCCAGGCTCGTCCCCCTCCCCTAGCGCCCCCCCCGTGTGTTGGGGGGAGCCGCCCGCCCCCCGTCCGTCCTCCGCCGGTGATGCTCGGCAGCGGGCAGCCCTGCACCCCGCGGCGCGGGAACAGCATGTGTCACTAGCGCGCCTCCCCCGCATCCTGGCAAAGTGGGGGGGTCAGCCGAGGCCCCAGCATCAGGAGGAGGAGGAGGAGGTGGACTCTTGGGGGAGAGACCCTGGAAAGCAGCCGCTGCAGGCATGTTGCAGAATGTGAATCCCCACAGCAAGTAGGTGCCCGGCTCGCTGCTGGGGGGCTGGGGGGGGGGCGGCACTGCTGCGGGGGGGTACTATGCAAAGCTGTTTTACACTGGGGGGAATGGTGTGTCCTCTGAGCCGCTGTCCTGTGTTAGAGGGCTTGGATTGATTTACACCCTCACTTCCCGTTCCTGGGGTCCATGGCGGGCCGGGGGCTGGGGCTGGTTTGCAGGGGCTATACACTCCTTTCTGAGCACCGGTGTGTGTTACATGGGGGAGCGTGTCTGTCTGCTGTTAGGGTTTGCGTTGATCCCGGGGCCTGGCACCCCGCGTTTCTGCAGTGCACAGTTAATCGGGGCTGCTAGTGTGTCCCTTGCCTGCTGATGTGACTGCCTGTGGAGGTGCTGTGCGGTTGTGTAGTATGATGTTAATTGGGAGTGCCAGACACTGCCAATGTATTTGTGGAGTGGGTTTTTTTTGAAACAGTGCATTAAATGGGGGTGCTCTGCCTCTGAGGTTCCTGTATTCTGCAGGGAGTTCATGCATTTGATGGCTTGGGTTTATTTACACAGAATCTGTTTCTATCATGCTCTTCGTATTGGGGGATGCCCTTATTTCAGCAGCTGTTGGCTGTCCTGGCATGTGTTTTGGGTGTGAGAAGATGCTGGGTCTGCACCTGCCACGTGTTGGCGGTATGTGCATGGGTACTGTGAGACCTGGGCTGTGCTCTCCCTGCAGTTGTGCCTTAGGGCAGCAGGGTCACTGGAGTGGGGTCTGGGGCTTGGCAGGGGTGAGTTTTCTGTGCAGTCATGCTTGTGGCAAAGGGAGGAGGGCTGCAGCGGCTGGTGAGTCAGGCACATGTCAGCCCTGTGTGCGTGGCCAGTTTGCCAGCTTGCCCCTGGCCTGCTCCCACCACTGTTCGCTAGCCTTGCCCCTCTGGGAGAGAAGGGAGCTTGCTCCTAGTCCCTGGAGGTAGAAAGGTTGGATTCATAGGTTCATGTTAAGGCAAGAAGAAGGGGGGTCATTAGGAACAGATCTGATTTGTACACAGAGGCTTCTCCTCAGTGATCCCTGCTTCCAGCCCCCTTGTTATCTCGAGTGGCTGAGAGGGGACAGGGGTGAGGTCAACCCTTTGGGATTGCTTACAACCTCAGCCTGTCTCCAGACTCCCCAAGGGGACCACCTGGGCTGGGCCTGACACTGAACCCAACCCAAACAGAAGCAATACGCTTCTCAGGTGTGGACTAGATCTGCTAAGTGGCTTTTCAACTCTGCTCCAGTGACCCCTGCTCCATTGCTGAGCAAAGGATGGGAGCAGCTGGCTCCTGGCTCTCTCCAGGCAGAGGGTGTGGGGCAGGGTCCTGTGTTGGCGACACTGCTCTGTGGGGTGGTGCAGCACTGGAAGAGATGGACCCCTCTGCCACTCGTGTCCCCTGGGTGGGAAAGGGGGAGTGACCCCCGCGCTGTCCTCCTGGGAATTACGCTCCTATCCCTTTATCCTTGGCATCTGAGAGTGTCCCTACAGCCTGGGGAGTCCCCCACACAGGACCCCCTGCCCATGACGCTGAAAGGAGACAGGAGACGCTGCTGTGCTGACAGTGACATGACCCTGATGTGTCAGCTCAGGGCATTCTGACAGGGAGATTCTCCCCCTCCCCCCCCCCCCCCCCCGTGCATCTGGCCCCCCAGGGAATTGTCAGAACTAGTCCCCTGGCAAAGACCGCTTGCCCTGGAGTTGAGTAGTTGCTTAGTTGCTTAGGGAGGGGTGACGTGGTGATTTCGCTAGGAGTCTCCCAAGTGTTATGGAAACATCTCTCTGCTGTTGACAGCATGAGGCCCCTGGTGCTGCTGTGATACTGTCTGCAGGTGTCACGGCTCCTGACTCCCAGGGGGCCAGCCCTCCACCTTTTATCAGCCTGTCCACAGGCCCTGTCTGGAGACACAGCGTGCGGGAGGGGGATCTCAGTATCCCAAGATTACTCCCTGACTTCTGGCTGGTTGCCAGGGATAGGAAACCCAGATTCCCCACACTGGAGCCAGGGTGACACCCCCTCTCCCCCCCCATTCCTTGTTAAGCAGGATGTAAGCTCTGAACTGGGTTTGTAACACGGGTTTGGTTCCCCTGGTTATTGCAGGGCTGTGATTAGAGGGCCCCATAGCAACCTGGTGACACAGTCCCAGCCCCTGCCAGCCTTGCTGTGTGTGCCTCTAAGAGAGAGCGGTGGGGATGTCTGGCTCCTTGGAGTTTGGCCCTGGGGATACTGTTCCCCTGAGTGTATTCATTGTCCGGCTCTGGCTAGTTTGCACAGCACAGCTCTGTACAGAAGCTCCCCAACTTACGCAAGTGTTCTGTTCCCGAACGCCTTGCATAAGTGGAAGTTTGCGTAAGTCGGAAACGTATCTCTGACAATTACGCGCCAAAAAAAAAAGTTTACGGGGACATTTTCCGTAAGTCGGGTTTGCATAACCCCGGGGAGCGTCTGTATAGCACAGGTGATTTGGTTCACTGGAGATGGGGTTCTCCACAAAAATTACTAAACAACCCCAGGAGGGGGGCCCAAGAGCTTCATCTCTGGGGGGGGCTGTAACCTGAGCCCTGGGCGGTGAGGCTTGGCCCAGGCAGTCTAACGCGACTTTGGGGTCCTGCTGCACAGTAACCGCTGCATTAGAGGGAAATGGTGAAATGTACCAGCCTGGGGTACACAGGAAGTCAGACTGAATGAATCTATAGCTCCACAATCTAGCATGGAAGAGCTGTAGGAGACCTCCATGTGGTGTCGCTTCTGCTTGTGCTACCTGTGCCTCATGGGCGTGTAATGCTGCCTAAGTTGAGTCCCCATCTCCTGTCCCTTCCACTTCCTGCTGGAGGGAACAGTCCTGTCCCGAAGGCATAGAAATAGATGAGGCTTTTCACAGAGCTAATCTGCCGCCCTTTGTTTCCAGACCTAACCTGGATGTGTGCCAGAACCTTGGCTCTGCAGCCCTGAATTTCTCTGGTGCCTTCAGTGTGGATTCGGAGCTAGTCCCTCACTGGTGACACACTAGTGTTGTGTGGGGTTCGACAGCAAGATCTCTGGGTCTGGGCCCTTAGGAGAGGCTCTTGGTTCGGGCTCCCATAGAAGCAGTTGGGAATGCAGCCCTAGGCTAGCGGCAACTGGCTAGAGTTCATGGCCTCTCCCTGGGCATGCGTGTGGCTGAGAATTCACCCACATCCCTGGGAAACAGATTGCCTTAGTACACTTTCCTCTCTGCCTTTCGCTTGGGTTTGGATGGATGTTTTCGGAGCTTAAAGATACGCAGAGCGATCTTCCCAGCACTAACCGTGCCCTAGGAGTGGGATAAATAGCACAGGCACCTCTCAGCTTTGCTTCAGGGATGGTTTTTGGGGAGACTTTTCAGAAGAGCACCTTCCCGGACCCAGAAGTAGCTGTCGCCAGCAGGCCCAGAGTTCTTTCCCTCCACCCCAGGTGTCCTGCCCCTGTGGTGTCTGCAGGCCCTTTTGCTCTGTGTTGCTGTGTGCTGGTGGCCCAGGGCCAGATGGCATGAGCTTCTTAGTCCTAGAGTTACCCTTTTAATGGTGTCTTTGCTCCCATTTCAGGATTTTGGGGGAGGGCAGTACTGGGCTCATGGGCCTGGCGACGGAGTCGACCCCAGGCAAGCGGATCCGCAAGCCGTCACTGCTCTACGAGGGTTTCGAGAGCCCCACCATGGCGTCGGTGCCAGCCCTGCACCTGCCTCAGGTGAACCCTCCACCACCTGAGGTGTCCAACCCCAAAAAGCCAGGCAGGGTCACCAACCAGCTGCAATATCTCCACAAGGTGGTGATGAAGGCCCTGTGGAAACATCAGTTCGCCTGGCCCTTCCGCCAGCCCGTCGATGCTGTCAAGCTGGGCCTGCCGGTAATGAGCCCTCTGGGCTGGGCATGGGAGTGGCTGAGGCCCAGAGGGGGGTGTGTGTGTGTGTGTCTGTCCCCAGTTGATCCTTACTGGCTTGGGGAGTGTGTGCCTTTCCAGGGGTGTGAGGAGGATGCCTCATTCAAATATTGCTTCACCATGTGGCCTAACCTAAAGTATTCCCCCCCACACACTCCCCCCAGCCTGACAGTCCCAGGGACAGCACTGTCCCATCTTGGGGTCTGTGCCACAAAGATGCAGCTGCAGGTGCCTGGGCTGTGCCATCCCCAACTCCTCCTTCCCGACCTGTGGTGGTCTCTCAGCTGGTTCCATGCTGTCCCAGAGCTGAGGGTCTCCAGGTCCCTGTACATCCGGCCTGCTTGGCTTGTCCTGGGAGCTTCCCCAGACCAGCCGCCCCACCCTACTGCTCCCTACAAAGGTGTGGATGAGGTGAGGCAGCCCCTTTACAGGTAACCCGGACACTTCCCCACCTAATCTCTTGTGCCCTGAATGCGTTTTGCAGATTCCCATCCATGAATTTGTAGAAGACATCACGTGACCCCAATATTAAACGCCAGCCCCCCGTGCACCTGTGGCGCTCAAGGATTTAAAGCCCGGAGGTAAATTCCACTTAGGTTTGCTCTTTCCTTAGCTTTAGTCTCCCAGCCCCTGTTGCACCCCGCCTGGGACTGGAGTAGTCCAGGTTGTTGGGTCGCTGGGACCGCAGCCATTCATGGTCACCAGCTGTCCCAATAGCTTAGGCTTCTCTGCTCTGGGGTGCGCAGGGGTCCCCGTCCCTGAGTTGTATGTGAGGCTGAATCGAGCGTTGACTGGAACACTGCAGGCACCCTAGGAAGTGTCCCTGAGTGGATACAACCCCTGTCCTTTGCCAGGTGACTTGAGTGTAGAAACCGGAATGAGATCTGTGTGCATGAGTGACATTACACAGCTCCTCTTGGGTATTTCTGGACTGAGATGCCACCCCCCTCCCTTGATCGTATGCCTCTGGGGCGTGGGTATGACTGGGATCCTTGTTGTAGGGCTCACACCTTGTGACTGACCACCTGGCCTCTTGTGCTCTTCTGCCGGCAGGATTATCACAAGATCATCAAGCAGCCCATGGACATGGGGACCATCAAGCGGCGTCTGGAGAACAACTATTACTGGGGGGCGGCAGAGTGCATGCAGGACTTCAACACCATGTTCACCAACTGTTACATCTACAACAAGGTGAGAGCCAACCCTCCCTGCAGTGCTCTCCTCCTTGGGATTTCCCTGGAGCCCCAGCCCCTTCCCTGCACCCTCTAATCCCTCACCTCTGCCTTGGCCTGCAGCCCACGGATGACATTGTGCTGATGGCCCAGACCCTGGAGAAGATTTTCCTGCAGAAAGTGGCTCAGATGCCTGCAGAGGAGCAGGAGATTGTCATCACCGTGGCCAAGAACAGCCACAAGAAGGGGGCTTCCCGGGCGGCAGGTACGTGCGCTCTGTGACGGGGAGACTAGTCGGAGTTGGCTCCGGGGGGGTGGGGGCAAGCAGATCCCAGACATGGAGGAATGAGTGTCCCCCTGGAAGGGTGGTCTGGAAATGCAGGGGATGTAGTGGTTAGAGATGGGTGGGCTGGGAGCCAGGACTCCTGGGTTCCATGGTCAGCTGTGACATTGGGCCAGTCCTTGTGTGGTGGTGACTATATTCCCAGGTGCTGGTGCTAACTGGTGCTTGCCTATTCCCCCAGCTCTCCTGGCAGGCGCAGTCACTGCAGCTCACCAAGTGCCCGCAGTCTCCTCAGTCTCGCACGCCTCGCTCTACACCCCAAGCGCTGAGATCCCCACCACTGTGCTCAGTATCCCCCACCCCTCGGTGATCTCGGCACCGCTTCTCAAATCACTGCACTCCGCCGCCTGCCAGCCAGTGCTGGCTGTGCCCGCTCCCACGCAGCCCGTGGCCAAGGTAGGCACCCACCTGTCTGGCGTGGGGCTGGGGCCGGTCGAGCGAGCAGCTGGTGAGACTAGCAGGGGTGTTGGTGGGTTAGGCCTGTGGGGCAGGGGGGTTTGGCTAGGTTGAGCTGTCTGCAGTCTGTCCTGTGGAGGGGGTGACGTTTGCAGACCTGGAGGAAGGGGCTGCGGTTGGCCATGTGGGGGTCAGAAAATACTTGGCTGTGGGGGTGCTGTTTGCATTTGGGCCGCAGGGCAGTGGGGTTTCTGCAGTTGTCCCATGTGGGACAGGTGCTGGGTGGTTTGGGGTTTCAGTTGGTTCTGTATGGGCATGAAATTTGGGGGGGGTTGCTCAGCGCACTGCTCATGATCTCTGTCCCTGCCCCACAGAAGAAGGGTGTGAAGCGAAAAGCGGACACCACCACCCCCACCACCACAGCCATCATCGCCACTAGCGGGGAGTCGTCCCCGTCGGCCACCCTTCTGGAGCCCAAAGCGGCCAAGATCCCCACCCGGCGGGAGAGCGGGCGCCCCATCAAGCCCCCCAAGAAGGACCTGCCCGACTCGCAGCAGCACCAGACCTCCAAGAAGGGCAAGCTGTCGGAGCAGCTCAAGTATTGCAACGGCATCCTCAAGGACCTGGTGTCCAAGAAGCACGCTGCCTACGCCTGGCCGTTCTACAAGCCCGTGGACGCCTCGGCCCTGGGGCTGCACGACTACCACGAGATCATCAAGTGCCCCATGGATCTCAGCACCATCAAGGTACGGCTGGGGGCTCTGCAGGGAGGGAGGGAACCTCCGGGTGTGTCCTGGAGTCTTCCTCTGGGGACTGGGCATCACTGAAGTGCAGCCCGTGACCTGGCCCTGGGAAGGGGGCATCCCAGAAACCTCTGTGCCATCCAGGTATGAGCTGAGGCCTTCCTGGTGCGGGTCTGCAGGAGACTGGTCCCCCACTGGGGAGCCTCCGGGATCGCCCCGCATCTCCGCCCTGTGGAAGGCAGCGTTACTGGCTCACAGGCGTCCTGTGGCAGCCTGAGTCCCTGTCCCTCCTTGGGGGCGGTGGGGGCTGTCCTGCCCCCAGCGGTGCCAGGAAGGCTCTGGCCAATGGTAACTGCCTGATGAGCTGGTCTGAGCCCCCTTGCTGCAGCCCAGTCTGGGGAGAACCTTGGGGGTGGGGGGTCTGTGCCCCTTCCCTGGTGCAGCCACCCCCGCTCACCCTGTGTTCTCTGCCTGTGGTGCAGCGGAAGATGGAGAACCGGGATTACCACGACGCGCAGGAATTTGCTGCCGACGTCCGGTTAATGTTCTCCAACTGCTACAAGTACAACCCGCCCGACCATGACGTCGTGGCCATGGCTCGCAAGCTGCAGGTGAGTGGGGCAGTGGGGCCAGGTGGCACTTCCCCTCCCCTGCCCCAGGACTCAGCACGCCTTTGTGTCCCCACTGCACCCGCTAACCCTGGCCTCCCTCGCCCTCCCGCAGGACGTGTTTGAGTTCAGCTACGCCAAGATGCCGGACGAGCCCCTGGACACCAACCCGCCGTCGGCCGGGCTGTCCGGAGCCCTCTCGAAATCCTCCTCCGAGGAGTCGTCCAGCGACGACGAGGATGAGGACGAAGATGAGGATGAGGACGACGAGGAGAGCAGCAGCGAGAGTTCGTCGGAGAGCGAGGAGAGCTCCGACTCCGAGGAGGAGCGTGCCAACCGGCTGGCGGAGCTACAGGAGCAGGTGAGGCCGTCGACTCTGACCATAGGGGTGTGGAGGCTGCGCCTTCTCTTGGGCGGCCAGTGCTTGGCTGGGTCCCTCCTGTGACGGGTTGGATCACAGAAACCCCCTTGGGAGCTGCCACCCGATGTGCAAAGACTACCTCTGCTCCTGTTTTCCCTGCCAGCTCAGGACTCCAGCACCCTGTCTTGCTGAGCCAGACACTCCCGTCTGCTCCAACGCAGACCCAGGGTCTGAATCACTTGTCCCAAAGCTGCAAGTTTACCTGAAAACAGCTCACAGTAGTGTGCTTGTCTTTAGCACTCGGATGCCCAACTCCCAATGGGGTCTAAACCCAGATAAATCCGTTTTACCCTGCATAAAGCTTATGCAGGGCAAACTCATAAATTGTTCGCTCTCTCTGACACTGATAGAGAGATATGCACAGCTGTTTGCTCCCCCAGGTATTAATACATACTCTGAGTAAATTACTAAATAAAAAGTGATTTTATTAAATACGGACAGTAGGATTTAAGTGGTTCCAAGTAGTAACAGACAGAACAAAGTAAGTCACCAAGCAAAATAAAATAAAATGCGCAAATCTATGTCTAATCAAACTGAATACAGATAATCTCACCCTCAGAGATGCTTCAGTAAGTTTTTCTCAGTCTGGATACCTTCCAGGCCTGGGCACAATTCTTTCCCCTGGTACAGCTCTTGTTGCAGCTCCATGATAGCTAGGGGATTCTTCATGATGGCTCCTCTCTCCCTTGTTCTCTTCCACCCCTTTATATATCTTTTGCATAAGGTGGGAACCCTTTGTCCCTCTGGGTTTCCACCCTCCCCCCCCCCCCCCCCCCCCCCCCCACTGGAAAAGCACCAGGTTAAAGATGGATTCCAGTTCAGGTGACATGATCACATGTCACTGCAAGACTTCATTACTCACTTGCCAGCACACACATACAGGAAGACTCACAGGTAAATACAGCCATCTGCAGACAATGGGAGTCATCAAGATTCCAAACCATCCTTAATGGCCCACACTTGACATAATTACAA
The DNA here is from genome assembly GCF_011386835.1 of Chrysemys picta bellii. Classification (NCBI taxonomy): domain Eukaryota; kingdom Metazoa; phylum Chordata; order Testudines; family Emydidae; genus Chrysemys; species Chrysemys picta. The sequence continues at coordinate 762,807 of NC_088802.1, read as the reverse complement.
TAGGCCCTCAGAGTTATGTTTTATATTTCTAGTTTTAGATACAAGAGTGTTACATTTCTACAAATAGGATGATCACACTCAGTAGATTGAGCTTTGTAATGATACCTTACAAGAGACCTTTTGCATGAAGCATATCCCAGTTACATTATATTCACTTATATTTTTATAAAACCATATAGACTGCACAACGTCACACCTCAGCACTTAGCTTCTCCGTGGGGTGCTGTCTCCCTGCCTCTGGGACTGCCTCTTGTCCCATAGTTAGCAGTTAGTTCCCTCTGCCCCTAGTTGTCTTCCTTGCTGTCTCTCGTTTCCGTCTCCCTCTTGGCCACAGGCAGGTCGCTATCTTCCCTGAGTTCCCTGGCTATATCCTGGCCACCTTGCACTGGGGCCTTGTCTCTGGGTTAGCGCTGAGCTCCCTTCCTCTGCTCCCTGTCATCCCTCTCCAGCTGCAGCTGGTGAGAATTCACGTATCTCCGGGTCCCCTCTCACTGGTGTCTCTCTCCCCCCAGCTGCGGGCAGTGCATGAGCAGCTGGCTGCCCTGTCGCAGGGCCCGGTCTCCAAGCCCAAAAAGAAGCGGGAAAGGAAGGAGAAGAAAAAGAAGAAGAAATCGGAGAAGCACAAGGGCCGGGGAGGCGATGAGGAGGCGCGGGCACGCCAGGCCCAGCTGAAGAAGGCCAAAAAGGCAGGGGGCAGCAGTGGAGGGACCAGCGGGAGCAGCAGCAGCAGCATCACCAAGTGAGCAGAGTGGGACCCTGGGGGTGGTGGGGATACGTGGAGGGGACAGGACAGCCCGTGTTCCACCCAGCCGGGGAGCAGCAAGGGCAGCTGCGTGATGACTCTCTTTCCCCGGCGGATCGACCATGGCGATGACCTTGTGTGGACAAGCCAAAGCATGTCTGACGGCTGCCTGCCCCGACTCCCCGAGATGCCCTTGGCTGGGTGGGGGTACAGGTCCTCACTGGGCTTAGCTGTTCCTGGGACAGCATGGGTCTGACATCCAGTGGGCAGCTGCTGGGGTCCCCGCACTATGGCTGCAGGGGCTTCCAGGGTCCCCAGGGGCACCTCTCCCCTTCCACGTGAATCCCCGTCTCCGCTTCAGCTTCCTGATGGGTGTGTCTGACAGGGTGTGAGCAAAGGGTCTTGCTCACCTCTCCGCTTCCACCTCCCCCCAGCCCCACATGAGTTCCACAGCAGATCCCTTGGGTGGTGGGTTGGCTCCTGTGATACCCACAGGAGGTGGATTTGTGGCCATCACGGTGGATTGATTTCAATCAGCAAGCAGAAAATCTGGATTGAAATCCTGTTTTGCCATTGTATTTAGTTCTTTTCCTACAAAGGGACATTCTTGTTAGTTGAGAACCATTAAAACAGCTTGATTTGCAAAAAAGCTAAGAGGGTGTTGGGAATCATTAAGAAAGGGATAATCAGACAGAAATATCACATTGCCGCTGTATAGATCCATGGTACGTCCACATCTTGAATACTGTGTGCAGATGTGGTTGCCCCAACTCAAACAAGATATCTTGGAATTGGAATAGGTTCAGAAAAGGGCAACAAAAATGATTAGGGGTATGGAACAGCTGCCAAATGAGGAGAGATTAATAAGACGGGGACTTTCCAGCTGGGAAAAGAGACGGCTAAGGGGGGATACGATTGAGGTCTATAAAATCATGACTGGTGTGAAGAAGGTAAATAAGGAAGTGTTATTTACTCCTTCTCATAACACAAGAACTAGGGGTCACCAAATGAAATGAATAGGCAGCTGATTTAAAACAAAAGGAAGTATTTTTTTTTTTTCACACAACACAGTCAACCTGTGGAACTCCTTGCCAGAGGATGTTGCGAAGGCCAAGACTGAAAAAAGAACTAGATAAGTTCCTGGAGGATAGGTCTATCCATGGCTATTAGCCAGGATGGGCAGGGATGGTGGCCCTCTCCTCTGTTTGCCAGCAGCTGGGAATGGGCGACAGGGGCTGGATCACTTGATTCCCTGTTCTGTTCATTCCCTCTGGGGCACCTGGCACTGGCCACTGTCGGTAGACAGGACACTGGGCTAGATGGACGTTTGGTGTGACCCAGTGTGGCCGTTCCTATGTTATGTAACTGAATATAAGCTTTATGCTAAACTTGGTGATACTTTTTACTGTTCCGGAGGATACAGTAGATCTCTACATTTTTTATTTAAGCCATTATATTGCGTGTTTTATTGTGCAAAGAAATTGGGAATGATACATTTATTTACTAGATTTGTTGTGATCTATTTTGATGGAAATTGGAATGCAATTTAAAAAGGCACAAAACATTTTTAGACTGATTTTTAATTCAGTAAAATGACCTCAAATATCCTGGAAATGTAAAAGAAAACTTTGTGTTTACAACTGATTTGGTGAACAAGTTAGTGAACTGAAGTGATTGTTTCTGGTCAACATGTCCTTCAAGCCTTTGGAACCAGTAGATCTGATTCTCTCACACCCAAGTTCTCTACAGAGATTGGAAAAGGATAAACAAGCTCTGTCCTGCTTTTTCAGTTCCTGGTTAGGTTCTTTTTGATTTCCACTCTGGCCGTGTGGGTGGCAGGGCTGGCTCTGTGGCACACGGTGGCTGGGGAGATGTGGCCCGGATGGGGTCTCTGGCCGTGTGGGTAGCAGGGCTGGCTCTGTGGCACATGGTGGCTGGGGAGATGTGGCCCGGATGGGGTCTCTGGCCGTGTGGGTAGCAGGGCTGGCTCTGTGGCACATGGTGGCTGGGGAGATGTGGCCCGGATGGGGTCTCTGGCCGTGTGGGTAGCAGGGCTGGCTCTGTGGCACATGGTGGCTGGGGAGATGTGGCCCGGATGGGGTCTCTGGCCGTGTGGGTGGCAGGGCTGGCTCTGTGGCACATGGTGGCTGGGGAGATGTGGCCCGGATGGGGTCTCTGGCCGTGTGGGTGGCAGGGCTGGCTCTGTGGCACATGGTGGCTGGGGAGATGTGGCCCGGATGGGGTCTCTGGCCATGTGGGTGGCAGGGCTGGCTCTGTGGCGCACAGTGGCCCAGAGGAAGGGTATCTGGCCATGCATGACGTCGCGCCCCCCCCCCTCCCCAGGAATTCCAGTAAGGTGTCGAAGGCGGCGCTGCCGGCACCCCCCATGCTCTACGACTCGGAGGAGGAGGAGGAGAGCAAGCCCATGACCTACGACGAGAAGCGGCAGCTCAGCCTAGACATCAACAAGCTGCCGGGGGAGAAGCTGGGGCGGGTGGTGCACATCATCCAGTCGCGGGAGCCCTCGCTGCGCGACTCCAACCCCGAGGAGATCGAGATCGACTTCGAGACCCTCAAGCCCTCCACCCTGCGGGAGCTGGAGCGCTACGTGCTGTCCTGCCTGCGCAAGAAGCCGCGCAAGCCCTACAGCGAGAGTGAGTGGGGGGGATGGTCCCGGGCTGGGCTCTCCCCTAGGATGTGGTCGAGGAAGTGCCCCAAGACCTACCGCAGAGAAGCGCTAGATATGAGCTAGGTTGTGGGATAGCCAAGGGGGGCTGGGAGCCTTGCAGTGAGGGTGGAGGGGGATGAAGTTAGGGTGGGAAATCAGGGAGCTTAGGGGATTGGGCGCCTCCCAGTGAGAGCGTGGGGGGATGCCTGGGAGCCTTGCAGTGAGTGAGTCAGTCAGGCGGTGGGGAAGGGAAGATCTCAGCAGTGTCCCCCTGTCCTGCCTGTACACCACCCCGCATGCCTTACAAGGGATGGGGGCACATTGGGGAAGCCTTGGGGAGCAGTGCGCTCTGCCCCCTGCGCACACTGTACAGGGATGGGGTGGGGCTGAAGTGCAGGGGTGGGCTTGTCTGCTCCCCAGGCGGGGTGGGAGTAGTGAGGGCTCAGGGAGCACTGGGGGCTCAGGGAGCCCTCTGAGCACGTCTGTCCCCGCCCGCTGCAGCCATGAAGAAGCCGGTGGGGAAGACGAAGGAGGAGCTGGCGCTGGAGAAGAAACGGGAGCTGGAGAAGCGGCTGCAGGACGTGAGCGGCCAACTCAACTCCACCAAGAAGCCCCCCAAGAAGGGTGAGTGCTGGGCAGGGGGCGGGAGGGGGAGCGAGGCGTTGGTGTCCGCGAGGCAGGGCTTCGGGGCTGGGTGAGGGGGAATGATTCCAGCCCTGCCCTCCCCCCCAGCTCTGCCGGTGCCCCTCACACCCGACCCGCAGCTTCTGCCAGCCCAGCCCTGCCCCCCCCCTCTGCCAGTGCCCCTCACTCCCGACCCGCAGCCCCTGCCAGCCCAGCCCTGCCCCCCCCCAGCTCTGCTGGTGCCCCTCACTCCCGACCCGCAGCTTCTGCCAGCCCAGCCCTGCCCCCCCCCCCCCCCCCTTGCCGGTGCCCCTCACTCCCGACCCGCAGCCCCTGCCGGCCCAGCCCTGGCGCGCCACTCCCCCTCCCCCCCAGCTCTGCCAGTGCCCCTCACTCCCAACCTGCAGCCCCTGCTAGCCCAGCCTGGCTCCCAGCGCAGGATAAAGAGGGCATGTTCTCGTTCCCCTGCAGCCAACGAGAAGCCGGAGTCTGCCCAGCAGGTGCCCGTCTCGCGGCTCAGCGCCAGCAGCTCCAGCTCCGACTCCAGCAGCTCCAGCTCCAGCTCCTCGTCCTCGGACACCAGCGACTCGGATTCCGGCTAGAGCGGTGGTGGCGATGGCAGTGGGCGGGCGGCATCGCGGCCGGATGGAAGCGTGGGCAGGTTCAGAAGAGGCTCTGCGGGACCGGACCCCATGTGAACCGGACTGAGCGGCTCCACCCGGCAGGCAGCGCCCCCAAGGCGAGGGAGGGCGCCAGTGACTGCCCCCTCACGGACATGGGCACTGCCCCAGTGTTTAGAGTTCGGAGGCCCCGGGGGTTGTTGGCGCAGAGGCCCCTGCCGGGCACAGCCTGTGCAGGCCCCGGCGCGACCCCAGCCAGGTTTTACCGTTTGGTTTGGTTCTGACGCATGGGAGCTTTTCCCAGGGCAGAGTTTGGGTTTTAAAGGGTTTGGAAGTCTCCACGTTTGGATTTGCTCTTGGGGGGTGGGGCTGGGGGTTTTGGGGGGCCTGGCCCGACAGACGGAAGCCGCAAGCCCGTCATGTGCTATGGGCTGCATTGCCGGCCCCCCCCATCTCATGTCCCGCTGGCGGCCTCGTCCCCTTCTCCGGGGAGGGTTTATTTATTTGAGCAGCGGTTGGGCCGCGGGGCCCTGCAGAGACGGGTGTCGCCCGCCCGGCTCCAGGACTGCAGTGTACAGAGCCCGCCAGGGGCACGGCCCAGGCAGCATGCTCCTTACCGGGGGGGCGGGGAGGGGGGCTGTTTTTTATGTTGACTGTACAATTGTTTTCTACTCCTTCCTTTTCCCTCCCCGTCCCCTGCCCGCCCCGTCAGACCCCGAGGGCGGGCTCCCCTGTTCAGACCTTTCCAGCCTGGAACATGTAAATAAAGAAAATATTATTGGAGTCCTGTTCTCTCTGCGGGTCTCTGCCCCGGCCTCGTTCCTCGGTGCCCGCTGGGCCTGGGAACGTGGTCACCCGGCCAGTGGCAGACATGGGATGGGATCCTAGACACCCCCACTTGCTGACCTGGGGGTGGAACTCCGGAGTCCTGAATCACTGACCCCGTCCCCCTCCACCCCCCCTAGACGGAGCTGGGATGAGAACCGGGGGGGGGAGAGCTGGGAACGGGGCTAGCCAGAAATGCTGGGGGTTGGGGACCCCCCTTCCAGTGTTGGGGTCTCCCAGCACATCCCATCTCTTCCCAGCTGCCTGGCCCCTGGCATGGGGTGTTCAAGGGGGTTCTGTGGCCAGGGATGGAGGTGGGGGCTCTAGCCCCCGTTTCGGCTTCAGAGCCGGTGCTGCCACATCCCCCTGCTGAGGCTTACAGACTGGGGCAGTAGTGCCAGTGGGGAGTCCCAAACCTGCCCCTCCCAGCACCCCCCACAGGGCAGGTCCCCCCCCACCCCCTGACATGAGGGCAATGAACCCCAGGAACAGCTTCTTGTGGGGGGGGGGGAGTGGATGCTTTAGCTTGGCTAGGGTTAGATCAGGCTGGCACGGTTTCCTGAGAGCGGTGCTGGGTCCCAGCCAGGATTGGGTCAGGGCCGTGCTCATGGGGCAGGCAAGGGCCATGTCACTGGGCGGGTGGGGAAGCCCTTGATCCGGTTCCCTAGGGAGGTGGTGGAATATCCTTCCTTAGAGGTTTTTAAGGCCCAGCTTGACAAAGCCCTGGCTGGGATGATTTAGTTGGGGTTGGTCCTGCTTTGAGCAGGGGGTTGGACTAGACCCCTCCTGAGATTCTGTGATTCTGCACTAGAAACACGCCCAGGGGCAGCATTGTCCTATAGACACGCCCTGGGGGGCAGGTTCTGCCATCGCTAAATCCACCTCCAATGGGTGGGAGCGAGGTCACTGGAGAACTCGTCTGTCGGCCCCACACCGACTCCGCTGCGGTGCCCAGGAGAGGGGATTTTAGCTCCGTCGCCCCACGTTCTCGGTACAGCCTCCTTTGCCCTTGGGATCCCGGCGCTGTCGGCAGCGGGTTCCGGCTGGCGGAGCTGGTCGCTCAGCATGAATTTGGTCCAGGCCTGGCCTGGCAGCAGCACCCAAGGGGGGGGAAAGTTGCCGTAACTAAGGGCAGGTCTACACAGGCGGGGGATTGATCTAGGAAACGCAACTTCAGTTACGAGACTAGCGTAGCTGAAGTCGACGTTTCCTAGATCGAACTAAGTTTACTTACTGCGGGTCCATGCGGCGCAGTCAGGCTCCCCCGTCGACAGCGCTTCCTCCTCTCGGCGAGCAGGAGTTCCGCAGTCGACCGGGGAGCGCTTCTGGGATCGATCGATCGCGTCCAGATGAGATGTGATGAATCGATCCCAGACGATCGATCTCTACCTGCGCCCTAAGAACAGTCGCGGGGTGTCTGCAAACATGTTCTTACCACTGCAGCCCAGGGTTTCCTACAGCCGTCCCATCTGCTGGCTTGTGTGTAAAGAGGGAGACCACCACAAGGGGGCAGCACTGAGCAGGGGTGGCTGGGAGCCAGGGCTGTGCAGTGGGGTAAATCCCCCCTCCCCCCCCCCCCCGGGGCTCCGTTCCCTGCTGTAACGGGGGGGGGAGGCAATCCCACCTTTCTCCTGTCCTCCGGCTCCTGTGGGCAGAGCCTGTGGGTGTGGGCAGCGCCCGGCACAGCACAGCCCTGCTCTTAGCTGGGTCTGTACAGCCCAGGGTGGGGGGCACTGGCCCATGGGGCCTTTCCCCCCAGTGAGCGTTGACTCCACTCCAGCCCTGGGACGGGGCACTGGCTGGCCATGGGGCTGGGGATTGGGACACGTTGATTCCATTTCATTCCTAACTGTTAGAACACGTTGGTTTGTCGCTCACTCGAGCCTTTATGCTAAACCTGGACAGTCACGTGCTGTCCCTGTGGGTCCCCAGCCATGGGTCGCCCGTGTGCCATGTGCCTGGGACTGGGGGTTTCTACCCAGCAGCGTCCACTGCTCTGCCTGCGCAGTCGCTCGCCTGGTGCGATGACCGAACCCGTGACCCCCCTCGGCCATTGCTGAGTAACGGGGGGAGCAGCTGGCTCCCGGCTCTCTCCAGGCAGAGGGTGTGGGGCAGGGTGGTGAGTTGGCGACACGGCTCTGTGGGGTGGTGCAGCACTGGAACAGATGGTGTGACGAACTGGGACTGTTCTTACTGTGGTGTGTGAATGCTGACAGGGGAGTGTGGCTGGGATAGTCTGCATTGGGGGATGGGAGACTGGCCGAGGGAGAATACCTGAGCATGTAACATGAGAACCCAGGAAGGGGTTAGAGGCCAGGTGACACCTTGGCCCGGGAAACTGAACAAAGTCTGGGGAGAGAGTTTCAGAGCTGGCTGGTGGAATGGCTGGGAAGCAGACGGGGCTCTGATCTCACAAGGGGGCTATGGTGCCCTGGGACCCCAAGATGCACCTAATTCGGGGAGGGGGCGGGAGTCCTGTTGTCTGTGCCTGCAAGACCTGTCTTGGACTGTGTTCCTGTCGTCTAAATAAACCTTCTGCTTTACTGGCTGGCTGAGAGTCATGGTGAATCGCAGGAAGCCGGGGGTGCAGGGCCTTGTGTCCCCCCACACTCTGTGACAGATGGACCCCTCTGTGTGTGCCACTCGTGTCCCCTGGGTGGGAAAGGGGGAGTGACCCCCGCCCTGTCCTCCTGGGAATTACGCTCCTAACCCTTTATCCTTGGCATCAGAGAGTGTCCCCACAGCCTGGGGAATCCCCCACACAGGACCTCCTGCCCATGACGCTGACAGGAGACGCTGTCAGGCGACATGACCCTGATGTGTCAGCTCAGGGCATTCTGACAGGGTGACACCCCCCCCCCCCCCGCATCTGGCCCCCCAGGGAATTGTCAGAACTAGTCCCCTGGCAAAGACCGCTTGCCCTGGAGTTGAGTAGTTGCTTACGGAGGGGTGACGTGGTGATTTTGCTAGGAGTCTCCCAAGCATCTCTCTCCGGTTGACAGCATGAGGCCCCTGGGGCTGCTGTGCGTCTGCAGGTGTCACCCTGTGACGAAGTGAGGGATTTTCTTGGTTTTTCCAATGGGTTGCATGCAGAGGGGGTGGGACTCAGTTTCCCTGGGTGTTACTGGTTTAACGAGGTGAGGAGAGAGGGAGTGTGTTTTGCAGAGGACCAGAGAGGACGTGGGGACCCAGCCGATGGCCTGGAGGATGATTACCCCAGCGACTGATGACCTGAGGACCCAGCTCAGGAGTCGCAGCCGGTTCCAGCCAGAGGACAGAAGCGAGGAGAGGAGGCCCCGGTTTACGACCCTGTTTCCCTGGAGAGAAGACAATGGACAGAGGCAGGGCCTGGGGCCGGGGATCTCAGATGCCCAGCTGGGAGCAGCCAATGGGAACGCACAGGAGGCTGGGTCCAAGGCTCAGCGGCCAATGGGAGAGCTTGGTCAGTTGGTGGCGTTATTGGCTGGTTGGAGCATCCAATTGCTGCCGGTGGGAGGGAGCCGGGGGTGTGGGGGGGTCTCCCTTGCACCCCTCCCCGGCACATGCTCGAAGCTGGGCTGGGTCTCGGTGCCATGTTTGGGGGGGGGGGGGGAGGGATCTGCCCTTCGCGTCACAGTGACCCCAGCCTGGGGGATGTCACCGCAGCCCCCAGACAGGCCAGTGTCTCTCTCTGTTGGGGTTCCCTCCCCACTCTGATCTCTGGGATACAGATGTGGGGACCACCATGAAAAATCTCCTAAGCTTAATTCTAAGAGCTTAGGCTAAAACTTCCCAAAGGCACAAATCCTTCCTTGTTCTTGGACGGTATCGCTGCCACTACCAAGTGACAGAGGGGTAGCCGTGTTAGTCTGAGTCTGTAAAAAGCAACAGAGGGTCCTGTGGCACCTTTAGGACTAACAGATGTATTGGAGCATAAGCTTTCGGGGGTGAATGCCCACTTCGTCAGACGCAACTACCCAAGTGAATTAGACAGAGATTCAGGAAAAGGACCACTTGGAGTTCCTGTTTCCCCAAAATATCCCCCCAAACCCCTTCACCTCCTTTCCTGGGGAGGCTTGAGACTAATATACAATGTGAGCACAGACCAAACCCCTTGGTTTTTAGGACACTGAAAATCAATCAGGTTCTTAGAAGTATGGGCTGGATGAATGGACTGTAAGGTGGATAGAAAGCTGGCTAGATCATCGGGCTCAGCGGGTAGTGATCAATGACTCCATGTCTAGTTGGCAGCCAGTTTCAAGCGGAGTGCCCCAAGGGTCGGTCCTGGGGCCGGTTTTGTTCAATATCTTCATTAATGATCTGGAGGATGGCGTGGACTGCACTCTCAGCAAGTTTGCAGATGACACTAAACTGGGAGGCGTGGTAGATACACTAGAGGGTAGGGATCGGATACAGAGGGACGGAGACAAATTAGAGGATTGGGCCAAAAGAAACCTGATGAGGTTCAACAAGGACAAGTGCAGAGTCCTGCCCTTAGGACGGAAGAATCCCATGCACTGCTACAGACTAGGGACCGAATGGCTAGGTAGCAGTTCTGCAGAAAAGGACCTAGGGGTTACAGTGGATGAGAAGCTGGATATGAGTCAACAGTGTGCTCTTGTTGCCAAGAAGGCTAACGGCATTTTGGGCTGCATTAGTAGGAGCATTGCCAGCTGTGACACACACGGGGCGCAGGGCGGGGGTGGGGGGGGCCAGGGCTGTGACACACACGGGGCCCGGGGCGGGAGGGGGGCAAGGCTGTGACACACACGGGGCGCAGGGCGGAGGGGGCGGGGCTGTGACACACACGGGGCGCAGGGCGGGGGCGGGGGGGGGCAGGGCTGTGACACACACGGGGCGCAGGGCGGAGGGGGCAGGGCTGTGACACACACGGGGCCCGGGGCGGGGGCGGGAGGGGGGCAGGGCTGTGACACACACGGGGCACCAGTGCAGGGACTATACAGGGACTGGGCCCGTCCCACACAGACCCCGCGCTAGGCACTGGGCTCAGCAGGGCTGGACCCCGGGGGAGCCGCACACAGGCACGATGGGGCCTTTAGCCGGGCGCTGGGGCTGCCCAGAGTGGAGGCGGTGGCAGCCGGAGGGTCCAGCTCCCCGGTGAGTCTCTAGCGGGTTGGCTCGGTGCGGTTACAGGGCCAGGGGGATCCCACCCGGGTACAGCAGCTGGCACTGATGGGAGCAGACCCAGGATGCAGGGGGCAGAGCTGGGGGGGTGCGAGTGGGTCCCACGAAGGCATCGGGGATTCAGGGGCCCCGGCTCCTCCCCGCGTTTATCTGAAAGGCAAAGAGCGTCAGTTACCAGGAGCCCAGGGCCCGACGCGAGGCTGGCAGGAATCAGGGCCACTCCCCAGCACCCCCAGGGAGTCTCCCATTGATGCAGGGGGTGCTGGGTGGGGGAGGGGCTGTAGCTGCCTGGGGGTGCCACAGCAGGTGGGGGGGAAGTATCAGGGGGTAGCCGTGTTAGTCTGTATCTACAAAAACAACAAGGAGTCTGGTGGCACCTTAAAGACTAACAGATTTATTTGGGCATAAGCTTTCGTGAGTAAAAACCTCACTTCTTCGGATGCATAGAGACTCTCTATGCATCCGAAGAAGTGAGGTTTTTACTCACGAAAGCTTATGCCCAAATAAATCTGTTAGTCTTTAAGGTGCCACCAGACTCCTTGTTGTTTTAGCAGGTGTGGGGGGGGGGGTATCCCCAGGGGGTGCTGGGTGGGTCCAGGGCTGTGGCTGGCTGCGGGGCACAGTGGGTGGGTGGGGTCTCCCCAGTAGGTGCTGGGTGGGCTGTGGGGCTGTGGCTGGCTGTGGGGGCACAGTGGGGGGTCTCTCCAGGGGGTGCTGGGTGGGGGACGGGCTGTAGCTGGCTGCGGGGGGAGCACAGTGGGGGGGTCTCCCCAGGGGGTGCTGGGTGGGCCCAGGGGCTGCAGGTGCGGCTGGTGCCCTCCCCGGGCAGCGGCTACTCACAAGGGGCCCCGCGGGTTGCGGGCGGCGTTCATCTTCATGCCCTTGATGATGAGGATGGTGCCTGCGATGATGCCAATGATGCCCACGGCCAGGCCCAGGGCGCACACCAGGGTCTCTGTGGTCTCGGGGATGGGGGTGGGCCCCTGGACTTCTGGAGAGAGGGGGAGAGGGACAGGCCATGGAGTGAGGGGGGCTGTTCCCACCCCTCCCTCCCAGAGCCGGGAAAGAACCCAGGCGTCCTGGCTCCCAGCCCTGTGCCCAGCGGGGTCCCCGGGCGCCCCGGCCTTACCCCAGTGCTTCGTGAAGGGCTCGGGCAGCCCCCCGTGCTCCACCCGGCAGTCGTAGAAGTCGCCCTGGCTGGGGAGGAAGGGCAGGTAGGAGAACTTGCGGAAGGAGTTGTCCTGGCGGGGGTAGAAGTCGGTCTCAGAGACGCCCTCGGTCACCTCCTGCCCGTTCTTCAGCCACGTCACGCTGAGTGCAGGCGGGAAGAACTTGTCCGAGATGCAGATCAGGACGTTGGGCTCGCCCAGCTCCACGGGGTCTTCGGGGAACACGGTCACCTCAGAGGGCTCTGGGGAGACAGGGGTTAGTGGGTCCCATTGCCTGACCCCCGAGCCAGCCAGTCCCTGGTGCTCACGCTCCAGCTCAGGGGTCTCTCCCCAGGAGTGTGGGGGGCATCACCGGGGCCGTCCCAGCTCCCTGCCCTGATGGCTAATGGGGCACAGGGGGCAGGGGAGCATGGAGGCGTCATGGACCCAGGGCAGCCAACTGGCATCCTGGGGGAATCCTGGCTCACGGCCTGGCCCGGCGCCCGCTGGGAGAGCTGCGTTATCCCCCACCATTCGCTGGGGCACCAGGCTCCATTAGTCCCCTGTCACTGGCTGGGGGCCGGCGAGGGGTCAGTACAGACAGGGCGATGGCTCCAGGACAGACAGGACTGTGGTTTGCGGAGGGTCCATCCCCAGGCCAGACGTTCATTGTCCATTGTCCCCTAGTTCGCTCCGGGAAGCAGTGTCTTGTTCAGATCTGCCCCCGGGGGTGGGGGTGTCTCTGCCCCGTTCATGGTGTCGCAACAGCGCAGCCTGTCAGAGGCGGCTGTGAAACCCACAACTGGTTTGTCGCAGTCGCGGCTCCCCAGAGCGGGGTCTGTGCTCAGGGCTGCCCCCCTGTTCCCAGCCGGCCCCTGGCCCCGTTAGACCAGACGCCCTTGTCTGGCTGCCCCGGCTCACACAGGCCCGTGACGGGGCGGGCGGGTACCACAGCGAGGGACAATCTCCGGCAATCCCCTGCCAGCAGCCAGGGGCGGCTCCAGGCACCAGCATGCCAAGCGCGTGCCTAGGGCGTCAAGCCATGGGGGGCGCCCCGCTGGTCGCTGCGAGGGCGGCAGGAGGCTGTCTTCGGGGGCTTGCCTGCGGGAGGTCCGCCAGTCCCACGGCTTTGGTGGCAATTCAGTGGCGGGTACACCGAAGCCACGGGACCGGCGGCCCTCCCGTGCTTGGGGCGACAAAAAACGTAGAGCCGCCCCTGCCAGCAACTGACGGCCGGTACCTGCTCCCTTGGCTGGGGACGGCCCAGGTCTCAGTCCCTCCACTATTTCAGGCTCTGGTTTCATGCAGCCCCTCCCCCATCCATGGCCGAGATCCCCCCCTTCTGCCAGCCCCACCCTGCCCTGCTCCCCCTTCCCAGGCAGGGCTGGGGTCTGGATGCCACCAACCCCCGCCTGACACGGGTCACAGGCTCTGCCCAGGTCTGACTAACATACAAACACCCTCTAGCCACGCCAGGGGACACTCCCCAGCCCACCCCACACCGGAGCTACCGGCCGCTGGAAGGGAGCCGGGCCCCCCCAGCCCAAACGGCAGGACCAGGAACTGCCATAGCCCCAGTGAGGGGGGGGGGTAAATGCCGACTGGAGCCGGGTATCTGAGGCCAAGGCCCCTGACAATGCCCGTTAGTGAGGTCAGCCATGATCAGGAACTGGGCCCCTCCCAGCCTGGCCAGGATCTCACCTGTCCTGGGGCAGGTGTCAGACACGGGGATAGCACAGAGCTCTCTGCAACCCACCCAGGGTCTGATCGCCCCGTCCTCCTCCGGGACCCGCACAGCGGGGGCTGCCCATGGACGGTCGGATCCCCCCCTCACGCCGGCCCAGCAGCGATTTCCTCCGCAGGGCTCCGGGCTCCCTCCCGGTGACCCTGGGGGGTGGGCTCGGTACTGGGGCCTGGTGGCAGCCAGCGAGGGGCATCTCCCCCACCCCCACCCCGGGAAAACACCTGCTGGTAAGCCGGCCGCCCGCGCTGATCCCTGCTCGCTGGGCGGGGTCAGTGACCAGGGCGGGCTGGGGAGTCCGGGGAGGGGCTGGCTGGTGGGTCTCGCCCACATGCTCAGGGTCTAACTCAGGGGTCTGAAACACGTGGGCTGCATGTGGCCCGCGGGGCTATTTCCTGTGGCCCGCCGACCGGCCCGTGCCCAACCCCCGGCCTACCTCCAGGTCAGGGGTGGGCAAACTACACCCACGGGATTGCCCCCCTCGAGCCCCATGCCAGCTGGCATCATGTCCCTGTGGCGGGGTGGGGGGGGAAGAGAAGCAGAGGGCTCTGTCCGTGTGTTGCCCTGGCTTCCAGGTATGCCCCCCCCCGCTCCCCCCCCCCCGCAGCTCCCATTGGCCGGGAACGGGGAACCGCGGCCAACGGGAGTTTCGTGGGAGGTACCTGGAGGAGCGGCAAGAAGTGTGTGGAGCCCTGAATCCCCCTCCCCCAGGGGCCACACTGGCATGGTTCCATCTTCCTGGAGCGGGGCTGGGGCCGGCAGCCTGCCCTGGCCCCGCTCCGGTGTGCGCCACTCCCACCCCGAAGCCCGAAGCCCTCCTGCACCCCACACCCCAACCCCCTGTCCTGAGCCCCCTGCTGCATCCCACACCCTTTCTGCACCCCAACTCCCTGCCCTGAGCCCCCGCCACACCCCTCATGCACCCTGTGGGGGCAGGGAGGGGGCGGAGTTGGGGTGGGGACTTCAGGGAAGGGGTTGGAATGGGGGCAGGGAAGGGGGGGAAGAGGCGGGGTCTCATGGAAGGGGTGGAGTGGGGGCAGGGCCGGGGGCAGCAAGGGGGTGTGTGTCAGGCCAATGAACTAGCCCTCATGTGGCCCTCGTGGTATTTTGAGTTTGAGACCCCGGGTCTAACTGATAGATTTGGGGTCAGGAAGGAATTTCCCCCCAGCTCAGATTGGCAGAGACCCTGCGGGGGTTTCGCCTTCCCCTGCAGCCTGGGACATGGGTCACGGGCAGGTTTAAACTAGGGTCAATGGTGGCATCTCTGTAACTTTAAGTCTTTAACCCACGGTTTGAGGGCGTCAGTGACCCAGCCAGAGCTCGGGGTCTGTTACAGGAGCAGGTGGGGGAGGGGCTGTGGCCTGCGATGTGCAGGGGTCAGACTAGATTATCTGGATGGTCTCTTGTGGCTTTAAAGTCTATGAGTCTATGAGCACGAGGCCTGGGAGTCAGGATGTTACCTGCCCCAAATTCTCTCTCACTCACACACGCTGGGGCACCCACCCTCAGCCGTTCCTAGGGCCCAGGCACACGTAACCCTCTTAATTTAGGCAGCCACCCACCCCTGCTCTTCTGTGGGCTCAGGCGTAACCCTGCACTCTGCGAGTTTGTGGGGGCTTTTACCGGTGAAAGAGCCTCACACAGTAATATCCTGATCCTCTATTTGTTATCAATCCCCACAAACAGACGCACACGCTACACACACAGCTCACCACTCCCAATGAGACACATGAACTTTCCCTGCTGGCCAGTCAGGAGCAGGTCCACGTGGGGGACTCCACTTTATACCCGGTGTCATTGGTGGGGTGTTGAGGTCTGGCAGCTCTGATCTTGGGGGCTGTGTCCTGGAGTTGGTTCCCAAAGAACTTCCTTTTGGACCCAATTTATAGAGTGAAACTTGAGTTCTGCTTAGCTGCACCTTCACCAATCATTGTACTAAAATTTTACTAACCAATCCTAACATAGTGTAATGTAATTCTCTAAGCAATTATATCTCACCACCTTAATTGATTTACAGCTAGAAAAATTAATTATACAGCAGACAGAAACAATCAAAGAACCAGACAAATCATACAGACAAACAGTAGGGAAGTGGGGACAATAATGATAGAACAATAAAGAAATGAGGATTTCATAACCCCAACTATTGAGAAGTGATTTCGTGCCCGACAAGATGCCATCGAACTATGTTTTCTTTAACCATCTTAAGCTCTGTTTCTGTATCTGGTGATGGTGGGGCCGTTAGGACGGGGTCTCCTCCTTACCAGCCAGATCTGACATCGTGTTAATGTCATGTAGATGGGATGTGAGGATGTGACTTCCTGCTTCTCCGCTCATGGCTGCTGCTCTTTCAATCTGGCTACAGACGAAGGCCTGATCCATACAGTCCCCTCCTTAACGACGCTTTTACTAAAGCCGTCCTTACTACTGCAGGAGTCCAATACTCAGACCTGCTGAGCTTGGGTTTGCCTCCTGGGTATAATTAACAAGAGCCTTACTTGACTTTGCAGGCCGGCTTCCTGTAGGCTTCGGACCGTTCTCTTCACCCAGCAAGCCAAAGCTATTATGCTGACTAATAAAGCCAGTTGGATTCCAATGATCACCACAGTGGGGTGAACCATGATATTTAGCACACCCGTTGCAGAAGGTGACAACCCTAATAGTGTCTCACACCAGGAGTGATGACCTGCATCTGCAACAATTTTTAGCATGAGTGATTTCTGCATGATCGTGTTGTACTTCAATACGTATTTGTTCTCCTGTCTGTGCAATACACTGTAAATGTGAATGTAACATAGGATGGTGTGACATTATCTGATTGTAATGTGAACGTATAGATCATTGTTGCAACCACTGTTCTATATTTGCAACAAATCTTGTACAATATGGGCAAAGTAAGACGTCTATTAAAAGGTTGTGATTGGCTGGTTGTGATGATGCTCTCTGGGTGCATGTATCGTTTTTGTATTTGAAGTTATGAGTATTGGCTCTATACCTGATTTCAATTGTTTGAATCCTGGGGCAACGCCCACAAAGTATTTAGCCAGCAAGTCTTGGAGGGACGATTCAAGTTGATTAGAAGAACTTGACTGACAATGGGCCTTGGAAGATGCCAAACCACATCTGATGATCCTTCCTGTGAACGTTCAAACTAGCACGTGGGCAGTGGCGTCTACCTGTAAAGAACTGAGTCATGCATGGACAGGTGATGTGCCCATGTGATGGCTCATGTGACCGGACACCATCTTGTTACTGTGATTTTCCACAGGGAGAACAAAGGATTTCTCTGCCCTGGGCAGAAACTATTTAAGGCCTTAAGAATGTCTCCATTTTGGCTTCAGTCCTGCTTCCGACCTCTGGAGGGACTTTGCTACAAACTGAAGCTTTAAACAAAGGACTGAGGACCCATCCCAGCTGGGGAAGTTCCAGAGACTTGACTTGAGCCAGCAGTTTATTCCATCAAGCCTGAAACAAACCTGAACCAAGGACTTTGCAATTGTTGTATGTATTTGATTCCTTCAACCAATTTTACTCTCGCCTTTCCTTTCTTTCTTTCTTTCTTTCTTTCTTTCTTTCTTTCTTTCTTTCTTTCTTGATAAACCTTTATATTTTAGATTCTAAAGGATTGGCTACAGAGTGGTTTTTGGGTAAGATCTAAGTTTTATATTGACCTGGGGTGTGGCTGGTCCTTTGGGATCAGAAGAACCTTTTACTGGGGACACTGGTTTTCATAACCACTCATCCCCATAAGGAGTGCTACTGGTGGTGATACAGGGAAACAGGAGTGTCTGAGGGAATTGCTTGTGTGACTAGCCAGTGGGGTGAGACCGAAGTTCTCTTTTGGGCTGGTTTGGGACACCTTGTAAGCAAAGGATCCCCATCCTTGTGGGCTGTGACTGCCGGTTTTTCAGCAATTTGCCCTGCATTGGTGCTCTCAGTAGTGTCTCACCAAGGCCCCCCTGGTTACAGATGGATTAACAATTTGCTTATCATGGTCATATTCATGCCTAAGGTTACAGGCGTTACATTGCGATACAATTGTGGTTTAAACTTCAAGTACTTTACAGTCCATACAGGTACATAGTATTCAAACTCACAACTTTTAATCTTTGTAATGTTACAAAAACATCTATTGATTAAGTCATAAAATACAATTCCTCATCCTCTACTGCTGCCATTGGACAATGACTCCTAACACAAACACATCCCCTTCCTGCATACACAACAGCCGACGTTTGTTTGGTGAATATATCAAACATACATCTTTGGGTTCCTTTGTCTTTAACAGAGAAACATTCATCTCTTTCTTGTACACTTTGATCCTAACACACGCATCCCAAATTTTCATGGGCTCCCCACTGAAACATGTCAATCTTTTTCCATTGTTGGTTTTCTTTATATGCCCAGGAATGATGATCAGATTCAGTGGAACACAGAACCAGATTTTTTCGTTAGCTGGATTCCCACAGGTACCACTGGATCTATATCAGTAGCTAGGTTGGGGTGTTCGGTTACTACATATGCTTGTAGAACCATTTGATCTTTATTTAGGGTAAAATTGACTGATTTCCACCACACCATTAATTGTCTCTCCCCTTCTGCAACATGTTCTCACAACTTCTTTATTTCCAAAGGCAGATTTCCTGGCATGCCTTCCCGGAGTATTCGAACGACCAATTGCTGACTCAGTTCCTGGGTCTGTGTACAGGCTAACGCTAGGGACACATTTTCTTGTATTGATTCCATAGTCCCTGCTAACAGTAACAAATCCTTTTCGCCTCGCTGTTGCCAGACTGGCAGTATGTTAGAAAACAATTGTTGCCCCAATCCTAACTTTGACAAGGATGCACTGATGGGCTTTCCCGATTCTTGTGTTTCAGCTGTAAGATAATTTTGTGTGTTTGCCATTCCCTCCATGTTAGTAGCATCCAATGCTCGAACTCCTAATCCAGTTCCACCCAAAACAGTCTCCAATACACCCCTTGGGGTTCCCTTCCTTATGGACTTTTCAATAGACCATCAGTTTAACCATGCTGCCCACCCCTGATGGGGAGTTTGTACATACGGGGCGCATTGAGGTATGATCTTGGACACATTTAACCCCGTAACGTCCAGCTCCATTTGCTTTCGAGATGCTATTGGGGATATAATAACTTGTTCCCTATGATCCAAGTTTACCACATGTGGTCCATTTAATGGGTGTTTTCTTGATTTTTGCATATCAGGATCTGTGGCAATTATTTTAAAATGTACTTTTACCGAGATGTTTTGCAATACACATTCACCGAGTTGGGCAGGGATATTGTAGAAATTAGTCAGACACTGATATTGTAATTAAACTTTAGGTTGTTTTTAGTACATTCGCTGCCCTGAATTTCTTAAATCCGTTCTGTGGGTTCCATTTCCCCTAGGTCCTGGATATCCACCTGCCAAGGTGCGTTGGGGCAGTTTGCTGATATTTGCAATTGTTGTCCTGAGGGAATAGTCAGTGTGCTGGGCCTTGAGTCCGAGATTTGTCACCCGGCCAGCAGGGATGTGTGTAAGGAGGGAGACATCCACTAGGGGGCAGCATGGGCTAGAGCACGGGGTGGGGGTGGCTGGGAGCCAGGGCTGTATCCCCAGCAGGCAGGGCCTGGACCGAGTGGTCACGGGGCCGAGCCACGTCCTTTCGGCCCTGGACTGGTGGCTGGATCCCAAGTCGGCGCTGCAAATCCCTTCGCGACCCCGTCACTCCCCCTGGTCGCAGACGCGTCGGAGCTGGGCTGGGGAACCCAGCTGGGCGAGCTCAACACCCAGGGCCGGTGGTTGTAACACGACCTGGCCCTTCATATCAACGTCCGGGAGCTCAGAGCGGTTCCCCTGGCCTGCCCGGTGTTCTCGCCCCAGCTGAAGGGCCGGGGGGTGCCGGTCCCGACAGACAGAACAGCCGCGATGTGTTACATCAACAGGCAGGGCGGGGCCAGGGTTCGGCCCGGTGTCGGGAGGCACTCAGCCATTCACCTGGTACCCGCCCACCTGCCGGGCGCAGGAACGTCCTGGCGGATCCCCTCAGCAGGGCCTTCTCGTCTCACCACAAGTGGCCACTCCACCCGGAGGTGTCGGCCTCGTCTCCCGCAGGTGGGGGCTCCCCGGCTGGACCCGTCTGCGTCCCGGCAGCACAGAAAGTGCCCCACGTTCTGGTCTCTGCAGGGCAGGGACAAGGACTCCCTGTCGGACGCCTTCCTGATCCCGTGCTCAGGGACGCTGACGTTCGCCTTCCCGCCGGTGCCGCTGCTCCACGGGGTCCTGCTACAGGTGAAGCAAGACAAAGCGACTGTCACCCCATAGCCCCGGCATAGTGTCGCCAGCACTGGTCTGTCAGCGGCCAGCCCCCCGCAGCTGCCTCTTCGGCCGGACCGGCTGTCCCAGAGCCCCGGGAACCGGCTGCACCCAAACCTGGAGGTGCTGCCTGACAGCCTGGCGGCTGCGTGGATGAACAGGACGAACGGGCGTCTCTCCGCTGGTGTCCAACAGGTCCTGCCGGGCAGCAGGAAACCCTCCACCAGCGCTGCCTACGCGGGGAAGGGGAAGCGGTTCACGTGCTGGGCCTCGGACCAACACATTCCGGCTGAAGAGGCCCCACTGCAGTACGTCCTGGGCTATTTGCTGACCTTAAACTCCAGGGCCGGTCGCTCTCTTTGGTCAAGGTCCACCTGGCGGCCATTTCGGCGTTCCACCCTCCGTTTCACGGGAGGTCGGTCTTCACCCATCCCATGACGGCGCGGTTCCTGAAAGGTCTGGAGCACCTTTACCGCACGTCCGAGAGCCGGTCCCCACCGTGGGACCTGAATCTGGTGCTGTCGAGGCTCATGGGTCCCCCTGTGGAACCTTTGGCTTCCTGCTCCCTCCTGCTTCTCTCCTGGAAAGTCTCTTTCTCGGTTGCTATAACCTCGGCCCGCAGGGTGTCCGACAGCCGGGCGCTCACGTCAAAGCCACCTTCTCCGGGCTTCTATATTGACATGGTCCAGCTGTGTCTGCACCCGGCCTTTCTGCCCAAGGTCGTCTCCCTGTTCCATACTGGTCAAGACATGTACTTAGCGGTCCTCTGTCCAAAGCCTCGTGCGATGGAGGAGGAACGCAGGCAGCATCCCTGGACGTCAGACGGGGGCTGGTCTTGGACATGGATAGAACGAAGCTGCTCAGTGAGTCAACACAGTTGTTTGTCGCTGTTGCGGACAGGATGAAGGGTTTCCCAGCGTCTACCCAGAGAGTCTCGTCCTGGATCACGGCCTCCATCCCCTACGGTTATGAGCTGGCAAAGATCCCCCGCCGGCGATCGTGACGGCTCACTCAACTCGGGCGCAGGGGCCTATCCAAGAACTGTGTCGGGCCGCTACCCGGTCATCTGTCCTCACGATCGCTTTTCACTACGTGCTGACCCAGCGAGCTCGAGATGACGCTGGTTTCGGCAGAGCAATGCGCCAATCGGTAACACCGTGAACTCCGAGCCCACCTCCGTGGAGTCTGGTTGTGAGTCCCCTAGAATGGAATTGATATGAACAATCGCTCGAAGAAAAACTGGTTCCCTACCTCTCGTAAGTGTTGTTCTTTGAGGGGTGTCGCCCACGTCCCTTCCTTTACCTGCTCACCTGCCCCTCTGTCGGAGCGGCCGGAGAGAAGGAACCGAGCGGGCGCAGGGCCAGCAGAGCCTGATATACCAGCGCATGAGCACGGGGCTCCGGAGGGCACCACAGCCGGCCCTGGGGATACTGCTAAGGCAGAAATCTCTGCCCATAGCACAAGTGGGGGCGCACCTAGAATGGACGGGACGTCAGCAGCACGTCTTAAAGAACGTTGGTTGGTAACCGGGTTTTGGGGGGGGGGAGGGGGTAGGGTGCAGATTCAGCCTAGCTGGTCACAGGGATTTTGCCCTTGAAATCCTGGCGCTGCCCCCCAGGGGCTCAGGCTGGCAAAGCTGGTGGCTCAGAGTGAGTTTGTCACACCCCGGAGCGCTGCAGATACCTCAACCCAAGTGTTCGGTGCAGACCCGGCCTGGCTGGTCACGGGGCCCTTTGCCCTCCGACGTCTGTAACTGGCCCTGCAGGGGGGCCCGACCGCCCCCCCCCCCTTCTCCCCAGCCTGCCCCCGGCGCGTCCCCTGCAGCTGCTGTTCCCGCCTTGCCCTGCAGAGGGCGCCCTCTCCTTTCCCATGGGGCTGGGGCTGGGCTGGCTCTGGGCTGGGGGGTCCCCAGCTGGCCGCTGTGGGGACAGACACGTGTGGGGCTGGTGGCTCTTGTCCAGGGGTCTCTGGGTCTCCCGTGGCTCAGGCGGGGAGAAAGTTGGGACTGGTTCTGTTCAGCACTTGGGGCAACAGTTTGGTACAGTTGCTATTTGGGACACTCACAAAACCAGCTCCTCTGCCCCGAATCCAGCCCTGTCCCTGCTCCGGCCCTGCCCCCCCTCTGGCTGTGCTCCCGCTCATTGGCCCCCATCCAGACCTGACTGCTGCCCCTGCTCCCCCCACTTGACCTGCATCCTGCCCTGCTCCCCCCTCGCTGCCCCGCATCCGGCCTTGCTGCCCCTGCTCCCCAGGAGCGAGCTGCCATCACAGCCTCAGCGAGCGGACGTGCACGGCCCAGACCCCCCTGCCCCCTGCCAGCGCTGCTCTCCGTGGCAGGGAGTCGGGGCACAAGGAGCCGCCGGGCACAGGCTGGGCCCTGCCGCTGGCAGCAGCACCCGAGGGGAGGAACGTTCCGGCGGCTAAGAACGGCTGTGGGGTGTCTGCGAAGAGTTGTGGTGATCGCAACAAAACTGCGGCCCAGGAGTTTCTTACAGCCCTTCCCATGGTGCTGACTGCCAGCCGGCCAGCAGGGACGTGTGTAAGGAGGGAGACACCCACTAGGGGGCAGCCTGGGCTAGAGCCGGGGCTGGGGGTGGCTGGGAGCCAGGACGCCTGGGTTCAGCTCCCACCTTTGCCACGGATTTGATGTGTCATGTTGGGCCAATCCCTCGCTCTGCCCAGGTCTCCGTTCCCAGCTGTACCGTGGGGGGCCGATCCCACCTTTGTCCTTCGTGCAGAGCCCGTGGGTCTGGGCAGCGCCCGGCACAACACAGCCCTGCTCTCAGCCGGGGTCTGTACAGCCCCTGGGCAGGGGGACTGGCTGCCTCGGGCGGGGGGACGACTGGGACATGGGGCCTTTCCCCTCTAGAGGGCCCCAGCTCTGGGACTGGCTGGCCCTAGGGGTTGAGGATCGGGACAGGTTGATTCTTCAAGTGCTTGCTCCTGTCCAGTCCTGGCCAGGTGTTTGCGCTGCGTGCCCCGGAGCTGGGGATTTCCCCCCAGCGATATCCATAGGGCTGGCTCTAGGGCCTCCTGCACCGGTATAAGGGGCCCCACCCGCCCTGCCCCCTCCAGCGCCTTCCTATCCCCCACCATGGTTGCTGGAACCGTCTCTCCCACTTCAGCAGCTTCCTGCCAGTGGTCATTGCTGGACTGTTGGGAAGAGTTGATAGTTGTCAGGAGTTAGTCCCTAAAAAGGGACCTTGTTCCCGGGCTGGGGCAGACCCCAGGCCCGGGAATGATCCCCGTACTAGGTGTCTGAACGGCCTGGGGGAGACTCATGGACAGGATACATGCAGGATCTGCCGGAGTTTCAGGTCCTGCACGCGAAGGGACAGGGACATTCGACTGATGTGACCCATGTCAGGCCACTCGCCTTCCCATCAAAGGTGATAGCTGGGGAGGTTACACCGCCTACAGTACCAGGCCACCGAGGGATCCTCCAGGTACCCGGGCACTAGGGAGGCCTGGCTCACTGCAGGGCATCTTCTACCCCAGAGCCTTTCCAGCTGCCAGGGACCTAATAGCCCTTCTGGTTCCTCCCCCGCCTAGGGACCGCCAGCCCCCCGGGAGCCATCTCAGACAGTGGGGGCAAGGGGGGAGCTCGTATTGGGCCCCCTCGGTGGCCCCAGCCCCTCACTGGTCTCCATCTCCGGTCAGGTCTCCGGCATCGAGATGCTGTTCCCCAGCAGGCCAGGGCCGGAGTCTGTCCATGGAGGGGCAGGGGCTGGGACTGGCCAACACCTGGCAGGGCTGGGGCTACGGTGCGGGGGAGGGCAGCTGGGGGAGCGGTGTATGGCTCACACGGTGCCCAAATGGAGGGATGGGGAGAGGGAGGAGCAGGGGAAGGGGAAGGGGCAGAGGAAGGCCCCTACAGCATGTGTGTGTGTGGGGGGGGGGGGGGGGTGTTGAGCGTCCTCCCTCCCCACAGCAGCCTCCTCCTCCTCCTCCCCACTGCCCTCCATTCACCTTCCTGCTGGAGCCACCGACTGCGGCTGTTTGTCATGGACGGGGCCGCGCTCACCTGTCCTGCTGCCCACGTCCACCCCACCACGGACCGGGGGGAGGGGACTCGCCAGCCCTTCCCACGCGCTGACTGACCCAGCCCACTGGTTTTTAAGAAGGGGGGGGGGAAGTGATCCAGGAAACCACAAGCTCGCCCGTTTGACCCCAAATATATGCCAGGTCTTGGGACAAGTTTTGGAAGAGGCACTAGTTAAGGACGTAGAGGTGAATGGTAATTGGGATAAAATACAACATGGTTTTACAACCCTTTCTGAATACCAGAAAAGAACGGCCTAAGGGGCCATTGGTAGAGATGCATCAGCCAGAATCTGTCCGAGCTGATTTCAAGGCCGTATTTTCAACAATCACGGTGCATGTTTGGGATCAGGAAGGAATTTCCCCCTGGGTCAGATTAGCAGATTTTGCCTTCCTCTGCAGCATGGGGCGCAGGGCACTGGCAGGTTTAAACTAGAGCAAATGGTGGAGTCTCTGTCACTTGACGTCTTTAACTCATGGTTCGAGGATGTCAGTGACTCAGCCAGAGGTTTGGGGTCTGTTACAGGAGTGGGTAGGTGAGGGGCTGTGGCCTGCATTGTGCAAGAGGCCAGGCTAGATAATCACGATGGTCCCTTCTGGCCTTTGAGTCTATGAGCAGGGCTGGGAGCCAAGACTCCTGGGTTCTTTCCTGGTTCTAAGAGGGGAGGGAGCAGGGTCTAGTGGATTGGGGTGGCAGGAAGCCTGGACTCCTGGGTTCTCTCCCCGGCTCTGGGAGAGGAGTGGGGGCTGGTGGGTTAGAGCAGGGTGGCTGGGAGCCAGGACTCCTGGGTTCTCTTCCCGGCTCTGGGAGGGGAGTGGGGGCTGGTGGGTTAGAGCAGGGGGGGCTGGGAGCCAGGACTCCTGGGTTCTCTCCCCAGCTCTGGGAGAGGAGTGGGGGCTGGTGGGTTAGAACAGGGGATGTCTAGGAGCTAGGACTCCTGGCTTCACCTCACACACGTCATCTGTGCTTTATAACACAGAGGAATGAGTCTCAAGTGACCAAGTACACCTCTACCTCGATATAACGCTGTCCTCAGGAGCCAAAAAATCTTACTGCGTTATAGGTGAAACCGCGTTATATGGAACTTTCTTTGATCCGCTGGAGTGCGCAGCCCCACCCCCCCCACCCTCCCGAGCACTGCTTTACCACGTTATATCCAAATTCGTGTTATATCGGGCGGCGTTATATCGAGGTAGCAGTGTTGCTGCAGTTGGGGAGAATATGGTTGGCTGGGGCGGGGGTACGGGGCTTCTCCCCTCTATGGGCACCAGCTCCAGCCCATCCCCAGCGTGAGTAGACAGGCTGGTGGGGGGGGGGGGGCAGTGAGCTATAGGGCCGTTCCCCTCTAGGGGGCGCTGGTTCTGATGCAGGGGCCTGTCTGTTCTAATGGCTGTTTGCCACAGCAGGGACGTGGGGCCCTGCCAGCAGCCCGAGCTCTGCGTGCCCTGGGCTCTGCGCTCTCCTTGCCCTGGGGACGGGTGACGCAGGTCCCTTCTTCCTCCCCACTGGCCCCGCCACGGGGCTGCCTGGCCCGGGGGAACCGCCCAGCCAGGGCCACTTCCCCTCCAAGCCCTGGAACCCGCCAGCGTCTCCCTTTCACTTCCCCCAGGGCTGGACTCTGCCCAGCGTGGGGCTGCGGGGGAGGAACCGAAACCCCGGGCGGCTGCAGCGTCACTCGGCCCCCGTGCAGGGACCCCAGCACTGAGACGCCGGACCCGGGGTCGGCCTCACGATGCTGGGGACTTCCCCCATGGAGAGTTGGCCCCGATCCAGCCCCAGTCTCAGTCGGGGTCTGTGCAGCGCCTGGCACAATGGGGCCCTGATCTCTGCTGAGGGAGTCTGGGTGGTGCCTGGCGCAGTGGGAGGGGAGGAGGGGGCTCAATTTTGTTCTGGGGTGTATGTGCAGCACCTGGCACAACAGGGACCCCAGTCTGAGTCAGGGGCCCCCAGACCCCCCTGTACTAGAAATAATTTACACAAGAACAAGGTGTGACAAACTGGGACTGTTCTTAATGTGGTCTTTGAATGCTGAGTCGAGAGTGTGGCTGGGAAGGCAGGGGAGTGTGGCTTGGACGGTCTGCACTGGGAGATGGGAGACTGGCCTTGAGGGAAGATACCTGAGCATGTGAGAACCCAGGAGGGGGCTGGGGCCAGGTGACACCTCTGCCCGGGAAACTGGACAAAGGCTGGGGGATGAGCCGGGGGAGGCTGGGTGAGAGACGCTGGAGGGAGTTGGAGTTTCAGGAGCTGGCTGGTAATGGAGGGAGCCCAGACGGGACTCTGATCCCCCAGTGGGGCTGTGGGGCCCTGGGACCCCAAGATGGAGCTAACTGAGGGGGTCCTGTTGTCTGTGCCTGCAAGACCGGTCTTGGACTGTGTTCCTGTCATCTAAATAAACCTTCTGCTTTACTGGCTGGCTGAGAGTCATGGTGAATCGCAGGAAGCCGGGGGTGCAGGGCCTTGTGTCCCCCACACTCTGTGACACAAGGGGCAGTCAGTGAAATTGAAGGTGGCCAGTTGAAAGCTGGCAAAAGGAAATTTGTGCTATTGGCCTGTGGAACTCACTGCCACAAGATCTCACTGGGGCCCAGAGCTCAGCGGGAGTCACACAGGAACTGGAGGTTTGTAAGGACGGTGGGTGTCTGCAGTGAGGGGTTAACAGGCGTGTGGGACAAGATCTACCCCCACCTGTGTCAGGACAGGAGCTGAGCTGTAGCTACTGGGGCAGGTCCCCCCATCCCTGCAGGGTTCCTGCCCCTCCCCCAGAGCCGCTGGGACTGGCCCCCCTCAGAGGCAGGAGACCAGGTTCGATGGGCCCTGGGCTGAGCCGGTCTGGGGATCCTGCCCCTCGAGAGCTGTTCACATCAGACGCCTGCAGTTGCCCAAACGCCCCAGGCCCAAAGCCCAGCGCATGGGCTCGGACTCCGGGGTTGGGTCACAGGAAGGTTCTTGTCCAGGTGTCTCTGGGCCGGCAAAACCCTTCAGGCACCAGTCAGAGACGAGCCAGGAATTGTGGCTACTAACCGGCTGCCCTGGGCCCATGGAGGGGTTTGGTCTGACTGGGGGAGGCGGCCAAGGAGCCAAACCAGGCTGGATTGGAGCTGGTGCCCCCGAGAGGGGAAAGGCCCCATGTCCCATCCCACCCCCTGAGCCAGCCAGTCCCTGTCCTGGGACAAGTTTTGATGGCATCCCCTAGAGAGGAAAGGCCCCGTGCCTCGAACCCAGTCCCCCTGAGCCACCCCCCCATCCTGGGGCCGTGTTGTGCCAGGCGCTGCCCAGACCCACGGGCTCTGCCCTTGGGAGGTTACAGCCTAAGACAACAAGACACAGGGGGGTCGCCAGCCCCATGTTACAGCTCAAACTGGAGCCCCAGACAGGGGGGGATTTACACCACTGCAAACAGAAACTGAGGCACAGAAAGCCTCACAGCTTGCAGCAAGTCAGTGTCAGCAATGGGAATAGAACCCAGGAGTCCTGGCTCCCAGCCCCCCCCCTCCCCCTGCTCTAACCCACTAGAACCCCACTCCCCTCCCAGAGCTGGGACAGAACCCAGGAGTCCTGGCTCCTTCCTTAGCCCTCATACCAAACTCCCGGTATAACCCGGTGCCCCTGGACAGACTGGGGCTGAGTTGGGATAACACAGGCTGACGCGGGCTCGGCCCAGACTAACCAGATTTTAAATCAAGATCAAAACCTCAGAAATGTCCCAAACCCACTTTATTGCTGTTGGCAAAGCTGCAGAGTGAGATGGGGGCGCAGGGCTGTGACACACACGGGGCACAGGGCTGGGGGGGGCCTGGGCTGTGACACACCCGGGGCGCAGGGCGGGGGGGGGGGGCCGGGCTGTGACACACATGGGGCACGGGGGGGGCACAGGGCTGTGACACACCCGGGGCGCAGGGCGGGGGTGGGGGGGGGCAGGGCTGTGACACACCCAGGGCGCAGGGCGGGGGGGGGCCGGGATGTGACACACCCGGGGCACAGGGTGGGGGGGGGCCGGGCTGTGACACACCCGGGGCCCAGGGCGGGGGTGGGGGGCACAGGGCTGTGACACACCCGGGGCCCAGGGCGGGGGCTATACAGGGACTGGGCCCGTCCCACACAGACCCCGGGAGAGCCGCACACGGGCGCGATGGGGCCTTTAGCCGGGCACTGGGGCTGCCCCACCCCCAGCCATGGGCCCGATCCTGCCCCACAGGGACCCCATTGACTGGGAATGGCCGAATCTGGTCCAAAGCCTTCTGGGTAATGGCTGGAGGGGCTTTACCTGGGGTGACTGACAGCAGCCTCTGGCCAATAGGGGCCGGGCTCGGGGCCCAATCCAGCACCCACTGGAGTCACAAGAAACCTTCCCCATGACGGCAATGGGGTTTGGATCAGCCCCATGGGCCCTGCTGCCCCCTGACGAGGGGCGACCCCATTGCCAGCCCCATGGGCAGCAGCCCTCTCCCGGTATAGGTGCCCCCCCCCAAGCCCAGCAGGGGGGTGCAGGGGCAGCCCGAGGATCCGGCTCCGCAGTGAGTCTCTAGCGGGTTGGGTGTCACGGTTACGGGGCCAGGGGGCTCCCGCCTGGGTACAGCAGCTGACACCGACGGGAGCGGAGCCGGGACGCTGGGGGCAGTGGGTGTGTGTGTGCGCGAGTGGGTTCCACGAAGGCACCTGGGGGATTCAGGGGCCCCGGCTCCTCCCCGTGTTTATCTGAAAGGCAAAGAGGGTCAGTTACCAGGAGCCCTGGGCCCCAACGCAAGGCTGGCAGGGATCGGGGCCGTTCTCCAGCGCCCCCAGGGAGTCTCCCATTCAAACAGGGGGTGCTGGATGGGGGGAAACAGCAGGTGGGGGGGCCCAGAGGGTGCTGGGTGGGGCTGTAGCTGGCTGGGGGGGGCACAGCTGGTGGTGGGGGGTCTCCCCAGGGGGTGCTGGGTGGGCCCAGGGGCTGTGGTTGGCTGGGGGGGCACAGCTAGTGGTGGGGGGTCTCCCCAGGGGGTGCTGGGGGGGGCCCAGGGGCTGCGGGTGCGGCTGATGCCCTCCCCGCGCAAAAGCAGCTACTCACAAGGGGCCCCGCGGGTTGCGGGCGGCGTTCATCTTCATGCCCTTGATGATGAGGATGGTGCCCGCGATGATGCCGATGATGCCCACGGCCAGGCCCAGGGCGCACACCAGGGTCTCTGTGGTCTCGGGGACGGGGGTGGGCACCTGGGCTTCTGGAGAGAGGGGGAGAGGGACAGGGCATGGAGTGACGGGGGCTGTTCCCACCTTCCCTCCAAGAGCCGGGATAGAACCCAGGAGTCCTGGCTCCCAGCTCCCCCCGCTCTAACCACTAGCCCCCATTCCCCTCCCAGAGCTGGGATAGAACCCAGTCGTCCTGGCTCCCAGCCCTGTGCCCAGCGGGGTCCCCGGGCGCCCCGGCCTTACCCCAGTGCTTCGTGAAGGGCTCGGGCAGCCCCCCGTGCTCCACCCGGCAGTCGTAGAAGTCGCCCTGGCTGGGGAGGAAGGGCAGGTAGGAGAACTTGCGGAAGGAGTAGTCTGGGCGGGGGTAGAAGTCGGTCTCGTAGACGCCCTCGGTCACCTGCTGCCCGTTCTTCAGCCACGTCACGCTGAGCACCGGTGGGAAGAACTTGTCCGCGAAGCAGATCAGGACGTTGGGCTCCCCCAGCTCCACGGGGTGTTTGGGGAACACGGTCACCTCAGGGGGCTCTGGGGAGACAGGGGTTAGTGGGTCCCATTGACTGCCCCTGAGCCAGCCAGTCCCTGTCCTGGGGCCGGGTGGGAGCCGGTGTCCCCTAGAGGGGACAGGCCCCGTGTCCCATTCCCTGCCCCCCTGAGCCAGCCAGTCCCTGGTGCTCACACTCCAGCTCAGGGGTCTCTCCCCAGGACTGTGGGGGAGTCACAGGGGTCGTCCCAGCTCCCTGCCCTGACGGCTCATGGGGCACCAGGGGCAGGGGAGAGAATCCCTCAGGGGCAGGGCCTGGCGCTGGGCAGGGGCCACGAACAGCCCTCGGCAAAGGAGCTGCCCTGGGCCCCCAGCCTGGGGGGTGTGAACTGCCCGGGCCCCTGCCCTGCAGAGCCCTGGCCCAGCTGACTGGCTCCCCGGAGCCCTCCAGGGGCTGGGAGGGGAGCTGAGTGGGGACTCGCACTGGGTACGCATGCGGGGGAAGGGTCCCGGGAGCAGTGCCTGGCAGGGAAATGTCCCACCGTTCTCAGCCCGTGTGCGGTTGGACCTCTTGATCAGCGTCTCCAGGTTGTTCTTCAGCACGGCAACGTTGCCCAGGGCGCCCTGCGCCTCGAAGCTGGCGAACTTGGTGAATTCAGGCAGGCGCCAGACGGTCTCCTTCCTCTCCAGGTCCACATAGAACATCTCGTCCTGGTCAAACTCGAACATGAACTCCCCGCCCTCCTGCTGGGATCGGTCTGTGCGCTGGTAGAACCCCACCTGGGAGGTCACATGATCCACTGCGGGGAGACGGGCGTCCCCATCAGCACCCACCCCAGCCCCTCCCCCGGGATACAGGGTCTCTGATCCCTTCCCCTGGGGCCACAGCCCCCGGCCGTGACATGGGCACTGGGAGGCCCCGGTGTGAGGGGAAAGCGGGTGCAGGGAGCCCTGGGACCCCTGGTATTGTGCTGGGGCATTGGGGTCAGCGCTGCCTGGGAGGGGACAGCACCCCCCACTGTGCCCCCCCTGCTCACTTCAATCCCATCCAAGCCATGGCCGGGCCTATCCCCACTTGGCTTGTGACAGGGACACGACCCCAGTCCAGAGCGGTGATGGGGGGAAGCTGGATGTCATTACTGCAGGACATTTCATTCTCCGGTCTGTGCGTGGGGCTGATTCCGTGTCCCGGTGTCGCCATGACCTGGTTCTCAGGGCGATTTCAGTCCCTGGCCCCCGACACTCACCCCCCAGGGCTGGTCACTGGGAGACCCAGGAACTCCCCAGCCAGAGACATGAAAGCTGCGCTGGGGGGTCAGACACACTCCGGGGGGGGAGGGGTCTGGCTCAGGGCTGAGGCTGGGAGTCCCCAGGGCCCAAGGGAGTTGGGCACCTACATCCTAGGGAGTCGTTCACTGACCCCAGCTCGCCCGGCAGGATCTCACCGAGCGACTGCAAAGGAGGGAACCCGCCACCACTAGCCGAGGAGAGAGTCGGCCCCGCAGAGGCCCCCCCTCTGTGGGTCTGAGCCCTGGGGGGACGGGGGACAATGGGGCCAGGCCGGGGAGCGGGTCCAGGGTCTCCCTGCTCTGGACAGACGCACTCACTGCTCAGCAGGATCTGGCCCTGGGGCAGCTCTTTGGGGAACGTTCCCCCATCGCCCCTGTGCCTGGCGCCCCCCTGGGGGGGATCAGCCCCCGAGTCCCTGTGGGGGAGGGGGGCTGCACCCCTAGGGCAGGGCTGTGTCATACCCAAACCACAGCGACTTCCCCACAATCCCTCTGCTGCCCCCACGCCAGCCTCCCCTCCCCCCTCCCTGTCACGGGGGTGAGACCCTCCTCCCTGCAGCCCCCACCCTGCCCAGATCAGCTGCAGACCCCTCCCTGCCCACCTCATCCCTCCACACTATGGGGTGAGACTCTCCCCTCCCTGAAGCCCTCAGCCTGCCCAGATCAGCCCCCATCCGCCTCCCTGCCCACCTCATCCGCTCCCCACTATGGGGTGAGACCCTCCTCCCTGCAGCCCCCACCCCAATCCGGCTCCCCCACATACCCCTCCCTGCCCCATCAGCCCCCCATTGTCCCCTCCCTGAGGGGGAGCCGGGCGCTTTGGGGGTGAAACCGCCCCCCAGGCCCAGGTGTCCCAGCCCCCGCCCGTACCTGTCACCGCCCCGGTGCCCGGCAGGGCCAGCAGGGTGATCAGGGCCAGCTGGGCCATGGGGACGCCCTGTCCTGCATCCATCTCCTCTCCCCGGGCACTGGGCTGGGCGCGGGGCCGGCAGCACTAGGGGGCCGGGGGGGGGGGGGGACATGTCACACCCCGGGGGGGGGGGGGGCAGGGCTGGGGGCAGCGCCCGGCATTGGCCAGGGGAGCCCGGCCCAGGGGCCTGCGCCCAATGGCAGAAATCCCTGCACTGACCAGGCTGTTACCGGGCAGAGCAGCAGCGCTGAGTCTCGCCGAGAGGAGATGGAGAAATTCAGGGTTCCCGGCTCTCAGGATCATGTCACGAGTCTCAGGATAATTCTTGTGTTTTCCTAAAGCCCCAGCTTCGGGAGTCACGTGAGTCTGGGACGATTCCAGCCTCATTCTTAGAGACAAAGGGAGTGTCTGTGGGGAGAGCTTCAACCTGTGACCCCCGGCTCAAAGAGCAGAAGGGAAATAAACCCCACAGCTGGGATTTGTACAGAATCGCAGGGTTTTAGAGCCAATCTCAGGATTTTTGAACATTTGGGGTTGGCAATACTGCAAATTCCCGGCCAGACGCCTGCTCCCGGGGCTGGGGCGGCTCCACCCAGCAATCCAGTGTGGAAGTGGCGCCTCCAGGAGGGGTTTGTCCCCAGTCTGGACACGGCGCCGACAGGGGTGGGGGGTTGTCTCCGGTGTGGGAACAGCACCTCCCCACACGACGCTCACACCACCCCCAGACCCCCTGTTCTGCAGCATGGCTGTGTGCACACGGGGGACTTGGCCGACCCAGCTCTGCACTGGGGGGGGGGTCACACCCCCAACCCACAGAGCTCTACCGGGATAAGTGTTAAGTGTAGACAAGGCCACAAATGGGGTTTGGGGCATCATCCATGGGATGATGGATGCGCTTTAGGGGGCGCTGTTCCCATCCGGCCCCTGGGCCGGGACTGACTGGCTGGGGAGGTGGGGACGGGGACACGGGCCTGTCCCCTCTGCTGGCACCGGCTCCGATCTCCTGTTAGTGACCAAATGCTCTCCCCCGGGGTCTGCCCTGTGCCCTGTGTGGGGCACGTTGATCCGTGTCCCCTGCCAAAACCTGCCTCCCCCCATGGCACCAACTCACCCCCCACCCCCAGCTAACGTGCTGGGTGTTCACACTGCCCCCTGCAGGAAGCGCTGGGCGCTGGAGGGGCCGGAGAGGGGCCGGCCCAGCAGTTCGGGGCTGGCCTGGGACCCAGGAGCCCTGGGGTCATTCCCGGCCTTGCCACAGACTGTGTGTGACCCTGGGCCAGTCACTGACTTCTCTGGGCCTCTCTCCCGAGCTGGGCCATGGGGACAATGGCCCGGCCCTGCCCCACGGGGTGGGGGTGAATGCAGCAGAGGGGGAGGGGCTCAGAGACTGGGGGGCCAGAGAAGCCCCTTAGGGAGATCGATGGTGGGAGCAGCTGGGAGGCCGAGCTGTGTCTGACCCATGGACACTGAGCCCCCAACTCTGGTGGGGTCCAGGGGGGCAGGGCTCAGGCCCCTGGAGATGGGGGAGGGGGAAGCTCAGAACTTCTGCCTGTGGGGCCAGCCCCAAACCTTCCCCTGGGGCTAAATTTACCCCCAACAAACCAGAGACCCCCCCACACCCGGCCTGCCCCAGCCAGCAGCAGAGGGTCGAGGCACAAGGGGAAGGGAAGGGGACGGAGGGTCCCAGGCACGTTGCTGGGGGCCCTGCTCTGGTGGGAGCTGCCCCGGGGCCATGGCAGGCACCAGGCGACTCCTGCAGCCCGACCCCAGGCCCTGCTCTGCCCCCTACGAGGGAGAAGTAGGGAACCGAGCCCTGCTGGGGCCGGCTCTGCCTGGCGACTGATGACGCTGCCCAGCCCCGGTGCTGACTGGCCCCTGGGCTGGGGGTGCCCAATCCCCGGGGCCGTGGGCAGCGTCCCGGGGCTGGTGCTCGGAGCTGGACAGAGAAGGTCTCAGTCTGGGGGTCCCGACGACTTTCCAGGTCTCTCCCTCCTGAGCAGCGATGGGGGCGGGTCGGATCCTGGGGGCCGGGAGCGGCTGGGCTGGGGCTGTGCTAGTGACACTGGCGGTGCTGAGAACCCACCCGGCTCATTGCACGGAGCCCCCAGGTGAGCAGAGACCCCAGCGCCCCGGGGAGCCCCGTCCTG
Source organism: Chrysemys picta bellii (assembly GCF_011386835.1). NCBI lineage: Eukaryota > Metazoa > Chordata > Testudines > Emydidae > Chrysemys > Chrysemys picta. The sequence goes on along the minus strand of NC_088802.1, from coordinate 728,959 downwards.
GGCAGCGCTGGGTGTATCCGGGGGGGATCGGACCCCAGCGCCCCGGGGAGCCCCGTCCTGGGCAGCGCTGGGTGTATCCGGGGGGGATCGGACCCCAGCGCCCCGGGGAGCCCCGTCCTGGGCAGCGCTGGGTGTATCCGGGGGGGTCGGACCCCAGCGCCCCGGGGAGCCCCGTCCTGGGCAGCGCTGGGTGTATCCGGGGGGATCAGACCCCAGCGCCCCGGGGAGCCCCGTCCTGGGCAGCGCTGGGTGTATCCGGCGGGATCAGACCCCAGCGCCCCGGGGAGCCCCGTCCTGGGCAGCGCTGGGTGTATCCGGCGGGATCAGACCCCAGCGCCCCGGGGAGCCCCGTCCTGGGCAGCGCTGGGTGTATCCGGGGGGGTCGGACCCCAGCGCCCCGGGGAGCCCCGTCCTGCCTGTCCCCGTGCCCCCCCGGCTCGGTGTCTCCGCCCCTGTGCCCGGCACAGTCTCTGCCCCCCCCGCCCCCCGCCCACTGGGGTCAGTGTTACTGTCACTCCCCGCTCCCTCCCGCCCGCCGGGCTCGCCCGGGACTGGGAGGGGTTCAGGGCGGGGGGGCTCTGCGGGCTCCAGCTGTTCCCCCCCCCGGTGGGCTCCGAGCCCGGGAGCAAGAGGAGGAGGGGGAGGGGCAGCTGGGGGCGCCTGAGCCGAGTCTGTTCCCCCCCCCCGCAGGGCGGTTCGTGTATCAGGCGAACGCGGACTGTCTGTTCACCAACGGCACCGAGCGGGTCCGGTTCCTGCAGCGCTACATCTACAACCGGCAGCAGGACGTGCACTTCGACAGCGACCTGGGGGTGTATGTGGCGGACACGGAGCTGGGGCGGCCCGACGCCGAGTACTGGAACAGCCGGCCCGAGATCCTGGCGCAGCAGCGGGGTGAGGTAGACCGGCTCTGCCGGCACAACTACGGGGTGGCCAAACCCTTCACCATCGACCGGAGAGGTGAGCGCGGGGGGGGGGGGGCGGCAGGGAGAGGGGCGGGGCCAGGGCTCAGACCACAGGGGCAGGAGGGAACCAGGCTCTGGGAGCGGCGCCCCCTGTCGGCAGGGCGCAGAGCCCCAGGCCTGGCTCAGTCCCTAGGCCCAGGGTATGTCTCACTGACCCTCCCCCCGCTCCCGGCCCCCGCCCCTCTGAGGGGTTCAGCCCCCAGCGCCCCCCACTCACACCCCCCGGGGCAGGCAGCTGCTGCAGCTCCTACCCCCCTTCCTGTGCTGGGGGGGGCCAAGCATTGGGGCAGAACTTTCCCCTCCCCCAACCCTGCCCCTCCCCCCTCGGGGTGCCCCTGCCTGGGGGGTGGGGGCAGCCCCTGGGCTGAGACCAGGGCCGGCTCCAGGCACCAGCCCACCAAGCATGTGCTTGGGGCGGCACCTGCAGGGGGGCAGCGGGGCGCTCCGGCCTGAGAGCAGGGCCGCGACTGGGCTCGCCACCCTCCCCTGCCGCGCTCGGGGGGCGGGGGCGGCGGGAGGCTTTTTTGCCTGGGGCATCAAAAAAGCCAGAGCCGGCCCTGGCTGAGACCCCGTCTCCCTGGGCCCAGCGTCAGACAGTCCCTGGCTCTGTCCCCATGGGGGTGACGGGACACGACTCCCCTCAGGCCATTTCTGCCGGAGCCTGCCCAGCGCAATGGGGGGCAGGAGACAACCACCCTGGGGTGTAGATGGGGGGCTGGGGGCTGTCCCTGGGTCAGGGGAGCACCTCTTCTTCCTGAGCATCCTCTGTCTCCAGCCCCTTTCCCAGCCCCACTCTCTCTCCCCCCAGTTAAGCCCGAGGTGACAGTTTTCCCCACGAAATCGGGATCCCAGCCCCACCCCCACCTGCTGGTTTGCTCGGTGACGGGGTTTTACCCCGGGGGGATCGAGATCAAGTGGCTGAAGAACGGGCAGGAGCAGACGGCCGGGGTGGTGTCCACGGAGCTGCTCCAGAACGGAGACTGGACCTTCCAGATCCTGGTGATGCTGGAGATGAGCCCCCGGCGCGGGGACGTCTACACCTGCCAGGTGGAGCACATCAGCCTGCGGGACCCCCTCGCCGTGCACTGGGGTAAGAGCCTCTGGGTGTGGGGCAGCCCCTGAGCCCGCAGGGGCAGCCCTCGGGGGATGGACCTGGGTCAGAGCACTCACATGAGCCCTGATAACCCAAATCTATCAACGTGGGCTGGGAGCTCACGTCCACGGGCTCCACAATGCAGTGTAGATACAACCGGAGTGGGGCAGTGACCGGGCGGGGAGAGGAGAAAAGTCTCCATGATGATGACTGGTCTGGAGAAGGGAGATCGGAGCGTCTGTTCTCCCTGTCTCACAGCACAAGGACAAGGGGACACTCAGTGTGATGGAAAGGGGCAAATTCACACCGGGTAAAAGGAAGGACGTTTTCCACACACTGTGTAATTAGCCTGTGGAACTCACTGCCACAGGGTGTCACTGAGCCCAAGAACAGAGCAAGATTCACACAGAGACTGGCTATTTCTGTGTCTCTATCCAGGGTTAGACTCAGAGCCATCCCTTGGGTAGGGTGAATCAGGACAACCTCTCTGGGCCCCGCTGGCCGGTGCGATTGGCCGGCGCGGTTGGTCCTGGAAGAGACGAATCCGTCACTTCCGCCCCAGGCCCCTCATCCCCTAGGGATGGCCCTGGCTAAACCAGTTCATGCTGACAACGGGCAGGGATCTCAGACCTCGCGCTGCAGGGCCTGAGCCGATCTCTGATGCTCACAGACCAGGAGGAGCCCTGATGTGGGGCAGATTGTCCCACAGCTGATCCTGCAGGACCTGGCCCCTGGCTCTGACCCGGCCGGCGCCGGTCACTGGGCAGACGGGAGCCTGGCCCGGAGGCCCCTGGCGCTGACCCGGCCGGCACTGGTCACTGGTGCAGACGGGAGCCCGGCCCGGAGGCCCCTGGCTCTGTCCCAGCCGGCGCCGGTCACTGGGCAGACGGGAGCCTGGCCCGGAGGCCCCTGGCTCTGACCCGGCCGGCGCTGGTCACTGGTGCGGACGGGAGCCCGGCCCGGAGGCCCCTGGCTCTGACCCGGCCGGCGCTGGTCACTGGTGCGGACGGGAGCCCGGCCCGGAGGCCCCTGGCGCTGACCCGGCCGGTCCCATGTCCCTGTTTCAGAGGCGCAGTCTGACTCCGCCAGGAGCAAGATGCTGACGGGGGTCGGGGGCTTCGTGCTGGGGCTGATCTTCCTGGTGCCCGGACTCCTCATCTACCTGAAGAATAAGAAAGGTGAATGGCTCCGGGCGGGGGCGGGGCACCAGGGGGTCTCTGGGGGGATGTGGGGCTGGGGGGGCTCAGGGGGATCTGGGCCTGGCTGGAGGCTCCCCCCTCCCCCCAGCAGGGGCTGCCCAGAGTCTGGCAGGGGCCTCCCGGCTTCTAGTCTCCTGGGGCCGGGGCTGGGTCAGACCCTCCCCACTCCTAGGGCAGGGACAGAGCAGGGGCCATGGGGAGATCTCAGTGTGGGGTCCTGGGGCCAGGCTGGGAGCTCCCACTCTCGCCTCCCCCGGGCGAGCCCCCGGGGTGGGACAGACCCCGACCCCTCGCAGTGCAGGGAGCTGGAGCTGCCCCTGCCCCGGGGCTCAGAGCGTTTCCCTCCCCTCCCCCGGGGCAGGGACTCTGGGTCAGGGATTTACAGTAATAACGGGGGGGGTGTGTGTGTGACGAACTGGGACTGTTCTTACTGTGGTCTGTGAATGCTGACAGGGGAGTGTGGCTGGGATAGTCTGCATTGGTGGATGGGAGTCTGCCCGAAGGCGAATACCTGAGCGTGTAACATGAGAACCCAGGAAGGGGTTGGAGGCCAGGTGACACCTTGGCCCGGGAAACTGAACAAAGGCTGTGGGAGGGGTCGCTGAAGGCAGAGTGCTGGAAGCGGGCTGGAGAGATGGCTGGGAGGCAGAGATGGCTCTGACCCCCCAAAGGGGGGTGGGCTGGGATGCCCTGGGACCCCAAGCTGGACCTAACTGAGGGGGGCCCTGTTGTCTGTGCCTGCAAGACCTGTCTTGGACTGTATTCCTGTCATCCAAATAAACCTTCTGCTTTACTGGCTGGCTGAGAGTCATGGTGAATCGCAGGAAGCCGGGGGTGCAGGGCCCTGAGTTCCCCAATACTCCATGACAGGGGGTAACCCCAGGTCTGGGGGCCGGAGGGGGCTGGGTTCCTAGTGAGGGACGTTCCATGACGTGGGGCAGGGGCTGGAGCTCTGATCCCCGGGAACCGGCTCTCCCTGCCCAGGGCTCTGACCATGTTTCTCTTTGTTTTTCAGGGCGCCCCGTTCCCCAACCTGCAGGTAATTTCAGTCACCCTCCCCCGTTAAACCCGCCTCCCCCCACACTGACCACAGGCTGCCTGGGGCGCCCATGAGGCGGCTGCTTCTGCCCCTCGGCCCCTGACACCCGCCCGGCCCAGCCCCTGGGCAGCTGGGCAATAGGGCGTTGGTACCGCGGAGGAGGAGTCTGCGGCTCCCTCGGTCCCCGTTCAGACCGATCCCCGAGCTGCTCCCGGGGGCAGAGGGTCCTGGGTCCTGCCGAGCATCGCCCAGCCCTGCGGCTGCCGGGCAGAGTCACTGGGGGCGCCCTGGGCCTGGCAGAGAAAATCCCCCGTCCGTCCCGCTAGCCCCACGGCCAGGGGCTGATTTCTCTCCCCTCTCCCTGCAGGGCTCCTGCGTTAGATCCTGGGCGTTGGATCCCCCGGCCGGCAGGAGTTTCCGTCCGTCTCCCCCAGCCCCTCGCCCAGCCTGGAGAATGGAGAACCTGGGGCGGGTCCCTTCCTGTCCCCGTCTGCTCCCCGCGCTCTGCCCGGCTCCAGCCCGCGCTGCCCCCGCCTGGGGACCCGTCCCTGCCCCTCAGTCCCAGCAGGGCCCTGGGGCGACCCTGTCACGCTGTCGAGTGGCTCACGAGTGTGGGGACCAATCTCAGGGCACAGTTAGTACCCGGGGCACCAGCTGAGTTCTGTACTGAGATTTCACCAAAGTATCGGGTGTGAACTCCGCAGGCCCTGTAACAACGTAACCACGGAGCCACAGACAGTCCCCTTGGGCTCTCCAATCTGTCTGGCCACCCCGGCCAGTCTGCCCTTGTGATCGATCCATCGTCCCTTCCACCACAAATCACAGCGATATTCGGGTCACTCCCTGTCCCAAAGGACCAGTCGCTTACCCCAGGGCAGTGGCACCTTCGATCTCACTCCACAGACAACGCTTGTAGCCAATCCTGTAATAACCTCAGTAAAGATTTGTTAACTAAGACCTAGCACTGGCAGTTCTTGACAAGGTTACAGCAGGTCACACACACGCACCAGGGAGTTACAGCCCTGGGGGTTCAAAGGTCACAGAAACTCCTGTCAGAAGCAAGTGCTGTGTGTGCTGTGGGGCTGACCCGGGCACAGCCAGGGGATCTGGTGCTTATGCCCAGTCATTCCTGCCCCTTCCCATCCAAGCAGCGTCCAGCGAGGGGTTTCTCCTGGACGGGGGTTTCATGCCCTTCCTCCCACGTTCCAGCTGGTGGGACAAGCGCTCCTGCACCTCTCCTCTTCATGGGGGTGTATGCGGGAGGGGCCCCTCAACAACGTCTTGTGTCTCTGAGGTCCCCGAGGGCCCCCCTGGGGCTTGTCCACATGCCCAGCGCTGCTGCAGTGCATCTGGTGAAGACGCTTCGTGCCGATGGGTGGGAGATCTCCCCTTGGCCTGATAACCCATCTCCGCTGGCAGCGCTGGGCACACGAGTGCTTGAGTCCGTGTCACTTATGTCACATAGGGAGGCGGTTTATTCACACAGGGGCATGTGCCAGGGGGGTCGAGCAGGGGCAGCACCCCCCCCCCATCAGTGCAGGGACAGAACTCCCTCAGCCCCAGGGGGAAGACGACAGGTCCTCAAGCCCTGGAGCCGCGGGGGTGGGGGGGGAGATCCAGCTCCTCTGGCTGCCGAGGGGGTGGGGGTGGGGGCACAGAAAGGGCCCCTCCAAAAATGGCCAAATTTGTGTTCCTGTGCACACCCCTGCGGCACCCCGAGTGACGTCAATCACACTGACACACGCACAGTGCAGACTGACCCAAGGGCGTCTGTCGCTGGGCCGGGTGGGGAGAACCCAGCCTGGGCACACTGGTGTTTCACCCCTGGTGCCGCGTCTCTCCTGCCTGGGGTCACTGATCCAGAGCAAACCCCTCCCTGTCGCCGGACAGCCTGGGACACGCTGTTCTAGGGGAGACTGACGCAGACAGCCATTGCCAGCATCTCACACAGTCTGACCCCACTGGGATCCATCTAACCCCATTTTAACCGTGTGAACACACAGCCGAGCCCGGCTGGGCACGGGGTAGGGGCCGGATCTGACTGTGGGGAGGAGCCCATGGGGTGGCTCTGAGTGGGGGGTGATTCCTGGGGGAGGCTGCGGGTTTGTTCCCAGGCTGGATGGGCTCCCTGGCCAGGGGTGGGAAGAGCGGGGAGGGGGCATTGGGAGCCCTGGGGAGGAGGACCCCCAAATCTCTTCCCCAGGGGAGAGGCAGCTGGAGAGATGCTCCTGTCCCAAGCCCGGGCTGCAGGGACCAGCCTGACACCCCAGCCCCGGGGGCTCGGCCATGGGGCAGCAGGGCTGGGGAGCAGCTCAGGGGCAGCACACCAGGGGGGACAGTTATTACCCAGCCTTCCAACCCCTCCCCCGCCCCCAGGGAGTCACAGCCCCTCCCCCCCCCCCCCCCCCCGGGGCTCAGAGATTCACTCCCCAGACACCCGGAGCCCCGTCCCCAGCAGAGTCCCAGACGTGTCTCAGGGGGGTTGGCTCTGAGCTCCAGTGTTTGCCGGCAGTTACCAGGTGTGGTGACATGGGAATTGTCTGTGATGTTGTTATGAGGCCTGTGTGTGCCTCAGTTTCCCCCATATGCTGCACTGTTACCCAGTGGGGTGGAGAAGGACAGTCTGCTCTCAGGGCAGGCTGGGAGCCCCAGGTGTGGGGATCACCCAGCTGCCGGGGCCGTAGCCCCCAGATCAGTGGAGCAGCTGAGAATGGCAGATCCAATGGCCGGTACATTGACACACCGAGCGCCCCGCGCCCCAGGGGAAGACGGACTCCCCCCCTCTCCGCAGGGGGCTGAGCAAGGACCCCCAGCTGGAGAGCAAAGGGGTGGGGGAGGAGCTGGTTGCTGGGAGGAGTCGGGGCTCCCACCTGGCGTCTGCCAAAGGAGGAGAGACAGACGGCGCCTGAGCCCAGGGGGTCCCTGCAGCCGGGCTGGGCGCTGGGCTGGCCATGGGCCGGGCTGTGACCGTCCTGCCTCTGGGCTCCCCTCAGGTCTCCCTGTGCTGGGGCCAGCTGGTGAATAAACCCCCTGTTCTGACTGCGCCGTGTGTGTCCCTGCAAACCCCAGGCCGGGGCACTGATCCCCGAAGAGCGGCCAGGTCTCCCCCAGGGTCTGCAGAGACAGCAACTCTCGGGGGAAAGCATCACAGAGACACAGATAAAAACCGATAACTGGATGTAACCGTGCCCTGTGTAGCAGGAATCGCCCGTCTCCCACACGGGGTGTCAGGTGGGCCCGAGCTCTTCCCCGCCCGCCAGCCAGAATTGGGGCCCCAGGACCAAAGCCCCGTCTGTCGCTGGATCCAAAGCAAGGCCCCAGCCTGTTAAACGCCGTCTCTCTAGCCCCAGTTCGTTTTGTGGCCCTCACCTCTCTTCTGGCCCAGCCCTGCCAGTCTGGGCGACCCGACCCGGGCGGGGGGACGTCTCTGAGCCGGTCACAGTCCCAGGCACTGTGGTGATCACCCCCCGCTGCTGTTAGTGCCTGGGGAGCTGGGTGACCCCCCCACACATACACACACAGGACCGACAAGGGGGGGAAGCCGGTACAAATTACCGGGGCCCGGCAGTCCGGAAGGGGGCCCGGCTTCCCCCCCCCCTTCGGCCCTCTTTAGCCAGTCCGCCCTTGCTGGGGGGCCCGAAAAAAAATTTTCACCAGGGCCCGAACCCGCTCTCGGTGGCCCTCCCTGCCCGCAGTGATCCATAAACCCTGCATGGACATAACCCAGCGTGGGCCCCACAGACACCGCCCGGGGCTGTGATATCACCTTCCTCGTGAAGCAGTAATGGACCCAGTTTGCCCAGCTGGCATCCTCAAGGAATCCAGGGCCAGGTAGGCAGGCAGAGCTTCCGAGTCTCAATGCATGGATGAGATGATGGTGTAGAGAGGAGGGGTTTACATTCATTAGGAACTGGGGAAACTTTTGGGCTATGAGGAGCCTATACAGGAGAGATGGGCTCCACCTAAACCAAAGTGGAACCAGACTGCTGGCACTAAACATTAAAAAGGTTGTAGAGCAGTTTTTAAACTAGGGACGGGGGGAAAACCGACTGCTGCAGAGGAGCATGTGGCTCGGACAGAGACTTCTCTTAGGGGAGAGTCTAATGAGAGAGAATCTCCAGGTTACAGACTGGAGCAGAGGATGGAGGAGGATAATGTAAGGGCCAGATCAGATGATAAACATTCACATAAAAAAGAATCTAACACATCAGAAAAGAGCAGACAAATAAACAGTGACAAGCTTTTAAAGTGCTTGTACACAAATGCTAGAAGTCTAAATAATAAGATGGGTGAACTAAAGTGCCTCGTGATAAAGGAGGATATTGATATAATAATGTCACGGACTCACAGATCGTGCCCACTCTTGGCCCCGTGCGGTCCGTGGGGGGGTGCCCCTTTTAGTGCGACAGCCCTTCTCGGGGGTCCACTCTCTCTCGGGGTCAGGCCCCTCCACCTCCTGGAGCCGCACCTCTTGGAGCCTTAGCACGTCTGTCTCTGCCGTGGGCCCCCTCAGGGAGTCCACTCACTCTGGACCCCCAGGGCCTCCACCCCCGAAGGGGTTGATGCCCCCATCCCCACCCTGTTCTCTAGACCGGAGTGACTCTCAGCCAGCATGAAACAGGAGAGTTTATTGAGAGTTGAACAGAGCACAGGAACCTCTCAGGGCCTCAGGCCTGGCCTCCCTCAGCCCAGCACATCCCAGTCTCTCTGCCTCCAGGTGGGCTCTGCCTGCTCCCCCTCTCCAGCCCAGAGCCCCCCTGCTCCCAGCTGGGCATCTGAGATCCCCGGCCCCAGGCCCCACCTCTGTCCATTGTCTTCTCTCCAGGGAAACAGGGTTGTAAACCAGGGCCTCCTCTCCTCGCTTCTGTCCTCTGGCTGGAACCGGCTGGTTAGGTCACTGGGTCCTCACTCTGCAGCCCATTGTCCTCCCACTGGCCAGAACCGGCTGCGTCTCCTCAGCTGGGTCTCCGGGTCACCAGGTCGCCAGGTCACCGGTCGCTGGGTCTCCGGGTCACCAGGTCGCCAGGTCACCGGTCACTGGGGTATCCATCCTCCCGGCCATCGGTTGGGTCCCCAAGTCCTCTCTCTGGTCCTCTGCAAAACACACTCCCTCTCCCCTCACCTCGTTAAACCAGTAACACCCAGGGAAACTGAGTCCCACCCCCTCCGCATGCAAACCATTGAAACTCCACAGAAAACAAGAAAACCCCCCACTTCGTCACAAATAGGCATCACAGAAACCTGATGGACTGAGAGCAATCAATGGGACACAATCATTCCAGGGTACAAAATATATTGGAAGGACAGAACAGGACATGCGGGGGGGGAGGGGCACTTTATGTGAAAGAAAATGTAGCATCAAATGAAGTAAAAATCTTAAGTGAATCCACATGTTCCATAGAATCTCTATGGATAGAAATTTCATGCTCTGATAAGAATATAACATTAGGGATCTATTATCGACCACCTGACCAGGACGGTGATAGTGATGATGAAATGCTAAGGGAGATTAGAGAGGCTATTAAAATAAAGAACTCAATAATAGTGGGGGATTTCAATGATCCCCATATTGACTGGGAACATTTCACCTCAGGACGAAATGCAGAGATAAAATTTCTCGATACTTTAAATGACTGCTTCTTGGAGCAGCTGCTACGGGAACCCACAAGGGGAGAGGCAACTCTAGATTTAGTCCTGAGTGGAGCGCAGGAGCTGGTCCAAGAGGTAACTATAGCAGGATCGCTTGGAAATAGTGACCATAATACAATAGCATTCAACATCCCTGTGGTGGGAAGAACATCTCAACAGCCCAACACCGTGGCATTTAATTTCAAAAGGGGGAACTATGCAAACATGAGGGGGTTAGTTAAACAGAAGTTAAAAGGTACAGTGACTAAAGTGAAATCCCTGCAAGCTGCATGGGCGCTTTTTAAAGACACCATAATAGAGGCCCAACTTCAATGTATACCCCAAATTAAGAAACACAGTAAAAGAACTAAAAAAGAGCCACCGTGGCTTAACAACCGTGTAAAAGAAACAGTGAGAGATAAAAAGACTTCCTTTAAAAAGTGGACGTCAAATTCTAGTGAGGCAAATAGAAAGGAGCATAAACGCTGCCAAATTAAGTGCAAGAATGTAATAAGAAAAGCCAAAGAGGAGTTTGAAGAACGGCTAGCCAAAAACTCCAAAGGTAATAACAAAATGTTTTTTTAGGACATCAGAAGCAGGAAGCCTGCTAAACAACCAGTGGGGCCCCTTGATGATCGAGATACAAAAGGAGCACTTAAAGACGATAAAGTCATTGCGGAGAAACTAAATGGATTATTTGCTTCAGTCTTCACGGCTGAGGATGTTAGAGAGATTCCCAACCCTGAGCTGGCTTTTGTAGGTGACATATCTGAGGAACTGTCACAGACTGAAATGTCACTAGAGGAGATTTCGGAATTAATTGATAAACTTAACATTAACAAGTCACCGGGACCAGATGACATTCACCCAAGAGTTCTGAAAGAACTCAAATGTGAAGTTGCGGAACTATTAACTAGGGTTTGTAACCTGTCCTTTAAATCGGCTTCTGTACCCAATGACTGGAAGGTAGCTAATGTAACACCGATATTTAAAAAGGGCTCTAGAGGTGATCCCGGCAATTACAGACCGGTAAGTCTAACATCGGCACCGGGCAAATTAGTCGAAACAATAGTTAAGAATAAAATTGTCAGACACATAGAAAAACATAAACTGTTGAGCAATAGTCAACATGGTTTCTGTAAAGGGAAATCGTGTCTTACTAATCTATTAGAGTTCTTTGAGGGGGTCAACAAACATGTGGACAAGGGGGATCCAGTGGACATAGTGTACTTAGATTTCCAGAAAGCCTTTGACAAGGTCCCTCACCAAAGGCTCTTATGTAAATTAAGCTATCATGGGATAAAAGGGAAGGTCCTTTCATGGATTGAGAACTGGTTAAAAGACAGGGAACAAAGGGTAGGAATTAATGATAAATTCTCAGAATGGAGAGGGGTAACTAGTGGTGTTCTCCAAGGGTCAGTCCTCGGATCGATCCTATTCAACTTATTCATAAATGATCTGGAGAAAGGGGTAAACAGTGAGGTGGCAAAGTTTGCAGATGATACTAAACTGCTCAAGATAGTTAAGACCAAAGCAGACTGTTATGATCTTCAAAAAGATCTCACAAAACTAAGTGATTGGGCAACAAAATGGCAAATGCAATTTAATGTAGATAAATGTAAAGTAATACACATTGGAAAAAATAACCCCAACTATACATACAATATGTTGGGGGCTAATTTAGCTACAACTAATCAGGAAAAAGATCTTGGAGTCATCGTGGATAGTTCTCTGAAGATGTCCACGCAGTGTGCAGAGGCGGTCAAAAAAGCAAACAGGATGTTAGGAATCATTAAAAAGGGGATAGAGAATAAGACTGAGAATATATTATTGCCCTTATATAAATCAATGGTACGCCCTCATCTTGAATACTGCGTACAGATGTGGTCTCCTCATCTCAAAAAAGTTATACTGGCACTAGAAAAGGTTCAGAAAAGGGCAACTAAAATGATTAGGGGTTTGGAACGGGTCCCATATGAGGAGAGATTAAAGAGGCTAGGACTCTTCAGCTTGGAAAAGAGGAGACTAAGGGGGGATATGATAGAGGTCTATAAAATCATGAGTGAGGTGGAGAAAGTGGATAAGGAAAAGTTATTTACTTATTCCCATAATACAAGAACTAGGAGTCACCAAATGAAATTAATAGGCAGCAGGTTTAAAACAAATACAAGGAAGTTCTTCTTCACACGGCGCACAGTCAACTTGTGGAACTCCTTACCTGAGGAGGTTGTGAAGGCTAGGACTATAACAGGGTTTAAAAGAGAACTGGATAAATTCATGGTGGTTAAGTCCATTAATGGCTATTAGCCAGGATGGGTAAGGAATGGTGTCCCTAGCCTCTGTCTGTCAGAGGGTGGAGATGGATGGCAGGAGAGAGATCACTTGATCATTGCCTGTTGGTCCACTCCCTCTGGGGCACCTGGCATTGGCCACTGTCAGTAGATAGGATACTGGGCTAGATGGACCTTTGGTCTGACCCAGTACGGTCATTCTTATGTTCTTATCCAGGGCTCATGGCCTGGCCAGGCACCAGCTGGGAGAGCTGCGTTCCCTGTCGCATGGACCATCCCCACACCATTCACTGGGGCACCAGGCTCCATTAGTCCCCTGGCCTGAGCCCCTGTCACTGGCTGCAGGCCGGGGAGGGGTCAGTACAGACAGAGCTGTAGTTTGCAGATTGCAGAGGGCCTGGCCCCAGGCCCGATGTGTTGTGTGTGTGTGTGTGTGTGTGTGTGCGCGCGCCCCTGTTCATGGCTTCACAGCAGCGCAGCCTGTCAGAGGTGGCTGTGAAACCCACAACCGGTTTGTCGCAGTCGGGGCTCCCCAGAGCTGGGTCTGTGCTCAGGGCTGCCCCCTGTTCCCAGCCGGCCTGTGGGCCCCGTTAGACCAGACGCCCTTGTCTGGCTGCCCCGGCTCACACAGGCCCGTGACAGGGCGGGCGGGTACCACACGAGGGTCAATCTCCGGCAATCCCCTGCCAGCAGCTGACGGCCGGTACCTGCTCCCTGGGCTGGGGATGGACCAGGTCTCAGTCACCGCCACTATTTCAGGCTCTGGTTTCATGCAGCCCTTCCCCACTGAATGGCCAAGATCCCCCCTTCTGCCAGCCCCACCCTGCGCTGCTCCCCCTTCCCAGGCAGGGCTGGGGTCTGGATGCCACCAGCCCCTGCCTGACATGGGTCACGGGCTCTGCCCAGGTCTGACTAACATACAAACACCCTCTAGCCATGCCAGGGGACACTCCCCAGCCCACCCCACACCGGAGCTACCGGCCACTGGAAGGGAGCCGGGGCACCCCCCCCCCCCCAGCCCAAACAGCAGGACCAGAAACTGCAAGAGCCCCAGTGGGGCAGGGGGGAGGTAATTGCTGCCTGGAGCCGAGTATCTGAGGCCAAGGCCCCTGCCAATGCCCGTTAGAGAGGTCAGCCGTGATCAGGAATGGGGCCCCTCCCAGCCTGGCCAGGATCTCACCCGTCCTAGGCACGGGGCAGGTGTCAGACGCGGGGATAGCACCGAGCTCTCTGCAACCCACCCAGGGTCTGATCACCCCGTCCTCCTCCGGTACCCGCACAGCGGGGGCTGCCCATGGACGGTCGGATCCCCCCTCACGCCAGCCCAGCAGTGATTTCCTTCGCCGGGCTCCGGGCTGTCTCCGGGTGACCCTGGGGGGTGGGCTTGTTACTGGGGCCTGGCGGCAGCCAGCAATGGGCGTCCCCGCTCCCAGGAAAACACCTGCTGATAACCCGGCCGCCCACGCTGATCTCTGCTCGCTGGGTGGGGTCAGTGACCAGGGCGGGCTGGGGAGTTCGGGGAGAGGCTGGCTGGTGGGTCTCGCCCACATGCTCAGGGTCTAACTGATAGACAGATGTTGGGTGGGGAAGGAATTTCCCCAGGTCAGATTAGCAGAGACCCTGGGGGTGGGGGGCGGGGGTTTGTCTTCCTCTGCAGCATGGGGCACGGGGCACGGGGCACGGGGCACGGGCAGGTTTAAACTAGCGTCAATGGTGGATTCTCTATCATGTGACATCTTTAACCCATTATTTGAGGGTGTCAGCGACTCAGCCAGAGCTCGGGGTCTGTTACAGGAGCGGGTGGGTGAGGGGCTGTGGCCTGCGATGTGCAGGGGTCAGACTAGATGATCACAGTGGTCCCTTCTGGCCTTAGAGTCTATGAGCAGGGGGGCTGGGTGCCACGACTCCTGGGTTCTATCCCAGCTGTGGGAGGGGAGTGGGGTCTAATGGATAGAGCATGGGCTGGGGGCCAGGACTCCTGGTCTAATCTCAGACACATCATCTGTGCTTTCTAACGCAGAGGCCTGCGGCCTGAGTGACCAAATGGCTCCAGGCTGGAGGGGAACTGGGGGGCTGGTTGGTATGGGGGTGTGTGGGGTACGGGGCCTCTCCCCTCTAGGGGCACCAGTTCCAGTCCAGCCCCAGTGTGGGGGTGGGGTGGGGGAGGGGCAGGAAGATATGGGGCCTTTCCCCTCTAGGGGGCGCTGGCTCTGATGCCGGGGCCTGTCTGTTGCAATGGCTGTTTGCCCCAGCAGGGACGAGGGGCCCTGCCAGCAGCCCGAGTTCTGCGTGCCCTGGGCTCTGCGCTCTCCTTGCCCTGGGGACGGGTGACGCGGGGCCCTTCTCCCTCCCCACTGGCCCCGCCACGGGGCTGCCTGGCCCAGGGGAACCGCCCAGCCAGGGCCGCTTCCCCTCCGAGCCCTGGAACCCGCCAGCTTCTCCCTTTCACTTCCCCCAGGGCTGGACTCTGCCCAGCGCGGGGCTGCAGGAGAGGAACCGAAACCCCGGGCGTCTGCAGCGTCGCTCAGCCCCCGCGCGGGGACCCAGCACTGAGATGCTGGACCCGGGGTCGGCCTCACGGTGCTGGGGGCTTCCCCCACGGAGAGCTGGCCCCATCCAGCCCCAGTCTCAGTCAGGGTCTGTGCAGCGCTGGGCACAATGGGTCCCTGATCTCTGCTGAGGGAGTCTGGGTGGGGCCTGGCACCAGGGCGAGGCTGAAGTCTTGGTCTGGGGGTGTACGTGCAGCACCCAGCACAACAGGGAGTCTGGGGCCTCTAGACCAGTGGCTCTCAAAGTTTTGTACTGGTGACCCCTTTCACATCGCAAGCCTCTGAGTGGGCCCCCCCCAATAAATTAAACACACTTTTTTATATATTTAACCTCATTATAAATGCTGGAGGCAAGCAAGGTTTCGGGTGGAGGCTGACAGCTCGCGACCCTCCATGTAAAGACCTTGCGACCCCTCGGGGTCGCGACCCCCAATTTGAGAACCCCTGCTCTAGACAGCACTGTATTAGAAATAATTAATAGAAGAACAAGGGGACATTCCGTGAAATTGAATCGTGGCCAATGTAAAGGTGGCAAAAGGAAAGATGCACCTCTGGCCTGTGGAACTCACTGCCACAAGATCTCACTGGGGCCGAGAGCTCAGCGGGATTCACACAAGAACTGGAGGTGTATATGGACCGTGAGGGTATCCAGTAAGGGTTAAGAAGGGTTTGGGATGGGAGAAAACACCAGCTGCGGTGGGACAGCAGCTGAATTCTAGCTATGGCAGGTTAAACTTCTCCCAGGGCAGGTTATCCCATCCCTGTGGGGTTCCTCCCCCCGGAGCAGCTGGGACTGGCCTCGGTCAGAGATGGGAGACCAGGTTAGAGGGGCCCTGGCCAGGCTGAGCCGCTCCAGGATTCCTACCCCACACACCTGCCTGACCCGACCCCAAACTCCCCAGGACCAAAGCTCAGTGCGTGGGCTCAGCGTCAGCGTCCGGCACCTCCTGCTGCCCGGAGCCGGCAGTGCAGGGAAAACCCTGGAGGGCACCAGTCACTGCTGGGCTGGGACTCTGGACAGTACGAACCGGCTGCACTTGGCCCAGGGGTGGGTTTGGAGAGACTGGGGCAGGCAGCTGAAGAGCCAGACCTGGGGCTGGATCAGAGCCGGGGGCCCCTGGATGGGAAAGGGCCCATGTCCCCTTCCCTGCCCCGTGAGCCAGCCAGTCCCTGCCCAGGGGCTGCACAGACCCCAGCTGGGATCCCGGCCGTGTTGTGCCGGGCTGTGACGAAGTGGGACTGTTCTTAATGTTTTCCTCAGTTTCCCCTATGCAGTTCTTAAGTGTCTAGGTGGTGGGATAAGGGTGTATGGTTGCTGCAGAGCAAAGGGCCAGGGTATATAAATGACAGGTTTCAGAATAGCAGCCGTGTTAGTCTGTATCCTCAAAAAGAACAGGAGTACTTGTGGCACCTTAGAGATAGGGTTACCATATTTCAGCAAGCAAAAAAGAGGACGGGAGGAGCCCCGCCCTAGCCCCGCCCCTGCCCCTCCCACTTCCCGCCCCCCCAGAACCCCCAACCCTCCCCCCATTCCTTGTCCCCTGACTGCCCCCTCCTGGGACCCCTGCCCCTAACTGCCCCCCAGGACTCCACTCCCTTTCTAAGCCTCCCTGCCTCTTGTCCCCTGACTGCCCCAACCCTTATCCACACCCCCACCCCCAGACAGACCCCTGGGACTCCCACGCCCCATCCAACCACTCCCCACCCCCTGACAGCCCCCCCCCGAACTCCCAACCCATCTAAACCCCTCTGCTCCCTGTCCCCTGACTGCTCCGATCCCTCTCCCCACTCCTGCCCCCTAACAGCCCCCCCCAGAACTCCCAACCCATCTAAACCCCTCTGCTCCCTGTCCCCTGACTGCTCCGATCCCTCTCCCCACTCCTGCCCCCTGACAGCCCCCCCCAGAACTCCCAACCCATCTAAACCCCTCTGCTCCCTGTCCCCTGACTGCTCCGATCCCTCTCCGCACTCCTGCCCCCTGACAGCCCCCCCCAGAACTCCCAACCCATCTAAACCCCTCTGCTCCCTGTCCCCTGACTGCTCCGATCCCTCTCCTCACTCCTGCCCCCTGACAGCTCCCCCCCAGAACTCTCAGCCCCCCACCTCCCCGCTCCTTGTCCCCTGACTGCCCCCTCCTGGGACCCCTGCTCCTAACTGCCCTCCAGAACCCCACCCCCTACCTAAGACTCCCTGTTCCTTGTCCCCTAACTGCCCCCTCCTAAGACCCCCCCAACTGCCCCCCAGGACCCTACCCCCTACCTGTACCCTGACTGCCCAAAACTTTCTCCACTCCCCCCAAAAAGCCCCCCCCCCCCCGTTTCTTGACTGCCACCTCCAGAACCTTCCTGCCCCCCGGCCCCCCTTACCCTGCTGCTCAGAACAGAGTGTTGGGCTCTGTGCAGCCGAGCCGGACACGTGGCTGCGCTCCCCAGCACAACAAAACCCGGTCCCTGGCCCTGCACAACAAAACCCGGTCCCTGGCCCGGACCGGGCTGCAGGGGAGAGCTGCCCTTGTATCAGCACAAAGTGCTCTCGCTCCCGTTTTGCTACGCTGCATGGCAGAAACCGCTCCCAATTGCAAAAGGGGAGGGCTGCACTTTGTGCTGAGACACTTGCTCAGAATGCCGGGCGGATCCGGCTCCTCTCCAGCTGCTCCGGAGTCCAGCCCGGGACTTCCCTGCAGCCCTCCCAGCCGCTCGCTCTGCTCTGTGGGGGGGGGGGGGGGGGGATCCCGGACATTGTGAGTGATTTACAAATTCCCCCCGGACGCTATTTTTAGTACAAAAAGGAGGACATGTCCGGGGAAATCCGGACCAATGGTAACCCTATTAGAGACTAACAAATTTATTAGAGCATAAGCTTTCATGGACTACATGAAAGTTAGTCTCTAAGGTGCCACAAGTACTCCTGTTCTTCTTTTTTGTATATAAATGCCCAACACTCTGTCTCCTGGCAACTGATGGCCTGGGCCCCTCCTCTGCAAAGGTGCCAACTGAAGGTGTTGGAGACAAAGGGATCAGGTGACCTCCTGGCCCGGGAAAGAGACAAAGCCCAGAGAAGGAGGGGCCGGATGGGGATGGGAGTTTGGAGCTAGCTGGGGACGGGAAGGGAGGGCAGACGGGGGTCTGCCTCGCTGGGCCCCAGAATGGACCTGGCAGAGGGGTCCTGTTCTCTGGACCTACAAGCTCTGTTTTAGACCATGTTCCTGTTGTCTAATAAACCTCTGTGTTACTGGCTGGCTGAGAGTCACGTCTGACTGCGAAGTGGGGGTGCAGAACCCTTTGGTTTCCCCAGGACCCCGCCTGGGCGGACTCGCTGTGGGAAGCGCACGGAGGGGCAGATGCTGAATGCTCCCAGGAGAGACCCAGGAGGTGAAGCCGTGTGAGCTTCTTGCCCTGAAGACAGTCTGCTCCGAGGGAGAGGAGGCTCCCCAAAGTCCTGACTGGCTTTGTGGGGAGCAGTTCCAGAGCATCGCCCGGGGACTCCGTGACACTGGGGGGGGGGGGTCGCCAGCCCCACGTCACAGCTGGGAACGGAGCCCCAGATGGGGGGGATTTACCCCAGTGCACACAGCACGTTAGTGGTGAAGGTGGGAACAGAACCCAGGAGTCCTGGCTCCCAGCCCCCACTGCTCTAATAATCAGACCCCACTCCCCCCCCAGAGCCAGGGGCTGGCTGTCCTGGGGCGAGCCGGGCGCTGCGGGAGGGGTAAGTTGGGGCCTCAGACTCCGGAGCCAGGCCGGGGGGGGCAGTTCGGGTTCTGGTGCCCCTCCCCCGCCCCCCATCCTGATTTCAGTCTGTGCAAAAATCCCCTGGGCTCAGAGGGTGGCTGAACTCAGCTCCCTGCCGGGGGGGCTGGACTGTGCCTGGGGGGGGGTGAGCTGGGGGATCCGCTGCCCCCTATCCCCAGCCCCCCTCCCAGTCCCCAGCCCAACCCGCCCGGCTGCTCCCAGCCCGTCAGCCCGCCCCAGCGCAGCCCGGCCCGGCCGGGATCTGCCGGAGACCGATGACGCTGCCCAGAGCCGCGCGCTGATTGGCCGGTGGGGGGTTACTTGCGTTCAAGGTGAAGTGGAAGCTTCTGGGGAAAGCCCCGAGGGCGGGGCTCGGGGAGGACACTGGGCCCCGGGGGGACCGACGGTCGCACCAGCCCTGCCATGGACACGGGCCCCCCAGCCCCCCGTGTGGAGAGGCACCGAAAGCCATGGGGGGGGCTAACCAGGGAGGGGGTGTTAGCCCGGGCAGGGGGACTGGGATGTGGGACCCACCTGCCCCGGGGCACTTGGGGGCTGGGGCCAGCTGCCAGCATGGGTGTGACGGGTCGGATTGGGGGGCCGGGTTGAAGTAGGGGGCAGGGCTGGGGGCTAGTGCTGGGGGAGGGCGAAGGTCGGGGTCCCCCTCACCCCAATGAGTCCCAGCCCCCGCACACACTGTGCACGGCCCAGCCTTCGGGGCAGCGCCCAGCCAGGTGAATCGGGGCCAGACTCCCCCGCTGTGGGTGCTGGGCCGGAAGTGACACCCACCAGGAATGGCCCCCAGCACGGCTCCATCGAGAGCCAGGCCAGCAGGGACCATCGGATCGTCTGGCCTGTCCCCCTGCAGCCCAGCCCAGGCCAGAGATCCGCGGCCAGTCCCCGGTGCCTGGTCGGACCAAAACATTCCAGCCCTTGGGGGACCGAGCTGATGTGGCCCCAGCAGGGCCGGCTCTAACTGTTTTGCTGCCCCAAGCAGCAAAAAAAAAGCGCCGCCCCGCCAAGCCCCCCCCCCCGCCGAGTGCCGCGCTGCCGGATCCCCCCCCCCCCCCCCCGCCGAGCGCCGCGCCGCCGGAAACACCCCCCCCCCAGCAGAATGCCACGCCGCCGGAACCCCCCCACAGCGCTGCGCCACCGGATCCCGCCCCCCCCCCGCCGAGCGCTGCGCCGCGCCGCCGGAGCGCCCCCCCCCCGGCGGAATGCCATGCCGCCGGAGCGCCCCCCCCCCGCGGAATGCCATGCCGTGCTGCCCACCCCACCACCCCAAGATTGGCCGCCCCTTACCAGGTGCCGCCCCAAGCATGTGCTTGGTTGCCTGGTGCCTGGAGCCGGCCCTGGGCCCCAGCCAGAGCCCAGGAGGGACCGAGGGGCCCCCAGGGCCGACACCCCTGCAATGGCAGGGACCCAATCCGCTGAGCCCAGCCGGTGATCCACACCCTGCACTGCAGGGGAATGGGAAACCCCCAAGGGCCCTGCCTGTCTGTCCTGGGGGAGATTCCTTTCCTGCCCAGTCTGGGGACCCCCAGCGTGTGAGCCAGACGGAGTCTCTGGAGCTGCTCAGAGTATCCCCTCCCCTCCCCCCGTGCAGTGCCCCATCTCCAGCTGGGCCGAGCCCTGATGCTTCAGCGGAAAAGCCCCAGAGACGTCTGGCCAACTGAGTCTCGGGGAGCAAATCCCTTCCTGACCCCACAGGCAACCGGCTGAAGGCCTGAAGCCTGAGGTTGGATGAGAGCCGTTGTCTGAGTGTTACAGCATGCCGAGAGCAATGCAGGTGGCCCTGTTCTCCCCTGGCCTGTGAAGGGAGGGAACAGATGGGGGAACCCCAGATTCACAGACTCCAAGGCCAGAAGGGTCCCACCCAGCCCGACCCCTCCCCATTACACGGGCTGTAGGGAGGCTGGATTAAAGCAAATCTTTTACACAGAGATTCCATCTCGTTGTAATGACTCTGCGAGGGTGCGAATCGCCACCCACCTCCCCTGGAGCTGTTCCAGTGTCAGTCACCACCCTGTGCTAGGACACTGCACCTTATTTCAAACCGAGTTCTGTCTAACTTCAGCTTCCGGACATTGGCTCTTGTTCTGCTTTCGCCGCCCCTCTCTCAGATCTGTCTGGGGGCCAGGACCTAGCCCCAGTGACCAGTCCCCTCAGCCTTTAGCCTCATCACCTAGGGGTTGTTACCCGGCCCATGGACATGGAGCGTTTTTCTGGCCCTCCTTTGAATTCGCTCCACATTTCCACATCCCTCTTCAAGTGCGGACCCCAGAGCTGGGCACAGCAATCTCTGGTGGTCTCACCAACGCACCGTACAGAGACATGGTCACGTCCCTACTTCTACTCGATATTCCCCTGCTTATACAGCCAAGGATCTGCTCAGCCCGCCTTGCCACAGCCCTGCACTGAATACTCACGGTGAGACAGGTATCTGCCCTGACCCCTGAGCCCGTCTCTGAGTCACGGCTTTCCAAGGCCGTCCCCATCCTGCAGGTACAACCTGCGTTCTTGGTGCCCAGATGGGCTGCCTGGCCTTGGTCTGTATTTAACCTCAAAGCTCCCCTCATCTAGTTCCTTTGAGACTCTTGGATGTAAATAATCCAGGAGAGTTGATTTGAAAGTGTCCGATTTTAGCAGATGTTGCCTCACCTCGTCCTTTGCTAGAGATGGGAAATGTTCTGTTCCCACCACAGCATCATCCAGGATGGACCCAGCCTCCTGCGTCACTCCAAACACAGTCAGGAATAGCTGTGGGACATTTCTGCCTTTTCTGCATCTTTAATGTTTTATCATCTGCATCTAGCAATGGACCTATACCTGACTGAGGGTTATTTTTGTTCCTAATATGTTTTAAAATGTCTTTTTATTGTCCTTAGCCCTGTTGGCCATTGAATCCTTTAGCTTCCCTTATCAATAGCCTGTATTTGTTGACTTGTAACATATTTGTTGCCATTTACTTCCCCTTTTTCCATCCTTTGTATATTGATTGTTTAATGTTTGATCATTGTTCCCACATCTCCTTTCAAGCAGGATGGCTTCTTGCTGAGCACAACTTTTTCCATGTCTGTGGAATCGTGACTTGTGAAGGGTCTGTGAGCTGTTGGGGAGGAGCTCTAGGGATGGGGGGTCTATGAGCCGGGGGATCTTTTCCCCAAGGGAAGGTTTAGGAGCCCCTGGGTTGGGTGGGTGTGAGCTGAGGGGATCCCTCTCTCTGAGGGGAGGGGGGGGTCCAGGCAGGATTTTCTGAGCTGGCCCAGCCTATCTGGCTTAGCTCCCGCACGGCGTCTCTAGGCCGGGCCGCTACCCACACCGTGATGCACTGGGAGCTGCTCCCCATCCCCCACACTGGGCCGGCGCCAGGGACTCTCCCAGGCTCGGTTCCCTGACACGTGCTCCCAGGACCCGGGGCTTTGCCAGGGACTTTCCGTGCACCGGGTGTGGATCCAGAAGCACCAATCGCAGGCCCTGGGGCCGCCGGGTCACTGGTTTCCGGGTGAAACTGCTGCAGTGAGAGCCGGGTCTGGGCTCTGCATGAGCCGTGTCTGCTCCATCCCCGGCCCAGGGGACAGGACGCGCCCCGAGCTGGAGAAAGATCCCAGCCGGCTGCAGGGACAGCAGCCTCCCTGCGCCCTGGCATAGGGCAACCGGTGCCCTGCAGCCCTGTGACCCCTGACCTGCCGGGCCCTCCTGAATCCGAGACCCTCCCTCAGCCCTACGCCCCTCCCCCCCCCGGGTAACCCTGACCCTGCCAGACCCTGTCCTGTGTGCTCCCTGAACTCCCCCTCCCAGCTCCTTCATCAGTCCCAGGCCCCAACACAGATAACCCCGGACCCCTCTAGACTCTGTCCTGTGAGCCAACCCCTAGCCCTAGCCCCAAGCCCCACACCTGACTCTGGGTAACCCCATAACCTCACATCCTGGTCCCATCCTGAGCCCAGACCCTGCTATGTTATACCAATAAAATAAAAACCAGCAGGACCTTAAAAAGGGGATAAGGCAAAATGCCACATTTATTGTGAATACAGACGGAATCATCGTAAGCGGTCAGTTATAGCTCTAACGTTCCATTCCATTTCACATTCATTCACACACACAGGTTCTGCACGGTTGTTTTCATAGTTACCAGCCTTCGCGTTGCTCGTGCCAAGCCACTGGCCAGGTGACCTGGACACGAGGGTGGAGCAGGGTCTTGTCAGATGCGCATCTGATGCTCCTGGAAGTTGGTTGCAGAATCAGACCCAAAGTCCTCAGTCTTCAGGGTCTGTTTTTATAGGGACCCATCCTCATGTATTTGCCTCGTCATGCAAGGCCGGCTTTAGGCAGTGTGGGGCCCGATTTGAATAGTTTCGACAGGGTCCCGGCAGGGATGACTCACCCGGCGGCGCTCTGGGTCTTCGGTGGCACTGAAGGACCCGCCGCTGAAATGCCACCGAAGACCCGGAGCGAGTGAAGGACCCGCCGCCAAGGTGCCACCAAAGACCCGGAGCGCCGCCGGGTGAGTAAAAATTAAAAAGGCGCCTAAGTTAGGCGCTCTTCTTTAGGGCCCGGGGTCCTCTTAGGCACGGGGCCTGATTCGGGGGAATCGGCCTAAAGCCGGCCCTGTTGTCATGCTGTTCTCATGTTTGAAGTGATAATCCATCACTGTTCTCACGTTTGAGGTGATAGTCAATCATGCAGATGGCACAGCAATGATGGAATGACAGTATGTAGTTATCTTGCTCTTCGGTTCTTCGGCCCACCTGTCCTTGGGGCAAGTATGCCCTCAGGCATAGGCGCCAACTTTCCCCGGTGCCGGTGGGTGCTCGCGCCCCCCCGCCCCTGGCCCCGCCCCGACTCCACCTTTTCCCCACCCCTGCCCCGCCCCCATTCCAACCCCTTCCCCAAAGTCCCCCCCTAACTCCGCCCCCTCCCTGCCCCTATTGGACTCCTTCCCCAAATCCCGGCTCCGGCCCCGCCTCTTCCCCCAGCGCGCTGCGTTCCCCCTCCTCCCCCCTCCCTCCCAGCGCTTGCCGCATGAATCAGCTGTTTCGCGGCGCAAATGCTGGGAGGGAGGGAGGGGGGAGATGCAGGACGCAGCAGTGCACCCTGGGAGGAGGCGGAGGCGCAGCGGAGGCGGAGGTGAGCTGGGGCAGGGTGGGGAGCTGCCAGTGGGCGCTAAGCACCCACCAATTTTTCCCTCTGGGTGCTCCAGCCCCGGAGCACCCATGGAGTCGGCGCCTATGCCCTCAGGGTTACCGGGCTATCTCGTCCACTGTATTCTTCAGCCAAACGGTCTTATTTTAAGGCTGGCACCTCAACCTTTAACCTTTCATTCCTCATTCAATCACACTCACACTCCAACGTATATCCTGTTACATCTGCCTTTTATCACCTCCCCATCCTTTAATATAACCGTTCTAAAATCAGTGGGACATGGCAGACTTCAATAAGTCTATTCATCCCACTTGTTACATCGAAAAGGAAACAAACAAGATAAACATGCAAGAGTGGGGGGTTCACACATCTTATTCCAGAGTTCAGAAAAACAAAGTTGTACCAGCCATAAAGGACAGCTGTTATCTTGTTCCTTTTAGAACAATCTCTTAGGCCTGGTCTACACTACAGGGTTAAGTTGAATTTAGCCGCGTTGGGTCAATTTTATAATGAATGCGTCTACACAAGCAACCCCATTCCATCGACCTAAAGGGCTCTTAAAATCGACTTCTGTACTCCTCCCCAGCGAGGGGAGTAGCGCTAAAATCGACCTTGTTGGGTTGAATTTGGGGTCGTGCAGACGCAATTCGACGGTATTGGCCTCCGGGAGCTATCCCAGAGTGCTCCAATGGGACCGCTCTGGACAGAGCTCTCAACTCTGATGCACTAGCCAGGTACACAGGAAAAGCCCCGGGAAATTTTGAATTTCATTTCCTGTTTGGTCAGCGTGGCGAGCTCAGCAGCACGGGTGACCATGCAGTGCCCCCAGAATCGCAAACGAGCTCCAGCATGGAGCAAACGGGAGACACTGGATCTGATCGCTGTATGGGGGGGGGAAGCATCTGTGCAGGCCGAACTGCGATCAAAAAGAAGAAATGCAAATATATTTGCCAAAATCTCACAGGGCATGTTGGACAGAGGCTACACTAGGGATACACAGCAGTGCTGCATGAAAGTTAGGGAGCTCAGGCAAGTAGGGTTACCATATTTCAGCAAGCAAAAAAGAGGACGGGCGGAGCCCCGCCCCTGTCCTGGCCCCGCCCCTGCCCCACCCACTTCCCAGTCCCCTCAGAACTCCCAACCCTCCCCCCCTGCTCCTTGTCCCCTGACTGCCCCCTCCTGGGACCCCTGCTCTTAACTGCCCCCCAGAACCCCACCCCCTACCTAAGCCTCCCTGTTCCTTATCCCCTAACTGCCCCCTCCTAAGACCCCCCCCCCAAACTGCCCCCCAGGACCCTACCCCCTACCTGTACCCTGACTGCCCAAAACCTTCTCCACACCTCCCAGAAAGCCCCCCCTCCCGCGAACTCCCGACCCCCTCCCTTGACTGCCCCCTCCAGAACCTCCCTGCCCCTTCTCCTGCCCCCTGGCTCCCTTGTCGTTGGCCTTCGGTTCGCCTAAGGGCTCTCTGGGAGCTTGCTGAGGAACTGTCTGAGCCGTTCTCCGGCATGCTGGGCAGCAGGGGAGGAGCTCCAGACTGCCGGAGGCGAATGCAGGGAGGGAGGGAGGGAGGGAGTGAGCTCTGCTGCAGGTAGGGTGACCAGATGACAGGAAGAAAATATCGGGACACAAGGGGGGGGAGGAGGGGGTCACCGGCGGAGCAAAAAAAAACAAAAAACTGAGTGCTGCCGGTGTAAGGACACAAACAGCTCCCTCTCCCAATTCCCTACTGTGGCCCAGTGCTGCCGGCAGTCGGGGGCGGGAGCTGAGAATTAGGGTTACCATTGGTCCGGATTTCCCCGGACATGTCCTCCTTTTTGTTCTAAAAATAGCGTCCGGGGGGGAATTTGTAAATCACTCACAATGTCCGGGATTTCCCCCCTCCCCCGGCAGAGCAGAGCGAGCGGCTGGGAGGGCTGCAGGAAAGTCCCGGGCTGGACTCCGGAGCAGCTGTAGAGGAGCCGGATCCGCCCTGCATTCTGAGCCGGCAGCTCTCCCCTGCAGCCCGGTCCGGCAGCGCTGTGCAGGGCCAGGGACCGGGTTTTGTTGTGCAGGGCCAGGGACCGGGTTTTGTGTTGTGCTGGGGAGCGCAGCCACGTGTTCGGCTGGCACAGAGCCCAACACCCTGTTCTGAGCAGCAGGGTAAGGGGGCCAGGGGGCAGGAGAAGGGGCAGGGGGGCTCTGGAGGGGGCAGTCAAGAAACGGGGGAGGGGCTTTTGGGGGGAGTGGAGAAAGTTTTGGGCAGTCAGGGTACAGGTAGGGGGTAGGGTCCTGGGGGGCAGTTGGGGGGGGGTCTTAGGAGGGGGCAGTTAGGGGACAAGGTACAGGGAGTCTTAGGTAGGGGGTGGAGTCCTGGGGGGCAGTTAGGAGCAGGGGTCCCAGGAGGGGGCAGTCAGGGGACAAGGAGCGGGGGGGGGTTGGGAGTTCTGGGGGGGAGCTGTCAGGGAGCAGGAGTGGGGAGAGGGATCGGAGCAGTCAGGGGACAGGGAGCAAAGGGGTTTAGATGGGTCGGGAGTTCTGGGGGGGGCTGTCAGGGGGTGGGGAGTGGTTGGATGGGGCATGGGAGTCCCAGGGGTCTGTCTGGGGATGGGGGTGTGGATAAGGGTTGGGGCAGTCAGGGGACAAGAGGCAAGGAGGCTTAGATAGGGGGTGGAGTCCTGGGGGGCAGTTAGGAGCAGGGGTCCCAGGAGGGGGCAGTCAGGGGACAAGGAACGGGGGGAGGGTTGGGGGTTCTGGGGGGGCGGGAAGTGGGAGGGGCAGGGGCGGGGCTAGGGCGGGGCTCCTCCCGTCCTCTTTTTTGCTTGCTGAAATATGGTAACCCTATGAGAACAGCCTGGGCTGCGGGCAGTCAGAGGAGATTATGCACCTTCCTTAGGTATGCATACCTTCAGCCTCTGGTTTTTAGGAGCGGGGGGGAAAAAAACCAACGGAGAACAGCTGAGTGCTGCTGGCGGAGAAAAAAAAAAAAAAAAAAGCGGAGTGCAGCGTCCCGACCGAAGATCAATCGGGACGCGGGACAAATACTAAATATCGGGACGGTCCCGATTTTATCGGGACGTCTGGTCACCCTAGCTGCAGGGGAGGCGGAGGACGGGCTCTCTCTCGCTGTCGGAGCCACATGTAAGAGGCACCATCCGGCTGCCCTGTTAGCCGCGCGCGCTCTGCATGGGGGGGGGAGGGGAGAGAGGGAAGTCCGGACATTAACAAATTCCCCCCGGACGCTATTTTTAGTTCAAAAATCCGGACATGTCCGGGGGAATCCGGACAAATGGTAACCCTACAGGCAAGCCTATCAAAAGACAAAGGAGGCAAATGGTCGCTCCGGGTCAGAGCCCCATACATGCCGCTTCTATGATCAGCTGCATGGCATTCTAGGGGGGGACCCTACAACTATCCCACCACTGTCCGTGGACACCTGCAAGGGGGGAGTCTCACGCAACAGGGAGGATGATTTCGTGGATGAGGAAGAGGAGAAGAAGGCCCCTCTGCTGAGTGCACATTTGTAACTACACTACAGAGCTTAAAAGCAATAGTGTTTAATGTCTGATTTGCCCTGAAGACTTGGGATGCATTCGCGGCCAGTACAGCTACTGGAAAAGTCTGTTAACGTTAGGGTGACCAGATGTCCTGATTTTATAGGGACAGTCCCGATTTTTGGGTCTTTTTCTTATATAGGCTCCTATTACCCCCCACCCCCTGTCCCGATTTTTCACACTTGCTGTCTGGTCACCCTAGTTAACGTGTCTGGGGATGGAGCAGGAATCCTCCAGGGACGTCTCCATGAAGCTCTCCGGGAGGTACTCTGAAAGCCTTTGCAGAAGGTTTCTGGGGAGAGCTGCCTTGCTTCATCCTCCACGGTAGGACACCTTACTATGCCAGGCCAGTAGCAAGTAGCCTGGAATCACTGCAGCACAAAGCATGGCAGCGAATGGTCCTGGGTTTTGGTCGCATTCAAGCAACATTCGGTCTATATCTTTCTGTGTTAGCCTCAGGAGAGTGATACCATCCATGGTCACCTGGTTGAAATAGGGGAATTTTTGTAAGGGAACAGTAAAAGGACCCCGTTCATGCTGGGCTGTTGGCGCTTGGCTAAAAGGGATCATCCCTGAGAATAGCCACGCGGCGGGTGGAGGGGTGAAGGGATCATCCCAAATAGCCACGCTGAGGAGTGGGGGGAGGGGTGTGCTGCACATCCACACGAAAACCGCAGCCCCTCCTTTTAAATGGCAAACCCAACCGGCATTGCTTGCTATGGGAAAGAAGGGCGCTGCAGTTTGAAAACGTTTCCATGTGTTATGAAGGCATTAGAAGCCAAACCCACATACCCTTTGGCTTACCATGGCTGCCTGGAAACCGAATTCTGTTGCCCAGCCATATGTGATGTGTCACCATACCGGCAGGTGCTCAATATAAAAGGCAAAATGCGACCTTGTACCTAAAGCACATGTGCTGTCTGCTGTGAATTGCTTGATTCACTGTGAAAGAGTCTCCCTTTTGTTCTCAGAAATGTATCATCTTAAAATTAACTCTCCCTTTTTATTCCCCCGCAGGTGCAAATGTTTCTATGCTCCCCCTACCATCTCCATCCCTGAGGTTATCGCAGATCAGAAGGCGAAAAAAATGCACTTACGATGACATGTTTTCCGAGCTCATGCAGTCCTCCTGCACTGATAGGGCACAGCTGAATGCATGAAGGCATTCAGTGGCAGAGTCCAGGAAAGCAATAAGTGAGCGCGATGAGAAGGGGCAGGATGCAATGCTGAGGCTAATGGGGGAGCAAACGGACATGCTCAGGCATCAGGTGGAGCTGCAAGAAAGCCAACAAGAGCACAGACCGCCGCTGAATCCACTGTACAACCACCTGCCCTCCTCCCCAAGTTCCATAACCTCCTCACCCAGACACCCAAGAACGCAAGGGGGGAGGCTCCAGGCACCCAGCCATTCACTCCAGAGGATGGCCCAAGCAACAGAAGGCTGGCATTTAAACAGTTTTGATTTGTAGTGTGGCTACAATAAGCAATCTGGCCTTGTCCTTCCCTCCTCCCCTCCTCCCCACCTCACCCTACCCCACCCTGGATACATTATCAGTTATCTCCCTTTTTTTTTTAATTAATAAAGAAAGAATGCATGGCTTCAAAACAATAGTGACTTTATTTCCTTTGCCAGCTGTGATCGAAGGGAGAGGGTGGTTGGCTTACAGGGAATTAAAAATCAACAATGGGGGCAGGTTTGCATGAAGGAGAAACACACACAACAGTCACACCGTAGCCTGGCCAGTCATGAAACCGGTTTTCAAAGCCTCTCTGATGTGCAGCGCGCCTTGCTGTGCTCTTCTAACCGCCCTGGTGTCTGGCTGCTCAAAATTGGCAGCCAGGCAATTTGCCTCAACCTCCCACCCCACCATAAACATCTCCCCCTTACTCTCACAGAGATAGTGGAGCACACAGCGAGCAGCAATAACAATGGGGATATTGGTTGCGCTGAGGTCTGACCTAGTCAGCAAACAGCGACAGCGAACTTTTAAACATCCAAAGGCACATTCTACCACCATTCTGCACTTGCTCGGCCTATAGTTGAACTGCTCCTTACTACTGTTCAGGCTGCCTGTGTATGGCTTCACGGGCCATGGGAGCAAGGGGTAGGCTGGGTCTCCAAGGATAACTATTGGCATTTCAACATCCCCAACAGTAATTTTCTGGTCTGGGAAGTAAATCCCTTCTTACAGCTGCTCAAACAGCCCGGAGTTCCTAAAGATGCGAGTGTTATGCACCTTTCCCGGCCATCCCACGTTGATGTCTGTGAAACGTTCCTTCTGCTCCACCAGTACTTGCAGCACCATTGAGAAGTACCCCTTGCGGTTTATGTACTGGTTGGCAAGGTGGTCCGGTCCCAAGATAGGGATATGGG
The DNA here is from genome assembly GCF_011386835.1 of Chrysemys picta bellii. Lineage (NCBI taxonomy): Eukaryota > Metazoa > Chordata > Testudines > Emydidae > Chrysemys > Chrysemys picta. Next base: position 699,412 of record NC_088802.1, on the reverse strand, counting down.
TTCCATCTATCACCCCACCACAGTTAGGGAATCCCATTGCAGCAAAGCCATCCACTATGACCTGCACGTTTCCCAGAGTCACTACCCTTGATAGCAGAACATCAGTGATTGTGTTGGCTACTTGGATCACAGCAGCCCCCATGGTAGATTTGCCCACTCCAAATTGATTCCCGACTGACCGGTAGCAGTCAGGTGTTGCAAACTTCCACAGAGCTATCGCCACTCGCTTCTCAGCTGTGAGGGCTGCTCTCATCCTGGTATTCTGGTGCTTCAGGGCGGGGGAAAGCAACTCACAAACTTCCAGGAAAGCGGCCTTACGCATGCGAAAGTTTCACAGCCACTGGGAATCATCCCATACCTGCAATACTATGCGGTCCCACCAGTCTGGGCTTGTTTGCTGGGCCCAGAATCGGCGTTCCACTGTATCAACCAGCCCCACTGCGGCCATGATGTCCCAGTTGCCACAGCCGGTGCTTTCAGGAACGTCTGTGTCCATGTCCTCCTCACAATCGTCCTCGTGCTGACATCTCTTAGCCCGGTTCTGCACATACTCCAGGACAATGCGCAAGGTGTTTACAATGCTCACAACAGCAGCAGTGAGCTGAGCAGGCTCCATGCTTGCCGTGGTGTGGCATCTGCACGGGTAACCCAGGAAAAAAGGCACGAAACGATTGTCTGCCGTTGCTTTCACAGAGGAAGGGAGAAAGAGAGGGGCAACTGACGACATGTACCCAAAACCACCTGCAATAATGTTTTTGCCCCATCTACCCATAATTCCAATGGGCAGCGGAGACTGTGGGAACTGTGGGATAGCTACCCACAGTGCACCTCTCCGTAAGTCTATGCTAGCCATGGTATTGAGGATGCACTCTGCCGACTTAATGCACTTAGTGGGGACATACATAATCGACTGTATAACATCGACTTCTATAAAATTGACCTTATTTTGTGGTGTAGACATACCCTTAGACTCTGGATGTGCTGCTACACTGACTAACTGACAGGCAATTTCAATCAACACAGACTCAGCAGGGTGGCTGAGAAACATATTTCTTTCTAATGGTCAGACCAAATTCTGGGGTCTGCTGTGGAGTCACTCTTTCTTACAGGTTTCAGAGTAGCAGCCGTGTTAGTCTGTATCCGCAAAAAGAACAGGAGTACTTGTGGCACCTTAGAGACTAACAAATTTATTAGTTTATTTATTAGTCTCTAAGGTGCCACAAGTACTCCTACTCTTTCTTACATTTCCCATATCAGAAATATACCAGTTATCAATCTAGTCCGACAGCTACACCCTGTCCAGACGCACACCTCACCACACCACACTCTGGGCAGTGCCCTGAGCCCAAGACCCTGCCAACTTCTGTCTCTGGGCCCCTCCCCAGACCCTGCTGGCACCGTGCCCTGCCCTTCTCACCTCCAGTCTACAATTCTCCCCACTGCCACCCGCTCTACCCCCAGTGCTGCTCTGCAGCTCACGGTCTTGCCCCCCCCCTTGGTATTTTCAGGGCTCTCTCCCTGGTGCTGTTAATTCCCATACCCCAGCCAGGGCCCAGGAGCGAGCTTTGCAGGGCAGTCATCGCCAGGAGCACTCTGCTGGCCTCTCCTGAAGGTCGGCACCACGTCCCTGGGGCCCTCACCCCACACCCCAGTCCTGGAGCCAGAGCTGCCAAGGCCAGAAGGGACCGTTCGGAGCACCTGGTCTGAGCTCCTGCATGGCCCAGGCCAGAGAATCGCACTCGGGGATCCCAGCATCCAGCCCATATCTGGTAGTCAAGCTAGAGCGGGTCTGTTCGAAAGAGACGTCCCAGCCTGATGTACAGACTCCAAGTGCTGGCGAATGCACCGTGTCCCTGAGTCAGCTGTTCCAACGGTTAGTGCCCCACCCGGTTAAACGTGTGTCCCTTAGTTCTAGTCTGAATTTGTCTCACTTCAGCTGCCAGCCACTGGCTCTTGTTCTGCTTTGTCTGTGCGATTAAAGAGCCTCCTGCTCCCGGACATCTCCTCCCCAGGAACCTTCCTGTGGATGAGCTGCACAGCCTGAGCCCCTTCCGTCTCCCACTCAAAGGCAGGTTTCTCCAGCCCTTGACTCATCTTTGTGGCTCCTCTCTGAACCCCACCAACATTTCAGCCTCTTTTCAGCAGGGCAGAGCCCGGAACGGGACACAGCAGCCAGTGATGGTCTCACTGGTGCTGTATACGGAGGTGTCACCATCTCCCTGCACCTGCCTGATATTCCCGTGTTCCTACCGCCCAGGGTCACATTCACCCTCTTCGGGTACGTCTACACTGCACTGCACATGCGTGGCTGGCCCATGCCAGTGGACTCGGGCTCCGGCTGCAGGGCTGTGGCTGTTTCGTTGCAGTGTCGACTGCCAGGCTCGGGCCGGAGACCAGGGTCTGAAGCCACCCGAGATGGGAGGATCCCAGAGCTCTGGCTCCAGCCCCAGCCTGGAAGTCGACACTGCAATGAAACAGCCACACAGCCTGAGTCTCATGAGCCCGAGTCAGCTGGCCCAGGCCAGCCAGGGTGTCTGGTGGCAGAGCAGACGTACCCCAGCCTCAGCAATGCACGGGGAGCTCGTGTTCAGTTGGGTTCTGCCATGACCCCCACGTCCAGTCCAGTCGCTGCTTCCCAGGGTACAGCCCCTCCCGCCCCTCCTGTGGGGCCTGTGTCCTTGGTTCCTAGATGTACAGCCTGCCTGGATCCCAAGGCCAGAAGGGACCATTGTGACCATCTCATCTGACCCCTGGTCCAGCACAGGCCAGAGACCTGCCCCACGATAACTCCTAGAGAAGATCTTGGAGAAAAACAGCCAATTGTGATCCAAATATTGCCGGGGGTGGAGAATCCACCACAGTCCTTGGGAAACATCCAATGGTTCGTTCCCCTCACTGGTAAAAATTGCGCCTTAGTTCCAGCCTGAGCATGGCTGGCTTCAACTTCCAGCCGTCGGATTGTGTTCGACCTCCCGCTGCTGGGCTGAAGAGCCCATTAGTGAACATTTATTCCCCAGGTATCTTGCCCCTGGCTGTGTGAAAACACGTGTGAATGGGCCCAGCTCCCTGTGTGCCCCAGCTCGCTGTGTGTAACTGACCCGTCTCGGCATCACCCCCCACTGCCCAGCCTCGGTGTCCCTGCAGACGCGCCCCAGGGCGGGTTACATCGTCTCTCGGCTCACCCAGCTGCTGACTAGCCCTAGCCCAGGGCCCGGCCCCACCAGACCCCACTGGAAACAGCCCCCCCCAGCCACGTGCCCAGCCCCCCCCAGGGCCCCCTCAGCTGGCAGGAGCCCAGGGCCTGTGTCTGGAGCTGCCTAAAGGGAGCTGGGAACATTCCCACCAGGGACAGCTGCACGGCGGCAGCCAATGGGAACGCGCAGGAGGCTGGTCCAAGGCTCAGCGGCCAATGGGAGAGCTTGGTCGGTTGGTGGCGTTATTGGCAGGTTGGAGCATCCAATCACTGCTGGTGGGAGCCAGGGGTGGGGGGGGGTCTCCCAGTATGTGCCGGGGAGGGGTGCGAGGAAGCTGGGCTGGGTCTCGGTGCCATGTTTGGGGGGGGGGGGATCTGCCCTTCGCGTCAGAGTGACCCCAGCCTGGGGGACGTCACCGCAGCCCCCAGACAGTCCAGCGTCTCCCTGCAGCCGCTCGCCCTGCGGGGTTCAGTCCTGGGGAGCCTGGCCCATGAGCCCTGCCCTGCTCCTGGGCTGCCGGCCATGGGACGAGCTCAAAGTGCTCCATGGACCATCCCTCTGCCCCAGAGCCCCCATCCCCGACCCAGGGGGAGACCGGCCACGTTTCACACAAGGGGAAACTGAGGCACAGAAAGCCTTACAGCTTGCAGCAAGTCAGTGTCAGCAATAGGAACAGAACCCAGGAGTCCTGGCTCCCAGCCCCCCCTGCTCTAACCCACCAGCCCCCACTGCCCTCCCAGAGCTGGGAGAGAACCCAGGAGTCCTGGCTCCTTCCTTACCCCTCATACCAAACTCCCTGAACTCCCAGTATAACCCGGTGCCCCCGGACAGACTGCGGACGTGCTGTTGTGTATGTCACAGATTGACCAGAGATTTTAAAAAATGTCTCCAAAAAACCCACTTTATTGCTGTTCGCAAAGCTGCAGAGGGAGATCGGGGGCGCAGGGCTGTGACACACACGGGGCACGGGGGGGGGCGGGGGAGTGGGCGTGACACACACGGGGCGCAGGGCCGGGGGGGGGGCGGGCTGTGACAGACCCGGGGCACCGGGCGGGGGGGCCGGGCTGTGGACACACACGAGGCCCAGGGCTGGGGGGACAGCCGAGCTGTGACACACACGGTGCACAGTGCAGGGACTATACAGGGACTGGGCCCGTCCCACACAGACCCCGCGCTGGGCGCTGGGCTCAGCAGGGCTGGACCCCGGGGGAGCCACACACGGGCGCGATGGGGCCTTTAGCCGGGCGCTGGGGCTGCCCCACCCCCAGCCATGGGCCCGATCCTGCCCCACAGGGACCCCATTGACCGGGAATGGCCGAATCTGGCCCAAAGCCTGCTGGGTAATGGCTGGAGGGGCGTTACCTGGGGTGACTGACAGCAGCCTCTGGCCAATAGGGGCCGGGCTTGGGGCCCAATCCAGCGCCCACTGGAGTCAAGAGAAACCTTCCCCATGACAGCAATGGGGTTTGGATCAGCCCCGTGGGCCCTGCTGCCCCCTGACGAGGGGCCACCCCCATTCCCAGCCCCATGGGCAGCAGCCCTCTCCCTAGATAGGTGCCCCCCTCCAAAGCCCAGCAGTGGGTTGCGGGGGCAGCCCAAGGAGTCGGCTCCCCAGTGAGTCTCTAGCGAGTTGGCTCTGCGCGATTATGAGGCCAGGGAGCTCCCGCCTGGGTACAGCAGCTGATACCAACAGGCACAGAGCAGGGATGCTGGGGGCAGCGCAGGGGGTGGTGCGAGTGGGTCTCACAAAGGCACCTGGGGGATTCAGGGGCCCCGGCTCCTCCCCGCGTTTATCTGAAAGGCAAAGAGGGTCAGTTACCAGGAGCCCTGGGCCCTGACGCGAGGCTGGATCAGGGACGTTCCCAGTGCCCCCAGGGAGTCTCCCATTGACACAGGGGGGCTGGGTGGATCCAGGGGCTGTGGCTGGTTGGGGGGGTACAGCGGGTGGGGGGAGGTCTCCCCAGGGGGTGCTGGCTGGGCCCAGAGGGTGTGTGTGGCAGAGAGGGGCACAGCAGGTGGGAGGGATTTCCCCAAGGGGTGCTGGGTCTCCCCAGGGGGTGCTGGGTGGGGGAGGGGCTGTGGCTGGCTAGGGGGGGACACAGCGGGTGGGGGGTCTCCCCAGGGGATGCTGGGTGGGCCCGGGGCTGCGGGTGAAGCGGGTGCCCTCCCCGGGCAGCAGCTACTCACAAGGGGCCCCGCGGGTTGCGGGCGGCGTTCATCTTCATGCCCTTGATGATGAGGATGGTGCCCGCGATGATGCCGATGATGCCCACGGCCAGGCCCAGGGCGCACACCAGGGTCTCTGTGGTCTCGGGGACGGGGGTGGGCACCTGGGCTTCTGGAGAGAGGGGGAGAGGGACTGGGCATGGAGTGAGGGGGGCTGTTCCCACCCCTACCTCCCAGAGCTGGGAATAGAACCCAAGAGTTCTGGCTCCCAGCCCCCCTGCTCTAACCACCAGACCCCAACTCCCCTCCCAGAGCTGGGATAGAACCCAGGAGTCCTGGCTTCCAGCGCTGTGCCCTGCGGGGTCCCCGGGCGCCCCGGCCTTACCCCAGTGCTTCGTGAAGGGCTCAGGCAGCCCCCCGTGCTCCACCCGGCAGTCGTAGAAGTCGCCCTGGCTGGGGAGGAAGGGCAGGTAGGAGAACTTGCGGAAGGCGTAGTCCTGGCGGGGGTAGAAGTCGGTCTCGGAGACGCCCCCCGTCACCTCCTGCCCATTCTTCAGCCACGTCACGCTGAGCACCGGTGGGAAGAACTTGTCCACGAAGCAGATCAGGACGTTGGGCTCCCCCAGCTCCACGGGGTCTTCGGGGAACACGGTCACCTCAGGGGGCACTGGGGAGACAGGGGTTAGTGGGTCCCATTGCCTGTCCCTGAGCCAGCCTGTCCCTGCCCTGGGGCCGGATGGGAGCCAGCGCCCCCTAGAGGGGACAGGCCCTGTGCCCCATTCCTGCCCCCCTGAGCCAGCCAGTCCCTGGTGCTCACACTCCAGGTCAAGGTCTCTCCCCAGGACTGTGGGGGCGTCACCGGGGCCATCCCAGCTCCCTGCCCTGACGGCTCATGGGGCACCAGAGGCAGAGGAGAGAATCCCTCAGGGGCAGGGCCTGGCACTGGGCAGGGGCCACGAACAGCCCTCGGCAAAGGAGCTGCCCTGGGCCCCCTGCCCTGCAGAGCCCTGGCCCGGCTGACTGGCTCCCCTGAGTCCTCGATCTCTGGTGGGGGCTGGTACTTGGCCTGCATGGGAGGGGGGGGTGAGAAGGGTCCACCCGTGAGTCAGGTCGGGAGGGGGCCCAGTAAGGGTGCCTGGCAGAGAAGGTGCCCCCCCATGCTGCCCCCCCCATGCTGTACCATTCTGGGCCTTTGTGTGGTTGGAGTTCTGGATCATGATCTCCATGTTCTTTTTCATCACAGCGATGTTGCCCAGGCCGCCCTGCGCCTCGAAGCTGGTGAACTTGCCGAAGTCGGGCAGGCGCCAGACGGTCTCCTTCCTCTCCAGGTCCACGTGGAAGATCTCGTCCTGGTCGAACTCGAACATGAACTCCCCGCCCTCCTGCTGGGCCGGGTCCGTGCGCTGGTAGAACTGCACCTGGGAGAGCATGTTCTCCGCTGCGGGGAGACGGGCATCACCACCAGCTCCCCAGGGACAGGGTCTCTCAGCACTTCTCCTAAATCCAGCACCCCCTCCCCGGCCGTGATATTCACACTAGGACTCACTGGTGTGAGGGAAAAGCGGGTGCAGGGAGTGCAGGGACCCATGGCACCACACTGGGTGATTGGGATCAGCTCTGCCTGGGAGGGGTGGAGGGGGGAACAGCACCCCCTACTGTGCCCCCTGCTCATTTGTTCACTACAGGTCTCCCATCCAAGTGCTGGCCAGGCCTCTAACCCACTTAGCTTATGAAGGGGGACACGATCCCTGTTGTAAGCGGCTCTTGGGGGGAGCTGGGGGCTGCAGCTGCAGGACATTTCATTCTCCCGTCTGTGTGTGGGGCTGGTTCTGTGTCCCGGTGTCCTGGTTCTCAGGGCAATTTCAGTCCCTGGCCCCCGACACTCACACCCCAGGGCCGGTCACTGGGAGACCCGGGAACTCCCCAGCCAGAGACATGAAAGCTGCGCTGGGGGGTCAGACACACTCCAGGAGGGGGAGGGGTCTGGCTGGGGGCTGAGGCTGGGATTGCCCAGGGCCCAAGGGAGCTGGGCACCTACACCCTAGGGCGTCGTTCACTGACCCCAGCTCGCCCGGCAGGATCTCACCGAGCGACTGCAAAGGAGGGAACCTGCCACCAGTAGCCGAGGAGAGAGTCTGCCCCACAGACCCACCCCCCAGTGGGTCTGAGCCCTGGGGGGACGGGGGACAATGGGGCCAGGCCAGGGAGCGGGGTCAGGGGCTCCCTGCTCTGCACAGACGCACTCACTGCTCAGCAGGGTCTGGCCCTGGCGCGGCTCTTTGGGGAACGTTCCCCCATCGCCCCTGTGCCTGGCGCCCCCTGGGGGGTCAGCCCCCGAGTCCCTGTGGGGGAGGGGGGTTGCACCCCTAGGGCAGGGCTGTGTCGTACCCAAACCACAGCGACCTCCCCACGATCCCTCTGCTGCCCCCGCACCAGCCTCCCCTCCCTCCTCCCTGCAGCCCCCACCCCAATCCAGCTCACCCCAGTGGCCCATCAGCCCCCATTGTCTCTTCCCTGGGGGGGTGGGAGCCGGCCGGGCACTATGGGGGTGAAGCCGCCCCCCAGGCCCAGGTGTCACAGCCCCCGCCCCGCCCGTACCTGTCACCGCCCCGGCGCCCGGCAGGGCCAGCAGGGTGAGCAGGGCCAGCTGGGCCATAGGGACGCCCCGTCCTGCGCCCATCTCCTCTCCTCGGGCACTGGGCTGGGCGCGGGGCCGGCAGCACTAGGGGGTCGGGGGCACATGTCACACCCTGGGGGGGGGGGGCAGGGCTGGGGGCAGCGCCTGGCATTGGCCAGGGGAGCCCGGCCCAGGGGCCTGCGCCCAATGGCAGAAATCCCTGCGCCGACCAGGCTGTTACCGGGCAGAACAGCAGTGCTGAGCCTCGCCGAGAGGAGATGGAGAAATTCCCGGCCAGGCTCCGCTCAGCCCAGTGTGGGGACGGGGCTGCCAGGAGGGGTTTGTCCCCGGTGCGCATGTGGCACCACCAAGGGGGGGGGTTCCCCAGTGTGCATAGGGAACTAGAGGCCCAGGTAGTGCTGCAGCACCCCCAATTTTTGCACAGGGTCCTGACCACCAGTCCCGCACCCGGGACTCTGCTCCTGCCCCCAGCTTTGGTCCTAGCTTCAGTCCCCTTACCTCTGTCCACGTTCCCCCGCCCCCACCTCCCGAGCCACGGGCCCAGTCCTGACCCCAGGTCTGGGGAGAGGGGGTGTCACAGAGGATTCTCTGCACCTTGAAGTCTTTAAACCACAAGTTGAGGACTTCAGTAGCTCAGACATAGGTTAGGGATTTGTTACAGGAGTGAGTGGGTGAGATTCTGTGGCCGGCGTTGTGCAGGAGGTCAGACTAGACGATCATAATGGTCCCTTCTGACCTTAAAGTCTAGGATTCAGCACCCCCACTGTAAAAATTGTTCCAGCGCCACTGCCAATGTGGACGCAGCACTGCCGTGCGGGGGGGGGGAGGGTGTTATCCCCAGTATGGGGACAGCGCCTCCCCGCACGGCACTCGCCCGGTCCACACCTGCCCTGTTCTGCAGCACGGCTGTGTGCACACGGGAGGCTTGGCAACACAGCTCTGCACCGGGGGGGGGGGGGGGTGTCACACCCCTGACCCACAGAACTCTGTAAAGAGTAGACCAGGCCACGGACAGGTTTTGGGGGATCATCCATGGCAGACTGGGACACTGGGCCCTATGTGTGGCGCATTGGTCCCTATCCCCTGCCTAAACCCTCCCCACCTCCCATGGCACCAACTCACCCCCCCGCCCCAAGTACCGCACTGGATGTTCACACTGTGCCCGGCAGGAGGGGCTGAGCAATAGAGGGGCCGGAGAGGGGCTGGCCCAGCAGTTGGGGCGCTGGCCTTAGGGTGACCAGATGTCCCGATTTTATAGGGACTGTCCCGATTTTGGGGGCTTTTTCTTATATAGGCTTCTTTTACCCCCCCATCCCGATTTTTCACACTTGCTGTCTGGTCACCATAGCTGGCCTGGGACCCAGGAGCCCTGGGGTCATTCCTAGCCCTGCCAAAGACTGTGTGTGACCCTGGGCCAGTCACTGACTTCTCTGGGCCTCCCTCCCCAGCTGGGCCATGGGGACACTGGCCCGGCCCTGCCCCACGGGGTGGGGGGTGAATGCAGCAGCAAAGGGGAGGGGCTTAGGCCTGTGCGGGTGGGGGAAGCTCAGAACTCCTGCCTGTGGGGCCAGCCACAAACTTTCCACTGGGATTAAATTTACCCAAACCAGAGACCCCCCCCCCACACACACACACACACGGCCTGCCACAGCTGGCAGCAGAGGGTTGAGGCACCAGGGGAAGGGGATGGGGGGGTCCCAGGCCCGTTGCTGGGGGGCCAGAGAAGCCCCTTAGGGAGATCGAGGTGGGAGCAGCTGGGAGGCCGAGCTGTGCCTGACCCATGGACACTGAGCCCCCCGCTCTGGTGGGGTCCCGGGGTCAGGGCTCAGGCCCATGGAGGTGGGAGAGGGGGAAGCTCAGATTTTTGCTTGTGGGGCCAGCCCCAAACCTTCCCCTGGGGCTAAATTTATCCCCAACAAACCAGAGACCCCCAGACACACCCGGCCTGCCCCAGCCGGCAGCAGAGGGTCGAAGCACCAGCCCAGAGGAAGGGGCCGGAGGGTCCCAGGCCCGTTGCTGGGGGCCCTGCTCTGGTGGGGGCTGGTCCCTGGGCTGGCCCCGCTCTCCAGCTGTCCCGGGGCCATGGCAGGCACCGGGCGAGTCCTGCAGCCCGACCCCAGGCCCTGCTCTGCCCCCTACGAGGGAGAAGTAGGGAACCGAGCCCTGCTGGGGCCGGCTCTGCCTGGCGACTGATGATGCTGCCCAGCCCCGGTGCTGACTGGCCCCTGGGCTGGGGGTGCCCAATCCCCGGGGCCGTGGGCAGCGTCCCGGGGCTGGTGCTCGGAGCTGGGCAGAGAAGGTCTCAGTCTGGGGGTCCCGACGCCTTTCCAGGTCTCTCCCTCCGGAGCAGCGATGGGGGCGGGTCGGATCCTGGGGGCCGGGAGCGGCTGGGCTGGGGCTCTGCTAGTGACACTGGCGGTGCTGAGAACCCACCCGGCTCATTGCACGGAGCCCCCAGGTGAGCAGAGACCCCAGCGCCCCGGGGAGCCCCGTCCTGGGCAGGTGCTGGGTGTATCCGGGGGGATCAGACCCCACATGCCTTGGGGAGTCCCGCCCTGCCTTCCCGTCTCCCCCCGCCCCCCGCCTGGGCTCGGTGTGACTGTCCTTGCCCGGCCGCCGGGCTCCCCTGGGTGCGGGAGGGGTTCGGGGCGGGGGGGGGGGGCCTCCGGCTGTTCCCCCCCCCCCGGCTGAGCTCCGAGCCCGGGGGCAGGCGGCGGGTCCCTGAGCCCGTCTCCCCCCCCCCGCAGGGCGGTTCGTGTTCCAGCAGAACGCGGAGTGTCTGTTCACCAACGGCACCGAGCGGGTCCGGTACCTGGAGCGGTGGATCTGGAACCAGCAGCAGTTCATGCACTTCGACAGCGACGTGGGGGTGTACGTGGGGGAGACGGAGGTGGGGCGGCCCCAGGCCGAGTACTTCAACAAGGACAAGCAGTACCTGGCGGACGCGCGGGCTGCGGCGGACCGGTTCTGCCGGCACAACTACGGGGGGATCGAGCCTTACAGCGTGGCCCGGAGAGGTGAGTGCGGGGGGGGGGGGGGGGGACAGCGCCCCGCGATCCAGGCGGGCTGCGGCGGACCGGTTCTGCCGGTACAACTACGGGGCGGCGCAGACGGCGAAGGTGGTCGGCCGCCGCGGTGAGCGGGGGGCGGGGCTCTAGGGGCGGGGCCCGGAGCGGTGAGCGCGGGGGGCGGGGCCGGAGCAGGACACGCCCTGACCAGCCCCCCCCCCCCCCCCCCCATGGGCGCGGTCCGCCAGCTGCGTGTGGGGGGTAACAACGTCTCGAGCTACGGGGGGGCAGCAGCAGGCGCTGGGGCGGGGTAACGGGGGGACGGACTCTCCCTTTCTCCCCCCCTCCCCGCCGTTCCCGGTCTGGCTGCGGCGCCCCCTGTCGGCAGAGCGCAGAGCCCCACCCGGGGTCAGTGTTGGGGGGCTGACCCCTCCCCCTTCCCAGCCCCCCGCCCCCCTGAGGGGTTCAGCCCCCAGCGCCCCCCACTCAGACCCCCCCGGGCCGGCGGCTGCTGCAACTCCTACCCCCCTTCCTGTGCTGGGGCAGAACTTTCCACCCCTCAACCCCGTCCCCCCCCTTGGGATGCCCCTGCCTGGGGGGTTGGGACAGCCCCTGCGCTGAGACCCCGTCTCCCTGGGCCCAGGGTCAGACAGTCCCTGGCTCTGTCCCCATGGCAGTGACAGGACACAACCCCCCCCCCCCCCCCGGGCCCTTTCTGCCGGAGCCTGCCTAGGGCAATGGGGGGCAGGAGAGAACCAGCCCCACCCCGGGGCAGTGAGGGGGGAACGGGGTGGCTGGGGAATTGGACCCCACACACCATGGGGAGCCCTGTCTGTCCTGGGCATGTACTGGGGAACGGGACCTTACACATCCAGGGTGCCCTGCCCCGGGCACCTGCCAGGTGTATCAGGGGGTTGGATGCCCTGTCCTGGAAAGGCGCCGTGTGTATGGTTGGGGGAGATTGGACTCCACACACCCTGGGGAGCATCGCCCTAGGCAGGTGCTGGGCATATGGGGGGGATATTTCCCTGGGAGGGCACCTGTTCTCTCTGAGCCCCCCTCTGTCTCTGGACCCTTTCCCAGCCCCCTCTCTCTCTCCCCCCAGTTCAGCCCAAGGTGAAAGTTTCCCCCACGAAATCGGGGTCTGAGCCCCACTCCCACCTGCTGGTTTGCTCGGTTACGGGGTTTTATCCCGGGGGGATCGAGATCAAGTGGCTGAAGAATGGGCAGGAGCAGACGGCCGGGGTGGTGTCCACGGAGCTGCTCCAGAACGGAGACTGGACCTTCCAGATCCTGGTGATGCTGGAGATGAGCCCCCGGCGCGGGGACGTCTACACCTGCCAGGTGGAGCACATCAGCCTGCAGGGCCCCCTCGCCGTGCACTGGGGTAAGCGTGCTGGGTCACCCAGCCCCCACCAATACCAGCCCAAGCCAAGACTTCAAAGCGCTGTCTACTGTCGCCTTTTATTCTATTTAATGTTAATTATACTCCAGTGGGCTCAGCTCTGGGCTACAGCCTCAAATTCAACAACAGGTTTCAGAGTAGCAGCCGTGTTAGTCTGTATCCGCAAAAAGAACAGGAGTCCTTGTGGCACCTTAGAGACTAACAAATTTATTTGAGCATAAGCTTTCGTGGGCTACAGCCCACTTCTTTGTTCTGGATTTAGAGCCCATAGGAACACGTGGAACCATAGGCACCTAACACATACAAGAGCGCCTGTCTTTTAGCAGTTGTATTAAGGTTACCAACAAAGTTATAAATGTCACAGCACATACAACCCCTAAAGATAAGTACCACGTACTAGTTACACCTACACCTAGTACCACGTACTAGTCACATCCTCCTAGAGATGGTGTTAGAGTCTGTTGCCCTCTCATGGATTGACCATCAATCTACGGGAGTGGTTCCTGCTGGAGTTTTCCGTAGGAAGCTCGATTTCCCTGCTCTGAGCACTTTGAAGTATTTATTGATCACTTTGGTTTTATTTAAAACTTTAATTTCACGTCCTGGTTTTTATACTCCGTGTGCGGAGTGGAAATCCAGGGTGCTGCTTTAGTTGCTACTGCAATGGGTTGAGGTGGGGTGTGCTGACTGTTCAATATCATGGGATTCATTTGCTGCTGTATTTCTTACATTTCAACGCTCGTGAGAATTTAGGTTCGGGGTAAAGTACTGATGCATGTCCACCCAGGGAGCACTCTTCCAGAAGTGCTGAACTCATTATCTAAAGCGTATAGTTATATTCAAACCCAACAGGTGCCAATGGTAGAAAACCATTTTGCTTTGGGATTTACAGATTAATTAGATTAGGCATTTTGGAAACAACAGCTGTAACAGCTGGAGACACTTCATTAATTTTTGATAATCAGTACTAAGATGCCATGATCCATCTGGGCTTTGTACTGGCCAGATTGGAGAATTGCACATGGAAGTACATGCACGAATGATTTCCTGTTGCAGCAGAGATTCAATGGTTTTAGCAGTATAAGGTTTGGCCGATTTGGAAAAGGACACTGCTTTTGTGGGGGGAATTTTTCTTCTACAGTTTTAACAGTTACATCCATATTTTTACATTTATGCTTGTGCTTAGCAAAAGCAGCAACCCTACTCACCATAGGTGCCGACTTCACGCGGCGCCGGTGGGTGCTCACCCCGCCCCAACTCTGCCCCTTCCCTGCCCCCATTCCAACCCCTTCCCCAAATCCCCAGCCCCGCCTCCTCCCCCGGGCGTACCGCATTTCCCCTCCTCCCTGGCAAGCCTGGGAGGGAGGGGGGAGAAGCGGACTGGCGGCGGCGCACTCAGGGAAGGAGGTGGAACAGAGGTGGGCGGGGGTGGCACAGGAAGTAACCCTTGCGGGGGGCAGAGGAACCTCTCCCTGCCCCAGCTCAGCAACGCTCCACCTCCGTGGGGAGCTGCCGGTGGATGCAGAGCACCCACCAATTTTTCCCCGGGGGTGCTCCCGGAGCACCCATGGAGTTGGCGCCTATGCTACTCACAATTTTTAGAGCACTTGTACGAGCCCTGCTAACCCAAATCTATTGACCTGGGCTGGGAGCGTCTGTTCTCCCTGTCTCACAGCACAAGGACAAGGAGAAACTCGATGGAATGGAAATGGGGCAAATTCACACCTGGTAAAAGGAAAGACGTTTTCCACACACTGTGTAGTTACCCTGTGGAACTCACTGCCACAGGATATAACGGACCCAAGAGCTGAGCAAGGTTCACAAAGGGGTTGGCCATTTCTGTGGCTCACAGGTAGGGTGACTAGATGTCCCAAATTCTATAGGGACAGTCCCGATTTTTGGGTCTTTTTCTTATATAGGCTCCTATCACTCCCCACCCCCGTCCCAATTTTTCACATTTGCTGTCTCATCACCCTACTGACAGGAGTATCCAGGGCTAGACCAGATCATGCTGACAATGGGCAGGATCTCAGACCTCGCAGTGCAGGGCCTGAGCCCGATCTCTGATGATCCCAGACCAGGAGGAGCCCTGACGAGGGGCAGATTGTTCCATAGCTGCTCCTGTGGGCTCTGGCCCCTGGCTCTGTCCCGGCTGGCGCCGGTCACTGGCGCAGACGGGAGCCTGGCCCGGAGGTCCCTGGCTCTGTCCCGGCCGGCGCTGGTCACTGGCGCAGATGGGAGCCTGGCCCGGAGACCCCTGGCTTTGCCCCAGCCGGTGCTGGTCACTGGCACAGACGGGAGTCTGGGCCGGAGGCCCCTGGCGCTGACCCGGCCAGCGCTGGTCACTGGCGCGGACGGGAGCCCGGCCCGGAGGTCCCTGGCTCTGCCCCGGCCGGCGCCGGTCACTGGCACAGACGGGAGCCTGGCCCGGAGGCCCCTGGCTCTGACCCGGCCCGTTCCATGTCCCTGTTTCAGAAGCGCAGTCTGACTCCGCCAGGAGCAAGATGCTGACGGGGGTCGGGGGCTTCGTGCTGGGGCTGATCTTCCTGGCGCCCGGACTCCTCATCTACCTGAAGAATAAGAAAGGTGAATGGCTCCGGGCGGGGGCGGGGCACCAGGGGGTCTCTGGGGGGGACGTGGGGCTGGGGTGGCTCAGGGGAATCTGGGGGCTGGATGGGGGCTGGGTTCCTAGTGAGGGGCGTTCCATGCCGTGGGGCAGGGGCTGGAGCTCTGACCCCCAGGAACCGGCTCCCCCTGCCCAAGGCTCTGACCATGTTTCTCTTTGTTTTTCAGGGCGCCCCGTTCCCCAACCTGCAGGTAATTTCAATCCCCCTCCCCTCGTTAAACCCGCCTCCCCCCACACTGACCACAGGCTGCCTGGGGCACCCGTGGGGCAGCTGCTTCTGCCCCGCGGCCCCTGACCCCCGCCCGGCTCAGCCCCTGGGCAGCTGGGCAATGGGGCGCTGGCCCCACGGAGGAGGAGGCTGCGGCTCCCTCGGTCCCCGTTCGGGCCGATCCCCGAGCTGCTCCTGGGGGCAGAGGGTCCTGGGTCCTGCCGAGCATCGCCCAGCCCTGCGGCTGCCGGGCAGAGTCCCTGGGGCGCCCTGGGGCCTGGCAGAGAAAATCCCCCGTCCGTCCCGCTAGCCCCACGGCCAGGGGCTGATTTCTCCCTAACCCTAACCCTAACCCTCTCCCTGCAGGGCTCCTGCGTTAGATCCTGGGCGTTGGATCCCCCGGCCGGCAGGAGTTTCCGTCCGTCTCCCCCAGCCCCTCGCCCAGCCCGGAGAATGCAGAACCTGGGGCCGGTCCCTTCCTGTCCCCATCTGCTCCCCGCGCTCTGCCTGGCTCCAGCCCCCGCTGTCCCCGCCTGGGGACCCGTCCCTGCCCCTCAGTCCCAGCAGGGCCCTGGGGGTGACCCCTCCTGCGTTAACCCTTTCCCTGTCCCAGCCCAGCCCCACGTTCCCTCTCGCTGACCCCGCTGCCCTCGGGGAACCTTTGGGGGACGCTGCTCCGCAACCTGGGGGAAGCCGGACCGAGGCCGGGCGCTGTTAGAACTGCTACACCCTAATAAACCATCCCCAGCCCCCCACCGGCTCCGTGCTCATTGCCCACCCCCCCCCAGGGCCGGGACAGGGCTGGGGGCTCTGGGCCCTCTGGGCTCTGGCTGCGGGGAGGGGACGCAGGGCACAGAGCAACTGCCCTGGGGGGGGGGACTCCCCAGACACACCATGGGGCCATTCAGCGGCTGGAGGGATCAGGGTTGTTGTGCTGGGGCGGGGCCTGGGCAGGGCCGGATCTGACGGAAGGGAGGGGGCAGGACCCCAGAGGGGGGCTCTGGGAGTGGAGGTGACTCCTGGGGGGGGCTGTGGGTTCCCAGTCCCAGTGCAGACCGGTTCCTTCCCCAGGGGTGGGGGCAGCAGGGAGGAGGCCATGGGGAGCGGGACCCCCAAGCCCCTTTCCCAGGGGAGAGGCAGCTGCAGAGGGGGAGATGCTCCCACCCCCTGGAGAGCCCAGGCTGCAGCCCCACAGCACGGACACCCCAGCCTGGGGGGCAGCGTCAGGCCCAGCCGGGCTGGGATGGGGGGGGCTGTCAGTGAGCTGGGCTATGGGGCAGGGGAGCAGCTCAGGGATGGAGCAGAGCAGGGCAGGACAGGGCAGTTATTATCCAGGGATCCAAACCCCCCAGGGAGTCACAGCCCCGTCCCCCCAGGGGCCCAGAGACTCACCAGTGACACCAGAGCCCCATCCCAGTCAGAGAGTCCCACATCCCGCTTGGGGGGTTGACTGTGGGGTCCCAGCTATGGGGGACCCCACAACCTCTGGGGCGATACGTGGGCTGGGTGCTCACATTCCCCCTCCCCCCAGCCCAGCCCGGCCCTGCTCTATCGCTGTCACCCTGCCCCAGGGCTGCAGGGGAGACGCCAGGCCCAGCCCCTGCCCCACCGTGGCCATTAACGCTCCCCTGGCCCGTCATCGCACTGCTCCCATTGGGTACTGGTGTCTCCGTCACTTCCTGTCCCAAAGTGCCATGTGCTGTTTCCCAGCTGCCAGGCCCCACCCCAGAGGTGGCTGCATTTCTGTGGGGGGAATTGGCCCCAGTGCTATCGGGGTGCAAGGAGCTCTGGGATCCTGGTGGGGGAGCGTCCCGGAGAGCGGGGAGACGAGGCCGTGGGGACGTCCCTGTCAGCTGCTCCCATGGGCTGTCCCCGCGGGGGGGACACAGGACGAGGGCGTGAATCTGTGTGAGTCACTCAGAGCCTGGCCTGCTGCTCCTACTGCTGGCCAAGGCCCCCGCCGCCATGGAGTCTCCTCTCTCCAGCGCCCCACACGGACCATCCCGGCCCTGCCCCCCACCCCCCCCGCCATGGAGTCTCCTCTCTCCAGTGCCCCACACAGACCATCTCGGCCCTGCTCCTGCCCCCGCCCCCCTACCACACCCCCCAGGCTATTCACCGTCCTGCCGCTGGGCTAACCAAAGTCTGTGTCACAACTTAACTATCATGTCGCTACGGCAGCCCCATGGCGTCAGGACTCCTGGGTTCCAGCCCAGCTCTGAGTACGGGCCCTGCTGACTCCAGCCCTTGAGCACGACCCCCTCAGCTTTCCCTGCGCAGGCTCCGTCTGGGGGGCAAGAGGACGGGGCTGCGCTGACGGGCCGGGGTGGGGACTGGCTGGCTCAGGAGATGGGACATGGGGCCTCTGCCCTTTGGGGGGGCTGGGGACTCTGATCCAGACGCAGGGCAGGGGACTGGCTGGCTCAGGGGGCCGGGGCCGGGACATGGGGCCTTGGCAGTCCAGGGCCGTCAATCCGGGGTCAGCGTGAAAGTCCCCATGCAATTGTCCACAGCCCAGTGGAGACGTTTCTCTGGCCCCGCGACCCAGAAAGAGTTAACGCTCTACGTCGTTTCACACCCCGTCCGACTGTGGGTGGACAGACAGACAGACTGACATCTGCTTTCCCCTCACCCGATTTCACTTCCCCCCACCAGGGATGGTTCTGAGCCCCCCTGCCACCCCCAGCCCCGGGCCCCAGCAGCACCCAACACACTCTGCTCCCCGGCCCTCCCGCCCCGACTCTGCCCAGCGCCTGGTGATGCCGGGTCGGCGCCGCGCTGCCACTGGCCGAGCCCCGGAGGCGCTAACCCCAGCCCGACGTTGCTGCCTGTTTGTGCGTCACTGAGACACCAGGTCCCATGGGCGGGCGTCATTTCGGTGCCAGGAACTTTCCACCCGGAACCCCCTGGGCCTGCAGCCTGGCTGGCACCCGGGGGCCTGGCCCAGCCCCACACCTGGAGAGGAATAAACTACAGGTGAAATGCAGCCCCGGTCGGTGTCCTCACCCCACGGTACAAGGGGGGACACTGAGAGTAAGGGACTTGTCAGAAACCACAGAGCCACCCAGCCCCTCCTGCTCTAACCCACCAGCCCCCACTCCCGTCCCCGAGCAGGGGAGAGAACCCAGGAGTCCTGGCTCCCAGCCCACCCTGTTGTGACCCACCAGCCCCCACTTCCCTCCCAGAGCTGGGAGAGAACCCAGGAGTCCCAGCTCCCAGCCCCCCTGCTCTAACCCACCAGCCCCCACTTCCCTCCCAGAGCCGGGGAGAGAACCCAGGAGTCCTGGCTCCCAGCCCCCCTGCTCTAACCCACCAGCCCCCACTCCCCTCCCAGAGCTGGGGATAGAACCCAGGAATCCTGGCTCCCAGGCCCCCACCCCCGCATGCTAGAGACAATCAGGGGGCTGTGTGTCCATCTGGGGTGCAGTCAGAGGAGTGGGGCTGGTGCGGAATGAGGGGTCCTGGCTGAGGATGGGGGTTTGGGGGTGCTCAGGCTCGGGGTGCAGACGGAGGGACAGGCTGCGGGTCACGGCTACAGACACCCCTGCCCAAGCGGGACCCTGTGTGGCCGGCTTCCCTGCGGGCATGTTCTGTGTGTGTGTGTGTGTGGGGGGGTGTCTGTGGGACACGTCCCCTCCCTCATGGGTGAGGCACTTCTCAAGAAATCCGGCCCATCCTGCACTTCCCCTGCTGGATCCCCCCCGACATGTTCCCGCTCTCTCCCCCCCCCCAGCTCTATGGAGCGGGTGCTGCTGCGGGTGTGAACGGAGCGCCCCCTGGTGACGCTCTCAGAGACAGAGCTTGGCCCCACAGCGTCATCAAATTCTGCTCCTTGCAGAGATCCCCCTGCCCAAGGGACCACCTGCCCCATCCCAGCCCGGCACAGACCCATAGCGAATCCCGTCCCAGAGCCGACAGCCTGCCCCACGGGGCTCCAGAGAGCAGGACAGGGGGTGATCAGCAGTGGGGTGAATCCAGGGACTCTGCAAAGACCAGCTGTCATGGAGTCCCCGGGCGATGCTCTGGAACTGCTCCCCACAAAGCCAGTCAGGACTTTGGGGAGCCTCCTCTCCCTCGGAGCAGACTGTCTTCAGGGCAAGAAGCTCACACGGCTTCACCTCCTGGGTCTGACCTTGGAGCATTCAGCATATGCCCCTCCGTGCGCTTCCCACAGCGAGTCCGCCCCGGCGGGGTCCTGGGTAAGCCAGAGGGTCCTGCACCCCCACTTCGCAGCCAGCCAGTAACACAGAGGTTTATTAGACGACAGGAACACGGTCTAAAACAGAGCTTGTAGGTACAGCGGCGAATGGGACCCCTCGGCCGGGTCCATTGTGGGGTTCAGAGAGCCAGACACCCCCGTCTGCCCTCACTCCTAGTCCCCAGGTAGCTCCAACTCTGAAACCCCCTCCAGCCCCTCCTTCCCTGGGCTTTGTCTCTTTCCCGGGCCAGGAGGTCACCTGATCTCTTTGTTCACCTTTAGCTATTTCCTCGCAGGGGGGAAGGGGCCCTGGCCATTAGTTGCCAGGAGACAGAGTGTCAGTGATTTATGCACACTGGCCTTTATCCCTCCACCTAGAGACTTAAGAAATGCATAGGGGAAACTGAGGCACCCACACAGTATTCAGAGGAAACATTAAGAACAGTCCCACTTCGTCACACCAGCTACTCCCCCTGGGGTCAGGCGCTCTCCCCCCTGCCCACCCAGCTCGCACCCACCCAGCAACGGCTGCCACCACCACAAGCTCGTCTTTATAGCTGTGTGCTTGCAAGGGACCAGACCCTCACCCCGGGCAGGAGACACATGAGGGGGGGGCCCAGGAGGAAACACAGCCCTGCTCCCCCATCTCCACACCTGTCACAGAGGGCAGGGTCCCCTGGGCCCATGGGGGGGGCTCTGGTGGGGCCAGGCTGAGCAGGGGGAGGCGGGGTCCCAGGGCACTGCCAGGCAGCTGTAGGGCCTGGCTATGGAGGGCCGGGTCCCCAGCCGGGGTCACTCAGCACTGACCGATGGTGTGACGCTGAGTCACAGCCGATCCGGGGGGCCCAGACTGGGGCATAGCCGGGCGGACGTACAGCCCATCAGGACAAGCTCCGCGCGAGGCCGGACGCAGGGATCCGGCTGAAATCCCCGGGGCCGAGTTACCAGGAGGCCAGGCTGGCTAAGCAGAACCCGGGGGACATTTCAGAGGCCCAGGACTGCACCCCCAGAGCCCTGGCTCCTGCGATTCTGGGGATCCCCTGGCCCCAGCCCTGTGACCCCCAACACAGAGACCCTCAACAGTCACATTTCACACCCCTTAAAAACGCCCCTCCCCAGGCTGCTACCGCAACCAGCGCCGGGCGCCTGCCTGGACCCCTCTGAGCCCAGCGCCTCGGCCGGTCGGCCCCTCTCCTCCAGGGAGCCCCTGTGTCCCCCGCCCGCCTCTGGGGAAGGGGCAGTGCTGGAGAGCTGGGGGATCGCAGGATTGGGGCCTCTAGCCCCTTAGTGACCTGCCTGCAACCCCCTCCCCCGCCGTTCTCAGCCCCTGGGAGCTCAGTCCAGCTCCTCCCGCTGCCGGGACACGGACACGGCCGGACGTGTCCCCCACAACCTGGGGCGTGACCACATGCCAGAGAGACATGTGTGTGTGTGTGGGGGGGGGATTCCAGGAGACCCCAGGCAGATTGGCACCCCCAAGGCAGCTGTGTCGTCCCCCCAGCCTGCACCCCTCTGCGCCCCCCAGGGGATTACCAGCAGGGCCAGCTCCAGGGTTTTTGCTGCCCCAAGCAGTGCAAAAAAAAAAAAAAAAGCCGCAATCGCGATCTACGGCAGCAATTCGGCGGGAGGTCCTTCGCACTGAGTGGGAGTGAGAGACCGTCCGCCGAATTGCCGCCAAATAGCTGGACCTGCCGCCCCCCTCCGGAGTGGCCGCCCCAAGCACCTGCTTGCCAAGCTGGTGCCTGGAGCCGGCCCTGATTACCAGGGTCCTGCCGCAGCTGCCTGGCTCTGACTGAGGCCAGGCTGAGGGTGGATCCCTCTGGGGCAGCTCCTCCCCGGGGGAAACCGGCATCGCCGTCGGGGGGGGGGGGTGTTGCTGATTCACACCGCTGAGTAGCTGGGCCCGATTCACCCTCCCGTGGCCATTTCCACGTGTCCCTGTCACCGGGCGGGACGGGGTCTCCCGGATCCCTGCGCCAGGCCCCCGACGGGCGCGTCCCGGCCGCAGACGTGTCTGGCTCCGGCTCCACACGCGGGAACGTCTCTGCCCCGCTCTGCGCCGGCGGGCGGCTGCGCCAGCCCCTCCCTCCGCTGGGGGCTGGAAACGGGCTACGTGCCGGCCTCGGCCTGCTCCTGGCCGGGTCCCCCCACTGGTTCTCGGGCCTTGGCCTATAACTGCGGCAGCTCATCCCCCCGCCAGGGGTTTACCCCCCTTGGCTACAGAGCAATGGGAGCCCCTGGCAGCCGAGCTCCTCCGGCCCCTCTAGGTCAGCTCCAGCCCCAGCGCAGCCCAGCAGTCCTTTGGGGCTCATCGCTCGGCCCCGGGGGGACCAGAACCGGCCTCAGCATTCCAGCTCCGCACCGGATTCACTGGCACAAAATGGGTGCATAGCATAGGGTTACCATTCGTCCGGATTCCCCCGGACATGTCCGGCTTTTTCGAGTTAAAAATAGCGTCCGGGGGGAATTTGTCAATGTCCGGACTTCCCCTCCTCCCCCCCCCCCCCATGCAGAGCGTGCGCGCGGCTTACAGAGCAGCCGGGGCTCCCACAGCCAGAGCCAGAGCCCTTCCTGCACTTCTCTCCTGAAACTTGACACCACGCCCCTCCTCCCCCTCCCTCCCTGCATTCACAGATCCCTCGTCTGGAGCTCCGACCCTGCTGCCCTCCCCCGCTGTCGAGCCCGCCGCTCTGCAGCACAGTAAGGGGGCCGGGGGTCAGAGAAGTGGCAGGGAGGTTCTGGGGGGGACGTAGTCAAGAGACAGGGAGCAGGGGGGAGGGTTGGATGGGTCAGGGAGTTCGGGGGGGGCTGTCTGGGGGTGGGGGGGTGTAAGGTTTTGGGCAGTCAGGGTACAGGTGGGGGGGGTCTCAGGAGGGGACAGTTAGGGGACAAGGAGCGGGGGGGGTGTTTGGGAGTTCTGGGTGGGGCTGTCTGGGGGTTGGGGGTGTAAGGTTTTGGGCAGTCAGGGTACAGGTGGGGGGGTCTCAGGAGGGGGCAGTTAGGGGACAAGAAACAGGGAGGCTTAGGTAGGGGGTGGGGTTCTGGAGGGCAGTTAGGAGCAGGGGTCCCAGGAGGGGGCAGTCAGGGGACAAGGAGCCGGGGGGGGGGTCGAGAGTTCGGGGCAGGCTTTCTGGGGGAGGGTGGATAAGGTTTTGGGCAGTCAGGGTACAGGTAGGAGGTAGGGTCCTGGGGGACAGTTGGGGGGGGGTCTTAGGAAGGGGCAGTTAGGGGATAAGGAACAGGGAGGCTTAGGTAGGGGGTGGGGTTCTGGAGGGCAGTTAGGAGCAGGGGTCCCAGGAGGGGGCAGTCAGGGGACAGGGAGCAGAGGGGTTTAGATGGGTCAGGAGTTCTGGGGGGGGGCTGTCAGGGGGTGGGGGTGTGGATAAGGGTTGGGGCAGTCAGGGGACAGGTAGGGGGTAGGGTCCTAGGGGGCCAGTTAGGATGTGGGGAAGGTCTCAGGAGGAGGCAGTCAGGGGACAAGAGGCAGGGAGGCTTAGGGAGGGGGTGGAGTCCTGGGGGGCAGTCAGGGGACAAGGAGTGGGGGGGAGGGTTGGGGGTTCTGAGGGGGCAGGAAGTGGGAGGGAGTGGAAGGGGCAGGGGCGGGGCTAGGACAGGACGGGGGCGGGGCTAGGGCGGGGCTCCTCCCGTCCTCTTTTTTGATTGTTGAAATATGGTAACCCTAGCATAGCACTCGCCCCCGTGTAACTGGCTGCATGACGCACCGGGTGGCGGTGAAAGGGGCTGGGCTCGGGGATAAAATCCAGCTGCGAGCGGCTGGTGCAGGCCATGGGCCGGCCTTGCAGGGGGCCACGGATCTGCACGTGGGTTTGTTCCTGGCCCGTATTTTCATGGGGGTGAAGGAAAACAGAGCAACGGAAAAAGCCCCGGGGTGGAGCAAAGCGCCCGAGCAGGGCAAGGCCAGGGGGAGGGTTGGGGGGAGCCGAGGGGGCGGGACACCAAGAATAACAACCCCCAAAAGCAGCAAAATTCTAGCTGATATATTACAACACAACTCCCAAAATTACTTACAAACATTACACCGGCCACCGGCTCAGCACCGGGGGTGCCCGCTGCCTGTCAGACCCCGAAAAGCCAAGACAGTCGCCCCGTGAAACGTGTCTCCGGCGGCCCCGAGAAAATGAATTGGTTCCCCCCGCAGCTGCAGGACGGGCAGCGTCGTGCCAGAGCGCGTGGGCTTGTTTGGGATTCAAACACCACGGCAGGGCCCAGACCCCTGTGTGTCTCCACGCCTTAAATAATAGAATTAATTTAAAATAAAACAATCAAACCAGCGTCCTTCTCTTCGCTCCTCGGCTGCTTCCATGGGGGGAGGTTGGTGAAGGCTTTTAAATACACCCAGAGCAACAATCCCTTGCAAACAGCCGCGCGGGGGGGGGGGCGGGGGGCAGGGATCTGAGCCCTGGGGAGATGTTAACAGGGTTTATTCATTATTTTAACTGATAGGCAGGGAAGGGACAGAGCAGGGGTAGGGCAGGGAAGGGCCATCGAGCCCTGTCCATGTTAATTAACACTAATTAGTACCAGGGGGAAGGGGGGCACTCCACTGATATTAATTAGTCCAGTGGGGGAGGGGTTGTAGCCTCACAAATCAATACTAATTACCATAGTGGGGGAGGGGAGCGGAGAGCCCCACTGAGATTAACATTTCTTCTTCCTTTGACATTAATTAGTGCCGTGGGGGAGGGGGACTGGAGCCCGTTGATAGGAATGAATGAAGCGGAGGAATCCCAGCCTGGACCGGACCAGGGGCCCATCTAGCCTGGCCTCGCACCTGTGGCTGCTCTGGGTGGAAAGGGCAGGAACCCTGCAGGAGGTGACTAAACCAGAAATTAAATGAGCCCTCAGTAAGGAGGAAGTTTCCTCCTGACCCCATCCCTGGAGCTGGCACCTGCCCTGAAGCATGAGGGTCGTTGTCACTGTGACAGGTGTCAGCACTGTGGGGAGGGGGGATGGGAGCACACTGGTGTTAACCCAGGTCCTTGGTCCACAATGCTGCCTGGCGCAGGGGAGCCAGCCGCCCTGCTGACGTTAATTAACTCTGGTTTGCTCACAATGTTCATTAGACATTAATGGCTTTGCTCCCCCATGAGAGGGGAAATTGGGGTACCAGTTCCATCGTTTCGGGGTGACTCCAGTCTGGGGTTAGAGCTGAGGGGCTCTGGGAGATATGGAGGGTGTGCCCTGAGACATTCTGGGAAATATGGCCCACGGGCTCTGAGGGATGTTGCTGGGGCATTCTGGGAGCTCTGGCTGGAGGATTGTGGGGCTCCGAGGGATCCAGCCAGCACGTGGGTGTAATTGTCCTCTCTCTACACGTTAAAATACAGGTGGGCTCTAAGCGGTGACATCTCTTCGATGTCTCTCTCCGGTCCCTGGTCCCAGCGGGAGACGGCGCCGGGTGCGTCGGTCTCGGTGGCTGTGGGTGGTCGTGGCGTGTCCGTCCCTCGGGTGGCCGGTAGGTCCCGTAGCTTCGCTGCTCGGGGGATGGTGGGGCCTGGGCCAGGCTGGGACGTTCCCTCAGGGATCAGGGCAGGGCTCATGGGGATTTGGTCCTAGCCCAGGAAACAGACGGGTCAGGGCTGGACAGACATTAAACAGGCGACTAGCCGGGCAGACAAGACTCCAGGCGGATCTAGGGATGGGTAGATTCCAGGCCGGGCGGATGGATGGATCAGATAGAAGAGAGTCGGGGGGGGGGTGTGATGAGGATCTAGGACTGGGGAGATACACCCTCGGGGCTGGGCACGGAGGAGGTTTCCAGGGGGGTGAATGACAGAGGAGTTTGAAGGCTGGATGGACGGACGTTAGCTGGAGGGGGGGGTGCGGTCACTGGAGACCCCCCTGCAGACCCCAGGTGTCAGCGGGGGGTCAGTGTTGGAGCCGGGGGTACAGGAGATATCTGCGCGCACACACACACACACACACACACACATGCTCAGGCGGGGCCTGTCCCTGCGGCTCATTCAGAGGGGCCAGGGCCGTGTATGGGGGGCGCGAGCTGTATTATCGGGGTGCAGGATCCCCGGGACCAGGCCGGCTGTTGGGGTGACCTGGCGGTGTCACTGAGCCCAGGACACCCCCACCGGCCGCCCGGCCCGGCTCTCACCTTGCTGCCTTCCCGGAACTGGCTGAACCAGCGCGGGGGCTTCTCCTCCTGCCACGCAGACATCCGGACCTGGCGGGGGAGACCCAGAGAGACGGGCTCAGAGGGGGCTGCACCTCGGGGTGCCCCACGTGCGCTGAGCCTGGCTGGGAGCCGGGGGCGAGGCTGGGGCTAAGTCCTCCCTTCAGCCACCACAGCTGCTCTAGTGCCAAACCCAGACAGCGGCGGCTTGGGGCTGTTAGAACAGGAGAGAACCCAGGAGTCCTGGCCCCCAGCCCCCCCTGCTCTAAACCACCAGTCCCCCCTCCCCTCCCAGAGCTGGGGAGAGAACCCAGGAGTCCTGGCTGCCAGCTCCCCGCCCCCCCCACTCTAACCCACCAGTCCCCCCTCCCCTCCCAGAGCCGGGGAGAGAACCCAGGAGTCCTGGCCCCCAGCCCCCCCTGCTCTAAACCACCAGTCCCCCCTCCCCTCCGAGAGCCGGGGAGAGAACCCAGGAGTCCTGGCCCCCAGCCCCCCCGCTCTAAACCACCAGTCCCCCCTCCCCTCCCAGAGCTGGGGAGAGAACCCAGGAGTCCTGGCTGCCAGCTCCCCGCCCCCCCCACTCTAACCCACCAGATCCCACTCCCCTCCCAGAGCCGTGCTAGAACCCAGGAGTCCTGGCTCCCAGCCCCCCCCCTCCCATCACACTCACCTCCTACATCTCTTTGGTGGGGAAGAGGCAGGTCTCCCTGCCAGCCGTGAAGTCGCAGTGCACCTTGAAGGAGTCCCGGGAGCAGCCCTCGTTGGGGTCGATCCAGTACTCGCCTGGGGGGGGGGGTGGTCAGTGCACAAAGAATCCTCTTCGTTCCCCCCCGCCCCAAGCCACCCCAGCAGCACGGCCCCCTAGCGCCGCCCAGGGACGTCCCTGACTGCCCGGGCAGAGCCCCCTGCTGCCCCCACCCCACCCCCTGGAGCACAGCCCCTAGCGCCGCCCTGGGCAATGGGGAGCCCTGACTGCCCGGGGAGAGCCCCCTGCTTCCCCCCGCCCCGCCCCCTGCAGCACAGCCCCTAGCGCCGCCCTGGGGCCATAGGGAGCCCTGACTGCCCGGGGAGAGCCCCCTGCTGCCCCCCGCCCCGCTCCCTGCAGCACAGCCCCTAGTGCCGCCCTGGGGCCATGGGGAGCCCTGACTGCCTGGGGAGAGCCCCCTGCTGCCCCCCGCCCCACCCCCTGCAGTACAGCCCCTAGCACCGCCCTGGGGCCATGGGGAGCCCTGACTGCCCGGGGAGAGCCCCCTGCTGCCCCCCGCCCCGCCCCCTGCAGTACAGCCCCTAGCGCCGCCCTGAGGCCATGGGGAGCCCTGACTGCCCGGGCAGAGCCCCCTGCTGCCCCCACCCCACCCCCTGGAGCACAGCCCCTAGCGCCGCCCTGGGCAATGGGGAGCCCTGACTGCCCGGGGAGAGCCCCCTACTGCCCCCGCCCCACTCCCTGCGGTACAGCCCCTAGCGCCGCCCTGGGGCCATGGGGAGCCCTGACTGCCCGGGGAGAGCCCCCTGCTTCCCCCCACCCCGCCCCCTGCAGCACAGCCCCTACCGCCGCCCTGGGGCCATGGGGAGCCCTGACTGCCCAGGGAGAGCCCCCTGCTGCCCCCCGCCCCGCTCCCTGCAGCACAGCTCCTAGCGCCGCCCTGAGGCCATGGGGAGCCCTGACTGCCCGGGGAGAGCCCCCTGCTTCCCCCCACCCCGCCCCCTGCAGCACAGCCCCTACCGCCGCCCTGGGGCCATGGGGAGCCCTGACTGCCCGGGGAGAGCCCCCTGCTTCCCCCCACCCCGCCCCCTGCAGCACAGCCCCTACCGCCGCCCTGGGGCCATGGGGAGCCCTGACTGCCCAGGGAGAGCCCCCTGCTGCCCCCCGCCCCGCTCCCTGCAGCACAGCTCCTAGCGCCGCCCTGGGGCCATGGGGAGCCCTGACTGCCCGGGGAGAGCCCCCTGCTTCCCCCCGCCCCGCCCCCTGCAGCCCAGCCCCTAGCGCCGCCCTGGGGCCATGGGGAGCCCTGACTGCCCGGGGAGAGCCCCCTGCTGCCCCCACCCCACTCCCTGCAGCACAGCCCCTAGCGCCGCCCTGGGGCCATGGGGAGCCCTGACTGCCCGGGGAGAGCCCCCTGCTGCCCCCGCCCCACCCCCGCCCCCTGCAGTACAGCCCCTAGCGTCGCCCTGGGGCCATGGGGAGCCCTGACTGCCCGGGCAGAGCCCCCTGCTGCCCCCCGCCCCACCCCCTGCAGTACAGCCCCTAGCGCCGCCCTGGGGCCATGGGGAGCCCTGACTGCCCGGGGAGAGCCCCCTGCTGCCCCCGCCCCGCCCCCTGCAGCACAGCCCCTAGCGCCGCCCCGTCTCCCATCGAGCCCGGCCTGGCGCTCACCGTCGGGCAGGTCGGGGTGGCAGAGCCGCAGGTCCTGGCAGGTGCGGGCTGGGTTGTCCTGAGTGCCCATCGGGTGCTTCATCTGCTCGATCTCCCGCTTGAGGGTGTTGAGGGAGCCGAAGATCTCGTCCATGCCGCCCGTGTGGCCGTGGGCCCCGTCCACCGCCATCCCCTCCCCGTCCTCGCCCACCAGCTGGCTGGCGTCGATCGACCGCTTGCTCTTCTTGGGCAGTTGGATGGGCAGCGGCTGGATCACCTCCCCGGGGGGGCCCTGCGCCGGCACAGCACCGTCAGTGGGGCAGGGGCTGGGGGGATGGGGTGGAGGGAGGGCAGTGAGAGCAGGGGGAAGGAGGGGCAGGGGGGCTGGGGGGCTGGGGTAGGCACCACCATGTTGCGCGACAGATACTTGACAAAATTACTGGACTTAGTGATGGACATTGGTGGTGGTGGGGATTTCTGTCATTCAGTCATTCAACCTATTAACTAGCACACATCAGTTTCCACACTGAAAAAAACCCAGTAACCTAGCTAGCTAGCTAATAATAACAATAATAATAAAGCAACAGAGGGTCCTGTGGCACCTTTGAGACTAACAGAAGTATTGGAGCATAAGCTTTCGTGGGTGAGAACCTCACTTCTTCAGATGCAAGGTGCCACAGGACCCTCTGTTGCTTTTTACAGATTCAGACTAACACGGCTACCCCTCGAATAATAATAAATTCAACTCATATAATTAATGAACAGATGTGTGTATACTGTATATGAGATTATTACATGAGAAATGAAAAGGAGCTTTGGGATTTTACAAGGCACTTCTATCATTTAAACGCATTTGGTGCCCTGAGTAACAATAACACTTCTTGCAAATCACATGAATAGGGAACCCATGGTCCCCTTCCCCCACCCCATTGCTAAGGCACAGGGGTTATTGCTGGCTGCCCTAGGGCTGCAGAAAACTCTATGGGCAAAACATATGGAAAGAAGAGGATCAGTTTATACAGAGGGCTGAAGGGGACTCCCATAGTGCATTAATTAACACTTAATAAATGCATCAAAATTAAATACATTACAGAGATAAGAACCTGTTATGACAGACTTTACTTCATGAGAAGCTCCAGAGAAAGAAGACCCAGGGGGAGTAATGGGAGGGGGGATCCTAGGGAGGCCAAAGGGGCTGGTAGAGGGAGCAGACAGAGAACAATGGTAGAGGCAGAGTCACTGCAGGGTTGACCCAGTCTCCTGCCTCTCCCCTGTGGGAGATGGCAAAATGTGTCCAGATGTGGATTTCAAACCCCTTCGATGAAGAGATTATAATAGGCTGACTAAAGAACAAGTGAGAGAAGAAATTGCTGTTCAAAATTCCATCCTTTGCCCAATGAAAGAGGTAGATTCTCAAAACAGCATAAACAATCACAGCACAACTTCAGAATCATCTGCAGACTTGGAAGAACCCATAAAAGAACCTGAACAACCTAACACGAGCGTGGCAAGCGACGTGACGGTTTCTGTTTGGGTTTCCTTTTGTGAGATTTACAATGAGTGCGTTTTCGACTTGTCGCTCCCAGTGTCAAATGACAAGAAAAGACGGGTGCTGTGTCTTGCTCAGGACATCAGAGGCTGCTCTGATGTAAAAGATCTGCAGTGGATTCAGATTTCTGATTCAAAAGAAGCTTTTAAACTTCTGCAGCTCGGGTTGAAGCCCCAGAGTATTGCTTGCACCAAACGGAATCCTTTCTCCAGTCGAAGTCGCAGCAAATTCGCTGTGAAAATGTTAAAGACTGAAGATTCTGAAGCACCTGATGTAACACGATGGCGCTCTGTGATCTTGCTGGCTCAGAAAGACGTACCAAGACGCGCAATGAAGGTGATAGATTGAAAGAGAGTGGAAATATTAACACTTCTCTACTGATTCTAGGTAAATAGGGTTACCATATCTCATAAATAAAAAAAGAGGACCCTCCACGGGCCCTGGCCCCACCCATTTCCCCACCCCTAGCCCCACCCCAACTCCGCCCCTTCCCTGCCCTAACTCCGCCCCCTCCTCCCTCCCACTCCCAGCCAGGGGGAAAGGGCTGCCCCAGCGCTACCGGCTTCAGGGTTTGCCGGGCAGCCCCCAGACCCTGCGCCCCCAGCCGGCGCTTCCCCAGCGCAGCTGGAGCCCGGGAGGGGAAGCGCCCTGCCGGGGGCGCAGGGTCTGGAGGCTGCCCGGCAAACCGTGAAGCCAGTAGCGCTTGGGCTTCAGGCAGCCCCTATGCCTCCAGACCCTGCGCCCCCAGCCGGGCACTTCCCCTCCCAGGCTCCGGCGGCTCTGCGTAACTTACACTGTGTAAGTTACACAGAGCCGAAGAGGAGCAGAGCCCCCACAGCTGGAGGTTCTGCTCCTCTTCGGCTCTGTTTAAGAGCCGGGCTGCCCCAGCGCTACCGGCTTTGGGCAGCCCCCGTGCCTCCGGACCCTGCGCCGCCGGAGCCCGGGAGGGGAAGTGCCCGGCTGGGGGCGCAGGGTCTGGAGGCAAGGGGGCTGCCCGAAGCCGGTAGCTCTCGGGCAGCCCGGCTCTTAAACAGAGCCAAAGAGGAGCAGAGCCTCCAGCCGCCGCGGCTCTGTGTAACTGACACTGTGTCAGTTACACAGAGCCCCGGCGGCTGGAGGATCCAGCCGCCGTGGCTCTGCTCCTCCCCGACTCTTCGGCTCTGTTTAAGAGCCGGGCTGCCCGAGCGCTACCGGCTTCGGGCAGCCCCCGTGCCTCCAGACCCTGCGCCCCCAGCCGGGCACTTCCCCTCCCGGGCTCCGGCGGCGCAGGGTCCGGAGGCACGGGGCTGCCCGAAGCCGGTAGCGTTCAGGCAGCCCGGCTCTTAAACAGAGCCGCCATTTTCCCGGACATGTTCGGCTTTTTGGCAATTCCCCCCGGGCGGGGGTTTGACGGCCGAAAAGCCGGACATGTCCGGGAAAAAGAGGACGTATGGTAACCCTATAGGTAACTGCATCAGTGCACTCAAGAACAGTCAACAGTCAGAGCTGCAGTTGCACATACCATTTCGAGAAACTCATTTCCTTCAAGGCCATGTCAGCAGAAAAGGGTGTGACGGAGCAGGGAGTGGAGCAGATTTGACCTGGGAATGTTGCAGGGGGATTGCAGTGAGGAGGGGGGACTTCCCTTGAAGGAAGTTACCTGAGCTGTAACCTGAGCCAGGAATGGGGGTGGGGAGAATTAACACCTTCTGCCCGGGAGACTGAACAGAAGAGAGGAGCAGCAGGAGGAGTTTTGGTTTGGTTTCAGTTTGGGCTGGGTGGTGCAACGCAGGGAACCCCAAGCTGGGGTCTAAGCTCCCTAAACCCCCCAGAAGGACTTGACTGAGGGGTTCTGGTTGTACCTACACACTCTGCTTGGGACTGTATTCCTGTCATCTAATAAACCTTCTGCTTTACTGGCTGGCTGAGAGTCACGGTGAATCGCAGGAAGCCGGGGGTGCAGGGCCCTGACTCCCCCACACTCCATGACAACTGGTGGCAGCGGCAGGATCTACTGCACCCCGTGGACGGCGCTTCCTGCAGTAAGTGACTCGGGAGCAGTAAAACGAAGGGGGATTGATGGGGACCAGGTGTGCTGAAGAGTCCGAGAGAGACGGTTATCACCCCTGGGAGTGTGTGACCAGCGAGAAGGACTGTTGCAGTAACAGGGTCCCCCGGGAGATCGCAGTGAGTGGTCCCAGGGGCGGAGGAGTCTGCAGCTCGACCCTGGCAGAGAGGTGGTGACCTCGAGAAGGGCTGGCACACTAGGGGTCTCCCTGGGAACTGTGGGGAGCTGTGAGCACACAGGCCGGTGAGTGGCCAGCAGGAAGATGTATGCCAAGCGGCTTAAGAACGACCTGGTGGAGCTGTGCAAGCAGAGGGGGCTGCGCAGTGGGAGGCTCACCAAAGAACAGCTCATTGCCCAGCTGGAGGAGGGAGATCGCTCGAATGAACTGATCTCTGTGTCTCAGGGAAGCAGCCTGGCAAATGCAGCGCAGGCACCAGTGTCTGTCCCAGCTGGGAGTGGTCAGCCGGCTGCTGAGGGCTTCCCGAGACCCCTCCTTCCTATGCCTAGGGGAAGGGTGGGGAGGAGCCCAGCAAATACCGAGGGCGCCGTGACCCCCGTGGCCAGCAGGGGATCCTCCCGGCGACGCTCGGCATCCGTGGACTGGAAGTGGCTGGAATGGGAGAAAGAGCTAAAACTGAGAGAGCTGGAGGATCGTGAGAAACAGAGGCATCATGAACTGGAGCTGGTGAGGCTGAGGGGCCGCGAGCCCCCGGCTGCGGTGAGTGAGGGGGGACCCAAGACTGCATGGAGCTTTGATAAGTGCATCCTGGCCCCACGTAAGGAGGGGGAGGACATGGATGACTTCCTGGATGCCTTTGAGACGGCCTGCGAGCTGCACCGGGTTGATCCCGCGGACAGACTCCGGGTCCTTACCCCCTTACTGGACCCCAAAGCCGTGGCATTGTACCGCCAACTGGGAAAGGCAGAGAAAAGGGACTACGAACTATTCAAAAAGGCCCTGCTACGTGAGTTTGGGCTGACTCCTGAGATGTACCGGGAAAGGTTCCGGAGTCAGGATAAAACCCCTGAGATCTCATATCTGCAACTAGCCGTCCGCATGGAGGGATACGCCAGCAAGTGGGCAGATGGGGCCCAGACGAAGGAGGACCTGGTTAAACTGCTGGTACTGGAGCAACTGTATGAGCGTTGCCCATCCGACCTGAGGCTGTGGTTGGTGGACAGAAAACCAGAGAACCCGCGACACGCAGGGCGGCTGGCCGATGAGTTTGTGAAGAGCCGGTCAGGGGGTGGCAGGGAGGAGTCCCAAAGGAGCAGGCCCGCCACGATGCAGAGAGAGAGTCACCCGGGGACCTCCCAAAGGGGGAATATGGGGAATCCCCTCCCAAGGGGAATGCCCAGCGTCAGGGACAACCGACCGGCTCGAGGGGACCCACGGGACATGAGCTGCTATTACTGCGGCCGAAGAGGCCACGTTCGGGCCCAGTGCCCCAAGCTCAAGGACAGACTGAGCAGACCGAACCCGCACCGGGTTAACTTGGTAGAGGCCCAGACGGACAAGGGGCAGGCTTCCCACGCAAGAGGGGCTGGCAGCTTATCAACTGCTCAAGAGAGAGAAGGGCCCCAGGCCAGCTTCTCTGGGGGGCCAGATGCTCCGGACTCAAAGTTCTCCGTTTACAGGGTTGGCGCAGGGCTGTCCCTGCGGAGCGAGTGCCTTGTTCCCCTGGAGGTGGATGGTGTTGTCCCACAAACTTATACAGGATCGTTTTAGGGGTCAAGACAAAGATGCCACATTTATTATGATAACAATTTGATTTATGATCAATAACTAATATCTTAATCCTTATACACACACACATTATACCTAATACCTACACACACACACACACACACACACACACACACACACACACACACACACACACACACACACACACACTCAGATGTTCTGCAGCTGCTGCATAGTTACCAGTCCTGCTTGAGTCTGTGGCTTGAGTTTGCAGCTTGGGTTCGTAGCTTGTGGCGGTAACTGGCCAGGAAAGCCGGGCACAAGGACGAGCTGGGTCTCTGTTGGGGGCACCGATGCCCTTCCATGTTGGCAGCAGAATGTTACCCTCCTCCAAAGCTTTCCATCTCACCCATCCTTTTTGTAGGCTTTAGTTTGAATCCAGAGTCTATAGGTCTTGCTGTGTCACGCTGCCTCCGGGTTTGGTGATTGATCACCCGTCAATTGGAGACATGACTTTCAGCCTGGGACCGGGCTTTGATCTTCCTTCTATTGTACCTTTTCTTTTTAGGGTGGATTCTTCTTACTTTGTTAGGGCTCTTGTCTGCATCTTCAGCCGTTGGTGTTTGAACTCTATTTAATCAGGCCAGGCTGGGGCTGGAGCTTGATTCCATCATCCATACATCCCTCATTCACACATCTAAACTAAACTAATAAGATTACAGCAGGGTTTGCAAAAATGAAGGTTGCAGCAAGCCCTTACAAAATGGAGTAAGCGTTTTAAAATGGGGTTTGAATTACAATATGGCAAACAGTGAACAGAAGTTACAATATAGACAAGTACAATGGATCGGTGCGCCCGACAGAGACCCAGCTCGTCCTTGTGCCCGGCTTTCCTGGCCAGTTACCGCCACAAGCTACGAATCCAAGCTGCAAACTCAAGCCACAGACTCAAGCAGGACTGGTAACTATGCAGCAGCTGCAGAACATCTGAGTGTGTGTGTGTGTGTGTGTGTGTGTAGGTATTAGGTATAATGTGTGTGTGTATAAGGATTAAGATATTAGTTATTGGTCATAAATCAAATTGTTATCATAATAAATGTGGCATCTTTATCTTGTCCCCTTTAATAAGATCCTGCTAGTT
This sequence comes from Chrysemys picta bellii, assembly GCF_011386835.1. Classification (NCBI taxonomy): domain Eukaryota; kingdom Metazoa; phylum Chordata; order Testudines; family Emydidae; genus Chrysemys; species Chrysemys picta. The sequence continues at coordinate 665,047 of NC_088802.1, read as the reverse complement.
TTTGTTGGTATAACACATGACATCCCTCTCGCAGGGCACCAGGGAATCCGGCGCACCAGGCAGAGGCTGCTACAGAACTTTTACTGGCCCGGGGTCTTCACCAACGTCAGGCAGTACTGCCGATCCTGTGACCCCTGCCAGAGGGTGGGGAAGGCCCGGGACAAGGGGAAAGCAGCGTTGAGACCTTTGCCCATCATAGAGGAGCCTTTCCAGAAGGTGGCCATGGACATAGTGGGACCTCTCAGCAAGACGACCCGGTCTGGGAAGAAATACATCCTGGTGGTGGTAGATTTCGCCACCCGCTACCCCGAGGCAGTGCCCTTATCGTCCATCGAAGCAGACACTGTGGCAGATGCGCTGCTGACCATTTTCAGCCGAGTGGGGTTCCCCAAGGAAGTCTTGACGGACCAAGGGTCCAACTTCATGCCGGCCCTACTCCGGTGCTTGTGGGAGAGATGTGGGGTCCGGCACAACTGGGCCTCAGCATATCACCCCCAATCCAACGCGCTGGTGGAGAGGTTCAACGGAACGCTAAAGATGATGCTAAAAACATTTATGAACCAGCACCCACAGGACTGGGACAAATACTTACCTCACCTGCTGTTCGCGTACAGGGAGGTTGTGACGTTATTAATATAATCTGGAACCATATAGATCATTGTTGCAACCAAGGTCCTGTAGTGGCACCCAAATCTTGTATAAAGGGGGTCAAATGGGGTGTCTAGGACAAGGTTATGGTTTACTGGTTATGATTATGCTGTCTATATGTGTGTATCAGTTTTGTAGTCGAAGTTATGAATAATGGCTCTATACTGTCTGTATGGCAAACTTATGCTATGCTTCTGGGTGACATCCCAGACAAGCTGAGATTAGCTCTGCCTCGCCTGCTTGATGGCCCATTAAGGACCATCAGCTATACAATGGACCCATTGAGAGAAGGCAGATACGCCTTGTACCTCAGCAAAGTATGCAGGGACTGGCCCATGTGACTCCAGACTCCATTTTGCTGTAATTTTCCACAGTAAGAACAAAGAGGTGTTCTTACACCTGGAAAAAGACTATATAAGGCTGATGCCTCATCTCCATCTGGTCTTCAATCCTGCTTCTTACCTCTGGAGGGACTTTGCTACAAGCTGAAGCTTTGAACAAAGGACTGAGGACCCATCCCAGCGGGGGATGTATTCCAGAGACTTGATTTGAACCTGCAGTTTATTCCATCGCTGCTGCAAGCCTGAACCAAGAACTTGGCCATTACTGTATGTAATTGATTCCATTTAACCAATTCTAGCTCTCATCTCTATCTTTTTCCTTTTATGAATAAACCTTTAGATTTTAGATTCTAAAGGATTGGCAACAGCGTGATTTGTGGGTAAGATCTGATTTGGATATTGACCTGGGTCTGGGGCTTGGTCCTTTGGGATCAGGAGAACCTTTTTCTTTTACTGGGGTATTGGTTTTCATAACCATTTGTCCCTATAACGAGTGGCACTGGTGGTGATACTGGGAAACTGGAGTGTCTAAGGAGATTGCTTGTGAGACTTGCGGTTAGCCGGGGGGTGAGACCGAAGTCCTCTTAGTCTGGCTGGTTTGGTTTGCCTTAGAGGTGGAAAAAACCCCAGCCTTGGGCTGTAACTGCCCTATTTGAGCAATTTGTCCTGAGTTGGCACTCTCAGTTGGGTTCCGCCAGAACCGCATTGTCACAGTGGCGTAGTCGTGCTTGGATCCACAGAACCAGGTCAATTAAGCTTTTGGTCAGAACCCCACGCTATCCAAATTTGAATTTTGGGATTGAGAGTTTGGTTGGTTAAAGAGCTGCTGCAATGGGTGAGCAAAGAGCATATGAGGGCCTTGACAAAAAAGCCCTGAAAGATTTGTGTTCAGAAAAGGGGATAAGCTTTAGAAAGAAAGCTACAAATCAAGGACTGAGAGATCTGTTAATGGCCAGTGATCAGAAGGCAGAAGCAATTGAAAAGCAAAAGGCAGCAAGTAAACTGCAACTTGAGCATGAACAAAGACTGGCAGAAATTCGATTGCAGGAACTAGAAGCTGAGGCAAAAGTGCAAAGATTTCAGCTCCAAGTCAAAAAAGCAAGGGAAGAAAAGCAGAAATTGTATCCTCTTGAAAGTCCGGTTTATAACAATGTTTAGGGTTACCATCCGTCCGTATTTCCCCGGACACGTCCGGCTTTTGCGTCTCTAAATAGCCGTCCGGGAGGAATTGGTAACAAGGTTAAAATGTCCGGGGTTTTTTCTCCCTCCCTCCCTTCCTCCCTTCCATGCAGAGTGTGGCTGCTGATTGGGCGGCTAGGCCGATTGACCCACTCCCATTGGCCTCCAGCAGCCAGAGCCCTCCCCTGCTCCCCCCTCCCTCTCTCTGTAGTCCTGTGTAACACACAAACCGACCCACGTGGAGCCAGAATGGTAAGAGGAGTGGGGGGGGGCAGTCAGGGAGCGGGGGTGTGTTGGATGGGTCCCCAGCCTCCACCTGCCACCCCCCCTCTGCGCATCCCCCCCTCCGTGGGTCCCCCATCTCTGTCTGCCTCTCCCTTGTCTGCTGTGCTGGCTCTGGCAGTACACGCAGACAACTGCTGTCTGCTGCCCCCGGGTCCTAGTGCCCCCTTCCACTAATGGGAAGACAGGCTGCCCTTACCCTGCCCTTCCACCCTACCCCTGAGCCTCTCCAACGCCCCAAACCCCCCAGCCCCAGCCCTCATCCCCACACACCCTAATCCTCTGCTCCATCCCTGAGCCCCCTCCTGCATCATGAACCCCTCATCCCCAGACCCACAGCCCTCACCCCTGCATCCCCTCCTATCCCCAAACTCCCTCCCAATCCCCCTCCCCCTTCCCACACACCCCCTCCTGCCCTCAAACTTCCTCCCAAAGCCTGCACCCCCTCCCTTTGCACCGCCTCTCACCCCCAAACTCCATCCCAGAGCCTGCACCCCTCACCCCCTCCTGCACACCCACCCCCTGCCCCAGCCCGGAGCCTGCACCCAGCACCCAAACTCTATCCCAGAACCTGCACCCCTCCTGCACCCTAATCCCCAGCCCAGGACCTGCACCCCAGACCTCCTCCCCCCACCCAACCCCCCTCCCAGAGCCTTAGGCAGGTGGGGTGGGGGGTTCTGGGCACCACCAAAATTTCTACAACCCTGCCACCCATGCGAGTGGATAAGGGTCAGGGCAGTCAGGGGACAGGTAGGGTCCTGGGGGGGGGCAGTTAGGGTAGGGGGTTCTCAGCAGGGGGCAGTCAGGGGACAAGAAGCAGGGGGGGTTGGGGTTCTGAGGGGAGCAGTCAGGGGGTGGGAAGTGGGAGGGAGTGGATGGGGCAGGGCGGGGCTCCCCCCCCCAGTGTCCTCTTTTTTGTTTGTGGAAATATGGTAACCCTAGCGGAGTTGGGGCGGGGCCGGGGTCCCGTGGAGTGTCCTCTTTTTGCAGTATTGCAATATGGTAACCCTAACAATGTTGGTATGTTGTATAACTCTGAGCAGTTGTCTGGGTGTAACCAAATGTACCCCAACACTGCCACCTTTTATGTAAATGCTTTTACTGTGTGTTCAGTAAAGGGTGGCTCCATAACTTGTGCCAATGCTCTGTATGGGAGTGGTAATGAAAAATTCACAGAGAATGTAAAAGTCAATGGTAAAAGCTGTTTAGGGCAAATGATGGCTTCTAACATCACTCTGGTTAAAGCAGATCTTGTCAAAGAGGAAGATCACTGACCAAATCAGAGTGTGAATGTTGTAGTCCTCTAGGAGTTTACTGTCCGTGTGCCTTTAGCCAGAATCCACCTTGAATGGAATGGTGCTAAGCATGAGGTTATAGCTGGGGTAAGGAAGTTATTGCCTAAGGATCTTTTGATTGGGGAAAATGTTAAAGCTTTGTTCAGTCCAGGTAGTCAGTCACAGGACAGGAATGATCTTAAACCTGTGTCTATTGTGGGCAATGATTTGCCTGGGGAGGGTTGCTCCAAAGGTTTGTCGGAGAAGAGCTATTTGTCTGTAAATGAAGTTTCTGAATGTCGGTCTAGTGTCTCAGAAGTAAATCTGGAGTTAAATCAAGAGCAGCAAAATCTTATTGGGCAGGAAAATGTTTCTCTGGAGCAGATTAAAGTGGATGGTCAGGTGGAAGCCCTAACTGAGGAAGGAAAGGGTGGATTTTTGATGGGTGATGCATTGGTGGCTGGTACAGCTTGTAAAAGTGAACCTGAAAAGGGTAACTGTGATTTGCTGGCAGTGGCTCAGTGTAGTAAGAAGAGCAGTTTATCTGTTGGGAGTGGCAAGGAAGCTGCCCCACTCTCCCAGTCTTTGGCCTGGTCTACACTACGGGTTTAGGTCGACTTTAGCAGCGTTAAACCGAATTAAGCCTGGACACGTCCACACAACGAGGCCCTTTCTTTCGACTTAAAGGGCCCTTTAAACCGGTTTCTTTACACCACCTCCGACGAGGGGATTAGCGATAAAACCGGCCTTTGCGGGTCGGAATTGGGGTAGTGTGGACGGAATTCGATGTTATTGGCCTCCGGGAGCTATCCCACAGTGCTTCATTGTGACCGCTCTGGACAGCGCTCTCAACTCAGATGCACTGACCAGGTAGACAGGAAAAGACCCGCGAAGGTTTGAATTTCATTTCCTGTTTGCCCAGCGTGGAGAGCACAGGTGACCACGCAGAGCTCATCAGCACAGGTAACCGTCATGGAGTCCTCCCAGGATCGCAAAAGAGCTCCAGCATGGACCGAACGGGAGGTACGAGATCTGCTCGCCATATGGGGAGATGAAGCAGTGATATCTGAACTCCGTAGCAGTAAAATAAATGGAAAAGTATTAGAAAAGATCTCCAAGGCCATGAAGGACCGAGGCCATAACAGGGACACACAGCAGTGCCGCGTGAAAATTAAGGAGCTACGGCAAGCCTACCACAAAGCCAGAGAAGCAAACGGAAGGTCCGGGGCAGAGCCGCAAACTTGCCGCTACTACGCGGAGCTGCATGCGATCCTAGGCGGTGCAGCCACCACTACCCCAACCGTGTGCTATGACTCTCTCACTGGAGAAACACACAGGGAAGACGGTTCTGGGAACGAGGAAGATGACTATGGAGGTACTGTAGGTAGCTCACAGCAGCAAGGAAGCGGAGAAACCGGTTTCCCCAACAGCCAGGATATGTTTGTGACCCTGGACCTGGAACCAGTAACCCCCGAACTCACCCAAGACCCTCAGGGCACACAGGAGACCTCTGGTGAGTGTAACTTTGTAAATATTTGTAAACATTACAAAAAAAAAGCAAGCAAGTCTGTTAACGTGTATGGGGATGGAGCGGAAATCCTCCAGGGACATCTCCAGAAAGCTCTCCTGGTTGAAATGGGGTGATTTTATTAAGGGGGACATTCAGAGGCGCCCGTTCCTGCTCTTCTGACCAGAAATGTTCCCCGCTGTTAACCACGCGGTGGGGGGGAGGGGTGAAGTGATCATCCCAGAGAATCGTGTGTGTGTGTGGGGGGGGGGGGGCGGTTTACTTGTGTTTGTGCCGCATGTTAACCGGGAAACCGCAGCCCCCTCCTTTTACATTGAAACCCCATTTTAAATGGACAACCCAATTCATCCTTGATATGGGAAATGCGCTGCTGTTTGCAACCTTTCCCGCATGTTAAGAAGGTTAAAAAAGCCAAAACACTGTGGCCTACGATGTGTGCCTGCAAGCCGAAATATGCGACCTTGTAATGAAAGAGTGTACCCATTGTTCCCTAAAATGTGTCTTTTTTAACCACCTCTCCCTTCTCCTCCACCAGCTGCAAATGTTTCTCCTTCGCAGAGGCTCGTGAACATTAGAAAGAGAAAACGTAGGACGAGGGACGATATGTTCACGGAGCTGCAGATGTCCCCCCAGGCTGATAGAGCACAGCAGAATGCGTGGAGGCAGTCAATGACGGAGATGAGAAAAGCCCAATATGAACGAGAGGAGAGCTGGCGGGCTGAATGGCGGGATGAAAAGAGCAAGTGGCGGGCTGAAGACGATAGGTGGCGTCAGCTTGCAGACAGACGGCAAGAGGCAATGCTCCGTCTGCTGGAGCATCAAAGTGATATGCTCGAGCGTATGGTTGAGTTGCAGGAAAGGCAGCAGGAGCAGAGACCGCCGCTACAGCCCCTGTGTAACCAACAGCCCTCCTCCCCAAGTTCCATAGCCTCCTCACCCAGACGCCCAAGAACACGGTGGGGGGGCCTCCGTCCACCCAGTCACTCCACCCCAGATGATCGCCCAAGCATCAGAAGGCTGGCCTTCAATAAGAGTTAAAGTTTTAAAATGCAGTGTGTCCTTTTCCATCCCTCCTCCCCCACCCATCCCAGGCTACCTTGGCAATTATCCCCCTACCTCTGTAAGGAACTAATAAAGAATGCATGAATGTGAAAAAACAATGACTTTATTGCCTCTGCAAGCGGGAGGGGAGGGGAGGGTGGGGTGGGATGGGGTGGGGTGGTTGGTTTACAGGGAAGTAGAGTGAACCGGGTCGGGGGGGGGGGGGTTGGAGGGTTCATCAAGGAGAAACAAACAGAAGTTTCACACAGTAGCCTGGCCAGTCACAAAACTCGTTTTCAAAGCTTCTCTGATGCGCACCGCGCCCTGCTGTGCTCCTCTAACCGCCCTGGTGTCTGGCTGCGCGTAATCAGCGGCCAGGCGAGTTGCCTCAACCTCCCACCCCGCCATAAAGGTCTCCCCCTTACTCTCACAGATATTGTGGAGCGCACAACAAGCAGCAATAACAATGGGGATATTCTTTTCGCTGAGGTCTGAGCGAGTCAGTAAGCTGCGCCAGCGCGCTTTTAAACGTCCAAATGCACATTCCACCACCATTCGGCACTTGCTCAGCCTGTAGTTGAACAGGTCCTGACTCCTGTCCAGGCTGCCTGTGTACGGCTTCATGAGCCATGGCATTAAGGGGTAGGCTGGGTCCCCAAGGATCACGATAGGCATTTCAACATCCCCAATGGTCACTTTCTGGTCCGGGAAGAAAGTCCCTTCCTCCAGCTTTCGAAACAGAGCAGAGTTCCTGAAGACGCGAGCATCATGTACCTTTCCCGGCCATCCCACGTTGATGTTGGTGAAACGTCCCTTGTGATCCACCAGGGCTTGCAGCAGCATTGAAAAGTACCCCTTGCGGTTTACGTAGTCGGTGGCTTGGTGCTCCGGTGACAAGATAGGGATATGGGTTCCGTCTATGGCCCCGCCACAGTTTGGGAATCCCATTTCAGCAAAACCATCCACTATTGACTGCACGTTGCCCAGAGTCACTACCCTTGCTATCACCAGGTCTTTCATTGCCCTGGCAAATTGGATCACAGCAGCCCCCACCGTAGATTTGCCCATTCCAAATTGATTCCCGACTGACCGGTAGCTGTCTGGCGTTGCAAGCTTCCACAGGGCTATCGCCACTCGCTTCTCAACTGTGAGGGCTGCTCTCATCTTGGTATCCTGGCGTTTCAGGGCAGGGGAAAGCAAGTCACAAAGTTCCATGAAAGTGGCCTTACGCATGTGAAAGTTTCGCAGCCACTGGGAATCGTCCCATACCTGCAGCACGATGCGATCCCACCAGTCTGTGCTTGTTTCCCGGGCCCAGAATCGGCGTTCCACGGTATCAACCTGCCCCAGTGACACCATGATTTCCACATTGCTGGGGCCTGTGCCTTGTGAGAGGTCTATGTCCATGTCAATTTCCTCATCACTCTCGTCGCCACGCTGCAATCGCCTCCTCGCCTGGTCCGGGTTTCGCCTTGGCATGTTCTGGCTCTGCATATACTCCAGGACAATGCGCGTGGTGTTCATAGTGCTCATAATTGCCGCGGTGATCTGAGCGGGCTCCATGATCCCAGTGCTAGCTATGGCGCCTGGTCAGAAAAAAGGCGCGAAAGTAGTATCTGATGGACCAGGAGAAGGAGGGCGGGAGGGAGGGAGGGAGGGCCGAGTGACGACATGGCGTACAGGTACAGGAACAGGGAGAAACACAAACAACTGTCACACAGAATGGTCCCCCCAAAGATTAAACTGGAAACCCTGGGCTTAGCAGGCCGTTGATTTCACGGAGGAAGGGGAAGCAAATGAACACAGAACAAATCTATTTTTTACATCTTAAGGTGGCAGCCGACGCTGCAGCATGAGTGACAGCCATACCAATACGACGACGATGGGTACCAATCATAAAATACCATCATCTGCCAAAAGGCAAGGGGCTGCTGCTGTGTAGCAATGCAGCCCCACGTCTGCCAGCCCCACGTCCGCCAGCACCCAGCATCGCCCTCGGCCTCTTCTGGGTGCTTAGCAGACAATACTGGGCATTTGGCAGAAAATAATATATTATGACTGGTAACCGTCATCATCAAAACAGTAGCATGTCTGCCCAGGTGGCCATGATTGACAGCCATACCAGTATGACGACGACGGGTACCAGTCATAATATACCATCGCCTGGCAAGGGGCTGGTGCAATGCAGCCCTACGGCTGCCAGCCCCATGGCTATCACTCATGCTACACCGTCTACCGCCAAAAGGCAGTTAGCAGCTGCTGCTGTGTAGCAATGCAGTCCCACGTCTGCCGGCACCCAGAGGACATATGGTGACGGTGAGCTCAGCTGAGCTGAGCGGGCTCCATGCTTGCCGTGGTATGTTGTCTGCACAGGTAACCCAGGTAAAAAGGCGCGAATCTATTGTCTGCCGTTGCTGTGACGAGGGGGGAGGGGCCTGACGACATGTACCCAGAACCGCCCGCGACACTGTTTTGCATCATCCGGGCATTGGGATCTCAACCCAGAATTCAAAGAAAAGGCGCGAACCGCTTCTCGGCTCGAGCTGTGGCGCAACCGTAGTATCTGACGGCCTAGGGGAAGGAGGGAGGGGGGCCGAGTGACGACATGGCGTACAGGCACAGGGAATTAAAATAAAGAACGGTGGCTGTGCATCAGGGAGAGACACAAACAACTGTCACAGACTGGTCCCCCCCAAAGATTAAACTGAAAACCCTGGGCTTAGCAGGCCGTTGATTTGACGGAGGGAGGGGGAAGCAAATGAATACAGAGAAAATCTATTTTTTTACATCTTAAGACGACGGTGCAGCGTGACTGATAGCCCTCGGCATCTTTCTGGGTGCTTGGCAGCAAATACGGGGCGGTGTATGATGATGGTCTTCAGGCCTATTGCACGAGCTGCTGCTCAGGGAAGACTCTGCTAATGTGCGATGACCCGACTTGTAATAGGCCGGCTAACAGTCATAATACACCATTTACTGCCAAAAGGCAAGCCCCACGGCTGCCAGCACCCAGATCGCCGATGAAGGCTACCAGTCTACTGCACCATCTACCGCCAAAAGGCAGTTAGCAGCTGCTGCTGTGTAGCAATGCAGTCCCACGTCTGCCGGCACCCAGAGGACATATGGTGACGGTGAGCTCAGCTGTGCTGAGCGGGCTCCATGTTGTCTGCACAGGTAACCCAGGTAACCCAGGTAAAAAGGCGCGAATCTATTGTCTGCCGTTGCTGTGACGGGGGAGGGAGGGGCCTGACGACATGTACCCAGAACCGCCCGCGACACTGTTTTGCATCATCCGGGCATTGGGATCTCAACCCAGAATTCCAAGGGGCGGCAGAGACTGCGGGAACTGTGGGATAGCTGTGGGATAGCTACCCATAGTGCAATGCTCCGGAAGTCGACGCTAGCCTCGTACTGTGGACGCGGTCCGCCGACTAGAGCACCTAGAGCATTGTATTGTGTGGACATACACAATCGGCTGTATACAACCGATTTCAATAAAACCGGCTTCTATAAATTCGAACTAATTTCGTAGTGTAGACATACCCTTTGTCTGTAATCAGCCCTGTGTGCTGGGACAAAGGAGAGGAAGGCAGGAAAAGTTTGAAGGAGCCTATGCATCCGAAGAAGTGGGCTGTAGTCCACGAAAGCTTATGCTCTAATAAATTTGTTAGTCTCTAAGGTGCCACAAGTACTCCTGTTCTTCTTTTTTTGGGCAGCCTTGTGAGCTGATGGCTTTATCTAGTCAGCAGTTTGGGAAGGCAGGGATAGTGGAAGATGAATGCCCCTATCCCTTACCTGTTTCCTGTGTGGAGAATAGTGACAGTGAAGGAAATGTGCCTGTGTCTGTCAGGGGTATTGACTTGCCTATGGAGGAAGCTACCTCAGTCTCCAAGCAGTTGTCTGTGAACAGCCCTGTGTGCTGGGACAAGGGAAATGAAATCCCTAGCTGTGTGTCTGGTAAAAAAGGTGTCTCCAGCTCTTCTTTGTCTGTGGAGCAGACAGAAGGTGCCTTTCGGCCTGTGATGGTTGAGGTTAGTGCAGTTGTCTCAAAGTTGGTTCTGAATTCAACTAAAGCCCAGGAAGGGAATGGTCCTAAGTCTGTGTCTGCTGGGGAGAATGGCACCGTAACTAGGTTGCATCCAGTTAGTGTCTTAGCAAAATCCCAGAGACCAGACAATTCTGGTGCTTATATTTTGCCTATTGCTAGTGTGTGGTTGGTAAAGGGTGTAGCAACTCTGTCTAATCAGGGTAATACCCTAGCCAGGGCACACGGAGAGCATGCAGGTGATTTGGTTGTGTTATCTACTGATGGTGTAGAAACTTGTAGCAAGAAGGAAAGGATTCCTAAACTTGTGTGTGGCAAAGGGAAGGGAAATGTATCTAACCTTTTATCTAGGAAATCTATGGGTTTGCCTGAAAGGGGATTGTGTAGAAATCTGCCTGATGGGCCAAAGGTGATCCTGGATGTAAGTAAGACCCAGAAAAAGTCTGTTGTTGCTCAGGAAAGTGTTCCTTTAGAGCAAGCCCTAGGTGAAGAGGGTAAGGGCAGAATTTCTGTGAGGGGTGATTTGCTGCTTAGAAAAGCTCCTGGGGAAAGGAATCCTCATGGTAATCAGTGCAAGCAGTTCCCTGAAACTGAAGGGTGTGAGAGTGATTTAATAAAGGAAGTTCCGGTTCCTAACAGCCAGAAATTTTCTGTTGTGAATGGATCCACTGACTTTCCTTTCGAAAGATCTAGTGTGGGTAGCTTTGAGAAGGTCTCAGATGGAGCAAAAGCTGTTAAGAAAGTTGAGCAACCCTATAACCAAGTGGCTGTGGGTGGCCAGCTTGTTGGGAAGACAATGGTGTTGGAACAGGAATGTCTCCATTCTAATTCTTTAAGTGAGCAGTCTGTGCTTCAGGGTCTGAGGACAGATTTGGTTATTGATGTTTCAAAGCAGAACAGTTTGATGGCTAAATGCTTGGGGATGCAGGGGAGAGCAAGCAAACTCTCACCCTCAAACTCGTTGGATTTGTGTGGTATCTCTTTAAGACAGAGTCCAGCCTTGGAAATGATAGCAGTTAAGGATATGAAAACTGGTGGACTGGCTTCTGTCTGTGGTAATGCAAATTACTTGTCTGGTTGGGAGGGGAAGGACTTGCTAATAGCTGTTAGCACAGAGAGCCCACCCCATCAGCCAGTGAATTCTGGTAAGCAAGAAAAATCAGGGTGTGATCCTGCAGGACAAGGAGGAAAGAGAAAACTGAATTTTGCAAAGGGAAGCAACAGGTTAACCCTAAAATGTCCGAACTCCAATGGTATTGAGCCAAAGGTGTGGCATGACAACCATGATTGTAGATGGACACTTGTGTAAGCAGAGTCAGGATGAGCTTTACCCTGACATCTGGTGGTGAATTATGGCGAGGGTGGAAAAGAACTTTAGGGGCTGATTTTGTTTGCATAGGCACACCCACTCGCCTGGCATAAAACCACAGCAACTCAAAGTGGTTACTTTGGCTGGTGTGGGATCCCCAGTTTTTTTGTTATTGGGGCAGGAAGAATAAAGTTTTGTTACCCTAATTTTGTAAATTAAGGCCAGTGGAACTGTTGTATGACAAAAGGACTAAGTAAGTTATTTACCATTACCTAAGTAGCATTTGCTTGTTAAGGGGCATGGGTTACAAAACCCAGTGAATTGAGAGAGGATGGGGACAGGTATTTGTACCTGATGGTGTGGCCCCCTCCCCAAGGGGGTTGAAACACCAATTGCACTACCTCCTCTCTCCACTGTTGAATGTTAGAGCTAACTTTGATTTCCTTAGGAGTTTAGTTACAGACTGCTGATCTGAGTTCGCTTTGGGCCAATAGTGCACCAGCACTGGGGCTCCCCTACTACTAGCTGAAATTACTAAGAGCTGAAATTACAAAAGAGCTAAAGCTATTTAAGAGCTGAGATCACTGAGGCTGTGTTAACTAGTGGGGGAGCCTGAAGCTATAGCTAAGCTAACTTAGCTTAGCGGGGAGTGAGTGGAGCGGAGCAGAGCGGCTCACAGGTCGGTGAGCGGAGCGGCTGGAGGAGCAGCTAGCAGAGCAGAGCAGAGCAGAGCCTTGTGGGAGCGGCCCAAGGGACGGCTGGAGCGGAGCGGAGCGGAGCGGAGTGGCTCACAGGTCGGTGAGCGGAGCGGCTCACAGGTCGGTGAGCGGAGCGGAGCAGCGCGGCTCACAGGTCGGTGAGCGGAGCGGAGCAGCTGCCAGAGCAGTTTGTGGGGCTGCGGGTAAAGTGGAGCAGTTCGTGGTGAAGGCTGCAGTGAAACCCCACAAAGAAGCAGCCGGTTGGCCTCGGATCACGTAAGGTGCCCCTTAACACCCTGCTCACCCCTCCCCCCCCCTTGAACTCTGGGGCTGCACTAATCATGGACAGAGACTTTGGGGGGTTGTCGAACTTTTGGGACTTTTGTGATTCTTGGGTTGCTGGACCCAAGAGACTTTGGAATTGGTGGACTTTTGGGACTTTGGTAATTCTTGGGTCGCTGGTTTCAAAAAACCAACGGGAGAGGACACGGCCCAATTTGCTGGGGTGGGTCTTCACTCATGGTTTGGTCTAAAAACTCTAGTTGTGGTGTTTTTTTCATTTAATACTAATGTCGTTTACCTCATGTTATTAAACATTTTCTGTTACACTCAGACTCCGTGCTTGCGAGAGGGGAAGTATTGCCTCTTAGAGGTGCCCAGGGGGTGGTATGTAATTGTCCCAGGTCACTGGGTGGGGGCTCGAGCCGGTTTTGCATTGCGTTATTGAAACGGAACCCCTAGATACAAAACCCGGCCCTTGTTGCTGCCAACTTAGATGGGCAGAAGGGTTACATTTTTGGGGGCTCGTCCGGGATCCCCTGGGTCAGTACCCCTCGCAAGCACCTGTTGAGTGTTCCCCTGCATTGGGAAACAATTGTGGTTATATTTTGAGGAAATTACTGTTTGTATAATGGCTAATATGTCGGGTTTGTTGGGCCCCGGCCCTGCAGCCTCTAGCTCAGGGGCCACAGCCTCAGCCAATGATTGGACAAAAGCACTGGGGCAAATATTGAAAAAGGTTGTGTTGTCCCATGCTAGGTCAAACTCTTGTCGTGAGTTAAGGTTATTTGCTGGGGCAGAGGAGTTCAAACCCTGGTTGGAGCATACCACTGAAATGCTGCAGGAGTGGGCCGTACCTGATGCAGAAAAGCGAAGATGTCTGATAGAGAGCCTTAGTGGCCCAGCATTAGATGTGATTCGCACCCTGAAGCTCATTGACCCTGGGGTCAGTGTGAAGGACTGCCTAGAGGCCCTTGATCATACCTTTGGGAGTGTAGAGGGCCCTGAAGACAGTTACTGTAAGTTCCTTAATTCCCGACAGCAAATTGGCGAGAAGATTTCAGCCTATATACAGAGGCTGGAAAGACTGCTTCAGAGAGCTGTCATGAGGGGTGCAGTGACTGCTGAACAGATGGATCGGACCAGACTGGCTCAAATTGTAAAAGGAGCTCAATATCAGAACTCGATTCTACTCCATCTCCGGCTAAAAGAACGACGGAAACATCCCCCAAGTTATTCCCAGCTGATAAAGGAGGTCAGAGAAGAGGAAAAAAGGCAGGCTGCCAGCGAGTTTTGGGAAGCCCAAACATTGGAGCCAGCCGGCACAACACCACTGCAAATGGCCAGTGTACTGATGGTGAGCACCACAGAGGAACTTGCCCAACAAGTGCAGGTCCTGACAGAACGGATAGCTGAACTGCAAAGCACCATTAACCAAGCTAAAACTTCCGGGAATAAGGAGCCTCTGACCGTGGCGATGGAGAAGTCAGCATTTAGAGCCACCATCCCATCTGGGCGAAGAGGAAAAGGACAATTCTTCTGCTACCGATGTGGTCAGGATGGACACAGTGCTGCCAAGTGCCATAATGAAGAAAACCCCTCCTTAGTGTATGGAAAGCTGAGGATCAGTTGGGAGAAATCCGGTAGCTGCCAGAGAGTCCGGGGACGGGGACCACCCAGGCCTGCAGGATTTGAAGATTCCCCCAAAAAAGACTGTCCAGCTGGAATCCCCGCAGGACTGATAGGGCCTCAAGCAGAGGTCATGGTGAAGATTGAAGGGGTGGAGTGTAAAGCCGTGCTTGACACTGGATCTCAAGTGACTATTATATTTCAGTCATTCTACCAACAAATGCTTAGGCACCTGCCTATACAGCCACTGACTGGCGTTGGTCTGTGTGGCCTCAGCATGGATGAATACCCCTACCAAGGGTATGTCATAGTGCACCTGAAATTCCCAAAGGAGGTTGCTGGGGTAAGAAAAGAGGTGGACACAGCTGCATTAATATGCCCTGACCCTAAAGGGACCTCTGATGTGTCTGTGCTAATAGGGACCAACTCCAGTCTCTTCAAGGTGCTCGCGGATTACTGCAGACGACGGGCTGGGAAACAGTACCTAAATACCCTGATAATCCATACGCTTTGTGCTGAAGCCTATAGGAAGATTGAGGGTGCTAAAAAGAAGACATCTGAGCTACCGATTGGGGCGCTGAAGTACATGGGCACAACCCCGTTAGTAGTGCCTGCAAGGACGGAGCAAGAAGTGCTTGTCATGAGTACTCGGCTGAAAGGCAGTAAAGGGGCATTAGCAATGGTAAAGCAGCCGGTTAAAGGAAAGCTCCCGGAAGAAGTGCTGGTCCCCAGTGGAGTCATAACCCTACCTGCTGAAGCCCAGGAAAAGGTGACTATACTGATTGCTAATGAAACAAGTCAAAATGTTGTTGTGAAGCAAGGACAAAAGATAGCGGATCTCTTTAAGCCTAAATCAATTGTAAAACCCCAGTGTAAAACTCAAGTTCCGCCAATAGACCCTGCAAAGTTTGACTTTGGAAATTCACCGTTGTCCGAGGAGTGAAAAGATCGCCTAAAAAGAAAACTTTGTAAAAAATCCAAGGTGTTCTCATTGCATGAGTGGGATGTGGGATGTGCAAAAGGAGTAGAGCACAACATCAGACTACATGACTCTCGACCTTTCAGGGAGAGATCTAGGAGGATTGCCCTCTCCAAAATGGAAGATGTGCAACAACATCTTCAGGAGCTGGCTGCGAATGGCATCATTACAGAGTCCCGCAGCCCATATGCCTCACCCATTGTGGTGGTCCGTAAAAAGAATGGAAAAATCCGAATGTGTATTGACTACCGCACCCTAAACCGCCGTACTGTGGTTGACCAGTACACAATGCCTCGAGTCCAAGATGCCTTAGACTGTTTGCTGGAAAGCCAGTGGTTCTCTGTGTTGGATCTTCGGAGTGGATACTACCAGATCCCTCTGGGTGAAGCAGATAAGGAAAAAACAGCCTTCATCTGCCCATTAGGGTTTTATCAGTTTGAACGCATGCCCCAAGGGATCTCTGAAGCACCTGCCACATTTCAACGTCTTATGAAGAAAGTTGTGGGAGACATAAATTTACTGCAAGTGTTAGTTTATTTGAATGACCTGATAGTGTTTGAAAAAACCTTGAAGGAGCATGAAGAAAAACTTCTTAAAGTGCTTGATAGGTTAAAGAATTATGGTTTGAAGCTTTCAATTAACAAATGCCAGTTCTGCAGGACCTCAGTAAAGTATGTGGGTCACATCGTGTCCCAAAAGGGTGTAAGTACTGATCCCAATAAAATAAAAGCCCTCACTACATGGCCATGTCCAAGTAACTACAGAAAACTCAAGACCTTTCTTGGGTTTAGTGGCTACTATCGCAAATTTGTAAAAAACTATGCTACGATTGTAAAACCTCTAAATAATCTTACCAGGGAATACCAGTCCAGCAGAAACAAATCTAAGACCAAAAATAAGGAAAGGTCCCCAAAGCCTCCTGTGCAAAGACACTATGGCCCCTTCAAACCATTTGGGCCACGGTGGAATGAGAAATGTAAAAGGGCTTTTCAAAAAATCATTACTTGCCTAACTCATGCTCCAGTCCTAGTCTTTGCTGACCCAAGCAAGCCATTTATCCTGCATACTGATGCCAGTTTGAAGGGTCTGGGAGCAGTACTGTACCAAAAAGTGAAAAAAAGACGTAAACCTATAGCCTTTGCCAGCCGAGGACTGTCTAATAGTAAAACTCGCTATCCCACCCACAAGCTGAAGTTCTTGGCCTTAAAATGGGCCATCACTAAAAAATTTCAAAACTACTTATATGGTGCTCAGTTCCAGGTGTGAACAGACAACAACCCACTGACCTATGTGTTAACAAGTGCTAAGCTGGATGCTACAGGGCAAAAATGGGTGGCCGCTTTGGCTAGCTATAACTTCAGCATTCAATACCAATCAAAAAAAAGCAATGTAGATGCAAATGCATTGTCCAGGCGTCCACAGGCACCAGGAGTTGCTGTGATACCCACAGATGGAGTGAGGGCTATTTGCAGTGTGAGTCGCCGGGAACCAGAGTCCCAGGAGAGTCTTCATGGATGTGCTGCAGAAGCTTTGGGCCTGCCCCCTAAATGCGTGCCTTCTGCTTCAGTAAACTATATTGCGTTGAACCAATCTCCTTTGCCCATGCTCAATGCGGCTAACTGGCAGAAAGCCCAGCTGCAAAATATTGGCATTCGTAATACACTACTTGCCAAAAGGGAGGGGCGAAGCCCAGCTGTGGTTGTCCCACCTAACCCGAAGGGTAAACTACTATTAAAAAAATGAACCAAACTAAAACTAATTCAAAAAGTGCTACATCAAGTAACCACAGACCCTTTACAAAAGCAACAAGCACAGCTAGTGCTGCCAAAAAAGTACAAAGCCCTGGCCATAAGGGCCCTGCATAATAACTTTGGACATTTAGGAATGGAGAGGACCCTGGAACTTCTTCGTAGTAAATTCTATTGGCCTCGGATGGCTAAAAATGTTCGCAAAAAATGTAAAACCTGCGCTCAATGTGTTCAAAAAAAAACTCTGCCCACAAGGGCTGCATATCTCAAAAACATCACCAGCACCAAACCTTTGGAACTGGTATGCATCGATTTCTTGTCTTTAAAAGTAGACAAAAGGAATATTAAAAACATTCTAGTAGTGACTGACCATTATACACGATATGCGCAGGCATATCCCACGCGTAATCAAAGGGCCACCACGGTTGCTCAAGTACTGTGAAAGAAATATTTCTCAGTTTATAAATTTCCAGCCCGAATACACTCGAATCAGGGGCGGGACTTTAAAAGTCATCTTCTAAAGGAGGTGCTAAGAATAGCGAAAATTAAAAAGTCTAAAACAACGCCTTATCACCCGCAAGGTGATCCTCAGCCAAAGAGGTTCAACCGAACCCTATTAAATATGTTGGGGACCTTGCAACCAAAGCAAAAAGCAACCTGAAGCCAACATGTTGCATATCTGGTGCACGCCTACAATGCCACAAAAAATAATGCTACAAAAGTCACCCCATATCTCTTAATGTTTAAACGAAAACCAAAATTACCCATAGACCTGTGCTTTGGTGTATCAAAAAATAAAAATAGCTATAAAACTCATCAGCAATATGTATCCCAACTAAAAAAAAAGCTGCGAAATGCTTATCACTTAGCTACATCTGCGGCTCGAAAAAACGCCGACCGCAACAAACATCAATATGATGCTAGGGTACGTCTGCAAAAACTCCAGCCGGGGGACAAAGTTCTGCTGCAAAATTTGGGTATTGCTGGCAAACACAAAATAGCCGACAAATAAAAGGCAATACCTTACTTGGTAATAAAAAAGCTAAAAGACCTGCCGGTCTACAAAATCAAACCTAAAAAGGGTCCAGGGCAAACAAAAACAGTGCATAAAAACCTTTTGCTCCCTGTGGGGAAATTGGTAGGCACCCCGTATAAAATGGGCCACAACAGGGCAACTGGGCAAAACAAAGGTGCTGGACCAAAGCCGCCTTCCAACGTGAACAGCCAGCCCCCTGCAGCTAACCTACCCCCATGCAGCACATCTAAAAGTAAGTCTAAAAAAAAAAACACAACCATGGTGTACCCTGAAATAAAGACAAAATTTCAGTCTCAATCGGCTAAATCAACAAAAAGCTCCTCTTCTTCCACCCTAAACCCCATGGCAAAAGTATTTAGGCCCATTCCTAACACCCCTAAGCCACTGGTAAAACCCCCATGTAATAACACACCCAGGTTATTGGACAGTAAAAACATACAGGTAAAAAATGTCCTGGGCACCTTAAACCCTCCACTGTTAAAACTAAAAATGCAGGGGCCTATGCCAGTAGCCAAAAAACCCTCAAAAAAAACCTCTCCGTCCATCGGTCAAAAGGCTGTCCCGCCCACCGCGGCAACAAAAATTCTCAATAAACAAAACAGGGTAATAAAACCAGTAAAACGGTTAACTTATAATGCACCTGGGGTAACTAGTAAAAAACCAATATGTTTAGCACACAGGCTTGTAAAAGCTAAAGTGGGCTATCTAAGGCCCTTTAAAAAAAACCAGTAAGTTGTTATAATAGAAAGTGTGATTTGTCGGAACGACAAATTTTCGGCTGGGGGGAGGATGTAAGCAGAGTCAGGATGAGCTCTACCCTGACATCTGGTGGTGAATTATGGCGAGGGTGGAAAAGAACTCCAGGGGCTGATCTTGTTTGCATAGGCACACCCACTCGCCTGGCATAAAACCACAGCAACTGAAAGTGGTTACTTTGGCTGGTGTGGGGGCTGATCTTGTTTGCATAGGCACACCCACTCGCCTGGCATAAAACCACAGCAACTCAAAGTGGTTACTTTGGCTGGTGTGGGATCCCCAGTTTCTCTGTTATTGGGGCAGGAAGAATAAAGTTTTGTTACCCTAATTCTGTAAATCAAGGCCAGTGGAACTGTTGTATGACAAAAGGACTAAGTAAGTCATTCACCATTACCTAAGTAGCATTTGCTTGTCAAGGGGCATGGGTTACAAAACCCAGTGAATTGAGAGAGGATGGGGACAGGTATTTGTACCTGATGGTGTGGCCCCCTCCCCAAGGGGGTTGAAACACCAATTGCACTACCTCCTCTCTCCACTGTTGAATGTCAGAGCTAACTTTGATTCCCTTAGGAGTCTAGTTACAGACTGCTGATCTGAGTTTGCTTTGGGCCAATAGTGCACCAGCACTGGGGCTCCCCTACTACTAGCTGAAATCACTAAGAGCTGAAATCACAAAAGAGCTAAAGCTATTTAAGAGCTGAGATCACTGAGGCTGTGTTAACTAGTGGGGGAGCCTGAAGCTATAGCTAAGCTAACTTAGCTTAGCGGGGAGTGAGTGGAGCGGAGCAGAGCGGCTCACAGGTCGGTGAGCGGAGCGGCTGGAGGAGCAGCTAGCAGAGCAGAGCAGAGCAGAGCCTTGTGGGAGCGGCCCAAGGGACGGCTGGAGCGGAGCGGAGCGGAGCGGAGCGGCTCACAGGTCGGTGAGCGGAGCGGCTCACAGGTCGGTGAGCGGAGCGGAGCAGCGCGGCTCACAGGTCGGTGAGCGGAGCGGAGCAGCTGCCAGAGCAGTTCGTGGGACTGCGGGTGGAGTGGAGCAGTTCGTGGTGAAGGCTGCAGTGAAACCCCACAAAGAAGCAGCCGGTTGGCCTCGGATCACGTAAGGTGCCCCTTAACACCCTGCTCACCCCCCCCCCCCTTGAACTCTGGGGCTGCACTAATCATGGACAGAGACTTTGGGGGGTTGTCGAACTTTTGGGACTTTTGTGATTCTTGGGTTGCTGGACCCAAGAGACTTTGGAATTGGTGGACTTTTGGGACTTTGGTAATTCTTGGGTCGCTGGTTTCAAAAAACCAACGGGAGAGGACACGGCCCAATTTGCTGGGGTGGGTCTTCGCTCATGGTTTGGTCTAAAAACTCTAGTTGTGGTGTTTTTTCCATTTAATACTAATGTCGTTTACCTCATGTTATTAAACATTTTCTGTTACACTCAGACTCCGTGCTTGCGAGAGGGGAAGTATTGCCTCTTAGAGGTGCCCAGGGGGTGGTATGTAATTGTCCCAGGTCACTGGGTGGGGGCTCGAGCCGGTTTTGCATTGCGTTATTGAAACGGAACCCCTAGATACAAAACCCGGCCCTTGTTGCTGCCAACTTAGATGGGCAGAAGGGTTACATTTGCAATGGATTTGTTGTTAATGCTAATGGTGATTCTGTAACTAAGGTATTGCTATTACCAAGAACTGTAAAAATACACAATGTTCCTAATCGGTTGGAAAATCCCTTGAACATGTTAAAAGGAATACATGAGAACACACTTTATGTTAAAAGGCCTTGTTATACTGATGTTTCAGTTGATGCCTATAAACAGTATTGGAACTTTTCACAGGAGAAAAGACATTCCAGACCTAATGTGCTGTATGAGAAGGGAAACTAAGGCACACTACCATATTGCTTTCACGGCTAAATGCCAAGATTCCTGTACTATGAACATCATTAATATCTGCATTTATTTGATGTTAATTGGGTTCCAAACATTTGCCCGAGCTTGTATGGATAAAGTAGCTGTTTTCTTTAGCTCTTGGCAACGTCACATGAGACATACAGGAACCATGCTGCAAGAGCAGATCCAATCCACTATTGTTCTAACCAAGTTTTACCTTGAGTTTGTAAAGAGGTTCAATCATGTTGTTGAACACAATTTTGATAAACCATTTCTGTTATACTCTGATATGGCTTCTAACCCCAATACTAGCCGTAGTGAGATAAACTGAAGGATGGGGAGCTCTTGGGATGCAGTCAGTGATGTTTGTGTCATCCCTTCCTGCATCAATTTTGCGTTGGGGGTGTGACGTTATTGATATAATCTGGGACCATATAGATCATTGTTGCAACCAAGGTCCTGTAGTGGCATGCAAATCTTGTATAAAGGGGGTCAAATGGGGTGTCTAAGACAAGGTTATGGTTTACTGGTTATGATTATGCTGTCTATATGTGTGTATCAATTTTGTAATTGAAGTTAGGAATATTGGCTCTATACTGTCTGTATTTCAAATTTATGCTATGCTGCTGGGTGACATCCCAGACAAACTGGTGTTAGCTCTGCCTAGCCTGCTTGATGGCCCATTAAGGACCATCAGCTATACAATGGACCCATTGAGAGAAGGCAGATACGCCTTGTAACTCAGCAAAGTATGCAGGGACTGGCCCATGTGACTCCAAACTCCATTTTGCTGTAATTTTCCACAGTAAGAACAAAGAGGTGTTCTTACACCTGGAAAAGACTATAAAAGGCTAAAAGAAGAACAGGAGTACTTGTGGCACCGTAGAGACTAACAAATTTATTAGAGCATAAGCTTTCGTGGACTACAGCCCACTTCTTCGGATGCATATAGAATGGAACATATATTGAGGAGATATATATACACACATACAGAGAGCATAAACAGGTGGGAGTTGTCTTACCAACTCTGAGAGGCCAATTAATTAAGAGAAAAAAAACTTTTGAAGTGATAATCAAGCTAGCCCAGTACAGACAGTTTGATAATAAGTGTGAGAGTACTTACAAGGGGAGATAGAGTCAATGTTTGTAATGGCTCAGCCATTCCCAGTCCTTATTCAAACCGGAGTTGATTGTGTCTAGTTTGCATATCAATTCTAGCTCACCAGTCTCTCTTTGGAGTCTGTTTTTGAAGTTTTTCTGTTGTAATATAGCCACCCGCAGGTCTGTCACTGAATGACCAGACAGGTTAAAGTGTTCTCCCACTGGTTTTTGAGTATTTTGATTCCTGATGTCAGATTTGTGTCCATTAATTCTTTTGCGTAGAGACTGTCCGGTTTGGCCAATGTACATGGCAGAGGGGCATTGCTGGCACATGATGGCATATATCACATTGGTAGATGTGCAGGTGAACGAGCCCCTGATGGTATGGCTGATGTGATTAGGTCCTATGATGATGTCACTTGAATAGATATGTGGACAGAGTTGGCATCGGGGTTTGTTACAAGGATAGGTTCCTGGGTTAGTGGTTTTGTTCAGTGATGTGTGGTTGCTGGTGAGTATTTGCTTTAGGTTGGGGGGTTGTCTGTAAGCAAGGACAGGTCTGTCTCCCAAGATCTGTGAGAGTAAAGGATCATCTTTCAGGATAGGTTGTAGATCTCTGATGATGCGCTGGAGAGGTTTTAGTTGGGGGCTGAAGGTGACAGCTAGTGGTGTTCTGTTATTTTCTTTGTTGGGCCTGTCTTGTAGGAGGTGACTTCTAGGTACTCGTCTGGCTCTGTCAATCTGTTTTTTCACTTCAGCAGGTGGGTATTGTAGTTTTAAGAATGCTTGATAGAGATCTTGTAGGTGCTTGTCTCTATCCGAGGGATTGGAGCAAATGCGGTTATATCTTAGAGCTTGGCTGTAGACAATGGATCGTGTGGTATGGTCTGGATGGAAGCTGGAGGCATGTAGGTAAGTGTAGCGGTCAGTAGGTTTCCGGTATAGGGTGGTATTGATGTGACCATCGCTTATTAGCACAGTAGTGTCCAGGAAATGGACCCTTGTGTGGATTGATCTAGGCTGAGGTTGATGGTGGGATGGAAATTATTGAAATCATGGTGAAATTCCTCAAGGGCTTCTTTTCCATGGGTCCAGATGATGAAGATGTCATCAATGTAGCGCAAGTAGAGTAGGGGCGTTAGGGGACGAGAGCTAAGGAAGCGTTGTTCTAAGTCAGCTGTAGTAAGTGAAGGCAACATAGTAAAGGCCTAATGAAGGCCCAGTATGAGGCCTGAACCAAACTAAAGTAATGGTCAAGGCTTTGCTAGCATAGAAAGCAAAGTTAAGCTGTGAGCAAGAGGCAGGCCCTGCTCACAGAAGTTGGCAAGGAAAGGGCTGATGTTGCATAGTTACAGCATAAACATGGTACCAAGACACACTATACCGGAACATTCCACAGATAACATGGAACAGGCCGACCCATCCCAATGACAGGGGCAAAAGGGTAAAATGATGGATAGAGATGTTTTGGTCGAACCAACAGGTACAAGGTGCGAGGCGGCCCCTTACTGCATAGAGGGGTTGTACCTTGCTACGTAGAGGGGTTGCACCTCAATACGTCAAGAGTGATGTGTAACTTGTTTGTACTTGTGTATAAGAATGTATCCCTGGGGTGGTGTCTTTGTCCGGCTGAGGGGGCAGTGGAAAGTCCCGCCACTGAGCTGAGTCCATTGCCGAGCGGCACTTTCTAGCAGTATGCCCGGTAGACTAAGTAATCTACGGGGAACTGAAATTGTGTCAGGGTCGCAATAAACCTGGCCGAGGGGCCTTTGTATCTTAGTAGACTCTGTGGTTATTGGGGATTCTCGTCGGGTCTGCTGTATCAGCTATCTGCGCAGAGCTGGGGCAGCACAAAGAGGGAACACACGCACGCAGCCGAGTAATATCAACAGGAGGAAGCAGAAGCACCACACCGGTAGCCTCTCACAACACTGGTGACCCCGACCGCTGATCTGGTGAGTAAGCAAAACTGCCGTGGTAGGAATCGCGATCTAACATGGCAGTAAACCTCGAGCTAGGGAACCCCCTTATCCCCTCCCTCATGATCCCCACGGAGTTTAATAATTGTTGAACCCGCTGGATTGCCAGTAAGGGGGGTCCATATGAATTTAAAAAAGAGAGTGGGGAAACATGGACTGGCTTATGTAGAGCAATGGTAGAAACCGAGGCTCTGAGAAACAGTAATAAGAGTAAAAAAGCAAGAATTTTGCAACTCATGTCTCTGGTAGTGAGACAGCTCAGACAGCATGTTGGAATGCTGGCCAAACAAGTCACAGAAAAAACAGGAGGAGTAGAAGAGGTAACCCGGGCAGTCGAGCACTGGAAAGCCCAAGCTCTGTTAGCACAGCAACAGGCGGGCCAAACTCATGATATGCTCGAGCAAGTAAAGCAGGAAAATAAAAAATTGGAAACAGCTGTAGAAAACCTGCAGAAGCAAAAAGTGCCGTCCCCTGTTATAAATATTGGTGGTAAACAGCAGGCTTCAGGTAGCTCCCCTGTGCCTGAAGAATGGGGACAGAAGTGGAAAAACGTGGTTCTAATTAAATTTAAAAGATGAAACGGTGTCCACTGCATTGCAACCACCACCTTATGATAAAAGCCAGGTTCCAGTTAAACTTACACTGAGACCTAGACTGGTGCCTGTCAGAACAGGACAAGTAAGTGCACAGAGCGAAAGAGTAGCACATAATACTTTCACAGAATTGGTAAATCAGATGAAGGAAAATATGGAACAGTTCACAGAGCACATTAGGAGACAGGAGCTGCGACTCGATCGCAGGGGAGTGAATAAAAAAGCATTTCAAAGTAAAAAACCAAAATTAAATGGGTTAACACCTAGAATTGATGCAATAACACATGGAGCTGCCCAAAACCAGTTAACTGCAGCAAAAAACGGCACTCCCGCCATCCATCTGGCATGCACACAAAAGCAACAGACATTGGGGGAACAAATTCAAGTTTTACAAGAGCAGGTAACTACCCCCATTCTCCTCTCAAAGCCAGGATAAAAAATGGGCGCGGTTCCTAACTGTGCAGGTTCCCAACTGCTTTGACCCACGGAACCACACTCCGCGCTCATATTTGAAAATAGAACTCTCTTTCTCAAATATTTTTACATATCGGTTAAGTTTTGTTCTTTATATGTTTTCTTAGTTTGCTAAATTTGCTGCTGCTGCTGCCTGTACTTTCAAATATCTTGATAGAGTTAATCTCTCTTGGCTCAAGTCTCACTACCTTCCTAGGTTGCTCTTCACCCCACCCTCTTTCCCCCACCTCTCCTCAATTCTGCTCTCTTTTTGTTTTAAAAGTTAAAAGTTATAGTTTTTACAGAAACCTCCAAAAGATAAAGCAATTGAAAACAGAATAAAACAAGAAACAAAAAGAAAACAAGGTAAAAACTTTACTTTAAATAAATTCCAGTAAATTAAGTATTTTAACCCTTCAGGAATGCAACAGCTGAAATTATTCCTAACTTTCTTGAAGATATGGTTGCCAAGCAACAGAAATGCACACTCTGCTTCTAATCCTAACCACTCACTAATATTTCAAACATGGGCTTTTTTATTTCCATGTAGCAGAGTTTTAAAATAATGTTAAATAGAAAGTAATGCAAAATTCCTTGTTTCCAAATTAATACAATACATTTAGCAAATATTAATATATTTTTAACAATTTATGTAACAAGTTTTAAATAAAGTAATAATTTGTTTATTCAAATATAACCCTTTTTATTTTTTATTTTTGTTTGCCTTATTTTGTATAGTTATAAATAGAATTCTGGCGCCATTTGTTGTTAATTGTAAGTTTGTCCTGTATGTCATGTGTATTGTTTTGTGTTGTATGTTGTGTGTGTCACGTGACTATTTTTTATTATTTTTATTTTGTTACAACAAAAGTCAATTTTATACCCTTTTAAAAATTTATATATTTGTGGTACCACACTATTTTAAAATCATGGTTAGGGTATAATCATTATTAGCACCAATTTTTTGTGCAAAGTTCAAAAAGGTTTCAGTTACAAATATATGTACATATATTTCCATATGTTTCTGCCTCAACAAATAATGCAATTGCAAACAAAAAATATTCTCTTATCAATCACAGTTTTGTTTTGTTTTTTTTAAGATTTTTTTTTATTTTGTTATTCAAAGAAAAAAGGTAAGGGGAAACCTTAACATTAAGGTAAAAATAATATCAACAAAATGTTAATTTCTTGTTTGGGCTTTTTATAAACTTGTTTGCACTTTTAAATATAGTTATAAGAATATCATAACCAAAATGTTTTAAAAATAACAATTTATGCATAAAGCTAACCAAACAATTTGAACAGGTTTCCACTTTTGGCTCCCAAACATAGCAAAGCATCATGAAAGTATACCCTCAAATACCCTCAAAGTACTGCATTTAAAATTTATTTTAGTGTAATTTTATAGTTAGTTTAATTTTGTATGCTTTTCTTTTGTTATGTTATGTTAATGGGAAGCAGTGGTTGTTAAAGTTGTGCATCTAAACAGTTAACAAAAGTGAAATTGGTATCACAAGCAAATTAACTCTAAAAAGCTTAGTAAAAATTCTGTTAACTCCTTTGCTGAAACAAATTGTTCAGCAAGGGAAAGCAATACACCTTCTTATAGAAGATTGTGAGCATTTATTTTAGCCGTTAAGCATTACATTTCGTATAAAAATATTAGTAATGCACTTCAAATGAAAATGAATGTCTATACAACAATTGCAAAAGTATAGCTTGTGTTATAAAAGGCTCGGTCCCTATTACCTTGTTCTTATTACATTGTAAACAAACTAAGTTAAACTGTGTATTAAGTTTGAGTTACTGAAAACAAAAACAAACAAAACCCCTTTATTATGTTAACTAACTAGCTGTTTAAGTTGCATCCCACAGACCAAAACCACCAGAAAATATCACACCCTGAAGACACCAGATGATATCAGTATACAGTGAAGAAACCCCGAAGCATCAAAAACAGAAAAATGAAGTGCTTTATAAATAAGAGACTGGTCAAATACACCTCGATCTACCATATATGGACAATTAAGTTAACAATCAGCTAAAAACCACTAGCTGGACCAGGATAAGCCATCATTTAATTTCAACTTGGTTACTATGTAAAAACAACTGTATTATTGCTGTACTACTGTATTATCATTGTACTGTTGTCTTATTGCTGTATTGTATTATTGCTGTACAACATTTACAATGTGCATAACCTTGCTAAACTGTTTAACCAACACACAT
Source organism: Chrysemys picta bellii (assembly GCF_011386835.1). Lineage (NCBI taxonomy): Eukaryota > Metazoa > Chordata > Testudines > Emydidae > Chrysemys > Chrysemys picta. The sequence goes on along the minus strand of NC_088802.1, from coordinate 638,043 downwards.
GTAAAAATCAACAAACAAATGGCAGCAAACAACATGAAAGCAAGGAAAAAAAAAAAACAATGTGGTAAACAAACAAAAAGTTACATAGTAACTACAAATTAGGTAAACAAATTGCCTGTTAGTACCGGTCATAATTTAGGTCAGTAACACTGCATCCTAACTGAGGCACATGTTATTCAAAACAATCTTGTTCAGTGTCTGGGTACCAATACTACATCCTGACACAGAACTGTTTAATAAATTGGTTACTGTCCATTCAGTAGGTTATCTGGAAGACAGCATCCATAACAAACAACTGGATCTATGTCAACTACTGGTGTATCGCAGAGCCGTGCAACCAATGGAACAGAGACGCTGGCCACTTCTATTTCCTGCCCAGTGAAGCTAACCAGAGGGTGACAACTAGCAGTAAGGGTAACCTATAACATGAATGGACAGTACTGGGTAGTAACTAATTACAATATATTTCTATATAAAGGCCTCAGTGGTAGTGTCACTACTCCAAATTTCTGTTTTACTTCTCATATACATAGCACTGTGGGACACACCATCACAATCCCTATCCAGTATTTCAAAACACTCAGCCTACTACTACTGATGAGACAGGTAATAACTAGAATTGCCCTAATAAGAGTGTGTTTCTATCTGTGTCACCAAAGTAAAAGGGCCAGAGTACAACACCGGACTGGAAAAACATGGTTATGCTTAGATATAAGGTGGTGTCATATGTACACATACATACTATACATATATGCCCATACACACGCCAAATATATAAGCCATATCCATATAATTGATATATATTAATTATTTGGAAGTGTCTCTAAAGCTCAATCATAATACTACATTCCTCAGTCATGGTCCCGGGCCTAACATTCCCAGGCCCACCATATGGGATTAAAAAAACGAATTGGATAATAAAATCTGTCTGCCAGTCGTACGAGGGAATGTGCAGACTAAACAGACGGATGGGGCATAAGTGTATGAATAATAAAAGAAGGTAACCATATAAGTGTTTAGCCCACTGGGTTATCTTCAGTCCATGCATTATGCTTTTCCGGGACGATGAGTAAACATCCTCCCCTTAAAAAGACAAAAAGTGGGGGAATGTAGTAAGTGAAGGCAATGTAGTAAGTAAAGGCCTAATGAAGGCCCAGTATGAGGCCTGAACCAAACTAAAGTAATGGTCAAGGCTTTGCTAATATGAAGCAAAGTTAAGCTGTGAGCAAGAGGCAGGCCCTGCTCACAGAAGTTGACAAGGAAAGGGCTGATGTTGCATAGTTACAGTGTAAACATGGTACCAAGACACACTATACCGGAACATTCCACAGATAACATGGAACAGGCCGACCCATCCCAATGACAGGGGCAAAAGGGTAAAATGATGGATAGAGATGTTTTGATCGAACCAACAGGTACAAGGTGCGAGGCGGCCCCTTACTGCATAGAGGGGTTGTACCTTGCTGCGTAGGGGGGTTGCACCTCAATACGTCAAGAGTGATGTGTAACTTGTTTGTACTTGTGTATAAGAATGTGTCCCTGGGGTGGTGTCTTTGTCCGGCTGAGGGGGCAGTGGAAAGTCCCGCCACTGAGCTGAGTCCATTGCCGAGCGGCACTTTCTAGCAGTATGCCCAGTAGACTAAGTAATCTACGGGGAACTGAAATTGTGTCAGGGTCGCAATAAACCTGGCCGAGGTGCCTTTGTATCTTAGTAGACTCTGTGGTTATTGGGGATTCTCGTCGGGTCTGCTGTATCAGCTATCTGCGCAGAGCTGGGGCAGCACAAAGAGGGAACACACGCACGCAGCCGAGTAATATCAACAGGAGGAAGCAGAAGCACCACACCGGTAGCCTCTCACAACATCAGCCATAAAAATGTTGGCATATTGTGGGGCCATGCGGGTACCCATAGCAGTGCCGCTGACTTGAAGGTATATATTGTCCCCAAATGTGAAATAGTTGTGGGTGAGGACAAAATCACAAAGTTCAGCCACCAGGTTAGCTGTGACATTATCAGGGATACTGTTCCTGATAGCTTGTAGTCCATCTTTGTGTGGAATATTGGTGTAGAGGGCTTCTACGTCCATAGTGGCCAGGATGGTGTTTTCTGGAAGATCACCGATGGATTGTAGTTTCCTCAGGAAGTCAGTGGTATCTCGAAGATAGCTGGGAGTGCTGGTAGCGTAGGGTCTGAGGACAGAGTCTACATATAAGTCTATATAAGGCTAATGCCTCATCTCCATCTTGTCTTCAATCCTGCTTCCTACCTCTGGAGGAACTTTGCTACAAGCTGAAGCTCTGAACAAAGGACTGAGGACCCATTCCAGCGGGGGATGTAATCCAGAGACTTGATTTGAACCTGCAGTTTATTCCATCGCTGCTGCAAGGCTGAACCAAGAACTGTGCCATTACTGTATGTAATTGATTCCATTTAACCAATTCTAACTCTCATCTCTATCTTTTTCCTTTTATGAATAAACCTTTAGATTTTAGATTCTGAAGGATTGGCAACAGCGTGATTTGTGGGTAAGAGCTGACTTGTATATTGACCTGGGTCTGGGGCTTGGTCCTTTGGGATCAGGAGAACCTTTTTCTTTTACTGGGGTATTGGTTTTCATAACCATTTGTCCCCATAACGTGTGGCACTGGTGGTAATACTGGGAAACTGGAGTGTCTAAGGAGATTGCTTGTGAGACTTGCGGTTAGCCAGTGGGGTGAGACCGAAGTCCTCTTAGTCTGGCTGGTTTGGTTTGCCTTAGAGGTGGAAAAAAACCCAGCCTTGGGCTGTAACTGCCCTATTTGAGCAATTTGTCCTGAGTTGGCACTCTCAGTTGGGTTCCACCAGAACCACATTGTCACAGCCCCGTGCCCCATTCCCTGCCCCCCTGAGCCAGCCAGTCCCTGGTGCTCACACTCCAGCTCAGGGTCTCTCCCCAGGACTGTGGGGGCGTCACCGGGGCTGTCCCAGCTCCCTGCCCTGATGGCTCACGGGGCACCAGGGGCAGGGGAGAGAATCCCTCAGGGGCAGGGCCTGGCGCTGGGCAGGGGCCATGAACAGCCCTCAGCAAAGGAGCTGCCCTGGGCCCCCAGCCTGGGGGGTGTGAACTGCTCGGGGCCCCCTGCCCTGCAGAGCCCTAGCCCGGCTGACTGGCTCCCCGGAGCCCTCCAGGGGCTGTGGGGGGAGCTGAGTGGGGATGCGCAGTCTCTGGTGGGGGCTGGTACTGGGAGGGTCCACTGGTGAGCGGGACTAGGAAGGGGTGCCTGGCAGAGAAGGTGCCCCCCTTTCTGTGCCGTACCGATCTGGGCCCGCGTGCGGTTGGACCTCTGGATTATGATCTCCATGTTCTTCTTCAGCACGGCGATATTGCCCAGGGCGCCCTGCGCCTCGTAGCTGGTGAACTTGCCGAAGTCAGGCAGGCGCCAGACGGTCTCCTTCCTCTCCAGGTCCACGTGGAAGATCTCGTCCTGGTCGAACTCAAACATGAACTCCCCGGACGCCTGCTGTGCCGGGTCCGTGCGCTGGTAGAAGGCCACCTGGGAGAGCATGTTCTCCGCTGCGGGGAGACGGGCGTCAGCACCGGCACCAACCCCCTGGGCACAGGGTCTCTCAGCACTTCCCCTAAAGCCACAGCTCCCCAGCTCCCAGGCCTTGACATTGGCCCTAGGACTTCCTGGTGTGAGGGGTAAGCGGGTGCAGGGAGGCCAGGGACCCCTGGTATCGTGCTGGGGCATTGGGGTCAGCACTGCCTGGGAGGGGACAGCGCCCCCTACTGTGCTCCCCCTTCTGCTCATTTGTTCACTCCAGGTCTCCCATCCAAGTAGTGACCAGGCCTCTACCCATTTAACTTATGAAGGGGGACACAATCCCCACCCAAAGTGGCTCCTGGAGGGAGTTGGGGGCTGCGGCTGCAGGACATTTCATTCTCTCGTCTGTGTGTGGGGCTGGTTCCGTGTCCCGGTGTCGCCATGACCTGGTTCTCGGGGCGATTTCAGTCCCTGGCCCCCGACACTCACACCCCTACAGTCCTCAGCTTAAACCTCTCCAACGCATCATCAGTGATCTACAACCCATCCTGGACAATGATCCCTCACATTCACAGACCTTGGGAGGCAGGCCAGTCCTCGCCCACAGACAACCTGCCAACCTGAAACATATTCTCACCAGCAACCACGCACCGCACCATAACAACTCTAACTCAGGAACCAACCCATGCAACAAACCTCGATGCCAACCCTGTCCACATATCTACACCAGTAACACCATCACTGGACCTAACCAGATCAGCTACAACATCACCGGCTCATTCACCTGCACGTCCACCAATGTGATATATGCCATCATATGCCAGCAATGCCCTTCTGCTATGTACATTGGCCAAACTGGACAGTCACTACGCAAGAGGATAAATGGACACAAGTCAGATATCAGGAATGGCAATATACAAAAACTTGTAGGAGAACACTTCAACCTCCCTGGCCACACAATAGCAGATGTAAAGGTAGCCATCTTACAGCAAAAAAACTTCAGGACTAGACTCCAAAGAGAAACTGCTGAGCTCCAGTTCATTTGCAAATTTGACACCATCAGATCAGGATTAAACAAAGACTGTGAATGGCTATCCAACTAAAGAAACAGTTTCTCCTCCCTTGGTGTTCACACCTCAACTGCTAGCAGAGCACCTCACCCTCCCTGATTGAACTAACCTCGTTATCTCCACACTGATATATACCTGCCTCTGGAGATTTCCATTACTTGCGTCTGATGAAGTGGGCATTCACCCATGAAAGCTTATGCTCCCAGTACTTCTGTTAGTCTCAAAGGTGCCACAGGACCCTCTGTTGCTTAATACTGAAACAGTGCAAGTCTCAGTGATTTAAGCAGGAATTGGATTGAAAGTGAAACTTACAAAGGCAGCTGACTGAGCAGATATGGCTCTTAACAAGCATCTTAATTGTCAATTAGCCAGTTATTGGGGTAACCGGTTTTATGAATGAATGTTGTTTCATTCATAAAAACTTTACTTATGAAGTTACATTAATAAAGTGAACAAGTAAAAACAATTTCATTCATCAGTTCTACATTTGGGGGGGCTCAGATTCAGGACCAAGGTCAGGTGGGGGGGGACAGCTTGGGCTCTGGTGCCCCCCCACCCCGATCCTGATTTCAGGTTTTGCGCAAAAATTCCCTGTGGTCAGAGGGCACCTGAGCTGGAGTGTGAGCACCAGGGACTGGCTGGCTCAGGGGGGCAGGGCTGGAATGAGCCTGGTGGGGGGGTAGAGGGAGCCGCTGCCCCCTATCCCCAGCCCCCCTCCTCTCAGTAGCACCGCTCAACTCCACCAGCCCCAGCGCAGCCCGGTCGGAATCTTCCGGAGACCGATGACACTGCCCGGAGCCTCGCACTGATTGGCCGGGGTTGGGGGGTTACTTGAGTTCAAGGTGAAGTGGAAGCTTTTGGGAAAAGTCCCGAGGCCTGGGCTGGGGGGAGGGGACCGATGCTCACACCAGTCCTGCCCAGGGACACGATACACATACACACCACCCATGTGGCGATGCACCGAGAGCCATGGCGGGGTTAATCCACAGGGGTGAGGCTGGGTTGTGGAACCACCTGCCCCGGGGCACATGGGGGCAGAGGAGCTGGGATGGGGCCAGCTGCCAGGATGGGTGTGACAGGGTTCGGAGTCGGGTTGAATTAGGATTTTTAAATGTTGTCTTATTGTCCTTAATCCTGTTGGCCATTGAATCATTTAGCTTCCCTTATCCATCGCCTGTATTTGTTTATTTGCAACTTATATTTGTTGCCATTTACTTCCCCTTTTCCTATCCCTTGTATATTGATTTTTTTAATGTTTGATCATTGTTTCCACATCTCCTTTAAACCAGGATGGCGTCTTGCCTGGTGCAACTTTTTCTGTGTCTGTGGAATCGTGGCTTGTGACTTGTGAGGGGTCTGTGAGCTGTCAGGGGGAGCTCTGGTGGTGGGGCGCCTGTGAGCCAGGGGATCCTTTTCCCAAGGGAAGGGCCAGTAGCCCTTGGGGTGGGGTGTGAGCTGAAGGGATCCCTCTCTCTGAAGGGAGGGGAGGGTCCAGGCAGGATTTTCTGAGCTGGCCCAGCCACCCTATCTTAGGGCTACCATATGTCCGGATTTCCCCGGACATGTCCGGCTTTTCGATCTATAAATAGCCGACCGGGGGGAAATCCCGGACATTTTTAGATTTTTAAAAATCCCCCCCTGGACGGCTATTTATAGACTGAAAACCGGCGGCCAAGCACCACTGGGCACGCAAAGCCCCTTCCCGGCTCCCCCCATCCCCTGCAGCCTTACCACGCTGTCCGGCCCCACAGCTGTCTTCCCCCTCCTCCCCTCCCCTGAACGCTCCGCCCCCTGCTGCTCCCCCTCCCCTGCTTCCCGCCAATCAGAGCTTCCCGGGAAGTCTGAAAAGAAGCAGAGGCAAGCGGGCAGCAGCAGGTAAGCTGGAGCGGGCGGGGGGGGGGGCGCGAGGAGGAGAGCTCCGGGGAGGTGAGTCCCTGGCCAAGCGGCGCCCGGCGGCCCCAGTGGCTCCGGCCCAGCTCGGGCCCCAGGGCGGCAGCCCCGGCGCCAGCCGAGCATCCCCGGCTCGGGCCCCAGCAGCGCCGGCCCCGGTTCCAACCGAGTGCGTCGGCCCAGCCCCAGCCGAGCACCTCCAGCCCGGCCCCAAGCCCCGCAACCCCGGCCGGAGCTCCGGCCGGAGCGCAGCCCCATTCCTGGGCTCTTTAAACCCGGCCCTGGTCAGGGGACAGGGAGGGGGGGTTGGATGGGTCTGGGGTTTGGGGGGGCTGTCAGGGGGGCGGGGGTGTGAAGAGGGGTTGGGACAGTCAGGGACAGGGAGTAGGGGGGGTTAGATGGGTCTGGGGTTCTGGGGGGGCTGTCAAGGGGGCAGGGGTGTGGAGAGGGGTTGAGGCAGGCAGGTAGCAGAGGGGGTTGGATGGGTCGGGAGTTCTGGGGCTCCTGTCAGGTGGCGGGGAGCAGTTGGATAGGGCATGGGAGTCCCCGGGGGTCTGTCTGGGGGCGGGGGTGTGAATATGGGGTGGGGGTGTGGATAAGGGTCAGGGCAGTCAGGGGATAGGTAGGGTCGTAGGGGGGCAGTGAGGGTGGGGGGTTCTCAGGAGGGGGCAGTCAGGGGACAAGAAGCAGGGCGGCTTAGATGAGGGTGGGGTCCTAGGGGGCAGGCGGTTTTGAGGGGGGCAATCAGGGAGTGGGAAGTGGGAGGGAGTGAATGGGGGCGGGACAGGGGTGGGGCTAGAGCAGGGCTCCACCCCCACCCCCACCCGTGTCCTTTCTTTTGCTTGTGGAAATATGGTAACCCTACCCGATCTGGCTTAGCTGCCCTCACGGCGTCTCTAGGCTGGGCCGCTCCCCGTTCCGTGATGTACTGGGAGCTGCTCCCCATCCCCTGCACTGGGCCAGCGCCAGCACCAGGGACTCTCCCAGGATCGGTTCCCTGACATGTGCTCCTGGGACCCGGGGCTTTGCCAGGGACTTTCCATGCACCGGTTGCGGATCCAGCAGCACCAATCGCAGGCCCTGGGGCCGCCGGTTACCGGGTGAAACTGCTGCAGCGAGAGCCGGGTCTGGGCTCTGCATGAGCCGTGTCTGCTCCATCCCCGGCCCAGGGGACAGGGCGCGCCCCGAGCTGGAGAGACGCCCCGGCCGGAGGGGCAGCAGCCTCCATATGCCCTGCTAGAGGGCAACCAGCGCCCCGCAGCCCTGTGACCCCTGACCTGCCAGTCCCTCCTGAATCCCAGCCCCTCAGCCCTACGCCCTGCCCCAGGGTAACCCCGACCCATTAATCCCAACCCCTCCAGACCCTGTCCTGTGTGCCAACCGCTAGCCCCAAACTCCACTCTGGGTAACCCCAGAACCTCCCATCCTGGTCCCTGCCTGAGCCCAGACCCTGCTTGTGACGAACTGGGACTATTCTTACTGTGGTCTGTGAATGCTGAGAAGGGAGTGTGGCTGGGATAGTCTGCATTGGGGGATGGGAGACTGACCGACGGAGAATACCTGAGCATGTACCCCAACGAGACCCTGCCCCACGACCTGTGCAGCTGCAAACCCCACTCCAGAGCCTGGCAGCTGCGCCACAACGCCAGCCAGAACCGCCTGGTGAAGGCCATCGCACCATGTGGCGACGACAGAGGAAAGGAAACAGAACGCCAGGTCTGTGGTAGCCAGAAAGCCTTAAAAGCCTCAAGCCGAAAAAACCTCCCAGGAAAACTTTCCTGGGGTTTTTATTCTTTCTACCTCTCTGCTTACAACACTTCTAACTGGTTACATTCTTGCGCATAGGGAAAGCATACAGTGTACAACAACATGAGATAGCAAACCCATATCTTGTGCACGTGAAAGCCAACTGCGAGGGAGACAAACAGGCCAGCCAAGAAGTTTCCCAAATCACAGACGCTGGGGTGAAGGCCACTCCTGCCTTGTAGCCATGGAAACAGTGTGCCGTAACCATGGGCTGGCAATTTGGGAGCTATGCATTCCTACATCCCCCCCTTTTCTATTTTAGATGCGGTGTTTAAACGGAGCACGCTCGCAGGGTAGCATGCACAGTGCCACTAGATTGGGTATACACTGAACAAAGCAGCAAAATAAAACACTAAGGACTAAAACTAAAACCCCATACTATAAGAGGGTTTTTATCTACCCTGAGGGTAGCCATAACTAAATGTAATTTCACTAAAAAGGAAAAACATCCTGGCAAATGGCTTAAGCATAACATTTCAGCATATCAATTTGCTATTGCATGCAATTACTATTATCAGTAAGCTTAAAACAACACATTTCTTTTACTGTCTCACACCCCAGATGTTGCTGCGTGGTTTGCAGACAGGAACAAGGCAGGTACTTAACAGACCTTGCATGTCCGGGGCAACGGCCAGGCAGAAATCAGATTGATTTAATACTTGTGCCAGGTAAACCCAGATGTCTTGGTGAATTACCCAATCCCACATGCATCCTCTCCATGGACCCGGCAGGATACGGTATGTGGGATCCCACACCCCCTCAACCGGTCCATATGCTTGGAAGGAGCACTGAGAACATCCACACTTCCACCCAGAAAGTCTCCAAGTATGTCTCCATGGCCACAGATCAGATGGTACTCCTGATGTGTCTGTAAGGGCAGTGGGCCAAGCCTGATGCTCTAGATCATTTCGAATGGCCATTAGCTGGTCCTTCAAGAAATCCTGAATCTCTGAGCATGCTAGATCCCACTGCAATGCCTTCCCAGCCTCAGTGATATTCAATACCATCTCTGTCAGCAACTTCTGGGTCATTGAACTAAGGGCGGAAATAACATGTAACTCACCAACTCCAGCCTGTACCTGGGTTAGTTGTGCTCCAGAAACAAGGCCAATGGCCTTCTCTAGTTGCCCCAATTTCTCATCATGTTCTTGGTTCTTAAAAATATTCCAAACTGCTGCTGCATTATTGGCCCCATCCCAAAGGGATCCGGTCAAGTCTCTCTTCTTTCTAGAGGAAATAACCCAAGCCCTCTGTTATGCTAATCTAATGGCAGCCCCCTGTGAGCAATTTGGGTATTCATTTAATTGTTCACTAATTGGGTGACCAAATAACAATAAGGGCCTCTCTCATTGATTTTATCAAATCTATGGCATTGTCTGTATTTGGATGTGTTACAGGGGTAATAGTGTAATGGAGGAGATGGCAGGGGTAATGGCAACAAGGTGCCTTTGGTACTTATCATTTAAAATCCAATTAGGGAGGGCAATACATGCTGAAGGACTTATCCAAAACACAGGGCGCAGCCTGTAGAATAAACCCCAAAATCCAATCAATACCATGTTCCCAAGCATGGGTCCCACAAGTTTCTTCCTGCCAGTGTATAATTCTTTGTTTCTTCACCAGGGTCAGTTCTTAATGTCTCTTGTAGTCAGGAATCCCTGGACTTTGTGGTTTCAATGAAGCAAGTGTTCCTTCTTCTCTTTTCCTGAAACAGTGTGGTTTAGCATCATACAGGGGAGAGGTTACTAGCACATCACCCTGTAATGGTTTTGCTTCTTCTAGAAAAATCCAAAGGCACAATAGGTCTGTCAGTGGACGAGGGAGAGGTTACTAGCACTTCACCTTGTCTTGTCTTTTTTTTTTTTTTTTTTTTGCTGTCCAGAAGGCACAGCAGAGCTAGAAGGAGAAATAGGCTTATCATCAGTCGGAGAGTCCTCCCGAGGTGGAGGGGTCTTTTTACAGTGAGAAGCATAGGTCCAGGCAGGTAGTCCTTGGCACTTCACAGCGGTGTTGGTGGTTAACAGGACTTGGAAAGGGCCTTTCCAGCATGGAGCCAAAGCAGTCTTTCGTTGATGGACTTTACATAGACTCAGTCTCCTGGTTTCAATGAATGGCAGGGGTGCTAGGGTCTTTGGGTAGCACTTCTCTACCTGTAAGAAAAGAAACCTAACACATTTCATTAATGCCTGGCAGTGTTTTGCAGATTTTACAGCTGCTTGGGCACATTCAAGCCCCCCCCCTTTTCTTGGGGGTCAGCCAAGTTTTGGCTGTGACCTTGGATGAGCCTGCTAGCTGTATTTTCCTCTCAGTTAACTCATTCTGTGCTTTTTCCTCTTCTCCCTTTCTCAGCTTCTTTTAACCTACAAAGGAAACTTCCACTCTTCACTTATACACCTTTTCTCAACAATGAACACATACACATTGCCATTATACAGTACATTAGTCTTATTATTCAATGTATGCCATGTACACCCTTCCAGTAAAATAACTTTGTTACAAAGCTTTGAACCAACAAACCAGGATAAGCACACCCACTTTTGAGGAGTCCACTCGGTACAACCTCTGGTGTCCAATAGCTTTCCTCCCTCCCCAGCCCTCTGGCTAGAAATCTGAGGTAGCCAGAAGGATCCCATGGGCAATATGGGGAGTGGGTTAACCTTCCATGTCCTTGCTTCCAAAGACTGTTGGTATGCAAATTTTAACAACAATTTTTCAATTAAAAAATCTGGCCAATGAAGTTTCTTTTTCTTACTTAAGCAAATGTATTAGACTTTAGTATATCACATTTTCCTGATTTATCCAAACACTTTGTATTCCAAGTTGAATAAAACAAGTATCTGCTTTTTGATTTAATCCTCCTATTTAATTTTGAGGTAGACTGTTTTAAGAAAATATTAAACCCAACAATTCTGGCCACAAGACAAACACCACAAGACAGGACAAAGAACACAAAAATAATTCCTATTGTGCCAGTAAATGCATGGTACATTGAATGCTGTTCAGCTGGCATCCGTTTTCTCTGATGATCTGAAAGACAAAAGACCAGAGGTCTACCCCTTCTGGGTAGTCAGTCATTGCTTAAAATATTTCCTTTATATACACACATACTCTTGTTGATTTCAGGCAAAACAGAGGAATTACCCCATATTTCCTTGTATTTGTTTCATAGGCAGCCCAGGTTTCAGTGGCTTCTATCTTATTAGTTAGAAAATTGCATTAATACAGATGCTTTCTGGCTTGCTTCCAGATCCAAAGCTATCCACAGCTTAAAGATTCTTACTTAAAAAGGGACACCATTAACTTTCCCAGTCTTTTGATTGCCTTTTACTTCTAACTCCTGCTTTCAAACACCCAGTGATCTGAAAGAGACAACACAACCTATATTGGTAGGTTTGCATTTCTTTTACCTCTGCTACAATATACACTGCACATGTTCTGGGGAAAATGCACATCCTCTCCACAATTCAATTTCCACAACACTAGCCACATCAATTTCTACACAAGGTGTAACTATTTCTTTTTTGAACACCGGGTAAAGGCCATTTACTTAACATATAATTCAAAGGGCTATCCTTAGAGGGTTTTACCAGAGACCCACCCATCTGCCTGCTGACACTCTAACAGAGAATTACACAGAGAACAGAGAGAATTATGGCCTAATAGGATCCTATTACAGGAATTTCTACTAATACTGACCACTACAGGGGACGGGACAGAAGGATCCCAATTCGACCTCAGAGCTTCATCGCACGCGATGGCTTCCACTCTGAGCAATTAGGAATGAGAGGCTCAGTTCCGTTCACACACCTAACGCCCAATGTATAAGACAGAAATTCATTAACCGGTTAACCAAAACCAAAACCAAACCAAACCAGAACCAGATAGTGTCTCCTTATCCTATTAGGACTCACCTTATCGGAGCACGAACCCCAGGGGCTGCGGTGAAGCAGAGAAAAGGGGCAAAACACCCCGTTGGCGCCGTTCCCAATTTGCCACAGCCATCCGGAGTCCAATGCCCGAGCTAGGAGAGTCCCGGCGGAGTCGCCAGAAACTGTTACCGAAATATCGGGTCCACCTAGCTGAGAGCCAATAACAGCCAGACAGGGATAAGGAGGAGTTGCTTTATTCTGCAGAATAAAGGAGAGCTTTGCACCTTGGTACAAAAACTCTGTCTCATACACATTTTACCATTCCAATTATCATCCTGGGGATTTGAAATCCCCATGCTTATAATTACTTACTCCTTTCCTTCCACTATGTCCTCAAAGTTTCCAACCTGTTTTCCAGTCAAGAAGCCATAACGACCCGCAGTCTGGATACCAGGGGCACTGGCGATCTATTTCCCTTAGAAGGTCCTCAATATGAGCGACCGGGACAACGACACATGATTGCTGCCATATAATCTTTTGTAACTCTCTTGCGTGCTCCTTCTGGGCACTGGAAAGTCCCCCCCCCCCATACTCACGAATCAGGGGCGGCAAACGGCTGCGGGGGTGCACTCGGCGTATCCAGCCGGTGAGCAGGGGGTTATCAGGTCGGGGTCACCAGCTGTGGCGACGACAGAGGAAAGGAAACAGAACGCCAGGTCTGTGGTAGCCAGAAAGCCTTCTGAGCCTCAAGCCGAAAAAACCTCCCAGGAAAACTTTCCTGGGGTTTTTATTCTTTCTACCTCTCTGCTTACAACACTTCTAACTGGTTACATTCTTGCACATAGGGAAAGCATACAGTGTACAACAACATGAGATAGCAAACCCATATCTTGTGCACGTGAAAGCCAGCTGCGAGGGAGACAAACAGGCCAGCCAAGAAGTTTCCCAAATCACAGACGCTGGGGTGAAGGCCACTCCTGCCTTGTAGCCATGGAAACAGTGTGCCGTAACCATGGGCTGGCAATTTAGGAGCTATGCATTCCTACAGCACCACGCCTGGGGGAGATCTCCGTGAACTGTACCATCCCCGGTACCGACAGCCAGCTACGACCTGACGTGGTCGTCACCGACGAGGCCCAGAAAAAGATCATCCTCGTCGACGTCACGGTCTCCTCGTAAACTGGAAAAGGACGCCCCCCGGCTGACACCCTGAGAGCGAAGGGCTATGAGGTGCAGATGGATGCCCTGATTGTCGGAGCCCTGGGCACCTGGGACCCCTGCAACGAGCGTGTGCTGCGGACCTGCGGGATCGGTCGACGCTACGCACGGCTCATGCGGCGCCTCATGGTCTCAGACGCCATCCGATGGTCCAGGGATATCTACATCGAGCACTTCACCAGCCACCAACAGTACCAGGAGGCGGGAGCCAGAGTGACATCGTTCTCCCACTACGAGAAAGGGACCAAGTGACCTTCTCCGTTGGATCATACGAACTGGAACCATAAGTTCCCCATTCCCAGCCCCATGGGCAGCAGCCCCCTCCCTGGATAGGTGCCCCCCTCCCAAGCCCAGCAGGGGGTGAGTGAGGGAAGTCCAAGGGACCGGCTCCCCAGTCAGTCTCTAGCGGGTTGGGTGTCACGGTTACGGGGCCGGGGGGCTCCCGCCTGGGTACTGCAGCTGGCACTGATGTGAGCAGAGCAGGGACGCTGGGGGCAGAGCTGTGGGGGGTGCGAGTGGGTCTCACGAAGGCACCTGGGGGATTTGGGGGCCCCAGCTCCTCCCCACGTTTATCTGAAAGGCAAAGAGGGTCAGTTACCAGGAGCCCTGGGCCCCGACGCGAGGCTGGCAGAGATCAGGCTGTTCCCCAATGCTCCCATGGAGCCTCCCATTGATGCAGGGGGGGCTAGGGGGGGGCTGGGAGGGGCACAGCAGGTGGGGGTCTCCTGATACCAGTCAGCTCTGTGTTCTTGGGGAACCGGGACGCAGTATCCAGCCTGTCTGACTCATGAAGGACACACACACCCCTGCCTCTGCTTGAACCAAAACTGATCAGAGAAAAGACTTGCAGAGAGCAGTGAAGGGTGTTGGGAGACACACCTAGACCCCTCCTGACAAGGGTGACGAGATTAAGGCAACTCCCCTGGCCTCATCTGCATCAAAGATGGGACAGGGAGACATCCCCATTAGCACACAGAATACAGAACAGAGATTCCAAGGCAAGAACCGCACTGAACTCTGGAACCAGAAAAGCAGGGACGCACTGCATGATGGGGGATCTCTCCTCCAGATTTGAATGAACCTATGCCTGCACACATCCAACTCAGCAAATTATCAGACCAATTCTAGTAATGAATCCTTAATTGAGATCCAAATACTGAAGCAGCCTACAAAAACAACAAGGAGTCCGGCGGCACCTTAAAGACTAACAGATTTATTTGGGCATAAGCTTTCCTGAGTAAAAACCTCACTTCTTCGGATGCATAGAGTGAAAGTTACAGATGCAGGCATTATATACTGACACATGGAGAGCAGGGAGTTACTTCGCAAGTGGAGAACCAGTGTGGACAGGGCCAATTCAATCAGGGTGAATGTAGTCCACTCCCAATAATAGATGAGGAGGTGTCAATTCCAGGAGAGGAAAAGCTGCTTCTGTAATGAGCCAGCCACTCCCAGTCCCTATTCAAGCCCAGAATAGGACCCAGGGAAAGGAGGCCCTTGAAGAATTGACCCTGTCATCACTGGTTCTCCACTTGCAAAGTAACTCCCTGCTCTCCATGTGTCAGTATATAATGCCTGCATCTGTAACTTTCACTCTATGCATCCGAAGAAGTGAAGTTTTTACCCACGAAAGCTTATGCCCAAATAAATCTGTTAGTCTTTAAGGTGCCACCAGACTCCTTGTTGTTTTTGTAGATACAGACTAGCACGGCTACCCCCTGATACTTGAAGCAGCCTAGTTGCATTGGGAGCTCCCTGGAAGAAAACACCACCCATAGCCAAGAGTGATCAGTTCCTATTGTCTAGTCTAAAGAAAACCCTTGAGTCATCAGTTTACCCATCTAGTGTTCTCCCTTCAACCATTGTATTTTCCCTACAAAAACTCCTACTCACCCTCTAGTCAGGGTTCTGATGCTTAGATCCAAACTCTGCATCAGTTCCACTGGAACTCCATCTCCTGACTGATCGTGCTGGGGGCGCTGCCTGTCTCCAGCACTCAGGACCCTGAGCTACCACCATCACCTGGGAACCCCGACCAGTTCAAGCCTCATGGAGTGGGTGAGATCCCCTCTTTCTCTCTCTCTCTGTTTTCCTTTCTACCTCAGGTATAACTTTCTAACCCTGACTTGTTTGATCAGTCATAGTTTTCCATATACGAGTTTTGTAACCTTTGATAATGTAACTGTGATGTTGGTTTAGGCTCCTTGTGTGGTTATCACTATTATTCAATAAATAACTTCTATGGTTAAGCTGGTTGCTTCTCTCTCTCTTGCTGAACTTTACTCTTTCGTGTTTTTAGCTTCCCCCATTCACTCTACAGCAACGCTTCTTTTACCTAAGCTAAAGATCCCTGCAGCGCCCAAAATACTGTGGGGTTTGTTCATCAAGTAGGTTACTGCCAGTACAATTTTGTTGGGGGAGTGGGGATAGGGATGTGCTGAACCTGGGGCATATGAGGGTGGCAGCTTGGAAGTGCTGCTTGATCCAGTTGTGTGTGTCTGTGTGTGTGTGAGAGAGAGAAAGAGAGAGATTCTGGGGTGTGAGTATCCCAGCCCTAGGGACCCTAGATTCCTGCAGGATAGCTTCATTGGGAGGGGACTTGCAGAAGGGAGAAGTAGCGCTCCATATGAAAACACAAGTGACACAAGCAGTACATTGATAGGATTACAGAATCCCCTTCCCCAGAAAATTAACCCAAATAAATGAGCATACCCCAAAGTAACGGGCAAACTGGTAACACTCCCCAGTGGGTGTTGGGTGAGCCTAGGGGCTGCGGCTACTCACAATGGGCCCCGCGGGTTGCGGGTGGCGTTCATCTTCATCCCCTTGATGATGAGGATGGTGCCCGCGATGATGCCGATGATGCCCACAGCCAGGCCCAGGGCGCACACCAGGGTCTCTGTGGTCTCGAGGATGGGGGTGGGCCCCTGGACTTCTGGAGAGAGGGGGAGAGGGACAGGGCATGGGGTAAGGGGGGCTGTTCCCACCCTTCCCTCCCAGAGCTGGGATAGAACCCAGGAGTCCTGGCTCCCAGCCCTGTGCCCAGTGGAGTCCCCGGGCGCCCCTGCCTCACCCCAGTGCTTCGTGAAGGGCTCGAGCAGCCCCCAGTGCTCCACCCGGCAGTTGTAGAAGTCGCCCTGGCTGGGGAGGAAGGGCAGGTAGGAGAACTTGCGGAAGGAGTTGTCCTGGTGGGGGTAGAAGTCGGTCTCGGAGACGCCCTCGGTCACCTCCTGCCCGTTCTTCAGCCATGTCATGTGGAGCACCGGTGGGGAGAACTTGTCCACGAAGCAGATCAGGACGTTGGGCTCCCCCAGCTCCACGGGGTCTTCGGGGAACACGGTCACCTCAGGGGGCTCTGGGGAGACAGGGGTTAGTGGGTCCCATTACCTGCCCCTGAGCCAGCCAGTCCCTGTCCTGGGGCCGGATCAGAGCCGGCGCCCCTGTTGCGGATTGTGGGGGAGTTAGGGCCCTGCACCCCCGGCTTCCTGCGATTCACCATGACTCTCAGCCAGCCAGTAAAGCAGAAGGTTTATTTGGATGACAGGAATACAGTCCAAGACAGGTCTTGCAGGCACAGACAACAGGGCCCCCCTCAGTTAGGTCCAGCTTGGGGTCCCAGGGCATGCCGGCCCACCCCCCTTGGGGGGGTCAGAGCCATCTCTCCAGCCTCCTTCCAGCCTGCTTCCAGCACTCTGCCCTCAGCGACCCCTCCCACAGCCTTTGTTCAGTTTCCGGGCCCCGGAGTCATCTGACCTCCAACCCCCTCCTGGGTTCTCATGTTACAAGCTCAGGTATGTTCCCTTGGGCCGGCTCCCATCCCCCGATGCAGACCATCCTAGTCACACTCCCCTGTCAGCATTCACACACCCCAGCAAGAACAGTCCCAGTTCGTCACATCTCTCCCCCCTTCGAGACCGAACTGAGCAGGGTCACTTTAGCCAGTGACCCGGGGAAGTTCGAACCTACCCCCGTTCCCATGGATGCCCCCGCATCCCTCCAGTTCCTTGGTGGGAGTTACACCAGGCCCCTTCCGTTCCACGCCCCCCCTTAGGTCGGGGGTGCTTGATGGCACTCGCAGTTCGCATGTGGGAAGGTTTATGCGGCCTGTGCCCTTTTCCCACCCCCATACCTCTGGGGTTCCAACTGGGCTGTGGTCTTCTCCCAGCGCTCCAGTCTGGAGGTCTGTGCTTTGGGCTCTCTTGGTTTAGAGCCGCCCTTTTAACCTTGGCCACCCTCTGGAAAGGATCCTTTATGCTGGGCAAGGGTCCTAAAGCTGTTTTCCCCTTGTCCCAGGCCTTCCTCCCCCTCTGACAGGGGTCACAGGATCCGCAGTACTGTCGGACAGTAACAAAGACCCCAGGCCAGTAAAAGCTCCGTAGCAGCCTCTGCTGGGTACGCCAGGTTCCCTGGTGCCCTGAGAGGGGAATGTCATGGGCCCGGCACAGCAGCTGGCGGCGATACTTCTGGGGTACCACCAGCTGCCTCCTGATCCCCCCTGTCTCCATTTTCCCTGGGGGAGCCCATTCTCGGTACAGGAACCCCTTCTCCCACAGGAACCTTTTCCGGCCACCTCGTCCCATGGTCTGTACCGCATTGAGGTCGGCCAGGTCCCTTATTTTCCGCAAGGAGGGGTCTCTCTGTAGCTCGGCCTGGAACTCAGCAGCTGGGACAGGGATGGCCACCTGCTCTTTCTCGCCCGCTGGGTCCGAAGCTGCAGCCTCCCTGAGCCGCGTCCCTGGGCGTTCCCTCCCCACCAGGTTAGGGTCCTGCGCCTCAGGCAAGGCACCCCCCCCAAGGCCAGGGCGCAGGGCCCCTCGCCGGCTCTGACTGCAGGTCACAACCAGTGCCTTTTGGGGGTTGCTTGGCCAGTTCTCCAGGTCCCCCCCCATCAATACCTCAGTGGGCAAATACGGGTGTACCCCCACATCCTTGGGGCCCTCCTTGGCCCCCCACTTCAGGTGTACCCTTGCCACGGGCACTTTGACTGGTGTTCCGCCCACCCCCGTCAGGGTCAGGTAGGAGTTGGGCACCACCTGATCTGGGGCCACCACCTCGGGCCGGGCCAGCGTCACCTCTGCGCCCGTATCCCAGTATCCATTGACCTTCCTCCCATCCACCTCCAGGGGAACAAGGTACTCTCTCCGGAGGGACAGCCCCGCGCCCACCGTATAAACCAAAAACCCTGAGTCTGGGGCATCCAGCCCCCTAGAGGAGCTGGCCTGGGGCCCTTCTCTCTCTTGAGCAGTTGATAAGCTGCCAGCCCCTCTTGCGTGAGAAGCCTGCCCCTCGTCCGTCTGGGCCTCTGTGACGTTATTGACATAAACTGGGACCGTATAGATCATTGTTGCAACCAAGGTCCTGTAGTGGCACCCAAATCTTGTATAAAGGGGGTCAAATGGGGTGTCTAGGACAAGGTTATGGTTTACTGGTTATGATTATGCTGTCTAGATGTGTGTATCAGTTTTGTAGTTGAAGTTATGAATATTGGCTCTATACTGTCTGTATGGCAAACTTATGCTATGCTTCTGGGTGACATCCCAGACAAGCTGAGATTAGCTCTGCCTAGCCTGCTTGATGGCCCATTAAGGACCATCAGCTATACAATGGACCCATTGAGAGAAGGCAGATACGCCTTGTACCTCAGCAAAGTATGCAGGGACTGGCCCATGTGACTCCAGACTCCATGTTGCTGTAATCTTCCACAGTAAGAACAAAGAGGTGTTCTTACACCTGGAAAAGACTATATAAGGCTGATGCCTGATCTCCATCTTGTCTTCAATCCTGCTTCTTACCTCTGGAGGAACTTTGCTACAAGCTGAAGCTTTGAACAAAGGACTGAGGACCCATCCCAGCGGGGGATGTATTCCAGAGACTTGATTTGAACCTGCAGTTTATTCCATCGCTGCTGCAAGCCTGAACCAAGAACTTTGCCATTACTGTATGTAATTGATTCCATTTAACCAATTCTAACTCTCATCTCTATCTTTTTCCTTTTATGAATAAACCTTTAGATTTTAGATTCTAAAGGATCGGCAACAGCGTGATTTGTGGGTAAGATCTGATTTGTATATTGACCTGGGTCTGGGGCTTGGTCCTTTGGGATCAGGAGAACCTTTTTCTTTTACTGGGGTATTGGTTTTCATAACCATTTGTCCCCATAACGAGTGGTACTGGTGGTAATACTGGGAAACTGGAGTATCTAAGGAGATTGCTTGTGAGACTTGCAGTTAGCCAGTGGGGTGAGACTGGAGTCCTCTTAGTCTGGCTGGTGGTTTGCCTTAGAGGTGGAAAAAACCCCAGCCTTGGGCTGTAACTGCCCTATTTGAGCAATTTGTCCTGAGTTGGCACTCTCAGTTGGGTTCCGCCAGAACCGCATTGTCACAGTGGCGTAGTCGTGCTTGGATCCACAGAACCAGGTCAATTAAGCTTTGGGTCAGAACCCCACGCTATCCAAATTTGAATTTTGGGATTGAGAGTTTTGTTGGTTAAAGAGCTGCTGCAATGGCTGAGCAAAGAGCATATGAGGGACTTGGGAAAAAAGCCCTGGAAAATTTGTGTTCAGAAAAGAGGATAAGCTTTAGAAAGAAAGCTACAAAGGAAGAATTGAGAAATCTGCTAATAGCCAGTGATCAGGGGGCAAGAGCACAGCCCTTACCTGAGGCTGCAGAAGATGCAGAAAAAATTAGGATGCAAAGGGTGACAAGTCAACTGCAATTTGAGCATGAACAGAAGCTGGCAGATCTTCGATTGCTGGAGAAGCACAAAATAGCAGAGTTAGAAAGAGAGAGAGAGAAAGAGGCTGCTGAGAGAGAGAAAGAGGCTGCTGAGAGAGAGAAAGAGGCTGATCAAAGAAAGAAGGAGGCTGATCAAAGAAAGAAGGAGGCTGAAGAGAGAGCCCGTAAGGGGCGTCTAGAGCTGCTCGCTGCTGAGCAGGAGACTCACAGGATGGAACAGGAGACTCACAAGATGGAACAGGAGACGGCCAGACTTCAGCTCCAAGTAATGGAAGAGCGGAGAAAGTCATCCCCACCTGGTACTCCACTTCCCCCCCGCCATGAGAAAAACTGGGAAAGGATGTGTCCCATTTACAATGATACTGAGGATATAGAGGAGTTTTTGTCTACCTTTGAACGCCTCTGCAATCTGTACCAGATCCCTGAGGGTCAGCGAATGCCTGTCCTGCTAACCAGACTGACTGGAAAAGCCAGGGAGGTATTTAATGACTTGGGGGAACAAGAAGCGTTAAATTATGAGCGGTTTAAGGATTCTGTGTTAAGGCGATTCAAGGTTACTCCTGAATCTTACAGAGTTAAGTTTAGAGAGTTTAAAATGCCTAAGGATTGTACTTTTGTAGAATGTGCTCATAAGCTGATAGGTTTTGTTAAAAAGTGGGTTATGGGAGCCAAGGTTCATGGGAGTTTTGAAAAACTGCTGGATTTAATAACTTTGGAACAGTTCTTAGACATTGTGCCTGACAATGTGAGAGCAGCTGTGTGTGACAGGGACCCTGAGTCAGTCCTACGGGCAGCAGAGATTGCCGATGCCCATACCCAAAACAGGGCTCGAGAAGGGTGTAAAACCCCGGGGAAAACTGATCACCAGTCTCCCCAGTTCAAGAGGAGGGAAGGATTTAAAAATAAACCTGACTCTTCTAAAGGAGTTCAAGGGGGCCCGGAGGGTAGGAACTCGCATCCCCAGCAGGTTACATGCTATCGCTGTGGTATGCTGGGCCACATGAGACCAGACTGCCCGACACTGAAGGGCAGCCCAAAACCAGCAACCCCAAATGCCACGGCCAATGCTAACCCTGTTGTTGTAAACTCACAGGCAAGCCACACAGAGCCCAGCATTGGTGCCCTGTGTGCAAATGCTGTTTCTGTTGTCTCTGAAGGATTTGATCTTAAAACTCACATTAAAGCTAAATATGGGGGAAATAATGCAGAGTTTATTAGCAGTGCAGAAGTGAATGGAGTGAGGTGTATGGCATGGAGGGACACCGCAGCAGATATTACTCTGGTTAAAGCAAGTCTTGTCAGGAAGGAAGATTATTTGCCAGGCGAAGATGTAACTGTTGTAGCCTTATCTAAGTATTTTGTCAGGGTGCCTTTGGCTAAAATCCACCTGAAATGGAAGGGATTGGAGGGCACCATGGTTGTGGGAGTAAAAGACATAATCCCTAAGGATATTATGATTGGAAATGATATTAAAGCTATGGTCAGTCAAGTTAATACAAACCAGGCACAAGAGAGGATTGATCCTAAGGTTGTGCCTATGGAGGGTTTCTCCAAAAGTTTGTCTTTGGAAAGTAGCTGTTTGGCTGTGAATGAAGTTTCTGAATGTCCATCTAATGTCTCAGAAGTAAATCTGGAATTAGATCAAGCGAAGGGAGAGGAGAACAAGGAGATTTTGGATGAGCCTAGGCAGTCTTATGAGCTGATGGCTTTATCTAGTCAGCAGTTTGGGAAGGCAAGGAGAGTGGAAGATGAGTGCCCCTATACCTTATCTGTTTCCTGTGCGAAGAACAGTGACAGTGAAGGAAATGTGCCTGTGTCTGTCAGGGGTGTTGACTTGCCTATGGAGGAAGCTACCCCAGTCTCCAAGCAGTTGTCTGTGAACAGCCCGGTGTACTGGGACAAGGGAAATGAAATCCCAAACAGTATGTCTAGTAAAGGAAAATGCATCTCCAACTCTTTTTTGTCTGTGGAGCAGACAGAAGGTGCCTTTCGGCCTGTGATGGTTGAGAGTAATTTAGTTGTCTCAGAGTTGGTTCTGGATTCAACCAAAGCCCAGGAAGGGAATGGTCCTAAGTTTGCATCTGCTGGGGAGAATGGCCCCGTAACTAGGTTGCATCCAGTTAGTGGCTTAGCAAAATCCCAGAGACCAAACAGTTCTGGTGCTTGTATTTTGCCTGTTGCTCATGTGTGGTTGGAGAAGGGTGTAACAACTCTGTCTGATCAGGGTGATACCCTAGCCAGGGCACAAGGAGAGCAGAAAGGTAATTTGGTTGTGTTACCTACGGACAGTTTAACAACTTGTAGCAAAAAGGAAAAAATTCCTAAGCTTGTGTGTGGCAAAGAGAAGGGAAGTATTTCTAACCTTTTATCTAGGAAGTCTATGGGTTCGCCTGAAAGGGGATTGTGTAGAGATCTGCCTGATGGGCCAAAGGTGATCCTGAATGTAAGTAAGACCCAGACAGAGTCTGTTGTTGCTCAAGAAAGTGTGCCTTTAGAGCAAGCCCTAGGTGAAGAGGGTAAGGGCAGAATTTCTGTGAGGGGTGAATTGCTGCTTAGAAAAGCTCCTGGAGAAAGGAATCCTCATGGTACTCGGTGCAAGCAGTTCCCTGCAATTGAAGGGTGTGAGAGTGATTTAATCAAGGAAGTTTCAGTTCCTAGCAGCCAAAAATTGTCTGTTGTGAAGGGATCCACTAACTTTCCTTGTAAAAGATCCAGTGTGGGTAGCTTTGAGAAGGTCTCAGAGGAAGTAAAAGTTGTTAAGGGATTGAGGCATCCCTATAACCAAGTGGCTGTGTGGGGCCAACTTGTTGGGGAGACAATGGTGTTGGAACAGGAATGTCTCCTTTCTGATTCTTTAAATGAGCAGTTTGTGCTTCAGGGTTTGAGGACAGATTTGGTTACTGATGTGGCAGAGCAGAGCAGTTTTATGGCTAAATGCTTGAGGATGCGGGGGAGAGGAAGCAAACTCTCACCCGCAGACTTTTTGGATTTGTGTGGTATCTCTTTAAGACAGAGTCCAGCCTTGGAGATGATAGCAGTTACGAATATGAAAACTGGTGGACTGGCTCTGGTCTGGGGTAGTGCAAATTACTTGCCTGGCTGGGAAAGGAAGGACTTGCTAATAGCTGTTAGCACAGAGGGCCCACCCCATCAGCCAGTGAATTCTGTTAAGCAAGAGAAATCAGGGTTTGATCCTGCAGGACAAGGAGGAAAGAGAAAACTGAATTTTGCAAAGGGAAGCCACAGGTTAACCCTAAAATGCCCAAACTCCAATGGTATTGAGCCAAAGGGGTGGCATGACAAACATGACTGTAGATGGACACTTGCAATGAACTTGTTGTTATTGCTAGATTTTGTAATTAATGTGTTGCTATTGCCACAAACGGTAAAAATATACAATGTGCCTAATCTTTTGGAGAATTCATTGAACATGTTAAAAGGAATACATGAAAACACACGTTATGTTAAAAGGCCTTGTTACACTGGGATTTCACAGGCAATGCATATAAACAATATGGGAACTTTTCACAGGGGAGAGGACATTCCAGACCTAATGTGCTGTATGAAAAGGAAGACTGAGGCACACTACCATATTGCTTTCATGGCTAAATGCCAAGATTCCTGGACTATGAAGAACATTAATATCTGCATTTATTCGATGTTAATTGGGTTCCAAACATTGGCCCGAGCTTGTATGGATAAAGTAGCAGTTTTCTTTAGCTCTTGGCAAGATCACAAGGCACATACAGGAACCATGCTGCCAGAGCAGATCCAATCCACTATTGTTCTAACTAAGTGTTACCTTGAGTTTGTAAAGAGGTTCAATCATGTTATTGAACATGACTTTGATGAACCATTTCTGTTATACACTGGTATGGCTTCTAACCCAATACTAGCTGTAGTGAGACAGAACCCAGGATGGGGAGCTCTTGGGATGCAGTCAGTGATGTTTGTGTCATCCCTTCCTGCATCAATTTTGCGTTGGGGGTGTGACGTTATTGACATAAACTGGGACCGTATAGATCATTGTTGCAACCAAGGTCCTGTAGTGGCACCCAAATCTTGTATAAAGGGGGTCAAATGGGGTGTCTAGGACAAGGTTATGGTTTACTGGTTATGATTATGCTGTCTAGATGTGTGTATCAGTTTTGTAGTTGAAGTTATGAATATTGGCTCTATACTGTCTGTATGGCAAACTTATGCTATGCTTCTGGGTGACATCCCAGACAAGCTGAGATTAGCTCTGCCTAGCCTGCTTGATGGCCCATTAAGGACCATCAGCTATACAATGGACCCATTGAGAGAAGGCAGATACGCCTTGTACCTCAGCAAAGTATGCAGGGACTGGCCCATGTGACTCCAGACTCCATGTTGCTGTAATCTTCCACAGTAAGAACAAAGAGGTGATCTTACACCTGGAAAAGACTATATAAGGCTGATGCCTGATCTCCATCTTGTCTTCAATCCTGCTTCTTACCTCTGGAGGAACTTTGCTACAAGCTGAAGCTTTGAACAAAGGACTGAGGACCCATCCCAGCGGGGGATGTATTCCAGAGACTTGATTTGAACCTGCAGTTTATTCCATCGCTGCTGCAAGCCTGAACCAAGAACTTTGCCATTACTGTATGTAATTGATTCCATTTAACCAATTCTAACTCTCATCTCTATCTTTTTCCTTTTATGAATAAACCTTTAGATTTTAGATTCTAAAGGAT
The DNA here is from genome assembly GCF_011386835.1 of Chrysemys picta bellii. NCBI lineage: Eukaryota > Metazoa > Chordata > Testudines > Emydidae > Chrysemys > Chrysemys picta. The sequence continues at coordinate 613,216 of NC_088802.1, read as the reverse complement.
CGGCAACAGCGTGATTTGTGGGTAAGATCTGATTTGTATATTGACCTGGGTCTGGGGCTTGGTCCTTTGGGATCAGGAGAACCTTTTTCTTTTACTGGGGTATTGGTTTTCATAACCATTTGTCCCCATAACGAGTGGTACTGGTGGTAATACTGGGAAACTGGAGTATCTAAGGAGATTGCTTGTGAGACTTGCAGTTAGCCAGTGGGGTGAGACTGGAGTCCTCTTAGTCTGGCTGGTGGTTTGCCTTAGAGGTGGAAAAACCCCCAGCCTTGGGCTGTAACTGCCCTATTTGAGCAATTTGTCCTGAGTTGGCACTCTCAGTTGGGTTCCGCCAGAACCGCATTGTCACAGCCTCTACCAAGTTAACCCTATGCGGGTTCGGTCTGCTCAGTCTGTCCTTGAGCTTGGGGCACTGGGCCCGAACGTGGCCTCTTCGGCCGCAGTAATAGCAGCTCATGTCCTGTGGGTCCCCTCGAGCCGGTCGGTTGTCCCTGACGCTGGGCATTCCCCGTGGGAGGGGATTCCCCATATTCCCTCTTTGGGAGGTCCCAGGGTGACTCTCTCTCTGCATCGCGGCGGGCCTGTTCCTTTGGGGCTCCTCCCTGCCACCCCCTGACCGGCTCTTTACAAACTCATCAGCCAGCTGCCCGGCGTGTCGCGGGTTCTCTGGCTTTCTGTCCACCAACCACAGCCTCAGGTCGGATGGGCACCGCTCATACAGTTGCTCCAGTACCAGCAGTTTAATCAGGTCCTCCTTCGTCTGGGCCCCACCAGCCCACTTGCTGGCGTATCTTTCCATGCGGACGGCTAGTTGCAAATATGAGATCTCAGGGGTTTTATCTTGACCCCGGAACCTTTCCCGGTACATCTCAGGAGTCAGCCCAAACTCTCGTAGCAGGGCCCTTTTGAATAGTTCGTAGTCCCCTTTCTCTGCCTCTCCCAGTTGGCGGTACAATGCCACGGATTTGGGGTCCAGTAAGGGGGTAAGGACCCGGAGTCTGTCCGCGGGATCCACCCGGTGCAGCTCGCAGGCCGTCTCAAAGGCCTCCAGGAAGTCATCCATGTCCTCCCCCTCCTTGTATGGGGCCATGATGCACTTATCAAAGCTCCGTGCAGTCCTGGGTCCCCCCTCACTCACCGCAGCCGGGGGTTCGCTGCCCTTCAATCTCGCCAGTTCCAGGTCATGCTGACGCTGTCTCTCTTCATGCTGTCTCTGTCTCTCATTCTCCTCCCGTTCATGCTGTCTCTGTCTCTCTTCGCGCTGATGCTGTCTCTCTTTCTCCTCCCGTTCATGCTGTCTCTGTCGTTCACGATCCTCCAGCTCTCTCAGTTTTAGCTCTTTCTCCCATTCCAGCCAATTCCGCTCCCCGGATGCCGAACGTCGCCGGGAGGATCCTCTGCTGGCCGGCGAGCTTCGCCGGGGGGACCCCCTGCTGGCCGGGGGGGTCACGGCGCCTTCGGTATTTGCTGGGCTCCTCCCCACCCTTCCCCTAGGCATAGGAAGGAGGGGTCTCGGGAAGCCCTCAGCAGCCGGCTGACCACTCCCAGCTGGGACAGACACTGGTGCCTGCGCTGCATTTGCCAGGCTGCTTCCCTGAGACACAGGGATCAGTTCATTCGCACGATCTTCCGCCTCCAGCTGGGCAATGAGCTGTTCTTTGGTGAGCCTCCCAATGCGCAGCTGCCTCTGCTTGCACAGCTCCACCAGGTCGCTCTTAAGCCGCTTGGCATACATCTTCCTGCTGGCCACTCACCGGCCTGTGTGCTCACAGCTCCCCACAGTTCCCAGGGGGACCCCTAGTGTGCCAGCCCTTCTCGAGGTCACCACCTCTCTGCCAGGGTCGAGCTGCAGACTCCTCCGCCCCTGGGACCACTCGCTGCGATCCCCCCGGGGGACCCTGTTACTGCAAAAGTCCTTCTCGCTGGTCACACACTCCCAGGGGTAATAACCGTCTCTCTCCCACTCTTCAGCGTGCCTGGTCCCCGTCAATCCCCCTTCGTTTTACTGCTCCCCAGTCACTTACTGCAGGAAGCGCCGTCCACGGGGTGCAGTAGATCCCACCGCTGCCACCAGTTGTTGCGGATTGTGGGGGAGTTAGGGCCCTGCACCCCCGGCTTCCTGCGATTCACCATGACTCTCAGCCAGCCAGTAAAGCAGAAGGTTTATTTGGATGACAGGAATACAGTCCAAGACAGGTCTTGCAGGCACAGACAACAGGGCCCCCCTCAGTTAGGTCCAGCTTGGGGTCCCAGGGCATGCCGGCCCACCCCCCTTGGGGGGGTCAGAGCCATCTCTGCCTCCCAGCCATCTCTCCAGCCTCCTTCCAGCCTGCTTCCAGCACTCTGCCCTCAGCGACCCCTCCCACAGCCTTTGTTCAGTTTCCGGGCCCCGGAGTCATCTGACCTCCAACCCCCTCCTGGGTTCTCATGTTACAAGCTCAGGTATGTTCCCTTGGGCCGGCTCCCATCCCCCGATGCAGACCATCCTAGTCACACTCCCCTGTCAGCATTCACACACCCCAGCAAGAACAGTCCCAGTTCGTCACAGCCCCCTAGAGGGGACAGGCCCCGTGCCCCATTCCCCGCCCCCCTGAGCCAGCCAGTCCCTGGTGCTCACGCTCCAGCTCAGGGGTCTCGCCCCAGGGCTGTGGGGGCGTCACTGGGGCCGTCCCAGCTCCACGCCCTGATGGCTCATGGGGCACAAGGGGCAGGGGACAGAATCCCTCAGGGACTGAGAGGGGAGCTGAGTGCAGATGCACAGTCTCTGGTGGGGTCTGGTATTGGGCTGGGTTGGTGTGTGAGCAGGGGACGGTGGGGCAAAGACAGGAGGGGTCTCTGTATAGAAAGGTGGTGGGAGGGCTCAGGTCCCTAGGGGAGAGGGCGGGGGAGGGGTCAGCTCCCTGGCAGGGAAGGTGCCCCCCACCGTGTTGTGGCATACTATACCGTTTTGGGCCCGTGTGCGGTTGGACCTCTGCATTATGATCTCCATGCTCTTCTTCAGCACCGCGATGTTGCCCAGGGCTCCCTGCGCATCGAAGCTGCTGAACTTGCCGAAGTCAGGCAGGCGCCAGACGGTCTCCTTCCTCTCCAGGTCCACATAAAAGATCTCGTCCTGGTCGAACTCGAACATGAACTCCCCAGCCTCCCGCTGGGCCGGATCCGTGCGCTGGTAGAAGGCCACCTGGGAGAGCATGTTCTCCACTGCGGGGAGACGGGCGTCAGCACCGGCCACCCAGGGGGGCTGATCCCCACCCCGGGGGAGGGAGTCTCAGCGCTTCCCCCAGCAGTGCAGCCCCCGGCTCCCGGGCTGTGACATTAGCACTAGGGCTCCCTGGTGTCAGGGGAGGGCAGGTGCATGGAGCACGGTGCCCCCAGCATCGCGGTGGGGCCCTGGGGCCAGCACTGACTGACAGGGGAGAGCGCCCCTGCCCCTCCCCCCAGCACATAAGAACGGCCAGCCTGAGTCAGACCAAAGGTCCATCTAGCCCAGTATCCTGTCAGCCGACAGTGGCCAGTGCCAGGTGTCCCAGAGGGAGTGAACCTAACAGGCAATGATCAAGTGATCTCTCTCCTGCCATCCATCTCCATCCTCTGACAGACAGAGGCTAGAGACACCATTCCTTACCCGTCCTGGCTAATAGCCATTAATGGACTTAACCACCATGAATTTATCCAGTTCTCTTTTAAACGCTGTTATAGTCCTAGCCTTCACAACCTTCTCAGGTAAGGAGTTCCACAAGTTGACTGTGCGCTGCGTGAAGAACTTCCTTGTATTTGTTTTAAACCTGCTGCCTATTAATTTAATTTGGTGACCCCTAGTTCTTGTATTATGGGAATAAGTAAATAACTTTTCCTTATCCACTTTCTCCACATCACTCATGATTTTATATACCTCTATCATATCCCCCCTTAGTCTCCTCTTTTCCAAGCTGAAGAGTCCTAGCCTCTTTAATCTCTCCTCATATGGGACCCGTTCCAAACCCTTAATCATTTTAGTTGCCCTTTTCTGAACCTTTTCTAGTGCCAGTATATCTTTTTTGAGATGAGGAGACCACATCTGTATGCAGTATTCGAGATGTGGGCGTACCATCGATTTATATAAGGACAGTAATATATTCTCAGTCTTATTCTCTATCCCCTTTTTAATGATTCTTAACATCCTGTTTGCTTTTTTGACCGCCTCTGCATATTGCGTGGACATCTTCAGAGACCTATCCACGATGACTCCAAGATCTTTTTCCTGACTTGTTGAAGCTAAATTAGCCCCCATCATATTGTATGTATAGTTGGGGTTATTTTTCCCAATGTGCATTACTTTACATTTATCCACATTCAATTGCATTTGCCATTTTGTTGCCCAATCACTTAGTTTTGTGAGATCTTTTTGAAGTTCTTCACAGTCTGCTTTGGTCTTAACTATCTTGAGCAGTTTAGTACCCCCTAGGGCTGCCCTGGTGCAAGGACTGAGAGAGCAGAGACCCCCCTGCTGACACCTGCTCAGTTCCCTGGTTTCCATTCACGTGGGGATTCAGGGGGGGAGGGGTCTGGCTCAGGGCTGAGGCTGGGATCCCCCGGGGCCCAAGGGAGTTCAGCATCTAAATCCCAGGACCTAGAAATCCCAGCTCACCTGGCAGCATCTCACTGAGCAATTGTAAAGGAGGGAACCTGCCACCACTAGCCAAGGAGAGAGTCTGCCCTGCAGAGGGCCCCCCTCCCCCGTGGGTCTGAGTCCTGGGGAGACAATTGGGCCAGGCCGGGGAGCGGGGCCAGGGGCTCCCTGTTCTGCACAGACGCACTCACTGCTCAGCAGGGTCCAGCCCTGGCGTGGCTCTTTGGGGAACGTTCCCCCCCCCCCCCCCCGTGCCTGGCAATCCCCTGAGAGGGGTCAGCCCCCGAGTTCCTGTGGGGGAGGGGGGCTGCACCCCTAGGGCAGGGCTGTGTCGTACCCAAACCTCAGTGACTTCCCCACGATCCCTCTGCTGCCCCCACGCCAGCCTCCCCTTCCCCCTCCCTGCCACGGGGGTGAGACCCTCCTCCCTCCACCCATCCAGATCAGCCCCCCCACCCCTACCTACCCACCCCTCCCCTGCGTGCCATGGGGTGGGCAGGAACCCTCCTCCCTGCAGCTCCCCCCAAATCTGGCTCACCCTGGTGCCCCATCAGCCCCCCCATTGTCCCTCCCTGAGGGGGAGCCGGGCGCTATGGGGGTGAAGCCGCCCCCCCAGGCCCAGGTGTCCCAGCCCCCGCCCCGTCCGTATCTGTCACTGCCCCAGTGCCCGGCAGGGCCAGCAGGGTGAGCAGGGCCAGCTGGGCCATAGGGACGCCCCATCCTGTGCCCATCTCCTCTCCCCGGGCACTGGGCTGGGCGCGGGGCCGGCAGCACTAGGAGGCGGGGGGGGGCACATGTCACACCGCGGGGGGGGGGGGGCAGGGCTGGGGGCAGCGCCCGGCATTGGCCAGGGGAGCCCGGCCCAGGGGCCTGCGCCCAATGGCAGAAATCCCTGCGCCGACCAGCTGTTAGCAGGCAGAACAGCAGCGCTGAGCCTCGCAGAGAGGAGATGGAGAAATTCAGGGTTCCCGGCTCGTGTCACGAGTCTCAGGATAATTCCCGTGTTTTCCTAAAGCCCCAGCTCCAGGAGTCACGTGGGTCTGGGACGATTCCAGCCTCGTTCTTAGAGACCAAGGGAGTGTCCAGCCCTTGGGGCTTTGGGGAGAGCTTCAACCTGTGACCCCCGGGCACCCTAAGGGGTCAAAGAGCAGAAGGTAAATAAACCCCACAGCTGGGATTTGTATGTCATAGCAGGATTTTTGGTGAGCCTGACTCATGATTTTTTGTGGGGGGTCACACCATAGGCATAGTTTGACTTTTATATTTGGGGGGGCAGCTCCAGTCAGGACAACGGGGCCATGCATCGGGGGGGGGCAAATTCTGTGCCTGTCCAATGTTTGCAGTTTGGGGGGGCAATGGCCCCCCTGCTCCCTCAAATTACACCCCTGGGTCATACCTATGATCCATACAGTTCTGCGCTGGGGGTGTCACACCTCTGACCCCAAGGCACCCTGATGGCTCAAAGAGCAGAAGGCAAATAAAAAGAACCTCACAGCTGGTATTGTTACATAAACTCAGGATTTTACAGCCAATCTCATAATTTTGGAGCATTTGGGGTTGGCAGTACTGCAAATTCCCAGCCAGACGCCAGTTCCTGTGGGCTCTCTGTGCACAACGGGGCACAGAGCAGTGCAGATGTGGTGGTGCCGCCGAGGGGGGGGTTGTCCCCGGTGTGGACATGATGCCTGGGGACAGAGAAGCCCCTTAGGGAGATCGATGGTGGGAGCAGCTGGGAGGCCGAGCTGTGCCTGACCCATGGAGACTGAGCCCCCCACTCTGGTGGGGTCCTGAGGGGCAGGGCTCAGGCCCATGGAGGTGGGGGAGGGGGAAGGTCAGAACTTCTGCCTGTGGGGCCAGCCCCAAACCTTCCCCTGAGACTACATTTACCCAAACCAGAGACCCCCCCCACACACACCCCCATCCTGCCCCAGCTGGCAGCAGAGGGTCGAGGCACCAGGGGAAGGGGACGGAGGGTCCCAGGCCTGTTGCTGGGGGCCCTGCTCTGGTGGGGCTGGTCCCTGGGCTGGCCCCACTCTCCAGCTGGCCCGAGGCCATGGTAGGTGCTGGGCGAGTCCTGCAGCCCGACCCCAGGCCCTGCTCTGCCCCTACGAGGGAACCGAGCCCTGCTGGGGACGGCTCTGCCTGGCGACTGATGATGCTGCCCAGCCCCGGTGCTGACTGGCCCCTGGGCTGGGGGTGCCCAATCCCCGGGGCCGTGGGCAGCGTCCCGGGGCTGGTGCTCGGAGCTGGACAGAGAAGGTCTCAGGCTGGGGGGTCCCGACGCCTTTCCAGGTCTCTCCCTCCTGAGCAGCGATGGGGGCGGGTCGGATCCTGGGGGCCGGGAGCGGCTGGACTGGGGCTCTGCTAGTGACACTGACGGTGCTGAGAACCCACCTGGCTCATTGCATGGAGCCCCCAGGTGAGCAGAGACCCCAGCGCCCTGGGGAGCCCCGTCCTGGACAGCGCTGGGTGTATCGGGGGGGGGGGGGTGATCAGACTCACACGCCCCAGGGAGCTCCATTCTGGGCAGACGCTGGGTGTATCAGGGAGGGAATTGGACCCCACACACCCTGTGGATCATGTCCCAGGTGGGTGCTGGGTGTATCTGTGAGGTTGGATTGGACCCCATACACCTCAGGGAGCTGCATGCCGGGCAGGTGCTGGGTGTATCAAGGGGATCAGACCCCAAATGGCCTAGGGATCCCCATCCTGGTCACGGGTGTATTGGGGGAATTGGACCCTACTCACCCCAGGGTGCCCTGTGCAGGCAGCCACCAGGTGTATCAGGGGAATTGGACCCAGGGCCGGCTCCAGGCACCAGTGAAGGAAGCAGGTGCTTGGGGCGCCCAGGTCTCTGGTGGCAATTCGGCAGCGGGTCTCTCAGTCCCTCTCTTCCTCTTTGAGCTGTTGCTGAAGTGGAAGAGAGAGACTGAGGGACCCGCCGCCAATTTGCTGCAGAAGAATTGGCTTTTTGGGGGGGGCGGCACACACCCCTGTCCTGGGCAGGTACTAGGTGTGTTGGTCTCTGTCTTTCCTCCATGAGCTCCGGCTCCCCCTGTGGTGCTTGGGGGGTGTTCCTGGGTGGGCAGGGGCCATGGGGGGTACCAGGCCCCTCCCATGGGGGTGAGACACAATGCGCAGAATCGTTCCCTTTTACACCCCCACCCCCGGGGGAACCTGGGGTGAATCCACATTAACAGGCTGCTCCAGAGCCAGACCCTGGGACCTTCTCCCGCCCCACAGCCCCCGGCCCCAGCCCCCCGTGTCAGTGCCCCGGCCTGGCTCCCTGCTCCCCTGCGCCTCCCCCATCTGTGCTGTGCCCCCGTGACTCAGTGTCCCCGCACCCTGTGCCCCACCCTGCCCCCCATTTCTCTGCTGTTCCTCCTGCCCCCCCCGCTCAGTGCCCCCCAGCCTGCCCCTCCCCCACGTCTCCCCATGTTACTATCATTGCCCCCCCGCCAGCCCTGCGGGCTCCCGTCGGTGCCCAGTGGCTCCAGGGCAGTGCTGGGGGGGGTGTCCCGGGGCTCCGGCTGTTCCCCCCGCTGAGCTCCGAGCCCCGGGCAGGTCCCTGAGCCCGTCTCCCCCCCCCAGAGCATTTCCTGCTCCAGGCAAAGCACGACTGTCTGTTCACCAACGGCACCGAGCGGGTCCGGTACCTGAACCGGTACATCTGGGACCGGCAGCAGTTCATGCACTTCGACAGCGACCTGGGGGTGTTCGTGGGGGAGACGGAGCTGGGCCGGCGCTGGGCCGAGGACTTCAACAAGGACCCGGCGGTACAGGCGGGCTGCGGTGGACACGTTCTGCCGGTACAACTACGGGGCGGCGCAGACGGCGAAGGTGGTCGGCCGCCGCGGTGAGCGGGGGGCGGGGCTCTGGGGGCGGGGCCCGGAGCGGTGAGCGGGGGGGCGGGGCTCTGGGGGCGGGGCCCGGAGCGGTGAGCGCGGGGGCGGGGCTGCAGCAGGACACGCCCTGCCCAGCGGCTCTCCCCCCCCCCCTCTATGGGCGCGGTCCGCCAGCTGCGCGGGGGGGGGGGGTAACAACGTCTCGAGCTGCGGGAGGGGGCAGCAGCAGGCGCTGGGGCGGGGTAACGGGGGGACGGACTCTCCCTTTCTCCCCCCCTCCCCCGCCGTTCCCGGTCTGGCTGCGGCGCCCCCTGTCTGCAGGGAGCAGAGCCCCACCCGGGGTCAGTGTTGGGGGGCTGACCCCTCCCCCTTCCCAGCCCCCCACCCCCCTGAGGGGTTCAGCCCCCAGCGCCCCCCACTCAGACCCCCCCCGGGCCGGCAGCTGCTGTGGCTCCTACCCCCTTTCCTGGGCCGGGGGGCTGGGCGATGGGGCAGAACTTTCCACCCCTCAACCCCGTCCCCCCCCTCGGGATGCCCCTGGCTGGGGGGTGGGGGCAGCCCCTGGTCCCTGGGCTGAGACCCCGTCTCCCTGGGCCCCGAGCATCAGACAGTCCCTGGCTCTGTCCCCATGGGGGTGACAGGACACAACCCCCCCCCTCGGGCCCTTTCTGCCGGATCCTGCCTAGGGCAACGGGGGGCAGGAGAGAACCAGCCCCACACCAGGGTAGTAAGGGGGGGAACAGGATGCCCAGGGAATCGGACCCCACACACCATGGGGAGCCCTGTCTGTCCTGGACATGTACTGGGGAACGGGACCCACATATTCAGGGTGCCCTGCCCCAGGCACCTGCCAGGTGTATCAGGGGGGTCAGATGCCCTGCCCTGGAAAGGCACCGTGTGTATGGTTGTGGGGGATTGGACTCCACACACCCTGGGGAGCATTGCCCTAGGCAGGTACTGGGCATATGGAGGGGGGGATATTTCCCTGGGGGGGCACCTGTTCTCTCTGAGCCCCCTCTGTCTCTGGACCCTTTCCCAGCCCCCTTCTCTCTCTCCCCCCAGTTCAGCCCAAGGTGAAAGTTTCCCCCACAAAATCGGGGTCTGAGCCCCACTCCCACCTGCTGGTTTGCTCGGTGACGGGGTTTTACCCCAGGGGGATCGAGATCAAGTGGCTGAAGAACGGGCAGGAGCAGATGGCCGGGGTGGTGTCCACGGAGCTGCTCCAGAACGGAGACTGGACCTTCCAGATCCTGGTGATGCTGGAGATGAGCCCCCGGCGCGGGGACGTCTACACCTGCCAGGTGGAGCACATTAGCCTGCGGGGCCCCCTCGCCGTGCACTGGGGTAAGCGTGCTGGGTCACCCAGCCCCCACCAATACCAGCCCAAGCCAAGACTTCAAAGCACTGTCTACTGTCGCCTTTTATTCTATTTAATGTTACTTATACTCCAGTGGGTGCAGCTCTGGGCTACAGCCTCAAGTTCAACAACGTTATCTCTGTTTGTTCTGGATTTAGAGCCCATAGGAACACATGGAACCGTAGGCACCTAACACATACAAGAGCGTCTGTCTTTTAGCAGTTTTATTACAGTTACTAACAAAGTTATAAATGTCCCAGCACATACAACCCCTAAAGATAAGTACCATGTACTAGTTACACCTACAGACTTACGCTCATCCTCCTAGAGATGGTGTTAGAGTCTGTTGCCCTCATGGATTGACCATCAATCTACGGGAGTGGTTCCTGCTGGAGTTTTCCATAGGAAGCTCGATTTCCCTGCTCTGAGCACTTTGAAGTATTTATTGATAACTTTGGTTTTATTTAAAACTTTAATTTCACTTCCTGGTTTTTATACTCCCTGTGCGGAGTGGGAATCCAGGCTGCTGCTTTAGTTGCTACTGCAATGGGTTGAGGTGGGGTGTGCTGACTGTTCAATATCATGGAATTCATTTGCTGCTGTATTTCTTACATTTCAACGCTCGTGAGAATTTAGGTTCGGGGTAAAGTACCGATGCATGTCCACCCTGGGAGCACTCTTCCAGAAGTGCTGAACTCATTATCTAAAGCTTATAGTTTTTTGTACTGGCCAGATTGGAGAATTGCACATGGAAGTACACGCACGAATGATTTCCTGTTGCAGCAGAGATTCAATGGTTTTAGCAGTATAAGGTTTGGCCGATTTGGAAAAGGACACTGCTTTTGTGGGGGGAAGTTTTCTTCTACAGTTTTAACAGTTACATCCATATTTTTACATGTATGCTTGTGTTCAGCAAAAACATCAACCCTACTCACAATTTTTAGAGCACTTGTACGGGCCCTGCTAACCCAAATCTATTGACCTGGGCTGGGAGCGTCTGTTCTCCCTGTCTCACAGCACAAGGACAAGGGGACACTCAGTGGGATGAAAAGGGGCAAATTCACACCTGGTCAAAGGAAAGACGTTTTCCACACAATGTGTAATTAGCCTGTGGAACTCACTGCCACAGGATATAATGAGAGCTGAGCAAGGTTCACAAAGGGATTGGCCATTTCTGTGGCTCACAGGCTATCCAGGGCTAGACCAGTTCACGCTGACAATGGGCAGGGATCTCAAACCTCGCGCTGCAGGGCCTGAGCCGATCTCTGATGATCCCAGACCAGGAGGAGCCCTGATGTAGGGCAGATTGTCCCACAGCTGCTCCTGCAGGACCTGGCCCCTGGCTCTGCCCCGGCCGGCGCCGGTCACTGGCGCGGATGGGAGCCTGGCCCGGAGGCCCCTGGCTCTGACCCGGCCAGCGCTGGTCACTGGCATGGATGGGAGCCCGGCCCGGAGGCCCCTGGCGCTGACCCGGCCGGCGCCGGTCACTGGCACGGACGGGAGCCCGGCCCGGAGGCCCCTGGCTCTGCCCCGGCCGGCGCCGGTCACTGGCACGGACGGGAGCCCGGCCCGGAGGCCCCTGGCTCTGCCCCGGCCGGCGCCGGTCACTGGCACGGACGGGAGCTCTGACCCGGAGGCCCCCGGCTCTGTCCCAGCCGGCGCTGGTCACTGGCGCGGACGGGAGCCTGGCCCGGAGGCCCCTGGCTCTGCCCCGGCCGGTGCCGGTCACTGGGGCAGACTGGAGCCCAGCCCGGAGGCCCCTGGCTCTGCCCCGGCCAGCACCGGTCACTGGCGCAGACGGGAGCTCTGACCCGGAGGCCCCTGGCTCTGACCCGGCCGGCGCTGGTCACTGGCGCGGACGGGAGCCTGGCCCGGAGGCCCCTGGCTCTGACCCGGCCCGTTCCATGTCCCTGTTTCAGAGGCGCAGTCTGACTCCGCCAGGAGCAAGATGCTGACGGGGGTCGGGGGCTTCGTGCTGGGGCTGATCTTCCTGGCGCCCGGACTCCTCATCTACCTGAAGAATAAGAAAGGTGAATGGCTCTGGGCGGGGGCGGGGCACCAGGGGGTCTCTGGGGGGACGTGGGGCTGGGGGGGCTCAGGGGAATCTGGGGGCCAGAGGGAGGCTGGGTTCCTAGTGAGGGGCGTTCCATGCCATGGGGCAGGGGCTGGACTCTGACCCCCCAGGAACCGGCTCCCCCTGCCCAAGGCTCTGACCATGTTTCTCTTTGTTTTTCAGGGCGCCCCATTCCCCAACCTGCAGGTAATTTCAATCCCCCTCCCCCCGTTAATTCCCCCTCCCCCCACACTGAGCACAGGCTGCCTGGGGCGCCCATGGGCGGCTGCTTCTGCCCCTCGGCCCCTGACACCCGCCCGGCTCAGCCCCTGGGCAGCTGGGCAATGGGGCGCTGGCCCCGCGGAGGAGGAGGCTGCGGCTCACTCGGTCCCCGTTCAGGCCGATCCCCGAGCTGCTCCTGGGGACAGAGGGTCCTGGGTCCTGCCGAGCATCGCCCAGCCCTGCGGCTGCCGGGCAGAGTCACTGGGGCGCCCTGGGGCCTGGCCGAGAAAATCCCCCGTCCGTCCCGCTAGCCCCACGGCCAGGGGCTGATTTCTCTCCCCTCTCCCTGCAGGGCTCCTGCGTTAGATCCTGGGCCGGGGCCGGGACATGGGGCCTTGGCAGTCCAGGGCCGTCAATCCGGGGTCAGCGTGAAAGTCCCCATGCAATTGCCCACAGCCCAGTGGAGACGTTTCTCCAGCCCCGCGACCCAGAAAGGGTTAACGCTCGACGTCGTTTCACACCCCGTCCGACTGTGGGTGGACAGACAGACAGACTGACATCTGCTTTCCCCTCACCTGGTTTCACTTCCTCCCCCACCCCCCACGGGATGGTTCTGAGCCCTCCAGCCCCGGCCCCAGCAGCATCCACCACACTCTGCTCCCTGGGCCTCCCGCCCCGACTCTGCCCAGCGCCCGGTGATGCCGGGTTGGCGCCGCGCTGCCACTGGCCGAGCTCCGGAGGCGCTAACCCTGGCCCAGCGTCACTGCCTGTTTGTGCGTCACTGAGACACCAGGTCCCATGGGCAGGCGTCATTTCGGTGCCAGGGACTTTCCACCCGAAACCCCCCGGGCCTGCAGCCTGGCTGGCACCCGGGGGCCTGGCCCAGCCCCACACCTGCACTGGAGAGGAGTAAACTGCGAGTGAAATGCAGCCCCGGTCGGTGTCCTCACCCCACGGTACGGAGGGGGACACTGAGAGCAACAGACTTGTCAGACGCCACTGAGCCACCCAGCCCCCCCTGCTCTGATCCACCAGCCCCAGTCCCCTCCCAGAGCCAGGAGAGAATCCAGGAGTCCGGGCTCCTAACCCCCCCTGCTCTGACCCACCAGCTCCCACTCCCCTCCCAGAGCCAGGGAGAGAACCCAGGAGTCCTGGCTCCCAGCCCCCCTGCTCTAACCCACCTGCCCCCACTCCCCTCCCAGAGCTGGGGATAGAACCAAGGGGTCCTGGATTCCCAGCTCGAACCGTTACACCCCACTCCCCTCGCAGAGCTTGGAATAGGACCCAGGAGTCCTGCCTCCCAGTCCCTACGCACTAGACCCCACTCCCCTCCCAGAGCCAGGACAGAACCCAGGAGTCCTGGCTCCCAGCTCCCCCTGCTCTGATCCACTAGCCCCCACTCCCCTCCCAGAGCTGGGGAGAGAACCAGTGGCGTAGCCAGCTTCTAAGAGCAGGGGGAGCAAACATAAAAAAGGCTCCCCCCCCCTTGGCTCCTCCTCTGGCCACGCCCCCTGGCTCCTCCTCCGTCCGCACCACCCCTCCCCCCGCCCATGGCTCCTCCGGCCCTGCCGTACCACCCCTGCGGCCCCCTTGCTCTTCTGGCTGTGGCTGCCGGCCGCCATGCTGCGCGCCCCCTCCCCCCACTGCTTCTCCAGTCGTGCCCGCCGCCCCCACACACCGTGGCTGCCGGCCGTGCTGCGGCCTACCGGCGGCCAGCCTGCGACCCCCCGCTCCTCCGACCATGGCTTCGGGCCGCATGCTGCGCCCCCTTCCCCCCCAGCTGCGCCCCCCCACTCCTCCAGCCTTGGCTTCGGGCCGCATGCCGCGCCCCCCCCCCCATGGCTGCTGGCCGTGCTGCAGGCGGCCAGCCTGTGCCCCCCCTCGCTCCTGCGTCCGCCTTTGGAAATTTGCTGAGGGGAAGCAGCTGCTTCCCCTGCACCCCGCTAGCTACACTACTGGATAGAACCCAGGAGTCCTGGCTCCCAGGCCCCCTCCCCCGCATGCTAGAGACAAGCATGGGTCTGTCCATCTGGGGTGCTCACTCAGAGGCATGGGGCTGGCGCGGAATGAAGGGTCCTGGCTGAGGATGGGGGGTTGGGGGTGCTCAGGCTCGGGGTGCAGACGGAGGGACAGGCTGCGGGTCACGGCTACAGACACCCCTGCGCAAGCGGGACCCTGTGTGGCCGGCTTCCCTGCGGGCGGGTTCTGGGGGTGTGGGGCGCGTGTGGGTGTATGGGGGGGGTGTCTGTGGGACACGACCCCTCCCTCATGGGTGAGGCGCTTCCCAAGAAATCCGGCCCATCCTGCACTTCCCCCGCTGGATCCCCCCCCCATGTTCCCGCTCCCCGCCCCCCCGCAGCTCTATGGAGCGGGTGCTGCTGTGGGTGTGAACGGAGCGCCCTGGTGACGCTCTCAGAGACAGACACGGGTCTCCCCCTGGCCCCACGGTGTCATCAAATTCTGCTCCCTGCAGAGATCCCCCTGCCCAAGGGACCCTCCTGCCCCGTCCCACCCGGGCACAGACCCATAGCGAATCCCATCCCAGAGCTGACAGCTTGCCCCACGGGGCTCCAGAGAGCAGGACAGGGGGTGAGCAGCCGTGGGGTGAATCCAGGGGCTCTGCAAAGACCAGCTGCTCCCCCTGGTGCGGGGCGTCAGGCGCTCTCCCCCCTGCCCACCCAGCTCACACCCACCCAGCAACGGGGGGCTCTGGTGGGGGCAGGCTGAGCAGGGGGAGGCCGGGTCCCAGGGCAGTGCCGGGCGGCTGTAGGGCCTGGCTATGGAGGGCCGGGTCCCCACCCGGGGTCACTCGGCCCTGAACTCGGGCAGAACCCCCCCCCCAAGTTTCCATGGGGTGAGACCAGCTACGGGGCGGGGGGGGGGGGGGGACGACATTCTCCCCAGATGATTGGTCGAACCCAGGGCAGGGGTCTCCACAGCTTTACCAGCTCCTGTCTGGCTCTGGGGCTGTCTCCGGCTCAGCATGGGGGACCCTCCCCCGCTCCATGGGGACCAACCAGCCCCGATTCCCTCTGACCTCTCCCCCCGCAATCCCCACACCGGCCTGTGGATGGGGGGATGCCGGCCGGGCCCCTCCTGGCACCACAGAGCTGGCTGAGACTCCAGCAGAGCCTAGCGATGGGGGGGCCAGGCAGCGCCCCGTACGAGGGGCTGGGCCGTCACGCGGACATCGGGGCTCCTCAGGGCGTCCTAGGGGGTGAGATTGTTGCAGAGCAAAGGGCCAGTGCACATAAATGGCCGACACTCTGTCTCCTGGCAACTAATGGCCGGGGCCCTTCCCCCCTGCAAGGGGATGCTAAAGGTGTTGGAGAACAAAGGGATCAGGTGATCTCCTGGCCTGGGAAAGGAACAAAGGTCAGAGGAGGAGGGGCTGGAGGGGGTTTCAGGGGTTGGAGCTACCTGGGGATGGGAAGGGCTGTCTGGCTCGAGGGACCCCAGAATGGACCCGGCCGAGGGGTCCCGTTCGCTGGACCGACAAGCTCTGTTTTAGACCGTGTTCCTGTCATCTAATAAACCTCTGTTTTACGGGCTGGCTGAGAGTCACGTCTGACTGCGAAGTGGGGGGTGCAGGACCCTCTGGCTGCCCCAGGACCCCGCCTGGGCGGACTCGCTGTGGGAAGCGCACGGAGGGGCATATGCTGAATGCTCCCAGGAGAGACCCAGGAGGTGAAGCCGTGTGAGCTCCTTGCCCTGGAGACAGTCTGCTCCGAGGGAGAGGAGGCTCCCCAGAGTCCTGACTGGCTTTATAGGGAGCAGTTCCAGAGCATGGCCCGGGGACTCCGTGACACCCCCCACACCCAACACCCCCCGACTCCCTATGGCCAGAGCTCCCCCAGACCCACCCACAAATGCCCAGCGCCCTGCACACCACCACCCTGCCCACTGCCCCACCACAACTGCCCAGCACCCCCCACAGAACCCCCACTCCCTAGTGCCCCAACACAAACAACTTCCCCGCCCCCTCACAGCCCAGCAGCCCCGCAGACTCCCCACAGACCCACTCCCCCACGCCCTGCCTCCCGGCCACACTCACGGGCCCTCTGGGAGGTGACTGTGGGGCGGGCTGAGCCGGCAGCACAGCCAGGGCTGGTCCCAGGGCCGGGAATCGCTCCGGTCCCTTGGGAGCGGCGTGATCAGCCAGGCCAGGGCCTGCCCCAGCCAGGCTCCTTCAGGACCCACTTGCCTGGAGGAGCCCAGCCAAGCCGCCCCCCGCCCCCGTCCCATCCCCCCCTAACTGGCTGAGACCGGCCAGGCTTCTGCCCCAGTCCCAGGCGGCTCAGCTCCGGGGACACGGGAGGGTCCCACAGGCGGTGGGAGGCAGAGACTGCCTGGAGCCAGAGGTGCACTGGGGTCCGGCCAGGGGGCAGAGAGGAGCCAGCAGATGGGGCCAGGGGGTGAAAAGGAGCCGAGAGGAGCAAGTGGTGGGCGGGGGGAGCCAGCGGGGTCTCGGGGCGCAGTGCAAGCAGACCAGGCCGGGGCCCCTTCTGTGCATGGGCCCGGCTCCAGGGGGCCACTGGCGCTATTGTAAACCTGGCACTGCCCCCCCCCAGCCTGCACCCCCTTGCACCCCCCAGGGGATTACCAGGGTCCTGCCGCAGCTGCCTGGCTCTGACTGAGGCCAGGCTGAGGGTGGATCCCTCTGGGGCAGCTCCTCCCCTGGGGGAAACCAGCATTGCCGTCGGGGGGGGGGGGGGTGTTGCTGATTTACAGCGCTGAGTAGCTGGGCCCGATTCACCCTCCCGTGGCCATTTCCACGCGTCCCTGTCACCGGGCGGGACGGGGTCTCCCGGATCCCTGCGCCAGGCCCCCGACGGGCGCGTCCCGGCCGCAGACGTGTCTGGCTCCGGCTCCACACGCGGGAACGTCTCTGCCCCGCTCTGCGCCGGCGGGCGGCTGCGCCAGCCCCTCCCTCCGCTGGGGGCTGGAAACGGGCTACGTGCCGGCCTCGGCCTGCTCCTGGCCGGGTCCCCCCACTGGTTCTTGGGCCTTGGCCTATAACTGCGGCAGCTCGTCCCCCCGCCAGGCGTTTACCCCCCTTGGCTACAGAGCGATGGGAGCCCCTGGCTGCCGAGCTCCTCCGGCCCCTCTAGGTCAGCTCCAGCCCCCGCGCAGCCCAGCAGTCCTTTGGGGCTCATCGCTCGGCCCCGGGGGGACCAGAACCTAGGGTTACCATATTGCAATACTGCAAAAAGAGGACACTCCACGGGACCTGGCCCCGCCCCAACTCCGCCCCCTCCCCTGAGCACCCCGCATTCCTCCTCCTCCCTCCCGCCCCCCGGCTGCTGCTGTGCTGGGGAAGTTGCTTCGGCCCCCGCCATGGTGGAGAGTGGCGGGAGCCGGGAAAATTGGAGCCCGGGGAGGAGGCGGTCCCCTTACCATGCCTCCCTATTTTCCCGGACATGTCCAGCTTTTTGGAAATTCCTCCTGGACGGGGATTTGTGGACCAAAAAGCTGGACATGTCTGGGAAAATCCGGATGTATCGTAACCATACCAGAACCGGCCTCAGCGTTCCAGCTCCGCACCGGATTCACTGGCACAAAATGGGTGCAAAGCACTCGCCCCCATGTAACTGGCTGCATGACGCACCGGGTGGCGGTGAATGGGGCTGGGCTCGGGGATAAAATCCAGCTGCCAGCGGCTGGTGCAGGCCATGGGCCGGCCTTGCAGGGGGCCATGGATTGGCACGTGGGTTTGTTCCTGGCCCGTATTTTCATGGGGGGTGAAGGAAAACAGAGCAACGGAAAAAGCCCCGGGGTGGAGCAAAGCGCCCGAGCAGGGCGAGGCCGGAGGAGGGTTGGGGGGAGCCGAGGGGGCGGGACACCAAGAATAACAACCCCCAAAAGCAGCAAAATTCTAGCTGATATATTACAACACAACTCCCAAAATTACTTACAAACATTACACCGGCCGCCGGCTCAGCACCGGGGGTGCCCGCTGCCTGTCAGACCCCGAAAAGCCAAGACAGTCACCCCGTGAAACGTGTCCGGCGGCCCCGAGAAAATGAATTGGTTCCCGCCCCCCAGCTGCAGGACGGGCAGCGTCGCGCCGGAGCGCGTGAGCTCGTTTGGGATTCAAACTCCACGGCAGGGCCCAGACCCCTGTGTGTCTCCACGCCTTAAATAATAGAATTAATTTAAAATAAAACAATCAAACCAGCGTCCTTCTCTTCGCTCCTTGGCTGCTTCCACGGGGGGAGGTTGGTGAAGGCTTTTAAAATACACCCAGAGCAACAATCCCTTGCAAACAGCCCGGGGGGGGGGGGGGGCAGGGATCTGAGCCCTGGGGAGATGTTAACAGGGTTTATTCATTATTTTAACTGATAGGCAGGGAAGGGACAGAGCAGGGGTAGGGCAGGGAAGGGCCATGGAGCCCTGTCCATGTTAATTAACACTAATTAGTACGAGGGGGAAGGGGGGGCACCCCACTGATATTAATTAGTCCAGTGGGGGAGGGGTTGTAGCCTCACAAATCAATACTAATTACCATAGTGGGGGAGGGGAGCGGAGAGCCCCACTGAGATTAACATTTCTTCTTCCTTTGACATTAATTAGTGCCCTGGGGGAGGGGGACTGGAGCCCGTTGATAGGAATGAATGAAGCGGAGGAATCCCAGCTTGGACCGGACCAGTGGGCCCATCTAGCCTGGCCTCGCACCTGTGGCTGCTCTGGGTGGAAAGGGCAGGAACCCTGCAGGAGGTGACTAAACCAGAAATTAAATGAGCCCTCAGTGAGGAGGAAGTTTCCTCCTGACCCCATCCCTGCAGGCTGGCACCTGCCCTGAAGCATGAGGGTCGTTGTCACTGTGACAGGTGTCAGCACTGTGGGGAGGGGGGACGGGAGCCCACTGGTGTTAACCCAGGTCCTCAGTCCACAGTGCTGCCTGGCACAGGGGAGCCAGCCGCCCTGCTGACGTTAATTAACTCTGGTTTGCTCATGATGTTCATTAGACATTAATGGCTTTGCTCCCCCGTGAGAGGGGAAATCGGGGTACCGGTTCCATCGTTTCGGGTTGGTTCCAGTCTGGGGTTAGAGCTGAGGGGCTCTGGGAGCTATGCAGGGTGTGCCCTGAGACATTCTGGGAAATATGGCCCACAGGCTCTGAGGGATGTTGCTGGGGCATTCTGGGAGCTCTGGCTGGAGGATTGTGGGGCTCCGAGGGATCCAGCCAGCACGTGGGTGTAATTGTCCTCTCTCTACACGTTAAAATACAGGTGGGCTCTAAGCGGTGATGTCTCTTCGATGTCTCTCTCCAGTCCTTGGTCCCAGCGGGAGACGGCGCCGGGTGCGTCAGTCTCGGTGGCTGTGGGTGGTCGTGGCGTGTCCGTCCCTCAGGTGGCCGGTAGGTCCCGTAGCTTCGCTGCTCGGGGGATGGTGGGGCCTGGGCCAGGCTGGGACGTTCCCTCAGGGATCAGGGCAGGGCTCATGGGGATTTGGTCCTAGCCCAGGAAACAGACGGGTCCCACCTCAAACCCAAACTTCTGGTTGGGCTCCCCAAAGTCCGTGAAGTGCGCATCCAGCAAGGGGAGCTGCTCCACGCGGGGCGTGTTCACCTCCAGCACCGTCCTGTCCGGGCCCTTCCGCAGCTGCAGGGGGAGGGATGGGGGGAGGGTCAAGCCGTGGGGTCAGCGGCTCCAAGGGCTGTTCCTGCCACGGGCTCCCCCGGGGGGGGCCTGTCTCGCCGCGGCGACCCGGGCTTTGCCCTCTGTTCCTGCCAACTGTCTGGTCATCCAGCCTCCCTCCTAGTGTATCCATCCATCCATCCATCCATCCATCTCCTCATCCATCCATCCATCCCTCCCTCCCCATCCCCCGTCCATCCCGCCTCCCTCCTAGTGTAGCCATCCATCCATCCATCCACCCTGCCCATCCCCCGTCCATCCAGCCTCCCTCCATCCATCCATCCACTCTCCTCAATCCTGCAACTGTCTATTCACCCATCCCCGGGTATCCATCCTGTGACATTGCACTCTATATGATTTTATGAAAATATGCTAATGAGTGTGAATATAATGTAACTGGGACATGCTTCATGCAAAAGGTCTCTTGTAAGGTTTGATTACAAAGCTCATAATCTACTGAGTGCGGTCATCCCATTCGTATGAATGTATCACTCTTGTATCTGAAACTAGAAATATGAACTATAACTCTGAGGCCTATTGTAGTTATGCAAAGTGGGGGCCATTCATGGGGGTTTGGAATTTTGATGGCTCCCATTAACCAGGACCATTGTCTGCAGATGGCTGTGTTTTACCTGTGAGTCTTCCTGTATACGTGTGTGCTGGCAAGTGGGCAATGAGGTCTTACAGCGACATGTGACCATGTGACCTGAACTGGAATCCATCTTTAACCTGGTGTCTTTCCATTGAGAAGGGGGGGTGGGGACCCAGAGAGGGACAAAGGGTTCCCGCCTTGTGCCAAAGCTATATAAGGGGGTGGAACAGAACAAAGGGGGCTGCGTTCATGAGAAATCCCCTAGTTACCACCTGAGCTGGAATAAGGGCTGCACCGGAGGAAAGGATGGTCGCAGACTAGGAAGGCGTCCAGTCTGTGAAAGAAGCTTATTGGAATCTCTCTGAGGGTGAGATTTTATCTGTAATCACTTTCTTACTGTATTAGGCTTAGACTTGCGTGTTTTGTTTTATTTTGCTTGGTAATTCACTTTGTTCTGCCTGTTACTACTTGGAACCACTTAAATCCTACTTTTTGTATTTAATAAAATCACTTTTTACTTATTAATTAACCCAGAGTACGTATTTATACGGGGTGGGGGGCAAACAGCTGTGCATATCTCTATCAGTGTTATAGAGGGCGAGCAATTTACGAGTTTACCCTGTATAAGCTTTATACAGAGTAAAACAGATTTATTTGGGGTTTTGACCCCATTGGGAGTGGTCTGAGTGCTGGAGACAGAAACACTTCTTAAGCTGTTTTCAGTTCAGCCTGCAGCTTTTGGGGGACGTGGTTCAGACCTGGGTCTGGGTTTGTACCAGGCTGGCATGTCTGGCTCCAACCAGGCAGGGCACTGAAGTCCCAAGCTGCCAAGGGAAACAGGCTCGGGGTAGTCTCAGCACATCAGGTGGCAGTTCCCAAGGGGGCTTCTGTGATCCATCCAGTCACAGTGTTCGAAATCCAATGGGGTTTCCCCGCACAGGTTCGGATCCTGTTCGTGACGCCACTGTGACGGGTTGTGGTCGTTACTGTCCTTTGTTCCAGTTTCTGTCAGGTATCCTGGGGTGTGCAGAGGGTCTCTCTTGAGCCAGCTGAAGAAAAAATGGAGGGGTCTCCCAGGGGTTTGTATAGTGTCTCCTTGTGGGTCTAAACCCCTCCCTCCCCTGTGTAGAATCCCCTCGACAAGATGGAGTTTTGGAGTCACATGTCCCTGCATGACTCTGTTCTCTACAGGACTGTTCCCAGGAAGGCTCGGATGTGGACTGGCGTCTGTCAAGATCCACTGTTTGCCAAGTGCTTCCACTTACTTGAATAACCCCTCACACTATGTTGCTCAAATCTGCCTTAGGTGCTTCCTACAGTAAACACTTGAAATAGAAGCACAGAGCCAACGCTCATAACTTCCGATATAAAAATGATACATGCATATGAATAGGATGAAAACAGTCAGTAGAACGTAACCTGTGCAAAGAGATGTGACATGGCCTATGTAGCATAAAATATATCCCAGTTATGTCACATTTACATTCATAAGCATATTTCTATAACGCATTATGGGTTGCAATGTCACACATCCCTCCCTCCCAGTGCCTCCATCCCAGTGTATCTGTCCCTCCCAGACCTCCACGTGCTCCCGTCTCTCTTCGCACCCCCCGATCCCAGCCTGCCCCTCCCCCGGCTCCCCGCCCCGGGCCCCGCTCACCGCGCAGCCGTCGGTGAGGGCCGTGATGTAGGGGCTGTTGTCGTAGCTCATGTCCTCCTCGTTGGCGCCCCGGAGGCGGAGGGCGCGCTGGTGGCCCCCGGAGGCGGCGCTGCGCCAGGCCACCGAGCGCTGGCAGTGGTAGGTGAAGTTCTGCCGGGCGGCCACGCTGAGCAGCCGCAGGAAGGTGAGCTGCACCGCGCCCACCGGGCGCCCGTCCGCGTCCATGTACGAGAACTGGGGGGCAGGGACACGTTAGGGGGAGACGCACGTGGCGGCCACCCCGCCACACTCCCCGCTCAGGGCAAGGCATGGGGACCCCCTGCCCAGGGGGCACTCAGTGGGGATCAGAGTCTGTGCTCTGTGGTGAGGGGCGCCAGAGGCGGGGAGAGAGATGGACAGAGCTGAGGACGGGGGATGGACAGCTCCAAGGACGGGGGATGGACGGAGCCGAGGACAGACGGATGAACAGCTCCAAGGACAGGGGATGGACAGAGGCACAGGCGGGTTTCTCTGGTGTGGATCTGCCACGCCGCAGACAGAGGGACTCAGGGCTGGACAGACATTAACCAGGCGACTAGCCGGGCAGACAAGACTCCAAGCGGATCTAGGGATGGTAGATTCCAGGCCGGGCGGATGGGTGGATCAGATCGAGGAGAGTCTGGGGGGATGTGGGGGATGAGGATCTAGGACTGGGGAGATACACCCTCGGGGCTGGGCACGGAGGGGGTTTCCAGGGGGGTGAATGACAGAGGAGTTTGAAGGCTGGATGGACGGACGTTAGCTGGAGGGGGGGTGCGGTCACTGGAGACCCCCCTGCAGACCCCAGGTGTCAGCGGGGGGTCAGTGTTGGAGCCGGGGGTACAGGAGATATCTGCGCACAGACACACACACACACACACGCGCAGGCGGGGCCTGTCCCTGCGGCTCATTCAGAGGGGCCAGGGCCGTGTATGGGGGGCGCGAGCTGTATTATCGGGGTGCAGGATCCCCGGGACCAGGCCGGCTGTTGGGGTGACCTGGCGGTGTCACCGAGCCCAGGACACCCCCACCGGCCGCCCGGCCCGGCTCTCACCTTGCTGCCTTCCCGGAACTGGCTGAACCAGCGCGGGGGCTTCTCCTCCTGCCACGCAGACATCTGGACCTGGCGGGGGAGACCCAGAGAGACGGGCTCAGGGGGGCTGCACCTGGGGGTGCCCCACGTGCGCTGAGCCTGGCTGGGAGCCGGGGGCGAGGCTGGGGCTAAGTCCTCCCTTCAGCCACCACAGCTGCTCTAGTGCCAAACCCAGACAGCGGCGGCTTGGGGCTGTTAGAACAGGAGAGAACCCAGGAGTCCTGGCCCCCAGCCCCCCCTGCTCTAAACCACCAGTCCCCCCTCCCCTCCCAGAGCTGGGGAGAGAACCCAGGAGTCCTGGCTGCCAGCTCCCCGCCCCCCCACTCTAACCCACCAGATCCCACTCCCCTCCCAGAGCCGTGATAGAACCCAGGAGTCCTGGCTGCCAGCTCCCCGCCCCCCCACTCTAACCCACCAGATCCCACTCCCCTCCCAGAGCCGTGCTAGAACCCAGGAGTCCTGGCTCCCAGCCCCGCTGCTCTAACCCAGCAGCCCCCACTCCCCTCCCAGAGCTGGGGAGAGAACCCAGGAGTCCTGGCTCCCAGCCCCCCACCCTCCCATCACACTCACCTCCTGAGTCTCTTTGGTGGGGAAGAGGCAGGTCTCCCCGCCAGCCGTGAAGTCGCAGTGCACCTTGAAGGAGTCCCGGGAGCAGCCCTCGTTGGGGTCGATCCAGTACTCGCCTGGGGGGGGGGGGTGTCAGTGCACAAAGAATCCTCTTCGTTCCCTCCCCCCCCCCCCGAGCCACCCCAGCAGCACGGCCCCCTAGCGCCGCCCAGGGACATCCCCGACTGCCCGGGGAGAGCCCCCTGCTGCCCCCGCCCCGCCCCCTGCAGCACAGCCCCTAGCGCTGCCCTGGGGCCATGGGGAGCCCTGACTGCCCAGGGAGAGCCCCCTGCTGCCCCCGCCCCACCCCCTGCAGCACAGCCCCTAGCGCCGCCCTGGGGCCATGGGGAGCCCTGACTGCCCAGGCAGAGCCCCCTGCTGCCCCCCACCCGCCCCTGCAGCCCAGCCCCTAGCGCCGCCCTGGGGCCATGGGGAGCCCTGACTGCCCGGGGAGAGCCCCCTGCTGCCCCCCGCCCCGCTCCCTGCAGTACAGCCCCTAGCGCCGCCCTGGGGCCATGGGGAGCCCTGACTGCCCGGGGAGAGACCCCTGCTGCCCCCCCCGCCCCCTGCAGCACAGCCCCTAGCGCCGCCCTGGGGCCATGGGGAGCCCTGACTGCCCGGGGAGAGCCCCCTGCTGCCCCCCGCCCCGCCCCCTGCAGTACAGCCCCTAGCGCCGCCCTGGGGCCATGGGGAGCCCTGACTGCCCGGGGACAGCGCCCCCTGCTGCCCCCCACCCGCCCCTGCAGCCCAGCCCCTAGCGCCGCCCTGGGGCTATGGGGAGCCCTGACTACCCGGGGAGAGCCCCCTGCTGCCCCCCGCCCCACTCCCTGCAGCACAGCCCCTAGTGCCGCCCTGGGGCCATGGGGAGCCCTGACTGCCCGGGGAGAACCCCCTGCTGCCCCCCACCCCCGCCCCCTGCAGTACAGCCCCTAGCGCCGCCCTGGGGCCATGGGGAGCCCTGACTGCCCAGGGAGAGCCCCCTGCTGCCCCCACCCCGCTCCCTGCAGCACAGCCCCTAGCGCCGCCCTGGGGCTATGGGGAGCCCTGACTACCCGGGGAGAGCCCCCTGCTGCCCCCCGCCCCGCCCCCTGCAGCACAGCCCCTAGCGCCGCCCTGGGGCCATGGGGAGCCCTGACTGCCCGGGGAGAGCCCCCTGCTTCCCCCCACCCCGCCCCCTGCAGTACAGCCCCTAGCGCCGCCCTGGGGCCATGGGGAGCCCTGACTGCCCGGGTAGAGCCCCCTGCTGCCCCCCGCCCCGCTCCCTGCAGTACAGCCCCTAGTGCCGCCCTGGGGCCATGGGGAGCCCTGACTGCCCGGGGAGAGCCCCCTGCTGCCCCCCAACCCGCTCCCTGCAGCACAGCCCCTAGCGCTGCCCCGTCTCCCAGCGAGCCCGGCCCGGCGCTCACCGTCGGGCAGGTCGGGGTGGCAGAGCCGCAGGTCCTGGCAGGTGCGGGCCGGGTTGTCCTGGGTGCCCATCGGGTGCTTCATCTGCTCGATCTCCCGCTTGAGGGTGTTGAGGGAGCCGAAGATCTCGTCCATGCCGCCCGCGTGGCCGTGGGCCCCGTCCGCCACCATCCCCTCCCCGTCCTCACCCACCAGCTGGCTGGCGTCGATCGACCGCTTGCTCTTCTTGGGCAGTTGGATGGGCAGCGGCTGGATCACCTCCCCGGGGGGGCCCTGCGCCGGCACAGCACCGTCAGTGGGGCAGGGGCTGGGGGGATGGGATGGGGGTGGGCAGGGGCAGGACGGGGATGGCAGGGACAGTGTGGGGCAGGGAAGGAAGGGTCAGGGGGAAGAGTGGGGCAGGGGGCAGGGAGGGAAGGAGCAGGGCAGGGCAAAGGGGCAGGGAGGGAAGGGGGCAGGGCAGGGCAAGGGGGCAGGGAGGGAAGGGGGCAGGGCAGGGCAGACAGCAGGGTAAGTAACCGAGCCAGGAAGGGGGACGACGCTGTGAGTGAGGGATGGGGAGAGCAGTGGGAGGGGCAGGGGGCAGGGAGGGGCGAGGGGGCAGGGAGGGAAGGGGGCAGGGCGGGGCCGACAGCAGGGTAAGTAACTGAGCCAGGAAGGGGGACGACGCTGTGAGTGAGAGATGGGGGGAGCAGTGGGATGGGCAGGGGGCAGGGAAGGAAGGAGCAGGGCGGGGCAAAGGGGCAGGGAGGGAAGGGGACAGGGCAGGGCAGACAGCAGGGTAAGTAACGGAGCCAGGAAGGGGGACGACGCTGTGAGTGAGAGATGGGGGGAGCAGTGGGAGGGGCAGGGGGCAGGGCAAGGGGGCAGGGAGGGAAGGGGGCAGGGCGGGGCCGACAGCAGGGTAAGTAACCGAGCCAGGAAGGGGGACGATGCTGTGAGTGAGGGATGGGGGGAGCAGTGGGAGGGGCAGGGCGAGGGGGCAGGGAGGGAAGGGGACAGGGCAGGGCGAGGGGGCAGGGAGGGAAGGGGGCAGGGCGGAGCAGACAGCAGGGTAAGTAACCGAGCCAGGAAGGGGGACGATGCTGTGAGTGAGGGATGCGGGGAGCAGTGGGAGGGGCAGGGGGCAGCAGTGGGAGGGGCAGGGGGCAGGGAAGGGGGCAGGGCAGGGCAAGGGGGCAGGGAGGGAAGGGGGCAGGGCGGAGCAGACAGCAGGGTAAGTAACCGAGCCAGGAAGGGGGACGATGCTGTGAGTGAGGGATGCGGGGAGCAGTGGGAGGGGCAGGGGGCAGGGCAAGGGGGCAGGGCAGGGCGAGGGGGCAGGGAGGGAAGGGGGCAGGGCGGGGCCGACAGCAGGGTAAGTAACCGAGCCAGGAAGGGGGACGACGCTGTGAGTGAGAGATGGGGGGAGCAGTGGGAGGGGCAGGGGGCAGGGCAAGGGGGCAGGGAGGGAAGGGGGCAGGGCGGGGCCGACAGCAGGGTAAGTAACCGAGCCAGGAAGGGGGACGACGCTGTGAGTGAGGGATGGGGGGAGCAGTGGGAGGGGCAGGGGGCAGGGAAGGAAGGAGCGGGGCAGGGCGAGGGGGCAGGGAGGGAAGGGGGCAGGGCGGGGCAGACAGCAGGGTAAGTAACCGAGCCAGGAAGGGGGACGATGCTGTGAGTGAGAGATGGGGGGAGCAGTGGGAGGGGCAGGGGGCAGGGAGGGAAGGGGGCAGGGCAGGGCGAGGGGGCAGGGAGGGAAGGGGGCAGGGCAGGGCGAGGGGGCAGGGAGGGAAGGGGGCAGGGCAGACAGCAGGGTAAATAACAGAGCCAGGAAGGGGGACGATGCTGTGAGTGAGGGATGGGGGGAGCAGTGGGAGGGGCAGGGGGCAGGGAGGGAAGGGGGCAGGGCGGGGCCGACAGCAGGGTAAGTAACGGAGCCAGGAAGGGGGACGATGCTGTGAGTGAGGGATGGGGGGAGCAGTGGGAGGGGCAGGGGGCAGGGAAGGGGGCAGGGCAGGGCGAGGGGGCAGGGAGGGAAGGGGGCAGGGCGGGGCCGACAGCAGGGTAAGTAACCGAGCCAGGAAGGGGGACGATGCTGTGAGTGAGGGATGGGGGGAGCAGTGGGAGGGGCAGGGAGCAGTGGGAGGGGCAGGGCAGGGCGAGGGGGCAGGGAGGGAAGGGGGCAGGGCGGGGCCGACAGCAGGGTAAGTAACGGAGCCAGGAAGCGGGACGATGCTGTGAGTGAGGGATGGGGGGAGCAGTGGGAGGGGCAGGGGCAGGGAAGGAAGGGGGCAGGGAGGGGCAGGGGGCAGGGAGGGAAGGGGACAGGGCAGGGCGAGGGGGCAGGGAGGGAAGGGGACAGGGCAGGGCAGACAGCAGGGTAAGTAACCGAGCCAGGAAGGGGGACGACGCTGTGAGTGAGGGATGGGGGGAGCAGTGGGAGGGGCAGGGGCAGGGAAGGAAGGGGGCAGGGCGGGGCAAAGGGGCAGGGAGGGAAGGGGACAGGGCGGGGCCGACAGCAGGGTAAGTAACCGAGCCAGGAAGGGGGACGATGCTGTGAGTGAGGGATGGGGGGAGCAGTGGGAGGGGCAGGGGGCAGGGCAGGGCGAGGGGGCAGGGCGGGGCGAGGGGGCAGGGCGGGGCAGACAGCAGGGTAAGTAACCGAGCCAGGAAGGGGGACGATGCTGTGAGTGAGGGATGGGGGGAGCAGTGGGAGGGGCAGGGGGCAGGGCAGGGCAAGGGGGCAGGGAGGGAAGGGGGCAGGGCGGGGCAGACAGCAGGGTAAGTAACCGAGCCAGGAAGGGGGACGACGCTGTGAGTGAGAGATGGGGGGAGCAGTGGGAGGGGCAGGGGGCAGGGCAAGGGGGCAGGGAGGGAAGGGGACAGGGCGGGGCGAGGGGGCAGGGAGGGAAGGGGGCAGGGCGGGGCAGACAGCAGGGTAAGTAACCGAGCCAGGAAGGGGGACGACGCTGTGAGTGAGGGATGGCGGGGACCGGAGAAGCAGCCGGAGCGCAGGGAACGGACGGTCCGAGGCAGCAGGTCGAAGGGAAGCAGGGTGGGGGGGTCACTCACCGGGTGTCCGGGGGGGCCGGGGACGCCTCGCTCGCCCTTGGGGCCGGCTTGTCCCTGGCGGGGAGAAAACAGAGACATCAGCTGCCTGCAGGGCTGACGGGGGGGGGGGGGCGGAGTGCACCCCCTGCTGGGGCACCAGGGACAGCGCTTACCGTGGCTCCCTTCGCACCCTTGGGACCGGCCGGGCCCTGCAAAGCAACGACAGGACAATCAGAGACACGGGGGCTGGAAGTGGGGGACGCTGGCAGCCCTCAGGCCGGGGAGGGGCAGTGTGATGGGATACGCCCTGTAATGCTGTCATGGAGTGTGGGGGGACACCGGGCCCTGCACCCCCGGCGTCCCGCGATTCACCATGACTCTCAGCCAGCCAGTAAAGCAGAAGGTTTATTTGGAGGACAGGAATACAGTCCAAGACAGGTCTTGCAGGCACAGACAACAGGACCCCCCCAGTTAGGTGCATCTTGGGGTCCCAGGGGCACCACAGCCCCCTTGGGGGGTCAGAGCCCCGTCTGCCTCCCAGCCATTCCACCAGCCCCCTCTGAAACTCTCTCCCCAGACTTTGTTCAGTTTCCTGGACAAAGGTGTCACCTGGCCTCTAACCCCTTCCTGGGTTCTCACGTTACATGCTCAGGTATCTTCCCTCACAGCCAGTCTCCCATCCCCCCATGCAGACCATCCTAGCCACACTCCCCTGCCTTCCCAGCCAACACTCCCCACTCAGCATTCAAAGACCACATTGAGAACAGTCCCAGTTCGTCACAAATGCACCTAGCGAGCTCCCTTTGCACACCAGTGACTGGCTGGTCATGAGCTCACGGGGCCCCACGCAGCCACGTCGTACGCACGTCACCGACATGCTGCAGTCACGTCTGACAGATCTGGAGAAGCGACAAGGGCCCGCGTCCAGCCAGGCGCCATCCGAGCAGATGGGCCAGCACCCAGCAAGTGGCCATGCTCTGGCACGGGGCCGGGGCAGGATCAACCAGGTCTGAGGCCAGGGCTACACTGCAGAGTGTATCGGTGTAAGCACGTCGCTCGGGGCTGTGAATAATCCCCCCGAGCGAGGCACTTACACCGACCTGCCCCCGCCTGGCCAGCGCTGCCGTGGGAGAGCTTCGCCCGCCGACACAGCGCCAGCCCCTCGGGGAGGTGGATTAACTCCGCCAACAGGAGAGCTCCCCAGTGTCGACATCCCTGAGCTCAGCACACCCGTCCCCCCAACTCCACATCCCCTCGCTCCAGGGGTCAGAGCGTTATCTAGGGGTCCCCTCACTCCGCGGGTCAGAGTGTTATCTAGGGGTCCCCTGGGGGACAGAGCGTTATCTAGGGGTCCCCTCACTGCAGGGGACACAGCATTATCTAGGGGTCCCCTTGCTCCACGGGTCAGAGCGTTATCTAGGGGTCCCCTGGGGGACAGAGCGTTATCTAGGAGTCCCCTCGGGAGCATGCTTGTCCCAGGGGCTGAGCTATTCAAGGGGGGGGCTGTGACGAAGTGGGGGGTTTCTTGTTTTCGGTGGGGTTTCAATGGTTTGCATGTGGAGGGGGTGGGACTCAGTTTACCTGGGTGTTACTGGTTTAACGAGGGGAGGGGAGAGGGAGTTTGTTGTTACAGAGGACCGAAGAGGGAACGTGGGACCCCAGCCAATGGCCTGGAGGATGGAGACCCCAGTGACCGGTGACCTGAGACCCCGACCCGGAGACCCAGCTGAGGAGACGCAGCCGGTTCTGGCCATTGGGAAGACAATGGGCTGCAGAGTGAGGCCCCAGTGACCGAACCAGCCGGTTCCAGCCAGAGGACAGAAGCGAGGAGAGGAGGCCCCAGTTTACGACCCTGTTTACCTGGAGAGAAGACAATAGCCAGAGGGGGCTTGGGGCTGGGGGTATCAGATGCCCAGCTGGGAGCAGGGGGGCTCTGGGCTGGAGAGGGGGAGCAGGCAGAGCCCCCCTGGATGCAGAGAGACTGGGATGTGCTGGGCTGAGGGAGGCCAGGTCTGAGGGTCAGAGAGTTTCCTGTGCTGGGTTCAACTCTCAATAAACCTCCTGTGTGACGCTGGCTGAGAGTCACTCCGGTCTAGAGAACAGGGTGGTATCAACCCCTTCGGGGGTGAAGGCCCGGGGGGTCCAGAGCGAGGGGACTCCCTGAGGGGGCCCACGGCAGAGACAGGCGTGCTAAGGCTCAGAGAGGTGCGGCTCCAGGAGGTGGAGGGGCCTGACCCCGAGAGAGAGTGGACCCCCGCGAAGGGCTGTTGCCCTGAAAGGGGCACCCCCCACGGAGCGCACGGGGCCAAAGGTGGGCACGGTCTGTGAGTCCGTGACAACGTGGTGTCAGCAGTGGGATGTGTTGCAGATGCACCCTGTAGACGTTGGCTGTGGGCGCAGGCGCTGTGCAGTGAGTGGCTGCCAGCGATAGAACGAGGGTGTTGAACGGAACCAGCCTGGACATGGCCTAGAACCAGCTCCGTAAGAGTGACCTGGCCCGACTCTGCAGCGAGAGGGGGCTGAGCGTGGGGAGGCTCACTAAGGAGCGGCTGATTGCTCAGCTGGTAGAGAATGACCCGTCTGAGCCGCAGGCTCCAGACCCCAGGGGGGCTCCCGGGGTGCCCGGAGAGCCGGGGAGTAGCCGGGGGGGCAGTCTGTGTAGCGACCGGGAGTGGGTCAGACCTGACTCCCCAGTCAGTACAGGGAGACCCCAGTCCGGTTCCTCCCCAGAGGAGCTGCGGAGATTGGAGCTGCAGCTGAAAGCGAAGGAGCTGGAGCTGGAGGATCGGAGGCTGGTGGGCAGAGAGAGAGAACGAGCAGACCGTGTAGAACAGCGGAAGCACAAGTTGGAGATGGACGAGAGATGGGCCAAGAGGGAACTGCCGCGGGGTAAGTGGGGAAGGGCCCCAAGATGCCGGTGTTGAGGGGAGTCTAGACACCGAACTGCTGCCCCAGTTCCAGGAGGGGGGGGGGGTATTGATGCTTACGTCACAGCCTTTGAGAAGGCTTGTGAACTGAACCAGATTGACCCCGCAGACAGGCTTCGCTGTCTGACCCCCCGGCTGGGTCCCAAAGCCATACAGGCGTTCAGCCAAATGGATGGTGTTGAGACGGGGGCTACGACCTGTTCAAACAGACTTTGCTGCTGTTTCCCTGGAGAGAAGACAATGGACAGAGGGGGCTTGGGGCCGGGGATCTCAGATGCCCAGCTGGGAGCAGGGGGGCTCTGGGCTGGAGAGGGGGAGCATCCACCTGGATGCAGAGAGACTGGGATGTGCTGGGCTGAGGGAGGCCAGGCCGGAGGCCCTGAGAGTTTCCTGTGCTGGGTTCAACTCTCAATAAACCCTCCTGTGTGACGCTGGCTGAGAGTCACTCCGGTCTAGAGAACAGGGCGGGGGGGGAGGGGCATCGACCCCTTCGGGGGTGGAGGCCCCAGGGGTCCAGAGTGAGGGGACTCCCTGAGGGGGCCCACGGCAGAGACAGACGTGCTAAGGCTCCGAGAGGAGTGGCTCCAGAAGGTGGAGGGGCCTGACCCTGAGAGAGAGTGGACCCCCGAGAAGGGCTGTCGCACTGAAAGGGGCACCCCTCACGGACTGCACGGGGCCAAGAGTGGGCAAGACCTGTGAGTCCGTGACAGGGGCGAACACCCCACGCTCTCACTCCCCACCCTGCTCTTTCGCCTCTGAGGTCACAAGAAACTGACCGTCGGCCCCCGGGACAGGCCCCGACCCGGCGCACGACCAGCAGTTAGGGACTGCACCTGGGACCACGCCCACTCCGTTAGGGTTTGTTCTGGGCAGCGTTTTATCTTTATTCTCCCTGTGACCATCTGACCTCGACGCCTTGTCACCGGGACCCACTGACCACCTACCGCTCTGTAGTGAATGAAACTTCTATTATTTGTCGACCCTAATCCCAGGCTGCGAGCTGTGTGGGTAACGCCATCTGTGGGGCTACCGGCTGTATGAGATCCCCTATCGGCCTGTCCAGGAGAGGGCTGGCAGTGCAGAACACACGGTCCGGGGGGCAGGGTGGGGCAGGGAGCAGGCTGGGGTCACCCTGCAGCACTAACCCAGTCTGGTGGGGCCGGGTGTGACCTGGGCGTGGCTGGACAGTGCAGAACACAGGTCTGGGGGGCAGGGTGGAGTGGGGAGCGGGCTGGGGTCACCCCGCAGCACTAACCCAGGCTGGTGGGAGCCAGGCGTGGCCTGTGAATGGCTGGCAGGGGGTGGCTGTACCCAGCCCTCGGGGGGAACATGCTGGGGGGGTTGTGGGGGGTCCAGGCTGGGAGCTCCAGCAGCAAGGCACCGCAGGGCACCCCAGGATACCGGGCAGGCGGTGACACAGCCTCTGCCCCTGTCTGGACTGCACCCCGTAGTGTCACGGGCACGTTACAGGGGATGCCCAGACACAAGGGTGAGGGCAGGTGACAAAACGGGGCCCATTACAGGTGATGCTCAGACAAGGGGGCCATGGGGTGAGGCACAGGAGAAGGTCAAAGGTCACTCACAGGAAGTCCCGGGGGCCCGGCGGGGCCGATGGGGCCAGTAGCACCAGGGATCCCCTGCAGGAGCGAGAACAGAGAGCGGAATTAGTGCGAGAACAGGAGCATCCCAATTAACCCCTCGCACCCCAGACCTCACAGGGGCTCCCACGTTCGCCCCCTGTCTGCCCTGGGTCCAACACAGCTCCTCCCTGGGCAGCCCTGTTCACCACTACCACCCTCAGAGCAGTTATTAGAACCCAGGAGTCCTGGCTCCCAGCCCCCCTGCTCTAACCACCAGCCCCCACTTCCCTCCCAGAGCCGGGGAGAGAACCCAGGAGTCCTGGCTCCCAGCCCCCCTGCTCTAACCACCAGCCCCCACTCCTCTCCCAGAGCCGGGGAGAGAACCCTGGAGTCCTGGCTCCTGGCCCCCCAAGCTCCCACTCCTCCCCACATGGCAGGGGTCTCTGGCAGTGGAGGACTCCCCCTCCCCCGATACTCACGGTCTCTCCTTTCGACCCCAGGGAGCCCTGCGGGCCAGGCAGGCCCCGGTCCCCTTTCTCTCCCTGCTCGCCCGGGGGTCCGATCAGACCGATCAGACCAGGGTGGCCCTGGGAAAGACAGACAGTGGTCAGTGCAGGACAGACAGATGGGGGACGGCGTCGAGGGCTGGGTGTCGGACAGACAGACAGACAGACAGACGGGCTGCATGCTGGGGGCTGGGCATGTCGATACGGACAGCGTGTGGGGAGGGGTCTCTGCGCGGGTCTCTGCCCTGGGCGCTCACACACCCTCGTGCCCCTCGTGCGAGCTGTGGGACGTGCACCCCAGGGATACTCGCAGGCAGTTGTGCTGATGTGTTTGGTTCACACAGACTTGTGCCACGCTCGTGATGCACGTGTCGTGGGCGTTCCCGTCTCTCGGTGCATTCACCTGCAGTGTGTAGCACGTGTGTGCTGGCAGGTTCCCTGGCATGCGTGGCGTGGGCTGGCGCCACGTGGCACACGCTGGTGCACACTGGTGCACGGGGCGTGTATCATTCCCCCCCCCACGGGTGTGTTGTGTGTGTTCACACACAGGCTGTGCGCCTCCCGTGTGCCCCCCGCTCACCTTCTCTCCTTTGGGTCCGGAGTCCCCTTTGAGGCCAGGCAGTCCCGGGGGGCCCTGCAGGGAGACACAGGCAGAGCGGTTAGCCAGGGAGGGAAGGGGGGCTCTCCCCTGGGGGCGCTGTCACACGGGAGGGCGGAGTCACACTCACCACAGGTCCCGGGGGGCCCGTCTGGCCCGTCGCGCCTGGCTTGCCTTGTTCTCCCTGCGGGGGATGGAGGGGAGAGGTTAGCGCTAAACGCTGCCCCGACCATGCCCTGGGGCTGCTCCCCACAGACCAGCCCCAGAGGCCCCACCCTGCTCTGGGGCTCCCAGCCCGGAGGCAGGGGGTCTCATGCGTTGACCGCTCTGGACAGGCCTGAGGGGGACAGAGCTCCACTCTCTGCCCACTGGCATCGGGGAAGGGCGGTTCTGGATTTACAGCAAGGGCAGCTGAGACCGGACCCAGACCCCGTGTGTCCGGGGCTCAGAGACCCATCAGCAGGCAGGGAAATTCAAGCATGAACTGCAGAGCTGGGGACAAACCCACCCCCTCCCAGAGCTGGGATAGAACCCAGGAGTCCTGGCTCCCAGCTCCCCCCGCTCTAACCACCAGCCCCCACTCCCCTCCCAGAGCTGGGATAGAACCGAGGAGTCCTGGCTCCCAGCCCCCCCTGCTCTAACCCACTGGACCCCACTCCCCTCCCAGAGCTGGGGAGAGAACCCAGGAGTCCTGGCTCCCAGCCCCCCCACTCTGACCCACTAGCTCCCACTTCCCTCCCAGAGCTGGGGAGAGAACCCAGGAGTCCTGGCTCCCAGCCCCCCTGCTCTAACCCACCAGCCCCCACTCCCCCGCAGAGCTGGGACAGGACCCAGGCATCCTGCTGGCGTGCACTGGCTGTTACTTACCACTGAGCCAGGGATGCCTCTCAGCCCGTCAGGCCCCTGCTTGCCGGCTGGTCCCTGGGGCCCCACAGGGCCGGTCTTGCCCGGAGGTCCCACGGCGCCTGGCTCGCCCTGGGGGACGGAGGGGCAGGGTGAGCTCGGGGATGGGCGACACGGTCACAGCTGTGGCGGGGGCTCCTTGGTGTCACCGCGCCCCTTTGGGGTCAGAGACCATCCTGGGGCTCCCCGTCACACCGACCCCAGTGCATCATGGGACAGGAGCCCTTGGCGTGGCCGGGACGCGGCCTGGCTGGCTGTACCGGGAGCTGCCAGCCCGGGCCCTGGGCCCTGGGACAGACCCAGCTGCGCCTCGTCTCTGGGGAGCTCCGAGCTGGGTCTGACCCCAGGGGATCCGTGACCCGACACCTCCCCAGCAGAGACCCCACCCGGGGGGGCCCACGGAGTCTGAGTCACTTACCTTAGTGCCCTTCTCGCCCTGACGCCCCTCGGGACCCGGGGAGCCTGCGGGGCCCTGCGGAGAGAGGAGACAGGGGGTGAACAAGGGAATGGGGCAGGGGCCTGTCCCCTCTAGGGGGCGCCGGCTCCCACCCGGCCCCAGGGCAGGGACTGGCTGGCTCAGGGGGGCAGGAAATGGGGCACGGGGCCTGTCCCATCTAGGGGGCGCCAGCTCCCACCCGGCCCCAGGGCAGGGACTGGCTGGCTCAGGGGGGCAGGAAATGGGGCACGGGGCCTGTCCCATCTAGGGGGCGCTGGCTCCCACCCGGCCCCAGGGCGGGGACCAGCTGGCTCGGTGTGGGGCGGGAGGGGTCCCTGGAGCTAAGTGGTTTCCCTGTCATTAGCTGCCGCGTTCTGGGCCGGGCATTTCGCTCGCTGCTGGGTCGGGAAGGAATTTCCTGCCCTCGGTGCCAGCCCCACCCTCTCCGCAATGAGATTCCCAGGGAGCCGGATTTGTGTGTGTGTGCAAGTGCGCGTGTCTGCTGCCTCCTGCTGGCAGGTCACTGTGGCTGCAGGCGGGGTGGGTGCCCGGGGTCAGGGGGTCTGTGCCGGTCAGAGTCCCCGTCGCACAGTAGCTGGGACAGCAGGTGCGTCCCTCACACCCCCGCGCAGTGAGATGCCTCTGCCCTGCTCCTGGGGGATGGCAGGAGGAGGGGGGTGACTGGGCAGGGGAGGGGGCCCAGACAGACCCATCACTTACCCTCTTCCCTGGGGGACCTGGGGGGCCGTTCTCTCCTGTCGGGCCTGGCGAGCCCTAGAGAGAGAGAGAGAGACCTGGAGTTAGGAGAAACAATCTAATCCGGAACGTCATGGAGAGGGGAACCTGGAGAGGTGGGGAACCTGATCTAGAACATCATGGAGATGAGAACCCAGAGATGGGGAGTCTGATCCGGAACAGAGGAACCCAGAGTACAGTCAGAGAGGGGGGATCTGGAACTTCGGAGGCGGGTTCCAATCCAGAACGTCGGAGGGGCCAGTCAGGAAGGTCGGACAGAAAGGAATCCAGAGAGGGACCCTATCTGGAGCATGGGGGGCACGCAAAGTCTGATCAGACTGTTGGGGGTCTGGGGGGGGCGGATCCCGTCTGGAGCGCTGGGGACACAGGTGGGGTGTCCAGTCCAAGTGTCAGGGGAGATCCATTCCAAACCATTGTGGGGGGGACCCCGTCAGGGCCCCACTCGGGAGCCCTAGTCACTCACCAGCTGCCCGGGTTCCCCGTCCTCGCCTCGTTCGCCCTTCGCCCCGTCCTGGCCCTGGAGGGGGAAAACAAGCCCTGAGTCAGCAGGAGGCCTTGGCAGGGACCCCAAACCCCAGCCGGGGGGCCCCAAACCCTGCTGCATTCCCCCTGGGTCCCCACCCCCCCTCCCAGCACCTCCCCTGCCCCCAGACTGCAGGGACCTGGAGGGCAACGCATGGGGCTGATACTTACCCTGGGGCCCATTTCACCTGGGGGGCCCGGATCCCCTGGGAAACCAACAGGACCCTGGAAGAGACAGGAATGAATTAGCCTGAGCCACCTCCTCCTCCAGCCAGGCACAGAACCCAGGAGTCCTGGCTCCCAACACCCCCTGCCCCATTCTAACCCACCAACCCCCGCTCCCCTCCTAGAGCTGAGGATAGAACCCAGCTGTCCTGGCTCCCAGCCCCCCTGCTTTGACCCACCAGCCCCCACTCCCCTCCCAGAGCCGGGAAGAGAACCCAGGAGTCCTGGCTCCCAGCCCCCCCTCCCTTCCCCTCCCAGAGCTGGGATAGAACCCAGGAGTCCTGGCTCCCAACACCCCCTGCCCCACTCTAACCACCAGCCCCCGCTCCCCTCCCAGAGCTGGGAGAGAACCCAGGAGTCCTGGCTCCCAACCCCCCTGCTCTAACCACTAGCCCCCAACTCCCTTCCCAGAGCTGGGAGAGAACCCAGGAGTCCTGGCTCCCCCTCCCCCGGTCTCTGCACCACGTCACTCACGGGGTTCCCCTTGGGCCCATCGTCTCCGGGGGGCCCTTTCCCTCCAGGGGGTCCAGCTGTGCCAGCGGCTCCGGTTTCTCCTTTCTCCCCTCGCTCTCCTCGCGGGCCCTGGGAAGGAGACAGAGCGGGGGGGGGGAGGTCAGTGTGGGGTCTGTGGGCACAGGGAGGATGGGGGGAGTGGCCTGGTAGGGGGCAGAGCTCTGGGGGTCAGCTCTAAGGGAGGGATGCCAGCCCCAGTGTTCCTTGGGGAGATCCCCCATGTGTGCGGGGGAAGGAGTCTCTTGGAGGGGGCCTGTCAGGGGGGAGGGGTCCTGGCCCCAGTGTCTCTGGGGTGGGGTTCACAGCCTGGGGAGAGGGGAGCACTCCAGACTTGTGGTGGGGTTCCTGTTGGAAGAAAGGGGCTCCGGGGGGGTCCTCACTGGGTGGGGGAAAGGCCAGGCCCAGCCCTGGGT
Organism: Chrysemys picta bellii; assembly: GCF_011386835.1. Lineage (NCBI taxonomy): Eukaryota > Metazoa > Chordata > Testudines > Emydidae > Chrysemys > Chrysemys picta. The sequence goes on along the minus strand of NC_088802.1, from coordinate 575,702 downwards.
CTCCCCCCCCAAGGCATGGGGATAGATGGGCCCTGAGGGGCCCTTGCCTGTGGGGAGCAGCGCTCTGGGGGTTCCTGACAGGAGATACCCCCCAAGGAGGGGTCCCTGGCTGGAGGCTGACAGCTCTGAGTGGGCCTTAATAAGGAAGAGACAGAGGTGGGGAGCTGGCCACTGATTCCCATAGGGGGCAGGGCCCCAGTAGAGGGGATGAAGGAGGCTCGGGGGGCTCCTTGGTGGGGGATGGAGCGGGGGCCTCCCTGGCTGTGCCGCCAGATGGGGGCGAGGACTCGGGGGGGTAGGAGAGGGACAAACGGGGGGGGGGGAGGTTCCTGGGGGGTTAGTGGCCATGCTGCCAGGTAGGGTGTGCGAGGGGCAGGGGGGCCCAAAGACTCACCTTGACTCCTGGCTCCCCGGGGATGCCGGGGGCCCCCGACTCGCCAGGCTCACCCTGAAATGAGAGAGACGTCAGCGCCCGCGCTCCGACCAGTCCCCCCTGGATGGTCCCGGGGACACAGCACCCGACAGGCCCTGTGTCACTAGACCCCACTCCTCTCCCCTCCCTGAGCTGGGACAGAACCCAGGAGTCCTGGCCCCGCTCCCCTCCCAGAGCCGGGACAGAACCCAGGAGTCCTGGCTATACTCCCCTCCCGGAGCCGGGACAGAACCCAGGAGTCCTGGCCCTGCTCCCCTCCCGGAGCCGGGAGAGAACCCAGGAGTCCTGGCCCCGCTCCCCTCCCGGAGCCGGGAGAGAACCCAGGAGTCCTGCTCCAGCCCCACATTCCCCTGGGCGAGTGATGGTGGGGCCCTTTGACTCCTGCAGTCTGTGACTCTGAGTCCCCCCCATCCGTCCCCTCCCTTCACGGGCCACGGGGAGAACAGGGTCGCCTGCACTGCCCTCTGCACGCTCTGCACGCGGACAGTGACTCGTCCAGTCTCAGGCTGCAGGGCGGCAGGGTCAGGAAGGGATTTGCTCCCCGAGACTCAATCAGCTGGAGACGGGGCACCACGGGGTGGGGGGGTGCTCTGAGCAGCTCCAGAGACACCGCTGTCTGGCTGCTGAGTCTGGCTCACACGCTGGGGGTCCCCAGACTGGGGCAGGGAAGGAATCTCCCCCAGGACAGACAGGCAGGGCCCTCGGGGGGTTTCCTGTTCCCCTGCAGCGCGGGATGTGGGTCACTGGCTGGGCTCAGCGGATCAGGTCCCTGCCATTGCAGCGGTGTCAGCCCTTGGGGCCCCTTGGTCCCTCCTGGGCTCAGCTGTCGTGGCCCCAGGCTCGGTCCCCCGAGCGCTGACAGGTGTCGGCCCAGCCAGGTCGCAGGGCTGGGCACAGGGTGACAGGGAGTGATTCTCTGCCCGCTGCTGTCCGAGCGAATGGGCCCTTCTGGCCTTGAACTCCATGAAATCTACCAGCCCCACCCTGCCCCCCCGGGGCTGGGAGAGAACCCAGGCGTCCTGCCTCCACCTACCTTCTCTCCAGGGGGGCCCAGGTTGCCGATGCCTCCAGGGCCGCCTTGGGGTCCCTGCAGGGGAGAGAGCAGAGCTGGTTACCTCCGGGGACACCCGGGTCAGGGCTGACAGGGGTGGGGAGCGGGGGAGGAACTTACGTCGGCTCCGGAGGGTCCGGCTGGACCACGCGGCCCTGGTGGTCCTGGGGGGCCCTGTGGGGAGAAAGAACAAGGTGAGGGGGGCTCTGGGACATTCCTACCTGGAGGGGGGACTGGGAATGGGGGCAGCCGGGGTCACTTACCATAGGGCCCACGTCACCTGTCTCGCCCTTCTCCCCCGCCGGGCCCGGCAGACCCTAAGGAGAGACAGAGAGCATCAGTGCGAGGCACATCTGGACTGGGGGAAGAGGGCAGATCAAGGGGCACATCTGGATCCAGGGAGATGGGGGAAGCAGGCAGCACATCTGGATTTGGGATGAAGAGGGTCCTAGACCTAGGACACATCTGGATCTGGAGGATGGGCAGAGATGGAGGGACACATCTGGATTCAGGATGGGATGGTGGCTCAGAGGGAGGGACACATCTGGAGCTGGGGGGGGAGCAGAGCAAGGGGCACATCTGGAGCGGGGATGGGGGGAGGGGACCCAGACAAAGGGGCACATCTGGATCCAGATAGGTGGGGAGGAGGGCACACAGGGATAGCTTCCCCCGCCTCCCAGAACAGCTGGCTCGGGGGTGGGACCCAGCAACAACTGGCCAGTGGTCACACTGTCATGCTGCCCAGCAGTTTGGGACAGGAAGTGAAGGGGAATCCTGTCCCCAGCTAGAACTGTACCATGGGGCAGGCCGGATTGGGTGGCTAGGGCTGGGGCCATGGCTAGGAAGGGGGGCCCGGGTCGGGTCCGGGTCCAGGGGGAAGGCGGAGACAGGTGGGACTATAGAGCATGGGGGCAGGGCCAGGGGTGGGGCCAGGTGTAGGGGTGGGGCCAGGGCACCGGAGTGGCTCAATGGGGGGCAGAGGGGGCAACCCTGCAAGGCCAATGACAGGTCCCCCCCACTCACCTGCAGCCCGATGGGGCCAGGCGGCCCGTTGAATCCGCGGGTTCCTTCATCGCCCTTCGCCCCAAAGTGGCCCTGGGGGCCCCGAGCGCCCGGCTCCCCATCAGCCCCCTCGACACAGACACAAGAGAGAGTCAGAGACAGGCCCCGAGTGGCCCCGGGGAGACGGGACTCGCTGAGCGGGTGGGGGTGGGGGTGAGGGGAGGTCTCGGCGCTGTGGGAGCAGCGGGAATACCCCCCCACCGCCATTCCCCATTGACGGGACCCCCCCGGAATCCCACCCACACTCCATCAGTGTGATGCGGGGCCTCTTTGCCGTCAGGAACCTCGCCCCATGGCATGAGTGAGGGGCCGGGACACTGCGCTGCCAGGAGTCAGGGACCCTCCGCCCGGCACGGAGCAGACCGGGCTCCATCGCCCTCAGCTACGTCCCCCACCCTGTCCACATGGAGCTGATCCGGCTCCATCACCCAGGCCCTGCACGGAACCGACCCGGCTCCATCACCCAGGCCCTGCACGGGGCTGACCCAGCTCTGTAGTCCCACCCTGCCCAGAGCTGGCACCGCCCCGTGCTACCAGCCGCAGGGCCCCCCTGCCCTGTGCTGCAGGAGGCTGTCTGAGGGGGGCAAGGTACTTACGGCTGCTCCAGGCTGCCCGACTGAGCCCATGGGACCTGGGGGTCCTGGGGGACCCTGGAAGGAAGGAGACAGGGGTCAGGGGTGCTGAGACACAGAGATACCCCAGGCAGAAATTGGGGGGGGGGTCAGCCCCAGTGTGGGGTCAGGGGAGCCCCCAGCTCATACTCACGTGCTCTCCCTTGTTGCCTTTGCCACCCTTCTGGCCCGGCTCGCCCACCTCGCCCTGTGGAGAGAGGAGAAAGGGGGTTTAGCCCATCGTCGTGTGTGGGGGAAGGACACAGACACAGACGGGCCTTACCTTGTCGCCGTCCTCACCAGCACCCCCTGGGGGCCCCGCTGGGCCGGGCAGCCCAACGGGACCCTGGACTCCGTCGCGGCCAGCGGGGCCTATGGGACCTTTCTCACCCTAGGGAGAAACAGAGGGGAGTGAGGTGCACAGAACCCAGGAGTCCTGGCTCCCACCCACCCCCCATTCTAACCCACCTGACCCCACTCCCCTCCCAGCACTGGGCACAGAACCCAGGAGTCCTGGCTCCCAGCCCCCCCTGCTCTAACCCACCAACCCCCACTCCTCTCCCAGAGCCAGAATAGAACCCAAGAGTCCTGGCTCCCAGCCCCCCCTGCTCTAACCACTAGACCCCGCTCCCCTTCCAGAGCTGGGATAAAACCCAGGAGTCCTGGCTCCCAGCCCCCCCTGCATCCGACTCAGCCCTGCTCCCCCCTCTGTGCCCCCTACTCACAGGAACTCCTTTCTCTCCAGCGGGGCCTGGGGGCCCTTGGGGACCCGGTCTGCCTGGGGGTCCGATGGGGCCGCCCTGCCCAGGGCCGCCTCTCTCACCGGGGGAGCCCTGTGGGGAGAGAGAGGAGGAGTCACTTGCTGCCCCCCACAGCGGGGTCCCCCCGACACACATTGCGGGGACCGGGATCAGGTGTGAGGGAGGGGGAGGATCAGGGGGGTCAGAGGTCAGAGGTTAGGGAGGAGAGGGGCTGATGGGGGAGTGAGGGAAGGGAGATCAGAGAACAGTTGGGGAGGTGGGGGCCTAGGGGAATAGTTGGGGGAAGGAGTTGGGGGAGGGGCTGGCGTGGGGGTCCCCACATCATACTCACTGCAGGTCCTGGGGGTCCGGCCGGCCCCTCGTTCCCTTTCAGCCCCGTGCCGCCCTGCGGGAGAGAAGCACAGGTCAGGGCCTGCTGGCACAGGGGACGGGCTAGGGGCATTGTGGGGGGGGGCGCGGGTACTCACCGGGGTGCCGGGCAGCCCACGCTCACCAGGGAAACCGCGCAGTCCAGCCGGGCCGTCTTTCCCGAGGGCTCCCTGGGGGCCAGGGTCTCCCTGCGCCGGGGGAAGGAGAAGGAGGATTAGGTGGGTCCCCGACCCTACTCCCTGCAGCACAGCGCCCCCTAGCGCCGCACTGGAGCATCACAGCTCCTTACCTTGGTTCCTTCTTTCCCAGAGGGTCCTGGCAAGCCCTGCTCTCCCGGGGGTCCGGGGGGGCCTGGGTGACCTCTCTCCCCCATCTGACCAGACTCCCCAGAAGCGCCCTAGTGTAGGGGGAGACAAGAAACAGTGTGAGACCTTCAGGGAATGGGCCAGACCCTTCGACACCTGCCTCTTCCACCACCAGGGGGAGCTGCTGAGTAACTGCACCCTGGAGGCACAGCCGCTCCCAGCCCACCCCGGCACCCCCCACCACCCGGCTTCTTACCTGAGGTCCCACCACCCCCGGGGGGCCGGGGGGGCCCGTCTTGCCTTGGAAACCCTGAAAGACAGAGAGAGATGGGGGCATTAGCACAAGCCACGGCTGATGGCTCTGCCCCCCACCCCCCGAATGTAAGTGGAGAGTCACATAGGAGTGTGTGAGGAGCAATGCAGAAAAGTGTGAGGAGTAACCATGGAGTATCCAGAGCGTAACACGTGAGTGTGTGAGGCGTAACCATGGTGAATCCAGACTGTAACACGTGAGTGTGTGAGGAATAACCATGGTGAGTCGAGAGTGTAACATGTGAGTGTGTGAGGAGTAACAATGGTGAATCCAGAGTGTAACACGTGAGTGTGTGGGGAGCAACAATAGTGAATCCAGAGTGTAACACGTGAGTGTGTGAGGAGTAACAATGGTGAGTCCAGAGTGTAACACGTGAGTGTGTGAGGAGAAACAACGGTGAATCCAGAGTGTAATACATGAATTTATGAGCAGTAACGTGGGGGTAACCAGAGACTAACATTGGAGTATGTGAGGAGTAATGCAGGAGTATCCGGAATGTAATACATCAGTATACAAGGATTAAAATGGGAATACCCTGAGAGTTACACGGGAGTAAGAGACTAGTAAAGTGGGAGTAACCAAGAGTAACAGCGGAGTGAACAGAGAGCAATATGCAAGAGAGGAGTAATGCGGGAGTAACCAGAGTGCAACGCAGGAGTGAGAGAGGAATAATACAGGAGTATCCAGAGAGTAATATGTGAGCAACCAGAATGCAAAGAGGGAGTGAAAGAGGAGTAACGGGAGTATCCAAAGCGTAACATAGAAGCATGTGAGGTGTAACACAGGAGTATCCAGAGAGTAATGTGGGAGTATGTGAGGTGTAATATGAGAGTAACGTGAGAGTAATCAGAGAGTAACAGGGGAGTAAGAAAGGAGTAACGGGGAATAATCGGAAAGTAACAAGGTACTATATGAGGAGTAATGAGGGAGTTTCCAGAGGTAGCCTGGAGTTACTTAGGTGTAACCTGGGAGGAACCAGAGTGTAACACGGGAGGAAACACAGAGTAACACAGGGGTAAGAGAAAAGTATCTGAAGCCCAACAGCGCAGTAACAGAGACACGTACGACTTCTCCTCGCTGACCGGGGTGCCCAGGAAGCCCGTCCTTGCCAGGGGGGCCCTGTGGGGAGGAAAACAGAGAGGTCAGTGGGGCAGGGGGAGAGGTCAGTGGGAGGGAACTGGGGAGCAGTCAGGAGGGCAGGGGAGCCAGCTGGGGGGCCGGGTGGGAATGGCAGTGGGAGAGGGCTGGGATGCAGGCAGGGAGGCTGGGGAGTAGGTGAGAGGGGGCTGGGATGCAGGCAGGGAGGCTGGGGAGCAGGTGGGGGGTAGCTTGGATGTGGGGGGAGGGGGCTGAGGAGCCGGCAGGGGGCTGGGGGCAGGCAGAGGGGCAGGGGAGGCAGTAGATAGTGCATGTTACTCACCGGTGGCCCTTTGGGTCCGGGGAAGCCGTTTGGCCCCTGGGGGCCCGGGAGTCCCTGTGGAGAGCAGAGCGGAGATTGGGGGGGGATGTGGGGGCACGGAAAACAATGCCCGGCCCGGGGAACACCAGCTGGAGGCCAGCACGGCCAGAGGCAGGCCAATGTTGTACCGGGAGCCCGACTACACAAAGCCAGCCGTGTCGCACTGAAGTGTCCCGTCCCTCGCACTAGGGAACTGCTGAGGCTGCTGCGCACCGTGCCGGGCCCAGCAGCCGTGACTGGGGTCGTGCGAGCATCGCACTGAAGTGACCCGTCCCTCGCACTAGGGAACTGCTGAGGCTGCTGCGCACCGTGCCGGGCCCAGCATCCGTGACTGGGGTCGTGCAAGCTTCGCACTGCAGTGACCCGCCCCTCGCACTAGGGACCTGCTGAGGCTGCTGTGCACTGTGCCAGGCCCAGCATCCGTGACTGGAGTCGTGCGAGCATCGCACTGAAGTGACCCATCCCTCGCACTAGGGACCTGCTGAGGCTGCTGTGCGCTGTGCACTGTGCCAGGCCCAGCAGCCGTGACTGGGGTCGTGCGAGCATCGCACTGCAGTGACCCGTCCCTCGCACCAACAAATCGCTGCAGCTCGCACAGCAGGTCTGGAGCCGGCTCACGGAGAGGCTGAACAGTGCTAGCGACGCTCAGACAGGGCAGGCTGCATGAGGCCTGGTGTTGGTGAGCAGAGGCCTAGTGAGAGTGTTGCACTAATGTGACCCATGCCTGGCACAGTTGTCGCACAGGGCCCTGGAGAGGTGAACAGGAATGGGCACAAGGCGAGGCAGGCTGCACGAGGCCCAGCAGTGGTGTTCCAGGCCCAGCTGGTGCAGCGAAGGGCGGTGCCCAGGGCTCTGTGCACGCCCAGGTCCCCCCTACGCCACACTCACACTCACCCTTTCCCCTGGAGGGCCATGGGGACCGTCACCGCCAGAGGTGCCCTGTGGGGGGAGACAAATGTGAGAGGCAACCAGGAGCACGTCCCCTTCCAACACACACTGACACGCGTGCACAGATGTGCAAGCACACACACCCATTCTCACACACTCAGATGTACACAGATGCACACAGAGAGACAGAGAGAGAGAGACAGACAGACAGGACACACACACACAAACAGAAGACACACACACATGGACAGACAGGGACACACAAACACACACACAAAGGAACACATTCAGCCTTGCACGTTTGCACACCCAGAGCCTGCTTACACACGCTGACCTCTGAGCCCTGCCCAGACCTCACCCTGCAACACACTGACCCCACCCCAACTCGACACTCAGACAGACGGACAGACCCGGAGCCCCAGACCTCACCTTCGCCCCCAGCTTTCCAGTGGCTCCTCGTGGCCCCCGCTGGCCCCTGGGACCCTGGAGGAATGAGACAGAGGCGGGTGAGTGTCTGAGCCCTAGCTCTGCCCCCTCCCGTCCTCCAACCGCCCCTTCCCGGGGGGCAGAACCCCAGCAACCCACACAGTGCCCTGGGGGCGTTCATGAGGATCTCAGGGATGGAGGCGGCAGATGGGAGGGACCCACCAGCCACATAGGACGGGGATGGACACATGACCCCCAGCCCCGGTAGGGGAATGCTGGACCCCCCCAACCCCAGATGGGAGGATTAAGGAGGGTAGGTGGAGGGGGATATTTGCCCCCCCACCAGAGAGGGGCCCAGCCCCGAGGCCCTGTGCCAAGGCGGGGTGGAGCCCAGAGGGGACACATCATGTATGAGTCAAGCTGGGGCGTGAGCCCCATGGCAGGGGGCGTGGCTGGCCCCAGGGGTCATGGGCATGACCTCACTGGGGACTGGGTGAGGGGGGTTCCACGGGAGGGGCAGGGGCCATGATGGGGAGCCTGCACTGGGCCAGGGCCGGCTCCAGGCACCAGCTTAACAAGCAGGTGCTTGGGGCAGCCAAGGGAGAGGGGCAGCACGTGCGGCAATTCGGCGGCGGCAGGTCCCTCACTCCCTCTAGGAGCAAAGGACCTGCCGCCGAATTGCCGCTGCCGATCGCGATCGCGGCTTTCTTTTCTTTCTTTTTTTTTTTTTTTTTTTGCTGGGGCGGCAGAAATGCTGGGGCCGGCCCTGCACTGGGCACAGATGGATGGATGGACAGACAGGAGAACGTGGATGTGAGAAGGAGGGGATGGAGGTTTTGGATGGAGAAAGCAGAGGGATGGATGGACAGACAGATGAGAAGGGACGGACTGAGGGGGATCGGGACGGAGGACTGGGGCAGGGATGGGAGGACGGAGGGCTGGATGGAAGGAGAACACAGATGGAAGGATGGACAGACAGATGAGAAGGGACGGATCGAGGGGGATCGGGACGGAGGACTCGGGCAGGGATGGGAGGACGGAGGGCTGGATGGAAGGAGAACACAGATGGAAGGCTGGACAGATGTGGAGAGATGGATCGGGGGGAGTGAGGATGGATGGGGGGAGCCCAGAGACTTGGCTGCACTAACCCCCCGCCTCTCCCCCACACTCACCGAGGGGCCGCGCTCACCCCGGGGCCCCGGCTTCCCGGACAGACCCTGCAACAGAGAGTCAGTGAGACACAGCCAGGGCATGGGCACCCGTGGGAGAACTCCTCTGCCAGCCAGGGCCCGGCAGGAACCCATAATGTACCCACCCACGGGAGACACACAGGGACCCCCCACGTCCCACCCAGCCCACACAGGGACCCCTTAGCCAGCCAGGGCCCAGCAGGGACCCCTAACACCCACCCCTGGAACCCGCCACCCAGAACCAACCCCCCTCCCAGCCCCCATTAACCCCCCCCCATCCATGGCTCTGCAGGGTCCCCCAACCCCACAGAACCTGCACAGGGATCCCCCAATTCAGGGCTCTACAGAGACCCCACCCATAGGACACCCCCAAGGACACCCTATTCGCAGCTCTACAGGGACCCCCAACTCCAACCCCTATGGGGACCCCACCCCACCCAGGGCTTTGCAGATACCCCCACCTAGAACCATCCCCCATCCAGCCTGTCCCCAGAAGACCCTCCCCCACACCCCAACAGCCTCTCACTCTTCACCCAGCCCCACCAGTAAGTCCCAGTTCCAATCCATCCCTGCGGGGGGGTGTCAGCCCCCCCCAGCAGAACCTGCAGCCCCCTCCCCCAGGTCCCCCCAACAGTTTCCCACATGGGGATGCCTCCTGCGGAGGGAAACATGGACCCCACTCCACCGGGGGGCAGTGGGGGGAGCCGTGCCGGGGGTGGGGGAAGCCATGCTGGGGGGGTGATGGAGGGTTACTCACCCGAGCACCCTTCTCACCATTGGTGCCAGGGAATCCGGGGAAGCCCTGAGATCCCTGTGGAGAAAGAAGAGATGGGGGTTAAGGGGGGTGATGGGGGGCGGGGGGGGCAGAGGGGATAGACCCACCGTCCACAGTGCTCACCTTCGGGCCTTGCCGTCCTGGGTATCCGGGAAGACCTGGTACGCCCAGCTTCCCCTGCGAGAGAGAGAGAGATGGGACTAGGGGGATGGGGCACGGGGCCTTTCCCCTCTAGTGGGTGCCGGCTCCCATCCGGCCCCAGGGTGGGGGGCTGGCTGTTCAGGGGGGCAGGGAATGGGGCACGGGGCCTTTCCCCTCTAGTGCGTGCCGGCTCCCATCCGGCCCCAGGGTGGGGGGCTGGCTGTTCAGGGGGGCAGGGAATGGGGCACGGGGCCTTTCCCTTTTAGTGGGCGCCGGCTCTGATCCAGCCCCAGGGTGGGGGGCTGGCTGTTCACGGGGGCAGGGAATGGGGCACGGGGCCTTTCGCCTTTAGTGGGCGCCGGCTCCCATCCGGCCCCAGGGTGGGGGGGCTGGCTGTTCAGGGGGGTAGGGAACAGGCACATGGGCAGGGGCCCACACCCTCATGCTCGGCACTGCCCAGTCCTGCCCCATGCTGCCCCGGCTCCTCACCTTCTCTCCCACCAGTCCGAGGGGACCCGGGTCGCCCGAGGGTCCGGTCCGGCCTTTGGGACCTTCCGGTCCATCCTCTCCTCTGGATCCTGGGACACCCACCTCGCCCTGCAGGGGCAGAGAGAACGGGGGTGGGTGAGACTGGCATCGCCAGGAGCAGGCGGGCAGCGAGGGGCGGGGGGCTCCGGGCACAAACTTACCCTGTCTCCTTTCACCCCGAAGTCGCCCTTGAACCCGGGGAATCCGTCCTCACCCTGCAGAGACAGACAGACAGACAGACCGGTGACAGACAGACAGACAGAGAGGGAAGGCCAGAAGGAACCAGCAGCTCAGCCGGTTCGACCTCCTGTATGTCACAGGCCCCCACCCCCACTCACTAACCCAGCCCCCCCCCCGCCCCCGCTCACTAACCCAGCCTCCCCCCGCCCCCGCTCACTAACCCAGCCCCCGCAATGAGACCGAAGTGCCACAGCCCCCAGGAGATGGGGCTGTTACCTGCCACAGGCTGAGATCGGGGGGGCCGAGGGGCACCAGAGCCCAAGGCTCTGCAATGGCAGGGAAAGGGTTAAGTGAGAGTCACGCCCCCCCAGATAATCCTGGCCAGTGACCCGCCCCCAGGCTGCAGGGGAAGGTGAGAACCCCCAAGTCACTGCCAGTCTGAGGGGGGGGAATTCCCCCCGACCCCACTCATGGCAATCAGCTACACCCTGCGCATGGGCACAAGGACCAGCCAGCCACGCCCGTGGGTGAGATAATGCTGCGTGCCCCCACACAGCCCCCCCCCCCCGGTCCCATCTCTAGCCGGGAGCGGCCCTGACGCTGCAGGGGGAGGAGAGTTAAAACAAAAAACTCAGAATACACTGGGGGGGGGGGGGGGGGGAATCCCTTCCTGACCCCTGGTCAGGGGTCCACAGCTAGGGGGCGCCGTGCGCTATTGCCCCAGCCTGACACTAGGGGGCGCTGTGCACTATTCCCCCAGGCTGGCACTAGGGAGTGCTGTGCACTATTGCCCCAGCCTGACACTAGGGTGTGCTGTGCACTATTCCCCCAGCCTGACACTAGGGGGTGCTGTGCACTATTCCCCCAGCCTGACACTAGGGGGCGCTGTGCACTATTCCCCCAGCCTGGCACTAAGGGGCATGTGCACCATTTCCCTTGCATGGCACCAAGTGGGGCGCTGTGCGTCATTCCCCCAGCATGGCACTAGGGCGTGCAGTGCACTATTCCCCCAGCCAGGCACTAGGGGGCACTGTGCGCCATTCCCCCAGCATGGCACTAGAGCGTGCCATGCACTATTCCTCCAGCCTGGCACTAGGGGGCGCTGTGCACTATTCCCCCAGGCTGGCACTAGGGGGTGCTGTGCACTATTGCCCCAGCCTGACACTAGGGGGTGCTGTGCACTATTGCCCCAGCCTGACACTAGGGGGCGCTGTGCACTATTCCCCCAGCCTGGCACTAAGGGGCATGTGCACCATTTCCCTTGCATGGCACCAAGTGGGGCGCTGTGCGTCATTCCCCCAGCATGGCACTAGGGCGTGCAGTGCACTATTCCCCCAGCCAGGCACTAGGGGGCACTGTGCGCCATTCCCCAGCATGGCACTAGGGCGTGCCATGCACCAGTTCCCCAGCTGGGCAGTGCTGCCAGCATCATGTCTGACCTGTGGTTGAGGGTCGGGGAAGCAGAACTCACCTTCTCACCCTTGTGACCCTTCAGCCCCCGAATTCCATCCACGCCCTGGGAGACACAGGGAGAGTTCAACAGGGTAAGCTGCACTGCAGAGACCACCCACAGATCTAGGCAGAGAACCCAGGAGTCCTGGCTTCCAGCTCCCACCCCCCCCACTCTAATACACTAGCCCCCACTCCCCACCCAGAGCCGGGGATAGAACCCAGGAGTCCTGGCTCCCAGCCCCCCACTCTAATCCACTAGCCCCCACTCCCCTTCCAGAGCCGGGGAGAGAACCCAGGAGTCCTGGCTCCCATTGGCTACAATCCTCTTGTCTTGTTTTCCACTCTAGCCAGAATCCTCTTCTTCCCTTGTGGGGCAGGGACCTCCTGGCTTCTGGACCTTCACCCATCCTTACTAAGAATTGTGGGTAATATCCCAGTCCCAAAGAGTCACGCCAAGTCCTGGGACCAATCAGCCGCTTACCTTCACACCACGTGGGCCTGGGTAGCCAATCAGACCTTGGGGACCGGACGGACCCTGCAATAGAGAGAGATTAGACCAATCACAGGGGAGAGTCGCTGGTGTCCCTGCTCCCTACGAGGAGGGGTTAGAATCACGGGTGGGAGACATCACCCCACTGACCCGGGGGCTCTGACCCCAGCACGTTGGGGGACAGGGTCTTAGTACCTCACCCCAGCACCTGGGGGGCTGTGACGTGGCCGCCAAGGTCTGAAAGCGCTAGGACTGGGGGGAGGGGGGCTTGACCCCGGTGCCTGAGAGGCGAGGGGATATTGGGGTCTGGGGGACGACAGGAAGCGGTAGGAGTGGACGTTATCCCCTTACCTGGTTACCTTTGGTTCCCGATGGACCTTCCTTCCCCGGATGCCCCTGAGAGGGAGGGAATGGGAAAGGGAGAAGCCAGAGAGGGATGAACCATTAACACCAGCACCACAGCACTTAACCCCTGGGCGTTGCTCTGTCCCCCTGCCTGGGGAGCCACCCCAACATCCCCCCCCCCGCTCCTGTGGCAAGAGCAGTGCCCCCTGCCTGTGGGGCAGGAATAGCCCAGCTCTGGGTGGCAGGGCTGCCCTTTGACCTGAACTCCTTTAACCAAGCGTTGGGGACACCTGGCCCAGCTAGGGGTGAATGGTCAGTGGAGCTTGGTTGCGCCAGGGGGTGCAGGCCGGGGTTGGCGTGAGTGGGGGTAGCTGCCTTTGGGGACCAGGCCAGAGCTGAGGCCAGAGGCCAGGGCCAATCCCACCCACTGGTTAACGGGGTCAACCAACCAAGCCAGGCTGAAGGGAAACCAACGTCAACAGGAAGTGGTACTGGCTCACTTCCTGTTAAACATGGCCACCAGGTCCTCGCCCCATGAGCAGGGGGTGCAAGTGGGGGGCCAACAGGACGTCATGCCAGCTCACTTCCTGTTAAACATGGCCACCAGTCATTGCCCCATAGCCGGGGGAGGGGGGGGACACTGCTCAAGAGCATCCCTGTGATGATGGAGCCCCTACAGGAAATGTGCTAGCTCACTTCCTGTTAAGCATGGCTGTCCCACCCTTGCACCCATGCCAAGCTCAGGCAAGGAGTCAAGAGGAAATGGCACTGGCCCACTTCCTGTTAAACATGGCCGCCGGGCTCTCGCCCCAGGGGCAGGAGGGAGCCATGCCGTGCAGGAGGCCAACAGTATGGGCTCACTTCCTGTGAAATATGGCCGTCGTATTGCCATTCCGGGGGCTGGGGGAGTCTGGTGCCAGGGTGCTGGGAGGAGAGGGTGGAAGGAAGGAGGGGAGGAGCTGGGGTGAGCAGGTTACTCACGGGAGGCCCGTCGGACCCCGGCATGCCGGGGAGGCCAGGTTTGCCTCTGGGACCCTGCAGAGAGAGAGAAAAGCAGAGATCACAGCAGGCAGAGCAGAGACCCCCATTGTGTGACCCTGGCCCGTGTGGGGGCTGCACAACACTGGGGGGGGCAGGGTTGGTTCGGGGCACTCACCTTCTCTCCGGGGGGCCCCATAGCACCTTGTGGGCCAGGCAATCCCTGAAAGAGAGACACATGGTCAGATCCAGCCTCCACTCCCCACCCAGAGATAGAACCCAGGAGTCCTGGCTCCCAGCCCCCCTGCTCTAACCACTAGACCCCACTCCCCTCCCAGAGCAGGAACGGAATCCAGGAGTCCTGGCTCCCAGCCCCCCCGCCCCCAGAGCTGGGCTGTTTCAGGGAGAGGGTTTTCCTTACCTGGGTGCCTGGAGTTCCCTGCTGACCTGGGGGGCCTGGCTCGCCTTGCGGCCCCTGTAACAGTCAGACACAACTGGAGTTAGAACCAGAGCCACCCACGTGTTATACAGAAGGGAGAGAGGGCACTGCTTCAGGGGAAGTTCACAACACTGGGATCACTGGATGGGGGCACTGCTGTAGGGGAAGCTCGCAGCACCGGAAACCCCATTTAGGGCACTGCTGTAGGAGAAGCTCGCAGCACCAGAGTCCCCGGCTGGGAAGCTCGCAGCACCAGAGTCCCTGATTTAGGGCACTGCTGTAGGGGAAGCTCGCAGCACCGGAGTCCCCGGCTGGGCGCCCCTAAGGCATTTCCAACCCAGTCCATAGCAGGACCGGGCAGCGCAGACAGACAGACAGACAGCCGTGCCGACTCACCAGGTTCCCTTTGGGCCCGATGGGACCATCTATGCCACGCACGCCCTGCGGAGGAGACAGACAGATGGACAGGTGGAGGTTAGTGTGGTGGGGGTTACGGGGGCAGGGGGAATTGGGATGCCGTGCGTGGCACTTACCAGAGGCCCAGGGATCCCCGGTGGGCCTTTGGGTCCAAGCAAACCTCTGGGTCCCTGCAGGGAGGGGAGAGACCAGAGTTAGTGAGGCTGTGGGGACAAAGCTGGGCCTGGGTTCCCCCAACGGGGCTGTGGGGGGAGCCAGCAATTGCCCCTCACACTACCCTCCCCCCCGCCCAGCAAACAGCAGCACAGGTGTGCGCACGCACAGACACAGACAGATGTGCACACACACACACACCTTACACCAGCCAGCGCTCCCGGCACCACACTGAGCAAGAAACACACAAGTCCTGGAGCTGAGGACCCCATGAGGACGCTGCTTCGTGGTGCAGACCCCGCCCCTCTCCGATCCCAGACCCTGGGCCACGTGCTGGGGTGAAACCCCAGAACATCCTGGGACATGGTGCTAAGACCCCTCAGTTTCAGTGCAACGAGACTCCGCTGGCACCCGTATTAGGAGAGGCTGGGCCCTTGTGGAGTCTGCCAGGGGAAGGCACAGGGGGACCCCACAGGCCAGATCCCCAGCTGGTGTCACTCTGTCCCCAAGGCCTGGCCCCGGACGGCTCATCCGTCCACCCCGTGGGTAGCACCGGGCTAACCCCCAAACAGCTTCCGGGGGCTCGTCCAAAAGGGAACTGCTCTCGGGGAAGAGTTCTGGGTGACGGGGAATCGGGCACCACGTGGGAATGTTCGCTCCACTCGGGCTGCCGATAAACCCAGGGTTTCAGAGAGTCCAGACGCTTGCATTTGTCCTGGGTTTTACTACCAAATGCACCAGAAGAAAGGATTTTGGGGGGTTCTCATCCTTACCCCCACCCCCGGCTGTAGCTTTTCCAAACAATGTCAAATCTGTAAATGTAACAGAGGGGGGAAGGGACAGGAGAAAAGAGAAAACAAACCCAGCCAAACCCCAACACCTGCCCTAACACCAACGCCTACTCCAATCCCAACACCAACCCTAATACCAACTCCAACGTCCACCCCAACCCTAAAAACAACCACAATCCTAATGCCAACTCCGATGCCAACTCTGAACCCCAACGCCAACCCTAACGCCAACGCCTACTCCAATCCCAACTCCAACCCTAATACCAACTCCAACACCCACCCCAACCCTAACTCCAACCACAATCCTAACACCAATGCCAAAGCCTACTCCGTCAACTCCGAACCCCAACGCCTGCCCTAACACCAACTCCTATTGCAATCCCAGCGTCAACCCTAATCCCAACTCCAGCTCCAATCCCAACTCTAACACCAACAACAATCCTACCACCAATCCCAGTGCCAACCCTATCACCAACACTATCCCTAACACCAACTCCAACATCAACACCAACTCTAACACCAACTCCAGTCCCAACCAACCCTAATACCAACTGCAATCCCAACGCCAACTCCACCCCACCCCAATGTCAACTCCCACACTAAGCCTAATGCCAACCCTAACCCCAACCCTAGTACCAATTCCAAAGCCGATCTCAACCCTAATGCTAATGGCAGCCCCAATCCCAACACCTAGCCCAATCATAGTGCCAGCCCCAATCCCCTGCCTGGGACCCATTTCCCAAACCGATATGTCAGAGTGTTCCCTGAACTAGTCGGCGCTCCCCTGTCCAGAGCTGGCTGCATTCCCATCCCACGTCTCCCCAGCAGCAGGGCACTAGCACCCCCAGTTTTTGGCCTACCCCTAATGGCGTCTTCAGGGACCCAGGCTGGGATTTTCAAATGGAGTCTAGGGCCCCAATGTGGATCCCTTCCACGCCGTGCCAACCCTTGGCTAAATCCTGCCAATTTCAAATTCGTCCCCTCCACACTGCCAGCTCCTGGGGCACCAAGGAGTCCAGTCCTGGCAATACCAGGGGTGCCGGGGGCACAGAAGAGGGGGCAGTTTGGACACAGCTGGGAGCAGATGGAGGTTTGGGGGTAACCCATTAACTGGCTTGTTTCTGCTGAAGTGAGGGGGGTGAAGCAGTTAACGTTGGGCTTTGATTTTGCCATCAGTAGGTTCAATGGTTAATGGTGATTTTATGGAGAGGGGTTAACACAGGGGTGGGCAAAATATGACCCGCGGGCCACGTCCGATCCATCAGACCTTTTAATCCAGTCCTGAAGCTCCCGTTGGGGAGCGGGGTCGGAGGCTTGCCCCACTCCGCGTGTGCCGTGGCTCTGCGTGGCTCCCGGACGCAGCGGCAAGGCCCCCCTCCAGCTCCTACATGTAGGGGCAGCCAGGGGGTTCCTCATATTGCCCCTGCCCCAAACATCAGCTCTGCAGTTCCCATTGGCCGGGAACCGCAGCCAATGGGAGTTGTGGGGGCGGCACCTGCGGACGGGGCAGCACGCAGAGCCGCATGGCCGGTGCCGCGCCTCCACGTAGGAGCTGGAGGGGAGACATGCCGCTGCTTCTGGGAGCTGCTTGAGGTAAGTGCCACCCGGAGCCTGCACCCCTGAGCCTCCCACTGCGCCCCAGCCCTGATCCCCCTCCTGCCCTCCGAACCCCTCGGTCCCAGCCTGGAGCCCCCTCCTGCACCCCAAACCCCTCATCCCCAGCCCCACCCCAGAGTCTGCACCCCCAACCAGAGCCCTCACCCCCTCCTGCACCCCAACCCCCTGCCCCAGCCCAGAGCCCGCACCCTGAACTCCTCATTTCTGGCTCCACCCCAGAGCCCACACCCCCAGCCGGAGCCCTCACCCCCTCCCACACCTCAAGCCCCAATTTTGTGAGCATTCGTGGCCCGCCATACAATTTCCATACCCAGATGTGGCCCTCGGGCCAGAAAGTTTGCCCACCCCTGGGTTAACAACAGAGCTGAGCGCCAAGGGGTTGAGAATCAAGGCTCAGCTGGGGCAGTTGCCTGCCCTCAGAGCAGTGGTTTCAGGCCCTCTGCAGACTCAGGCAGGGCCAGAAAAGTGAGGATTGTGGGGCCCAATTCCATGGAGTGGAGGGGGAGTAAATCCCAGGGGGGGAGCAGGGTAAATGGGGCCCCGATTATCCCTCCGCACCACACTGGGGAGCTGCCCCCTCTCACACTGGCAGACTGGCAGGGAGGGGACGTACCGGTTCTCCAGGGAGCCCTCTGGGGCCGACCTCTCCATCGTCTCCCTGGGGGAAAAGAAAAAGGGGGTGAGGCAGAGAACGGGGAGGGGGAGCGAGCTCAGCTCCCCCCGGCCATCCCTGCTCCCCAATTCCAGCTCCCTCTGCTCCCCCCACCTCCAGCCCCCTCCATCTCCCCATTCCCCTCAGCTCTCCCACATCTCCCTCCCCAGGGAGCCACCCCAGCTCCCCTCAGTCTCCCTCCCACCCCCCAGACCCTCCAGTGAGCAGTTACTCACCCGCTGCCCGTCCTCACCAGGGGGGCCTGGGATGCCCTGGGAACCCGTCTCACCCTGCGGCGACAAAGCCTTGGATCAGCTGGGTGGGGAGCCATGGGGGTTGTGTACGTGGGATGCGCAGGGGCTTTAGGGGTGGCTGTGTGTGTGATGGGGGCACGGCTGCATGTGCCGTGGGGGTGAGTGTGACTGAGTATGTAATTGCAGGGTGGGGGGTGCATCGCAAATGTGCCGGATGTGTATGTGTTCTGCTGTGAACTGTGTGCAGCTGTGTTGTTGTGTGCATGTGCACAATTGCAGGTGTGCTGTGTGTACTATGTTTGTGTTACTGCACGTGTGTGGGGCTGTGTGTGAATGCAGTGGCTTTGTGTGTATTGTTGCGTATCTGAGTGTGTGCACAGATAGTTAGGAGAACGTTAGCGTGTGCGTGGTTGTGTCTATGTGACTGTGTGATTGCACACACCTGGCTGCACAAGTGGGAGGATGTGTATGTACTGCGCGGTGCGCTGTGTTTGTGGTGACACGGCTGTGGGGATGTGCGTGGTTGTGCATGTGTAGTGTTCCGCGTGGCTGTGGCTGTGTGCGTTGCACAGGGTGCGTAAGACTGTGAGTAGATTCTGAGGCCAGAAGGGCTCGGCTGCCCCTGTGTCGCTCCGGACGTCGGTCTGCCCCGAAACAAGCCCTGCTGGAACTAGACTGTGTATATCTGTGTGTGTAGATACGCTTGTGTGTGCTGGTAGGCGGCGTGTGACTGCGAAGGGGGGGCAGCGGCTCTAGCTGTGTGATGTACAGTTGTGTGTGTATCAATGCTCAGAGGGGGGTGCACAATTGTGTAGCGCACACATGGGCTGGCCAGAACTGACCGCGGGGTGGCCCCATCTCTCAGGGAGATCCCAACAGTGCACCAGGACTGTCCCCCCCGCACCACCACCACGAGGCACCCGGCCAACGTGACTCACCCTGTACCCCTTGTCCCCCGGCAGCCCCGGCAACCCGTCAAAGCCTCGGTCGCCCTGCGGAGAGAAGCACAGAACAGCTCCCTGAGCCAGCACGCCCCAGCTGGGGAGACGCCCCTGCAGGACCCCCTCCCAGCCAGGGCACCCCATCCCCGGGAGGTGGGCTGCAAATCCCCACTGGGAACGAGGGTGGGCCCCCGGGGATCCCTGTTCTGAAGCAGTGATGTTCCCACACAGAACGGGAGGGTCGCTGGTTGAGTTAGTGGGTCTCCAACGTGCTAGAGTGGATCTCTGGTGCACGAGGATCACCACGCTGCGTGGGTGGGTTACCAGGAGATTCATGTACACACTGAGTGGATCACTCACACAGCAAATGACTAGATCGCTAATGGATCGTCATGCTGAATGAGTGAGTTACTAGAAGAGTGGATTACCCCCGGATTCATGCACACTCAGTGGATAACCAGCTCAGGTGATCTAGTGATCTTCAATGCCTTCACCACATGGACTATTGGTGGATTCGCAGGAGCAGTGACCTAGTGGATTACCAGCAACGCAACCTACTGGATCAACACTGCTACAGTCCAGTGGGTCACCAGAGCAGTGACCTACTGGATCATCTGTGGATCTACAGTGCTGGGACCTAGTGGATCACCAGCCCAAGGAGGCCAGCTCACACCCAGTGCCTTGTCCACGGAAGCCATTACCCGTTACCTTAACACCATGCTCCCCAGGCATCCCCCGAGCACCATCGGCTCCAGCACGACCCTGCCAGAGAGACACAGAGATGGGGTTAGAGGAGGCTCTTTGGGCACTGAACTGCCCCCACCCTGGGGTATCCCCGTCAGGATCCACACACTTACCCTCCTTCCAGGCTTCCCCGGGGGGCCAGACAGGCCCTGCGGCCCGCGGGGTCCCTACAGAGAGAGAGGGAGGGAAAGGGTGAGCAGAGCTTCCCCCACAAGCAGCATGGGGGGGAGAGAATAAATAAATAAATGGAGATATCCCATCTCCTAGAACTGGAAGGGACCTTGAAAGGTCATCAAGTCCAGCCCCCTGCCTTCACTAGCAGGACCAAGTACTGATTTTGCCCCAGATCCCTAAGTGGCCCCCTCAAGGATTGAACTCACAACCCTGGGTTTAGCAGGCCAATGCTCAAACCACTGAGCTATCCCTCCCCCCCAAGAGGGAGAAATGGGGGTGGGAGCTCTCCAGGGTCCGAGGGGCTAATGGGGATTCTGGGGGGTCAGATCAGGGTTAGGCTCCAGGGTGGGACGAGGCTCATGGGGTCAGACGGGGGGGTTCTTTCCTAGTGTCTGAGGGGTTAATGAGGGGTGGGGTGGCAGAGAGCGGTAACAAAGGGTAAACAGAGGGGCGGGCGGCAGCGACCCCGGCTCTGGGTCAGGGTTATAAGTCACAGGAGCCTGTGATCCAAACAGCCCAGAAAAAATCCAGCGTTGAACCAGGGGTCAGAGGTCACTTGCCAGCGTCAAGGGTTAGACATCACGGTCAGGGGCCACTAATCGTGAGTTAGGGTCACAGACCAGAGGTGGGGGTCACGGGTCATTCACCCTGGTCAGGGGCCAATGATTGGGAGCCAGGTTCAGAGACCAGGGTCATGGGCTGGAGAGAGAGGTCAGGGTGAAGGGGTCAGAAGTCAGTGACTGGGGTCAGGTTCCTGAGGTTAGAGTGAAGGGGTCAGAGGTCAGTGACAGGGGTCATGTCCATGGGTTGGAGCAAGAGGTCAGGGCAGGAGCCAGGGGTCAGAGTCGGGGTCGTGCTGGGCTCCAACCCCCCGATCTCCTGCCAAGGCCAAGCCTGTTACCTGGGGTCCGAAGTCTCCGGCTTCCCCCTTCAGCCCGGAGCCCCCTGGCTGCCCCTGGAATGAGACAGCAGAGCAGAGGGGGTTACATGGGGGCAGCACATGGGCTCAGGGCCACAATCCTCCCCACAATCTCCCCAGGGTGCTGGGACCCACAGAACTCGTGGACGTGACATTCCAGTGACACCAGCCCCCTGGCCTACCCCCTGCCCCACACCCCAGGGTGCTGGGACCCACAGAACTGGGGACGTGACATTCCAGTGACACCAGCCCCCCGCCCCACACCCCAGGGCACTGGGACCCATAGAACCTGGGGACGTGACATTCCAGTGACACCAGCCCCACAGCCCCACACGCCCAGAGCATGGGAAACACAAGGACATGAAGCCCTAGTGACTCCAGCACTCCATGTCCCACCCCAGGGACAAGCCGACATGTCCCCCTAAGCCCTGACACCCACTCCCACATCCCCAAAGCACCAGCCATCAAGCGATGCCTCCTCCCAACCCCGGCCCAGAGCAGGTACCTACCAGGGGCCCAGGCCGGCCGGTGTATCCCATGGGTCCTGGGGGGCCACGCAGGGCCATCTGGGGGGAGAGAGGAGAAGGAGAATTAGACTGCAGCAAGCCAGGATCCCAGCCAAACACAGAACAAAGCAGGGAATAAGGGTTGGGACCAGAACAGGGCTGAACAGGAAACATGGGGATCCAGAAAATTACTGGGGTTTGGGGGGTAAGAACGGGGTCCCAGTTGGGGATCTAAGAGGGGAATAAAACATGAATTTATCAGCATCGATAGACTGGAGGGAAAACAGCGACACTCGATGTTCTAGAAATGAAGCTACAGACTTACTGGGGTTTTAGGAAAAAGCACATTGTGATGTCAGCAGGGTTCTAGAAGGGGACAAGCATGGTCCTAGAATTAGGGTTCTAGAGGGGTGACAAGTTGGGGCCTCATTGGAGTTCTAGAACAGGGGAAATTGTGATTTGCTCCGCACTCGGGAGGGTTAATAAGGTTTGAGGTTTGAAGGGAAGATAAATCAAATCACAGTCTTAAGGCAATGATCCATGATAGTCTTGGGGTTCTAGAAATGCAGTAAAATGTTTTGTGACACTTGTAAGGGTTCTAGGTGGGCATAGATTGTAACCCCTGTGGTTCCAGGAGAGCAGTCAATTGTAATCTCGTCCTGGTTCTAAAGGGCAGTACACTGAGATGTTGTTGAAGAGCTACTTAACCATAAGGTTATAAATGAACCTAGAAGGATAAGAAACGGATCTGCTGAGATTCTAGAAAGGTGACAAACCATTATCCTGCCGTTCTAGAGTGGCAGTAAATTGTGACCTTGGGGAAGCTCTGGAAGGGCACTGACCACTATTTGGTATGGAATCTTAAAGAACAATAAAAGAGTGACCCTTAACATGGTTCTAGAAAGGTAATAAATTGTGATCCCACTGAGGCTCTAGAAAGGTGACAACCCATTGGTATCTGGGTTCTCGATTACCAAATTTATCAGGGCTCCAGGGAAGAAAATAAGCCAGGATCTTTTCCAGGCTCCTTGGACCCCCTACCCTGACCCATCCCAACTCTCCCTGCCCTGTCTCCATCTGGACTTACCCGGGCTTGCTGTAAGATGGCCTGCGCTTGTGCCTCTTGTGCTGACACCGCAGGCCCCTTGTCTCCACCACTGCTCCCAAACCGGAACTAGGGGATGAACGACAAACCTTCAGCTGTGAAAATCACACTGCCGCCATCCCAGAACTCACGCCGCCATCCCAGAACTGGGCTCCTGGGAGACATGCCCGGAGCCCTTCCTAGAGCTCTAGATCCCAAGGCCGGCTCTGTCCTTCACACTTCACGACGGGGCGGGGGGGGGGGCAGATCACATTGCCAGAGCTCCCCTGGCCTGTTCTAGACTCCCAGAGATTTACTGCAACCTATCCAATTCCAGGCTGCATTCTTGGTATTCCCCCTTCTCGTCTAGACTCACACATATCCACTGC